>NC_141691.1:520689455-521289455 GCF_964263255.1 Lissotriton vulgaris
GCTGGTGGAAGAGTAGCAGCAGACTCCACACCTGAGGCTTGAATGGGGACCGTTGGGGAGGGGCAGTGGGAGGCCGAGGAGGGCGGAGGAAAATGCTTTTCAAAAGCATCTGCACGTTCCTACAAACCTGCTGAAAACCCATACCAGGAATGGGGCTCGAGCCCATGCGGACAAACGTCCATTGGATCTTAAGTCCAACGCCTTAACCACTCGGCCACCCTGGTGAGACCCAAGGATTTACTTTCTTCAACTCCCTTTTTATGCTTGCTGCTGTAGCACCAGCTGTCCATCAAGAGGTGATTGCAGAGTTAAAAGGCTTTTGCAGGAGGTTAAAAGTAATTGCTTATAACAAACACACTGTGTGACACCTAACTTTCTCCCACTCGGACTTTACCGTTAATTTTTATATTGGAGTTAGCTTAGTCACAATAAGGGGGTGAGCAAGGCAGGCACACTAGAGCATCTACTCCCTGGTGGTCTAGTGGCTAGGATTCGGCGCTTTCACCGCTGCGGCCCGGGTTCGATTCCCGGTCAGGGAAGATCCCTCTAAAGCATAGATTGCTTAATTTGTCTGTGTATCTTTTTTAAAAGAAGGTCTTTAAAAAGGCACCCCTCCCAATAGATGAAAGCGGAGGAATGGGGCTTGTTCTCCTGTGCCCCAGGTTGCTTTGCCCCCATTGACCTAAGCCACCTTTGTGCGCACGCAGTCCCCCACCCAGTCAGGTGCTCTATGTTGGCGTGAAGTGCAGTACCAGCTCAACAGAAAGGTAAATTGCTGGAAAACCCTGCTGTGATGCATACATCTACTTTGGAGCACTCTTCTCCTTTGCACTCTTGAATGGCTTAAGCGCAATGTATTCTTCCAGCAAGCTGAATAACGAGATAGGTGAGAGAAGGTGTACCAGCTGTCTGTGCGCCATCAGCAGCCACTAGGTGTCCCTCTTGGGTTTTCCCGGGGATCCTGATTGTGCAGGAATTCATCGGTTCAGTAGCAAGGGGGAGAGGATGGCCTGTGCCTGGAAGTGACAGGCAGTCTGGTGGCATCATGAGGATTAAGTTCCGATTCATATTTGCTGTAGAATAAAATATGTTTTCAGCCCCCATGAGCTTTGTCACTCGGAGAGCAGTGTATGAACTTTTGCTGCATGGCTCTGGGCTCCCTGGTGGTCTAGTGGTTAGGATTCGGCGCTCTCACCGCCGCGGCCCGGGTTCGATTCCCGGTCAGGGAAAAGTCCCTCTTCTGACCTTGAAAGCTTTTCCTTCCCGTAGGTCAGGGCTTCTCAAAATGAAGTTGCTTTTCTGACTCACAATTTGCCTAGCATGACGCAGTATCGCTCAAAATATGATTTTCGCAAGGTTCCTTTAGAGCTGCTTCCCATGGTGGGAGGCAAGGCTCTTGAGCAAGTGAGATCCTGTATTCCGAGGCGCGCTTCCTTTTGTAGGCTTCTGACCCCATGGCCTGTGGCAGGTAGTCCTCCTTTGACTGGGCCGCAGGCTTTGTCTCCAAATGGCGTCCTGGACCCACTGCAACCCACCTGTTTGCTAAAACGGAAGTCTGCCTCTGGGTAAGAAAAAGCTGAGCTGCACGTACGGAAAGCGGCAGAGGCCAGAGGCGGGGAGGGTGTGGCAAGGGCTGCCTGATTTGCATAGTGACCTGTTGCATCTTGGGAATGTACAGGCTTTGGAGCTTAACAGGTTCTGCAGGTGTCTGCCTGGCCTGAGAGATGCCTGTCTGGTGCTCCCCTCAGGACACACAGGCCTTCCATTCGAGCATGGAGGGTGAGGGACATGGGTCACCCTCATATACAGGGGTGTGGGCATGGGCAGGATAGGTTGTGGGGGACCCGTCAGGGCATTGCCCGTTTGGAAGCCCGTTCGGAAGGCGAGAGGAGGCGGGGCAGGAAACTCTGCTCAATTTCTTTCCCAGAGGCCTGTGGAGAACCCTTTGCACGTTTGGGCCAGCCGGGCCTGCATCAGCAGATCCTGCTCCACTGGGAAGGGAGAGCCTGTAGGCGTAAATCAAAAAAAGGGGAGAAATCTGCAAATTCTAGTGGCAGACCCATGTTGCCCAGGAAGCAATCAGTTTCTCCTGCTCCCTATAGTGGAAAAAGACATAGGAGGTGTATTTCTCTAGGCAGGGGCTCTGTGTAGATGGCACTTCATTGCTCTGGGAAGCATCCATGCTGGTAGAAGAGTAGCAGCAGACTCCACACCTGAGGCTTGAATGGGGACCGTTGGGGAGGGGCAGTGGGAGGCCGAGGAGGGCGGAGGAAAATGCTTTTCAAAAGCATCTGCACGTTCCTACAAACCTGCTGAAAACCCATACCAGGAATGGGGCTCGAACCCATGCGGACAAACGTCCATTGGATCTTAAGTCCAACGCCTTAACCACTCGGCCACCCTGGTGAGACCCAAGGATTTACTTTCTTCAACTACCTTTTTATGCTTGCTGCTGTAGCACCAGCTGTCCAGCAAGAGGTGATTGCAGAGTTAAAAGGCTTTTGCAGGAGGTTAAAAGTAATTGCTTATAACAAACACACTGTGTGACACCTAACTTTCTCCCACTCGGACTTTACCGTTAATTTTTATATTGGAGTTAGCTTAGTCACAATAAGGGGGTGAGCAAGGCAGGCACACTAGAGCATCTACTCCCTGGTGGTCTAGTGGCTAGGATTCGGCGCTTTCACTGCCGCGGCCCCGGTTCGATTCCCGGTCAGGGAAGATCCCTCTAAAGCATAGATTGCTTAATTTGTCTGTGTATCTTTTTTAAAAGAAGGTCTTTAAAAAGGCACCCCTCCCAATAGATGAAAGCGGAGGAATGGGGCTTGTTCTCCTGTGCCCCAGGTTGCTTTGCCCCCATTGACCTAAGCCACCTTTGTGCGCACGCAGTCCCCCACCCAGTCAGGTGCTCTATGTTGGCGTGAAGTGCAGTACCAGCTCAACAGAAAGGTAAATTGCTGGAAAACCCTGCTGTGATGCATACATCTACTTTGGAGCACTCTTCTCCTTTGCACTCTTGAATCGCTTAAGCGCAATGTATTCTTCCAGCAAGCTGAATAACGAGATAGGTGAGAGAAGGTGTACCAGCTGTCTGTGCGCCATCAGCAGCCACTAGGTGTCCCTCTTGGGTTTTCCCGGGGATCCTGATTGTGCAGGAATTCATCGGTTCAGTAGCAAGGGGGAGAGGATGGCCTGTGCCTGGAAGTGACAGGCAGTCTGGTGGCATCATGAGGATTAAGTTCCGATTCATATTTGCTGTAGAATAAAATATGTTTTCAGCCCCCATGAGCTTTGTCACTCGGAGAGCAGTGTATGAACTTTTGCTGCACGGCTCTGGGCTCCCTGGTGGTCTAGTGGTTAGGATTCGGCGCTCTCACCGCCGCGGCCCGGGTTCGATTCCCGGTCAGGGAAAAGTCTCTCTTCTGACCTTGAAAGCTTTTCCTTCCCGTAGGTCAGGGCGTCTCAAAATGAAGTTGCTTTTCTGACTCACAATTTGCCTAGCATGACGCAGTATCGCTCAAAATATGATTTTCGCAAGGTTCCTTTAGAGCTGCTTCCCATGGTGGGAGGCAAGGCTCTTGAGCAAGTGAGATCCTGTATTCCGAGGCGCGCTTCCTTTTGTAGGCTTCTGACCCCATGGCCTGTGGCAGGTAGTCCTCCTTTGACTGGGCCGCAGGCTTTGTCTCCAAATGGCGTCCTGGACCCACTGCAACCCACCTGTTTGCTAAAACGGAAGTCTGCCTCTGGGTAAGAAAAAGCTGAGCTGCACGTACGGAAAGCGGCAGAGGCCAGAGGCGGGGAGGGTGTGGCAAGGGCTGCCTGATTTGCATAGTGACCTGTTGCATCTTGGGAATGTACAGGCTTTGGAGCTTAACAGGTACTGCAGGTGTCTGCCTGGCCTGAGAGATGCCTGTCTGGTGCTCCCCTCAGGACACACAGGCCTTCCATTTGAGCATGGAGGGTGAGGGACATGGGTCACCCTCATATACAGGGGTGTGGGCATGGGCAGGATAGGTTGTGGGGGACCCGTCAGGGCATTGCCCGTTCGGAAGGCGAGAGGAGGCGGGGCAGGAAACTCTGCTCAATTTCTTTCCCAGAGGCCTGTGGAGAACCCTTTGCACGTTTGAGCCAGCCGGGCCTGCATCAGCAGATCCTGCTCCACTGGGAAGGGAGAGCCTGTAGGCGTAAATCAAAAAAAGGGGAGAAATCTGCAAATTCTAGCGGCAGACCCATGTTGCCCAGGAAGCAATCAGTTTCTCCTACTCCCTATAGTGGAAAAAGACATAGAAGGTGTATTTCTCTAGGCAGGGGCTCTGTGTAGATGGCACTTCATTGCTCTGGGAAGCATCCATGCTGGTGGAAGAGTAGCAGCAGACTCCACACCTGAGGCTTGAATGGGGACCGTTGGGGAGGGGCAGTGGGAGGCCGAGGAGGGCGGAGGAAAATGCTTTTCAAAAGCATCTGCACGTTCCTACAAACCTGCTGAAAACCCATACCAGGAATGGGGCTCGAGCCCATGCGGACAAACGTCCATTGGATCTTAAGTCCAACGCCTTAACCACTCGGCCACCCTGGTGAGACCCAAGGATTTACTTTCTTCAACTCCCTTTTTATGCTTGCTGCTGTAGCACCAGCTGTCCAGCAAGAGGTGATTGCAGAGTTAAAAGGCTTTTGCAGGAGGTTAAAAGTAATTGCTTATAACAAACACACTGTGTGACACCTAACTTTCTCCCACTCGGACTTTACCGTTAATTTTTATATTGGAGTTAGCTTAGTCACAATAAGGGGGTGAGCAAGGCAGGCACACTAGAGCATCTACTCCCTGGTGGTCTAGTGGCTAGGATTCGGCGCTTTCACCGCCGCGGCCCGGGTTCGATTCCCGGTCAGGGAAGATCCCTCTAAAGCATAGATTGCTTAATTTGTCTGTGTATCTTTTTTAAAAGAAGGTCTTTAAAAAGGCACCCCTCCCAATAGATGAAAGCGGAGGAATGGGGCTTGTTCTCCTGTGCCCCAGGTTGCTTTGCCCCCATTGACCTAAGCCACCTTTGTGCGCACGCAGTCCCCCACCCAGTCAGGTGCTCTATGTTGGCGTGAAGTGCAGTACCAGCTCAACAGAAAGGTAAATTGCTGGAAAACCCTGCTGTGATGCATACATCTACTTTGGAGCACTCTTCTCCTTTGCACTCTTGAATGGCTTAAGCGCAATGTATTCTTCCAGCAAGCTGAATAACGAGATAGGTGAGAGAAGGTGTACCAGCTGTCTGTGCGCCATCAGCAGCCACTAGGTGTCCCTCTTGGGTTTTCCCGGGGATCCTGATTGTGCAGGAATTCATCGGTTCAGTAGCAAGGGGGAGAGGATGGCCTGTGCCTGGAAGTGACAGGCAGTCTGGTGGCATCATGAGGATTAAGTTCCGATTCATATTTGCTGTAGAATAAAATATGTTTTCAGCCCCCATGAGCTTTGTCACTCGGAGAGCAGTGTATGAACTTTTGCTGCACGGCTCTGGGCTCCCTGGTGGTCTAGTGGTTAGGATTCGGCGCTCTCACCGCCGCGGCCCGGGTTCGATTCCCGGTCAGGGAAAAGTCCCTCTTCTGACCTTGAAAGCTTTTCCTTCCCGTAGGTCAGGGCTTCTCAAAATGAAGTTGCTTTTCTGACTCACAATTTGCCTAGCATGTGGCAGTATCGCTCAAAATATGATTTTCGCAAGGTTCCTTTAGAGCTGCTTCCCATGGTGGGAGGCAAGGCTCTTGAGCAAGTGAGATCCTGTATTCCGAGGCGCGCTTCCTTTTGTAGGCTTCTGACCCCATGGCCTGTGGCAGGTAGTCCTCCTTTGACTGGGCCGCAGGCTTTGTCTCCAAATGGCGTCCTGGACCCACTGCAACCCACCTGTTTGCTAAAACGGAAGTCTGCCTCTGGGTAAGAAAAAGCTGAGCTGCACGTACGGAAAGCGGCAGAGGCCAGAGGCGGGGAGGGTGTGGCAAGGGCTGCCTGATTTGCATAGTGACCTGTTGCATCTTGGGAATGTACAGGCTTTGGAGCTTAACAGGTACTGCAGGTGTCTGCCTGGCCTGAGAGATGCCTGTCTGGTGCTCCCCTCAGGACACACAGGCCTTCCATTCGAGCATGAAGGGTGAGGGACATGGGTCACCCTCATATACAGGGGTGTGGGCATGGGCAGGATAGGTTGTGGGGGACCCGTCAGGGCATTGCCCGTTTGGAAGCCCGTTCGGAAGGCGAGAGGAGGCGGGGCAGGAAACTCTGCTCAATTTCTTTCCCAGAGGCCTGTGGAGAACCCTTTGCACGTTTGAGCCAGCCGGGCCTGCATCAGCAGATCCTGCTCCACTGGGAAGGGAGAGCCTGTAGGCGTAAATCAAAAAAAGGGGAGAAATCTGCAAATTCTAGTGGCAGACCCATGTTGCCCAGGAAGCAATCAGTTTCTCCTGCTCCCTATAGTGGAAAAAGACATAGGAGGTGTATTTCTCTAGGCAGGGGCTCTGTGTAGATGGCACTTCATTGCTCTGGGAAGCATCCATGCTGGTAGAAGAGTAGCAGCAGACTCCACACCTGAGGCTTGAATGGGGACCGTTGGGGAGGGGCAGTGGGAGGCCGAGGAGGGCGGAGGAAAATGCTTTTCAAAAGCATCTGCACGTTCCTACAAACCTGCTGAAAACCCATACCAGGAATGGGGCTCGAACCCATGCGGACAAACGTCCATTGGATCTTAAGTCCAACGCCTTAACCACTCGGCCACCCTGGTGAGACCCAAGGATTTACTTTCTTCAACTACCTTTTTATGCTTGCTGCTGTAGCACCAGCTGTCCAGCAAGAGGTGATTGCAGAGTTAAAAGGCTTTTGCAGGAGGTTAAAAGTAATTGCTTATAACAAACACACTGTGTGACACCTAACTTTCTCCCACTCGGACTTTACCGTTAATTTTTATATTGGAGTTAGCTTAGTCACAATAAGGGGGTGAGCAAGGCAGGCACACTAGAGCATCTACTCCCTGGTGGTCTAGTGGCTAGGATTCGGCGCTTTCACCGCCGCGGCCCCGGTTCGATTCCCGGTCAGGGAAGATCCCTCTAAAGCATAGATTGCTTAATTTGTCTGTGTATCTTTTTTAAAAGAAGGTCTTTAAAAAGGCACCCCTCCCAATAGATGAAAGCGGAGGAATGGGGCTTGTTCTCCTGTGCCCCAGGTTGCTTTGCCCCCATTGACCTAAGCCACCTTTGTGCGCACGCAGTCCCCCACCCAGTCAGGTGCTCTATGTTGGCGTGAAGTGCAGTACCAGCTCAACAGAAAGGTAAATTGCTGGAAAACCCTGCTGTGATGCATACATCTACTTTGGAGCACTCTTCTCCTTTGCACTCTTGAATCGCTTAAGCGCAATGTATTCTTCCAGCAAGCTGAATAACGAGATAGGTGAGAGAAGGTGTACCAGCTGTCTGTGCGCCATCAGCAGCCACTAGGTGTCCCTCTTGGGTTTTCCCGGGGATCCTGATTGTGCAGGAATTCATCGGTTCAGTAGCAAGGGGGAGAGGATGGCCTGTGCCTGGAAGTGACAGGCAGTCTGGTGGCATCATGAGGATTAAGTTCCGATTCATATTTGCTGTAGAATAAAATATGTTTTCAGCCCCCATGAGCTTTGTCACTCGGAGAGCAGTGTATGAACTTTTGCTGCACGGCTCTGGGCTCCCTGGTGGTCTAGTGGTTAGGATTCGGCGCTCTCACCGCCGCGGCCCGGGTTCGATTCCCGGTCAGGGAAAAGTCCCTCTTCTGACCTTGAAAGCTTTTCCTTCCCGTAGGTCAGGGCGTCTCAAAATGAAGTTGCTTTTCTGACTCACAATTTGCCTAGCATGACGCAGTATCGCTCAAAATATGATTTTCGCAAGGTTCCTTTAGAGCTGCTTCCCATGGTGGGAGGCAAGGCTCTTGAGCAAGTGAGATCCTGTATTCCGAGGCGCGCTTCCTTTTGTAGGCTTCTGACCCCATGGCCTGTGGCAGGTAGTCCTCCTTTGACTGGGCCGCAGGCTTTGTCTCCAAATGGCGTCCTGGACCCACTGCAACCCACCTGTTTGCTAAAACGGAAGTCTGCCTCTGGGTAAGAAAAAGCTGAGCTGCACGTACGGAAAGCGGCAGAGGCCAGAGGCGGGGAGGGTGTGGCAAGGGCTGCCTGATTTGCATAGTGACCTGTTGCATCTTGGGAATGTACAGGCTTTGGAGCTTAACAGGTACTGCAGGTGTCTGCCTGGCCTGAGAGATGCCTGTCTGGTGCTCCCCTCAGGACACACAGGCCTTCCATTTGAGCATGGAGGGTGAGGGACATGGGTCACCCTCATATACAGGGGTGTGGGCATGGGCAGGATAGGTTGTGGGGGACCCCTCAGGGCATTGCCCGTTCGGAAGGCGAGAGGAGGCGGGGCAGGAAACTCTGCTCAATTTCTTTCCCAGAGGCCTGTGGAGAACCCTTTGCACGTTTGAGCCAGCCGGGCCTGCATCAGCAGATCCTGCTCCACTGGGAAGGGAGAGCCTGTAGGCGTAAATCAAAAAAAGGGGAGAAATCTGCAAATTCTAGCGGCAGACCCATGTTGCCCAGGAAGCAATCAGTTTCTCCTACTCCCTATAGTGGAAAAAGACATAGAAGGTGTATTTCTCTAGGCAGGGGCTCTGTGTAGATGGCACTTCATTGCTCTGGGAAGCATCCATGCTGGTGGAAGAGTAGCAGCAGACTCCACACCTGAGGCTTGAATGGGGACCGTTGGGGAGGGGCAGTGGGAGGCCGAGGAGGGCGGAGGAAAATGCTTTTCAAAAGCATCTGCACGTTCCTACAAACCTGCTGAAAACCCATACCAGGAATGGGGCTCGAGCCCATGCGGACAAACGTCCATTGGATCTTAAGTCCAACGCCTTAACCACTCGGCCACCCTGGTGAGACCCAAGGATTTACTTTCTTCAACTCCCTTTTTATGCTTGCTGCTGTAGCACCAGCTGTCCAGCAAGAGGTGATTGCAGAGTTAAAAGGCTTTTGCAGGAGGTTAAAAGTAATTGCTTATAACAAACACACTGTGTGACACCTAACTTTCTCCCACTCGGACTTTACCGTTAATTTTTATATTGGAGTTAGCTTAGTCACAATAAGGGGGTGAGCAAGGCAGGCACACTAGAGCATCTACTCCCTGGTGGTCTAGTGGCTAGGATTCGGCGCTTTCACCGCCGCGGCCCGGGTTCGATTCCCGGTCAGGGAAGATCCCTCTAAAGCATAGATTGCTTAATTTGTCTGTGTATCTTTTTTAAAAGAAGGTCTTTAAAAAGGCACCCCTCCCAATAGATGAAAGCGGAGGAATGGGGCTTGTTCTCCTGTGCCCCAGGTTGCTTTGCCCCCATTGACCTAAGCCACCTTTGTGCGCACGCAGTCCCCCACCCAGTCAGGTGCTCTATGTTGGCGTGAAGTGCAGTACCAGCTCAACAGAAAGGTAAATTGCTGGAAAACCCTGCTGTGATGCATACATCTACTTTGGAGCACTCTTCTCCTTTGCACTCTTGAATGGCTTAAGCGCAATGTATTCTTCCAGCAAGCTGAATAACGAGATAGGTGAGAGAAGGTGTACCAGCTGTCTGTGCGCCATCAGCAGCCACTAGGTGTCCCTCTTGGGTTTTCCCGGGGATCCTGATTGTGCAGGAATTCATCGGTTCAGTAGCAAGGGGGAGAGGATGGCCTGTGCCTGGAAGTGACAGGCAGTCTGGTGGCATCATGAGGATTAAGTTCCGATTCATATTTGCTGTAGAATAAAATATGTTTTCAGCCCCCATGAGCTTTGTCACTCGGAGAGCAGTGTATGAACTTTTGCTGCACGGCTCTGGGCTCCCTGGTGGTCTAGTGGTTAGGATTCGGCGCTCTCACCGCCGCGGCCCGGGTTCGATTCCCGGTCAGGGAAAAGTCCCTCTTCTGACCTTGAAAGCTTTTCCTTCCCGTAGGTCAGGGCTTCTCAAAATGAAGTTGCTTTTCTGACTCACAATTTGCCTAGCATGTGGCAGTATCGCTCAAAATATGATTTTCGCAAGGTTCCTTTAGAGCTGCTTCCCATGGTGGGAGGCAAGGCTCTTGAGCAAGTGAGATCCTGTATTCCGAGGCGCGCTTCCTTTTGTAGGCTTCTGACCCCATGGCCTGTGGCAGGTAGTCCTCCTTTGACTGGGCCGCAGGCTTTGTCTCCAAATGGCGTCCTGGACCCACTGCAACCCACCTGTTTGCTAAAACGGAAGTCTGCCTCTGGGTAAGAAAAAGCTGAGCTGCACGTACGGAAAGCGGCAGAGGCCAGAGGCGGGGAGGGTGTGGCAAGGGCTGCCTGATTTGCATAGTGACCTGTTGCATCTTGGGAATGTACAGGCTTTGGAGCTTAACAGGTTCTGCAGGTGTCTGCCTGGCCTGAGAGATGCCTGTCTGGTGCTCCCCTCAGGACACACAGGCCTTCCATTCGAGCATGGAGGGTGAGGGACATGGGTCACCCTCATATACAGGGGTGTGGGCATGGGCAGGATAGGTTGTGGGGGACCCGTCAGGGCATTGCCCGTTTGGAAGCCCGTTCGGAAGGCGAGAGGAGGCGGGGCAGGAAACTCTGCTCAATTTCTTTCCCAGAGGCCTGTGGAGAACCCTTTGCACGTTTGGGCCAGCCGGGCCTGCATCAGCAGATCCTGCTCCACTGGGAAGGGAGAGCCTGTAGGCGTAAATCAAAAAAAGGGGAGAAATCTGCAAATTCTAGTGGCAGACCCATGTTGCCCAGGAAGCAATCAGTTTCTCCTGCTCCCTATAGTGGAAAAAGACATAGGAGGTGTATTTCTCTAGGCAGGGGCTCTGTGTAGATGGCACTTCATTGCTCTGGGAAGCATCCATGCTGGTAGAAGAGTAGCAGCAGACTCCACACCTGAGGCTTGAATGGGGACCGTTGGGGAGGGGCAGTGGGAGGCCGAGGAGGGCGGAGGAAAATGCTTTTCAAAAGCATCTGCACGTTCCTACAAACCTGCTGAAAACCCATACCAGGAATGGGGCTCGAACCCATGCGGACAAACGTCCATTGGATCTTAAGTCCAACGCCTTAACCACTCGGCCACCCTGGTGAGACCCAAGGATTTACTTTCTTCAACTACCTTTTTATGCTTGCTGCTGTAGCACCAGCTGTCCAGCAAGAGGTGATTGCAGAGTTAAAAGGCTTTTGCAGGAGGTTAAAAGTAATTGCTTATAACAAACACACTGTGTGACACCTAACTTTCTCCCACTCGGACTTTACCGTTAATTTTTATATTGGAGTTAGCTTAGTCACAATAAGGGGGTGAGCAAGGCAGGCACACTAGAGCATCTACTCCCTGGTGTTCTAGTGGCTAGGATTCGGCGCTTTCACCGCCGCGGCCCGCGTTCGATTCCCGGTCAGGGAAGATCCCTCTAAAGCATAGATTGCTTAATTTGTCTGTGTATCTTTTTTAAAAGAAGGTCTTTAAAAAGGCACCCCTCCCAATAGATGAAAGCGGAGGAATGGGGCTTGTTCTCCTGTGCCCCAGGTTGCTTTGCCCCCATTGACCTAAGCCACCTTTGTGCGCACGCAGTCCCCCACCCAGTCAGGTGCTCTATGTTGGCGTGAAGTGCAGTACCAGCTCAACAGAAAGGTAAATTGCTGGAAAACCCTGCTGTGATGCATACATCTACTTTGGAGCACTCTTCTCCTTTGCACTCTTGAATCGCTTAAGCGCAATGTATTCTTCCAGCAAGCTGAATAACGAGATAGGTGAGAGAAGGTGTACCAGCTGTCTGTGCGCCATCAGCAGCCACTAGGTGTCCCTCTTGGGTTTTCCCGGGGATCCTGATTGTGCAGGAATTCATCGGTTCAGTAGCAAGGGGGAGAGGATGGCCTGTGCCTGGAAGTGACAGGCAGTCTGGTGGCATCATGAGGATTAAGTTCCGATTCATATTTGCTGTAGAATAAAATATGTTTTCAGCCCCCATGAGCTTTGTCACTCGGAGAGCAGTGTATGAACTTTTGCTGCACGGCTCTGGGCTCCCTGGTGGTCTAGTGGTTAGGATTCGGCGCTCTCACCGCCGCGGCCCGGGTTCGATTCCCGGTCAGGGAAAAGTCTCTCTTCTGACCTTGAAAGCTTTTCCTTCCCGTAGGTCAGGGCGTCTCAAAATGAAGTTGCTTTTCTGACTCACAATTTGCCTAGCATGACGCAGTATCGCTCAAAATATGATTTTCGCAAGGTTCCTTTAGAGCTGCTTCCCATGGTGGGAGGCAAGGCTCTTGAGCAAGTGAGATCCTGTATTCCGAGGCGCGCTTCCTTTTGTAGGCTTCTGACCCCATGGCCTGTGGCAGGTAGTCCTCCTTTGACTGGGCCGCAGGCTTTGTCTCCAAATGGCGTCCTGGACCCACTGCAACCCACCTGTTTGCTAAAACGGAAGTCTGCCTCTGGGTAAGAAAAAGCTGAGCTGCACGTACGGAAAGCGGCAGAGGCCAGAGGCGGGGAGGGTGTGGCAAGGGCTGCCTGATTTGCATAGTGACCTGTTGCATCTTGGGAATGTACAGGCTTTGGAGCTTAACAGGTACTGCAGGTGTCTGCCTGGCCTGAGAGATGCCTGTCTGGTGCTCCCCTCAGGACACACAGGCCTTCCATTTGAGCATGGAGGGTGAGGGACATGGGTCACCCTCATATACAGGGGTGTGGGCATGGGCAGGATAGGTTGTGGGGGACCCGTCAGGGCATTGCCCGTTCGGAAGGCGAGAGGAGGCGGGGCAGGAAACTCTGCTCAATTTCTTTCCCAGAGGCCTGTGGAGAACCCTTTGCACGTTTGAGCCAGCCGGGCCTGCATCAGCAGATCCTGCTCCACTGGGAAGGGAGAGCCTGTAGGCGTAAATCAAAAAAAGGGGAGAAATCTGCAAATTCTAGCGGCAGACCCATGTTGCCCAGGAAGCAATCAGTTTCTCCTACTCCCTATAGTGGAAAAAGACATAGAAGGTGTATTTCTCTAGGCAGGGGCTCTGTGTAGATGGCACTTCATTGCTCTGGGAAGCATCCATGCTGGTGGAAGAGTAGCAGCAGACTCCACACCTGAGGCTTGAATGGGGACCGTTGGGGAGGGGCAGTGGGAGGCCGAGGAGGGCGGAGGAAAATGCTTTTCAAAAGCATCTGCACGTTCCTACAAACCTGCTGAAAACCCATACCAGGAATGGGGCTCGAGCCCATGCGGACAAACGTCCATTGGATCTTAAGTCCAACGCCTTAACCACTCGGCCACCCTGGTGAGACCCAAGGATTTACTTTCTTCAACTCCCTTTTTATGCTTGCTGCTGTAGCACCAGCTGTCCAGCAAGAGGTGATTGCAGAGTTAAAAGGCTTTTGCAGGAGGTTAAAAGTAATTGCTTATAACAAACACACTGTGTGACACCTAACTTTCTCCCACTCGGACTTTACCGTTAATTTTTATATTGGAGTTAGCTTAGTCACAATAAGGGGGTGAGCAAGGCAGGCACACTAGAGCATCTACTCCCTGGTGGTCTAGTGGCTAGGATTCGGCGCTTTCACCGCCGCGGCCCGGGTTCGATTCCCGGTCAGGGAAGATCCCTCTAAAGCATAGATTGCTTAATTTGTCTGTGTATCTTTTTTAAAAGAAGGTCTTTAAAAAGGCACCCCTCCCAATAGATGAAAGCGGAGGAATGGGGCTTGTTCTCCTGTGCCCCAGGTTGCTTTGCCCCCATTGACCTAAGCCACCTTTGTGCGCACGCAGTCCCCCACCCAGTCAGGTGCTCTATGTTGGCGTGAAGTGCAGTACCAGCTCAACAGAAAGGTAAATTGCTGGAAAACCCTGCTGTGATGCATACATCTACTTTGGAGCACTCTTCTCCTTTGCACTCTTGAATGGCTTAAGCGCAATGTATTCTTCCAGCAAGCTGAATAACGAGATAGGTGAGAGAAGGTGTACCAGCTGTCTGTGCGCCATCAGCAGCCACTAGGTGTCCCTCTTGGGTTTTCCCGGGGATCCTGATTGTGCAGGAATTCATCGGTTCAGTAGCAAGGGGGAGAGGATGGCCTGTGCCTGGAAGTGACAGGCAGTCTGGTGGCATCATGAGGATTAAGTTCCGATTCATATTTGCTGTAGAATAAAATATGTTTTCAGCCCCCATGAGCTTTGTCACTCGGAGAGCAGTGTATGAACTTTTGCTGCACGGCTCTGGGCTCCCTGGTGGTCTAGTGGTTAGGATTCGGCGCTCTCACCGCCGCGGCCCGGGTTCGATTCCCGGTCAGGGAAAAGTCCCTCTTCTGACCTTGAAAGCTTTTCCTTCCCGTAGGTCAGGGCTTCTCAAAATGAAGTTGCTTTTCTGACTCACAATTTGCCTAGCATGTGGCAGTATCGCTCAAAATATGATTTTCGCAAGGTTCCTTTAGAGCTGCTTCCCATGGTGGGAGGCAAGGCTCTTGAGCAAGTGAGATCCTGTATTCCGAGGCGCGCTTCCTTTTGTAGGCTTCTGACCCCATGGCCTGTGGCAGGTAGTCCTCCTTTGACTGGGCCGCAGGCTTTGTCTCCAAATGGCGTCCTGGACCCACTGCAACCCACCTGTTTGCTAAAACGGAAGTCTGCCTCTGGGTAAGAAAAAGCTGAGCTGCACGTACGGAAAGCGGCAGAGGCCAGAGGCGGGGAGGGTGTGGCAAGGGCTGCCTGATTTGCATAGTGACCTGTTGCATCTTGGGAATGTACAGGCTTTGGAGCTTAACAGGTACTGCAGGTGTCTGCCTGGCCTGAGAGATGCCTGTCTGGTGCTCCCCTCAGGACACACAGGCCTTCCATTCGAGCATGAAGGGTGAGGGACATGGGTCACCCTCATATACAGGGGTGTGGGCATGGGCAGGATAGGTTGTGGGGGACCCGTCAGGGCATTGCCCGTTTGGAAGCCCGTTCGGAAGGCGAGAGGAGGCGGGGCAGGAAACTCTGCTCAATTTCTTTCCCAGAGGCCTGTGGAGAACCCTTTGCACGTTTGAGCCAGCCGGGCCTGCATCAGCAGATCCTGCTCCACTGGGAAGGGAGAGCCTGTAGGCGTAAATCAAAAAAAGGGGAGAAATCTGCAAATTCTAGTGGCAGACCCATGTTGCCCAGGAAGCAATCAGTTTCTCCTGCTCCCTATAGTGGAAAAAGACATAGGAGGTGTATTTCTCTAGGCAGGGGCTCTGTGTAGATGGCACTTCATTGCTCTGGGAAGCATCCATGCTGGTAGAAGAGTAGCAGCAGACTCCACACCTGAGGCTTGAATGGGGACCGTTGGGGAGGGGCAGTGGGAGGCCGAGGAGGGCGGAGGAAAATGCTTTTCAAAAGCATCTGCACGTTCCTACAAACCTGCTGAAAACCCATACCAGGAATGGGGCTCGAACCCATGCGGACAAACGTCCATTGGATCTTAAGTCCAACGCCTTAACCACTCGGCCACCCTGGTGAGACCCAAGGATTTACTTTCTTCAACTACCTTTTTATGCTTGCTGCTGTAGCACCAGCTGTCCAGCAAGAGGTGATTGCAGAGTTAAAAGGCTTTTGCAGGAGGTTAAAAGTAATTGCTTATAACAAACACACTGTGTGACACCTAACTTTCTCCCACTCGGACTTTACCGTTAATTTTTATATTGGAGTTAGCTTAGTCACAATAAGGGGGTGAGCAAGGCAGGCACACTAGAGCATCTACTCCCTGGTGGTCTAGTGGCTAGGATTCGGCGCTTTCACCGCCGCGGCCCCGGTTCGATTCCCGGTCAGGGAAGATCCCTCTAAAGCATAGATTGCTTAATTTGTCTGTGTATCTTTTTTAAAAGAAGGTCTTTAAAAAGGCACCCCTCCCAATAGATGAAAGCGGAGGAATGGGGCTTGTTCTCCTGTGCCCCAGGTTGCTTTGCCCCCATTGACCTAAGCCACCTTTGTGCGCACGCAGTCCCCCACCCAGTCAGGTGCTCTATGTTGGCGTGAAGTGCAGTACCAGCTCAACAGAAAGGTAAATTGCTGGAAAACCCTGCTGTGATGCATACATCTACTTTGGAGCACTCTTCTCCTTTGCACTCTTGAATCGCTTAAGCGCAATGTATTCTTCCAGCAAGCTGAATAACGAGATAGGTGAGAGAAGGTGTACCAGCTGTCTGTGCGCCATCAGCAGCCACTAGGTGTCCCTCTTGGGTTTTCCCGGGGATCCTGATTGTGCAGGAATTCATCGGTTCAGTAGCAAGGGGGAGAGGATGGCCTGTGCCTGGAAGTGACAGGCAGTCTGGTGGCATCATGAGGATTAAGTTCCGATTCATATTTGCTGTAGAATAAAATATGTTTTCAGCCCCCATGAGCTTTGTCACTCGGAGAGCAGTGTATGAACTTTTGCTGCACGGCTCTGGGCTCCCTGGTGGTCTAGTGGTTAGGATTCGGCGCTCTCACCGCCGCGGCCCGGGTTCGATTCCCGGTCAGGGAAAAGTCCCTCTTCTGACCTTGAAAGCTTTTCCTTCCCGTAGGTCAGGGCGTCTCAAAATGAAGTTGCTTTTCTGACTCACAATTTGCCTAGCATGACGCAGTATCGCTCAAAATATGATTTTCGCAAGGTTCCTTTAGAGCTGCTTCCCATGGTGGGAGGCAAGGCTCTTGAGCAAGTGAGATCCTGTATTCCGAGGCGCGCTTCCTTTTGTAGGCTTCTGACCCCATGGCCTGTGGCAGGTAGTCCTCCTTTGACTGGGCCGCAGGCTTTGTCTCCAAATGGCGTCCTGGACCCACTGCAACCCACCTGTTTGCTAAAACGGAAGTCTGCCTCTGGGTAAGAAAAAGCTGAGCTGCACGTACGGAAAGCGGCAGAGGCCAGAGGCGGGGAGGGTGTGGCAAGGGCTGCCTGATTTGCATAGTGACCTGTTGCATCTTGGGAATGTACAGGCTTTGGAGCTTAACAGGTACTGCAGGTGTCTGCCTGGCCTGAGAGATGCCTGTCTGGTGCTCCCCTCAGGACACACAGGCCTTCCATTTGAGCATGGAGGGTGAGGGACATGGGTCACCCTCATATACAGGGGTGTGGGCATGGGCAGGATAGGTTGTGGGGGACCCGTCAGGGCATTGCCCGTTCGGAAGGCGAGAGGAGGCGGGGCAGGAAACTCTGCTCAATTTCTTTCCCAGAGGCCTGTGGAGAACCCTTTGCACGTTTGAGCCAGCCGGGCCTGCATCAGCAGATCCTGCTCCACTGGGAAGGGAGAGCCTGTAGGCGTAAATCAAAAAAAGGGGAGAAATCTGCAAATTCTAGCGGCAGACCCATGTTGCCCAGGAAGCAATCAGTTTCTCCTACTCCCTATAGTGGAAAAAGACATAGAAGGTGTATTTCTCTAGGCAGGGGCTCTGTGTAGATGGCACTTCATTGCTCTGGGAAGCATCCATGCTGGTGGAAGAGTAGCAGCAGACTCCACACCTGAGGCTTGAATGGGGACCGTTGGGGAGGGGCAGTGGGAGGCCGAGGAGGGCGGAGGAAAATGCTTTTCAAAAGCATCTGCACGTTCCTACAAACCTGCTGAAAACCCATACCAGGAATGGGGCTCGAGCCCATGCGGACAAACGTCCATTGGATCTTAAGTCCAACGCCTTAACCACTCGGCCACCCTGGTGAGACCCAAGGATTTACTTTCTTCAACTCCCTTTTTATGCTTGCTGCTGTAGCACCAGCTGTCCAGCAAGAGGTGATTGCAGAGTTAAAAGGCTTTTGCAGGAGGTTAAAAGTAATTGCTTATAACAAACACACTGTGTGACACCTAACTTTCTCCCACTCGGACTTTACCGTTAATTTTTATATTGGAGTTAGCTTAGTCACAATAAGGGGGTGAGCAAGGCAGGCACACTAGAGCATCTACTCCCTGGTGGTCTAGTGGCTAGGATTCGGCGCTTTCACCGCCGCGGCCCGGGTTCGATTCCCGGTCAGGGAAGATCCCTCTAAAGCATAGATTGCTTAATTTGTCTGTGTATCTTTTTTAAAAGAAGGTCTTTAAAAAGGCACCCCTCCCAATAGATGAAAGCGGAGGAATGGGGCTTGTTCTCCTGTGCCCCAGGTTGCTTTGCCCCCATTGACCTAAGCCACCTTTGTGCGCACGCAGTCCCCCACCCAGTCAGGTGCTCTATGTTGGCGTGAAGTGCAGTACCAGCTCAACAGAAAGGTAAATTGCTGGAAAACCCTGCTGTGATGCATACATCTACTTTGGAGCACTCTTCTCCTTTGCACTCTTGAATGGCTTAAGCGCAATGTATTCTTCCAGCAAGCTGAATAACGAGATAGGTGAGAGAAGGTGTACCAGCTGTCTGTGCGCCATCAGCAGCCACTAGGTGTCCCTCTTGGGTTTTCCCGGGGATCCTGATTGTGCAGGAATTCATCGGTTCAGTAGCAAGGGGGAGAGGATGGCCTGTGCCTGGAAGTGACAGGCAGTCTGGTGGCATCATGAGGATTAAGTTCCGATTCATATTTGCTGTAGAATAAAATATGTTTTCAGCCCCCATGAGCTTTGTCACTCGGAGAGCAGTGTATGAACTTTTGCTGCACGGCTCTGGGCTCCCTGGTGGTCTAGTGGTTAGGATTCGGCGCTCTCACCGCCGCGGCCCGGGTTCGATTCCCGGTCAGGGAAAAGTCCCTCTTCTGACCTTGAAAGCTTTTCCTTCCCGTAGGTCAGGGCTTCTCAAAATGAAGTTGCTTTTCTGACTCACAATTTGCCTAGCATGTGGCAGTATCGCTCAAAATATGATTTTCGCAAGGTTCCTTTAGAGCTGCTTCCCATGGTGGGAGGCAAGGCTCTTGAGCAAGTGAGATCCTGTATTCCGAGGCGCGCTTCCTTTTGTAGGCTTCTGACCCCATGGCCTGTGGCAGGTAGTCCTCCTTTGACTGGGCCGCAGGCTTTGTCTCCAAATGGCGTCCTGGACCCACTGCAACCCACCTGTTTGCTAAAACGGAAGTCTGCCTCTGGGTAAGAAAAAGCTGAGCTGCACGTACGGAAAGCGGCAGAGGCCAGAGGCGGGGAGGGTGTGGCAAGGGCTGCCTGATTTGCATAGTGACCTGTTGCATCTTGGGAATGTACAGGCTTTGGAGCTTAACAGGTACTGCAGGTGTCTGCCTGGCCTGAGAGATGCCTGTCTGGTGCTCCCCTCAGGACACACAGGCCTTCCATTCGAGCATGAAGGGTGAGGGACATGGGTCACCCTCATATACAGGGGTGTGGGCATGGGCAGGATAGGTTGTGGGGGACCCGTCAGGGCATTGCCCGTTTGGAAGCCCGTTCGGAAGGCGAGAGGAGGCGGGGCAGGAAACTCTGCTCAATTTCTTTCCCAGAGGCCTGTGGAGAACCCTTTGCACGTTTGAGCCAGCCGGGCCTGCATCAGCAGATCCTGCTCCACTGGGAAGGGAGAGCCTGTAGGCGTAAATCAAAAAAAGGGGAGAAATCTGCAAATTCTAGTGGCAGACCCATGTTGCCCAGGAAGCAATCAGTTTCTCCTGCTCCCTATAGTGGAAAAAGACATAGGAGGTGTATTTCTCTAGGCAGGGGCTCTGTGTAGATGGCACTTCATTGCTCTGGGAAGCATCCATGCTGGTAGAAGAGTAGCAGCAGACTCCACACCTGAGGCTTGAATGGGGACCGTTGGGGAGGGGCAGTGGGAGGCCGAGGAGGGCGGAGGAAAATGCTTTTCAAAAGCATCTGCACGTTCCTACAAACCTGCTGAAAACCCATACCAGGAATGGGGCTCGAACCCATGCGGACAAACGTCCATTGGATCTTAAGTCCAACGCCTTAACCACTCGGCCACCCTGGTGAGACCCAAGGATTTACTTTCTTCAACTACCTTTTTATGCTTGCTGCTGTAGCACCAGCTGTCCAGCAAGAGGTGATTGCAGAGTTAAAAGGCTTTTGCAGGAGGTTAAAAGTAATTGCTTATAACAAACACACTGTGTGACACCTAACTTTCTCCCACTCGGACTTTACCGTTAATTTTTATATTGGAGTTAGCTTAGTCACAATAAGGGGGTGAGCAAGGCAGGCACACTAGAGCATCTACTCCCTGGTGGTCTAGTGGCTAGGATTCGGCGCTTTCACCGCCGCGGCCCCGGTTCGATTCCCGGTCAGGGAAGATCCCTCTAAAGCATAGATTGCTTAATTTGTCTGTGTATCTTTTTTAAAAGAAGGTCTTTAAAAAGGCACCCCTCCCAATAGATGAAAGCGGAGGAATGGGGCTTGTTCTCCTGTGCCCCAGGTTGCTTTGCCCCCATTGACCTAAGCCACCTTTGTGCGCACGCAGTCCCCCACCCAGTCAGGTGCTCTATGTTGGCGTGAAGTGCAGTACCAGCTCAACAGAAAGGTAAATTGCTGGAAAACCCTGCTGTGATGCATACATCTACTTTGGAGCACTCTTCTCCTTTGCACTCTTGAATCGCTTAAGCGCAATGTATTCTTCCAGCAAGCTGAATAACGAGATAGGTGAGAGAAGGTGTACCAGCTGTCTGTGCGCCATCAGCAGCCACTAGGTGTCCCTCTTGTGTTTTCCCGGGGATCCTGATTGTGCAGGAATTCATCGGTTCAGTAGCAAGGGGGAGAGGATGGCCTGTGCCTGGAAGTGACAGGCAGTCTGGTGGCATCATGAGGATTAAGTTCCGATTCATATTTGCTGTAGAATAAAATATGTTTTCAGCCCCCATGAGCTTTGTCACTCGGAGAGCAGTGTATGAACTTTTGCTGCACGGCTCTGGGCTCCCTGGTGGTCTAGTGGTTAGGATTCGGCGCTCTCACCGCCGCGGCCCGGGTTCGATTCCCGGTCAGGGAAAAGTCACTCTTCTGACCTTGAAAGCTTTTCCTTCCCGTAGGTCAGGGCGTCTCAAAATGAAGTTGCTTTTCTGACTCACAATTTGCCTAGCATGACGCAGTATCGCTCAAAATATGATTTTCGCAAGGTTCCTTTAGAGCTGCTTCCCATGGTGGGAGGCAAGGCTCTTGAGCAAGTGAGATCCTGTATTCCGAGGCGCGCTTCCTTTTGTAGGCTTCTGACCCCATGGCCTGTGGCAGGTAGTCCTCCTTTGACTGGGCCGCAGGCTTTGTCTCCAAATGGCGTCCTGGACCCACTGCAACCCACCTGTTTGCTAAAACGGAAGTCTGCCTCTGGGTAAGAAAAAGCTGAGCTGCACGTACGGAAAGCGGCAGAGGCCAGAGGCGGGGAGGGTGTGGCAAGGGCTGCCTGATTTGCATAGTGACCTGTTGCATCTTGGGAATGTACAGGCTTTGGAGCTTAACAGGTACTGCAGGTGTCTGCCTGGCCTGAGAGATGCCTGTCTGGTGCTCCCCTCAGGACACACAGGCCTTCCATTTGAGCATGGAGGGTGAGGGACATGGGTCACCCTCATATACAGGGGTGTGGGCATGGGCAGGATAGGTTGTGGGGGACCCGTCAGGGCATTGCCCGTTCGGAAGGCGAGAGGAGGCGGGGCAGGAAACTCTGCTCAATTTCTTTCCCAGAGGCCTGTGGAGAACCCTTTGCACGTTTGAGCCAGCCGGGCCTGCATCAGCAGATCCTGCTCCACTGGGAAGGGAGAGCCTGTAGGCGTAAATCAAAAAAAGGGGAGAAATCTGCAAATTCTAGCGGCAGACCCATGTTGCCCAGGAAGCAATCAGTTTCTCCTACTCCCTATAGTGGAAAAAGACATAGAAGGTGTATTTCTCTAGGCAGGGGCTCTGTGTAGATGGCACTTCATTGCTCTGGGAAGCATCCATGCTGGTGGAAGAGTAGCAGCAGACTCCACACCTGAGGCTTGAATGGGGACCGTTGGGGAGGGGCAGTGGGAGGCCGAGGAGGGCGGAGGAAAATGCTTTTCAAAAGCATCTGCACGTTCCTACAAACCTGCTGAAAACCCATACCAGGAATGGGGCTCGAGCCCATGCGGACAAACGTCCATTGGATCTTAAGTCCAACGCCTTAACCACTCGGCCACCCTGGTGAGACCCAAGGATTTACTTTCTTCAACTCCCTTTTTATGCTTGCTGCTGTAGCACCAGCTGTCCAGCAAGAGGTGATTGCAGAGTTAAAAGGCTTTTGCAGGAGGTTAAAAGTAATTGCTTATAACAAACACACTGTGTGACACCTAACTTTCTCCCACTCGGACTTTACCGTTAATTTTTATATTGGAGTTAGCTTAGTCACAATAAGGGGGTGAGCAAGGCAGGCACACTAGAGCATCTACTCCCTGGTGGTCTAGTGGCTAGGATTCGGCGCTTTCACCGCCGCGGCCCGGGTTCGATTCCCGGTCAGGGAAGATCCCTCTAAAGCATAGATTGCTTAATTTGTCTGTGTATCTTTTTTAAAAGAAGGTCTTTAAAAAGGCACCCCTCCCAATAGATGAAAGCGGAGGAATGGGGCTTGTTCTCCTGTGCCCCAGGTTGCTTTGCCCCCATTGACCTAAGCCACCTTTGTGCGCACGCAGTCCCCCACCCAGTCAGGTGCTCTATGTTGGCGTGAAGTGCAGTACCAGCTCAACAGAAAGGTAAATTGCTGGAAAACCCTGCTGTGATGCATACATCTACTTTGGAGCACTCTTCTCCTTTGCACTCTTGAATGGCTTAAGCGCAATGTATTCTTCCAGCAAGCTGAATAACGAGATAGGTGAGAGAAGGTGTACCAGCTGTCTGTGCGCCATCAGCAGCCACTAGGTGTCCCTCTTGGGTTTTCCCGGGGATCCTGATTGTGCAGGAATTCATCGGTTCAGTAGCAAGGGGGAGAGGATGGCCTGTGCCTGGAAGTGACAGGCAGTCTGGTGGCATCATGAGGATTAAGTTCCGATTCATATTTGCTGTAGAATAAAATATGTTTTCAGCCCCCATGAGCTTTGTCACTCGGAGAGCAGTGTATGAACTTTTGCTGCACGGCTCTGGGCTCCCTGGTGGTCTAGTGGTTAGGATTCGGCGCTCTCACCGCCGCGGCCCGGGTTCGATTCCCGGTCAGGGAAAAGTCCCTCTTCTGACCTTGAAAGCTTTTCCTTCCCGTAGGTCAGGGCTTCTCAAAATGAAGTTGCTTTTCTGACTCACAATTTGCCTAGCATGTGGCAGTATCGCTCAAAATATGATTTTCGCAAGGTTCCTTTAGAGCTGCTTCCCATGGTGGGAGGCAAGGCTCTTGAGCAAGTGAGATCCTGTATTCCGAGGCGCGCTTCCTTTTGTAGGCTTCTGACCCCATGGCCTGTGGCAGGTAGTCCTCCTTTGACTGGGCCGCAGGCTTTGTCTCCAAATGGCGTCCTGGACCCACTGCAACCCACCTGTTTGCTAAAACGGAAGTCTGCCTCTGGGTAAGAAAAAGCTGAGCTGCACGTACGGAAAGCGGCAGAGGCCAGAGGCGGGGAGGGTGTGGCAAGGGCTGCCTGATTTGCATAGTGACCTGTTGCATCTTGGGAATGTACAGGCTTTGGAGCTTAACAGGTACTGCAGGTGTCTGCCTGGCCTGAGAGATGCCTGTCTGGTGCTCCCCTCAGGACACACAGGCCTTCCATTCGAGCATGAAGGGTGAGGGACATGGGTCACCCTCATATACAGGGGTGTGGGCATGGGCAGGATAGGTTGTGGGGGACCCGTCAGGGCATTGCCCGTTTGGAAGCCCGTTCGGAAGGCGAGAGGAGGCGGGGCAGGAAACTCTGCTCAATTTCTTTCCCAGAGGCCTGTGGAGAACCCTTTGCACGTTTGAGCCAGCCGGGCCTGCATCAGCAGATCCTGCTCCACTGGGAAGGGAGAGCCTGTAGGCGTAAATCAAAAAAAGGGGAGAAATCTGCAAATTCTAGTGGCAGACCCATGTTGCCCAGGAAGCAATCAGTTTCTCCTGCTCCCTATAGTGGAAAAAGACATAGGAGGTGTATTTCTCTAGGCAGGGGCTCTGTGTAGATGGCACTTCATTGCTCTGGGAAGCATCCATGCTGGTAGAAGAGTAGCAGCAGACTCCACACCTGAGGCTTGAATGGGGACCGTTGGGGAGGGGCAGTGGGAGGCCGAGGAGGGCGGAGGAAAATGCTTTTCAAAAGCATCTGCACGTTCCTACAAACCTGCTGAAAACCCATACCAGGAATGGGGCTCGAACCCATGCGGACAAACGTCCATTGGATCTTAAGTCCAACGCCTTAACCACTCGGCCACCCTGGTGAGACCCAAGGATTTACTTTCTTCAACTACCTTTTTATGCTTGCTGCTGTAGCACCAGCTGTCCAGCAAGAGGTGATTGCAGAGTTAAAAGGCTTTTGCAGGAGGTTAAAAGTAATTGCTTATAACAAACACACTGTGTGACACCTAACTTTCTCCCACTCGGACTTTACCGTTAATTTTTATATTGGAGTTAGCTTAGTCACAATAAGGGGGTGAGCAAGGCAGGCACACTAGAGCATCTACTCCCTGGTGGTCTAGTGGCTAGGATTCGGCGCTTTCACCGCCGCGGCCCCGGTTCGATTCCCGGTCAGGGAAGATCCCTCTAAAGCATAGATTGCTTAATTTGTCTGTGTATCTTTTTTAAAAGAAGGTCTTTAAAAAGGCACCCCTCCCAATAGATGAAAGCGGAGGAATGGGGCTTGTTCTCCTGTGCCCCAGGTTGCTTTGCCCCCATTGACCTAAGCCACCTTTGTGCGCACGCAGTCCCCCACCCAGTCAGGTGCTCTATGTTGGCGTGAAGTGCAGTACCAGCTCAACAGAAAGGTAAATTGCTGGAAAACCCTGCTGTGATGCATACATCTACTTTGGAGCACTCTTCTCCTTTGCACTCTTGAATCGCTTAAGCGCAATGTATTCTTCCAGCAAGCTGAATAACGAGATAGGTGAGAGAAGGTGTACCAGCTGTCTGTGCGCCATCAGCAGCCACTAGGTGTCCCTCTTGGGTTTTCCCGGGGATCCTGATTGTGCAGGAATTCATCGGTTCAGTAGCAAGGGGGAGAGGATGGCCTGTGCCTGGAAGTGACAGGCAGTCTGGTGGCATCATGAGGATTAAGTTCCGATTCATATTTGCTGTAGAATAAAATATGTTTTCAGCCCCCATGAGCTTTGTCACTCGGAGAGCAGTGTATGAACTTTTGCTGCACGGCTCTGGGCTCCCTGGTGGTCTAGTGGTTAGGATTCGGCGCTCTCACCGCCGCGGCCCGGGTTCGATTCCCGGTCAGGGAAAAGTCCCTCTTCTGACCTTGAAAGCTTTTCCTTCCCGTAGGTCAGGGCGTCTCAAAATGAAGTTGCTTTTCTGACTCACAATTTGCCTAGCATGACGCAGTATCGCTCAAAATATGATTTTCGCAAGGTTCCTTTAGAGCTGCTTCCCATGGTGGGAGGCAAGGCTCTTGAGCAAGTGAGATCCTGTATTCCGAGGCGCGCTTCCTTTTGTAGGCTTCTGACCCCATGGCCTGTGGCAGGTAGTCCTCCTTTGACTGGGCCGCAGGCTTTGTCTCCAAATGGCGTCCTGGACCCACTGCAACCCACCTGTTTGCTAAAACGGAAGTCTGCCTCTGGGTAAGAAAAAGCTGAGCTGCACGTACGGAAAGCGGCAGAGGCCAGAGGCGGGGAGGGTGTGGCAAGGGCTGCCTGATTTGCATAGTGACCTGTTGCATCTTGGGAATGTACAGGCTTTGGAGCTTAACAGGTACTGCAGGTGTCTGCCTGGCCTGAGAGATGCCTGTCTGGTGCTCCCCTCAGGACACACAGGCCTTCCATTTGAGCATGGAGGGTGAGGGACATGGGTCACCCTCATATACAGGGATGTGGGCATGGGCAGGATAGGTTGTGGGGGACCCGTCAGGGCATTGCCCGTTCGGAAGGCGAGAGGAGGCGGGGCAGGAAACTCTGCTCAATTTCTTTCCCAGAGGCCTGTGGAGAACCCTTTGCACGTTTGAGCCAGCCGGGCCTGCATCAGCAGATCCTGCTCCACTGGGAAGGGAGAGCCTGTAGGCGTAAATCAAAAAAAGGGGAGAAATCTGCAAATTCTAGCGGCAGACCCATGTTGCCCAGGAAGCAATCAGTTTCTCCTACCCCCTATAGTGGAAAAAGACATAGAAGGTGTATTTCTCTAGGCAGGGGCTCTGTGTAGATGGCACTTCATTGCTCTGGGAAGCATCCATGCTGGTGGAAGAGTAGCAGCAGACTCCACACCTGAGGCTTGAATGGGGACCGTTGGGGAGGGGCAGTGGGAGGCCGAGGAGGGCGGAGGAAAATGCTTTTCAAAAGCATCTGCACGTTCCTACAAACCTGCTGAAAACCCATACCAGGAATGGGGCTCGAGCCCATGCGGACAAACGTCCATTGGATATTAAGTCCAACGCCTTAACCACTCGGCCACCCTGGTGAGACCCAAGGATTTACTTTCTTCAACTCCCTTTTTATGCTTGCTGCTGTAGCACCAGCTGTCCAGCAAGAGGTGATTGCAGAGTTAAAAGGCTTTTGCAGGAGGTTAAAAGTAATTGCTTATAACAAACACACTGTGTGACACCTAACTTTCTCCCACTCGGACTTTACCGTTAATTTTTATATTGGAGTTAGCTTAGTCACAATAAGGGGGTGAGCAAGGCAGGCACACTAGAGCATCTACTCCCTGGTGGTCTAGTGGCTAGGATTCGGCGCTTTCACCGCCGCGGCCCGGGTTCGATTCCCGGTCAGGGAAGATCCCTCTAAAGCATAGATTGCTTAATTTGTCTGTGTATCTTTTTTAAAAGAAGGTCTTTAAAAAGGCACCCCTCCCAATAGATGAAAGCGGAGGAATGGGGCTTGTTCTCCTGTGCCCCAGGTTGCTTTGCCCCCATTGACCTAAGCCACCTTTGTGCGCACGCAGTCCCCCACCCAGTCAGGTGCTCTATGTTGGCGTGAAGTGCAGTACCAGCTCAACAGAAAGGTAAATTGCTGGAAAACCCTGCTGTGATGCATACATCTACTTTGGAGCACTCTTCTCCTTTGCACTCTTGAATCGCTTAAGCGCAATGTATTCTTCCAGCAAGCTGAATAACGAGATAGGTGAGAGAAGGTGTACCAGCTGTCTGTGCGCCATCAGCAGCCACTAGGTGTCCCTCTTGGGTTTTCCCGGGGATCCTGATTGTGCAGGAATTCATCGGTTCAGTAGCAAGGGGGAGAGGATGGCCTGTGCCTGGAAGTGACAGGCAGTCTGGTGGCATCATGAGGATTAAGTTCCGATTCATATTTGCTGTAGAATAAAATATGTTTTCAGCCCCCATGAGCTTTGTCACTCGGAGAGCAGTGTATGAACTTTTGCTGCACGGCTCTGGGCTCCCTGGTGGTCTAGTGGTTAGGATTCGGCGCTCTCACCGCCGCGGCCCGGGTTCGATTCCCGGTCAGGGAAAAGTCCCTCTTCTGACCTTGAAAGCTTTTCCTTCCCGTAGGTCAGGGCTTCTCAAAATGAAGTTGCTTTTCTGACTCACAATTTGCCTAGCATGTGGCAGTATCGCTCAAAATATGATTTTCGCAAGGTTCCTTTAGAGCTGCTTCCCATGGTGGGAGGCAAGGCTCTTGAGCAAGTGAGATCCTGTATTCCGAGGCGCGCTTCCTTTTGTAGGCTTCTGACCCCATGGCCTGTGGCAGGTAGTCCTCCTTTGACTGGGCCGCAGGCTTTGTCTCCAAATGGCGTCCTGGACCCACTGCAACCCACCTGTTTGCTAAAACGGAAGTCTGCCTCTGGGTAAGAAAAAGCTGAGCTGCACGTACGGAAAGCGGCAGAGGCCAGAGGCGGGGAGGGTGTGGCAAGGGCTGCCTGATTTGCATAGTGACCTGTTGCATCTTGGGAATGTACAGGCTTTGGAGCTTAACAGGTACTGCAGGTGTCTGCCTGGCCTGAGAGATGCCTGTCTGGTGCTCCCCTCAGGACACACAGGCCTTCCATTTGAGCATGGAGGGTGAGGGACATGGGTCACCCTCATATACAGGGGTGTGGGCATGGGCAGGATAGGTTGTGGGGGACCCGTCAGGGCATTGCCCGTTCGGAAGGCGAGAGGAGGCGGGGCAGGAAACTCTGCTCAATTTCTTTCCCAGAGGCCTGTGGAGAACCCTTTGCACGTTTGAGCCAGCCGGGCCTGCATCAGCAGATCCTGCTCCACTGGGAAGGGAGAGCCTGTAGGCGTAAATCAAAAAAAGGGGAGAAATCTGCAAATTCTAGCGGCAGACCCATGTTGCCCAGGAAGCAATCAGTTTCTCCTACTCCCTATAGTGGAAAAAGACATAGAAGGTGTATTTCTCTAGGCAGGGGCTCTGTGTAGATGGCACTTCATTGCTCTGGGAAGCATCCATGCTAGTGGAAGAGTAGCAGCAGACTCCACACCTGAGGCTTGAATGGGGACCGTTGGGGAGGGGCAGTGGGAGGCCGAGGAGGGCGGAGGAAAATGCTTTTCAAAAGCATCTGCACGTTCCTACAAACCTGCTGAAAACCCATACCAGGAATGGGGCTCGAGCCCATGCGGACAAACGTCCATTGGATCTTAAGTCCAACGCCTTAACCACTCGGCCACCCTGGTGAGACCCAAGGATTTACTTTCTTCAACTCCCTTTTTATGCTTGCTGCTGTAGCACCAGCTGTCCAGCAAGAGGTGATTGCAGAGTTAAAAGGCTTTTGCAGGAGGTTAAAAGTAATTGCTTATAACAAACACACTGTGTGACACCTAACTTTCTCCCACTCGGACTTTACCGTTAATTTTTATATTGGAGTTAGCTTAGTCACAATAAGGGGGTGAGCAAGGCAGGCACACTAGAGCATCTACTCCCTGGTGGTCTAGTGGCTAGGATTCGGCGCTTTCACCGCCGCGGCCCGGGTTCGATTCCCGGTCAGGGAAGATCCCTCTAAAGCATAGATTGCTTAATTTGTCTGTGTATCTTTTTTAAAAGAAGGTCTTTAAAAAGGCACCCCTCCCAATAGATGAAAGCGGAGGAATGGGGCTTGTTCTCCTGTGCCCCAGGTTGCTTTGCCCCCATTGACCTAAGCCACCTTTGTGCGCACGCAGTCCCCCACCCAGTCAGGTGCTCTATGTTGGCGTGAAGTGCAGTACCAGCTCAACAGAAAGGTAAATTGCTGGAAAACCCTGCTGTGATGCATACATCTACTTTGGAGCACTCTTCTCCTTTGCACTCTTGAATGGCTTAAGCGCAATGTATTCTTCCAGCAAGCTGAATAACGAGATAGGTGAGAGAAGGTGTACCAGCTGTCTGTGCGCCATCAGCAGCCACTAGGTGTCCCTCTTGGGTTTTCCCGGGGATCCTGATTGTGCAGGAATTCATCGGTTCAGTAGCAAGGGGGAGAGGATGGCCTGTGCCTGGAAGTGACAGGCAGTCTGGTGGCATCATGAGGATTAAGTTCCGATTCATATTTGCTGTAGAATAAAATATGTTTTCAGCCCCCATGAGCTTTGTCACTCGGAGAGCAGTGTATGAACTTTTGCTGCACGGCTCTGGGCTCCCTGGTGGTCTAGTGGTTAGGATTCGGCGCTCTCACCGCCGCGGCCCGGGTTCGATTCCCGGTCAGGGAAAAGTCCCTCTTCTGACCTTGAAAGCTTTTCCTTCCCGTAGGTCAGGGCTTCTCAAAATGAAGTTGCTTTTCTGACTCACAATTTGCCTAGCATGTGGCAGTATCGCTCAAAATATGATTTTCGCAAGGTTCCTTTAGAGCTGCTTCCCATGGTGGGAGGCAAGGCTCTTGAGCAAGTGAGATCCTGTATTCCGAGGCGCGCTTCCTTTTGTAGGCTTCTGACCCCATGGCCTGTGGCAGGTAGTCCTCCTTTGACTGGGCCGCAGGCTTTGTCTCCAAATGGCGTCCTGGACCCACTGCAACCCACCTGTTTGCTAAAACGGAAGTCTGCCTCTGGGTAAGAAAAAGCTGAGCTGCACGTACGGAAAGCGGCAGAGGCCAGAGGCGGGGAGGGTGTGGCAAGGGCTGCCTGATTTGCATAGTGACCTGTTGCATCTTGGGAATGTACAGGCTTTGGAGCTTAACAGGTACTGCAGGTGTCTGCCTGGCCTGAGAGATGCCTGTCTGGTGCTCCCCTCAGGACACACAGGCCTTCCATTTGAGCATGGAGGGTGAGGGACATGGGTCACCCTCATATACAGGGGTGTGGGCATGGGCAGGATAGGTTGTGGGGGACCCGTCAGGGCATTGCCCGTTCGGAAGGCGAGAGGAGGCGGGGCAGGAAACTCTGCTCAATTTCTTTCCCAGAGGCCTGTGGAGAACCCTTTGCACGTTTGAGCCAGCCGGGCCTGCATCAGCAGATCCTGCTCCACTGGGAAGGGAGAGCCTGTAGGCGTAAATCAAAAAAAGGGGAGAAATCTGCAAATTCTAGCGGCAGACCCATGTTGCCCAGGAAGCAATCAGTTTCTCCTACCCCCTATAGTGGAAAAAGACATAGAAGGTGTATTTCTCTAGGCAGGGGCTCTGTGTAGATGGCACTTCATTGCTCTGGGAAGCATCCATGCTGGTGGAAGAGTAGCAGCAGACTCCACACCTGAGGCTTGAATGGGGACCGTTGGGGAGGGGCAGTGGGAGGCCGAGGAGGGCGGAGGAAAATGCTTTTCAAAAGCATCTGCACGTTCCTACAAACCTGCTGAAAACCCATACCAGGAATGGGGCTCGAGCCCATGCGGACAAACGTCCATTGGATATTAAGTCCAACGCCTTAACCACTCGGCCACCCTGGTGAGACCCAAGGATTTACTTTCTTCAACTCCCTTTTTATGCTTGCTGCTGTAGCACCAGCTGTCCAGCAAGAGGTGATTGCAGAGTTAAAAGGCTTTTGCAGGAGGTTAAAAGTAATTGCTTATAACAAACACACTGTGTGACACCTAACTTTCTCCCACTCGGACTTTACCGTTAATTTTTATATTGGAGTTAGCTTAGTCACAATAAGGGGGTGAGCAAGGCAGGCACACTAGAGCATCTACTCCCTGGTGGTCTAGTGGCTAGGATTCGGCGCTTTCACCGCCGCGGCCCGGGTTCGATTCCCGGTCAGGGAAGATCCCTCTAAAGCATAGATTGCTTAATTTGTCTGTGTATCTTTTTTAAAAGAAGGTCTTTAAAAAGGCACCCCTCCCAATAGATGAAAGCGGAGGAATGGGGCTTGTTCTCCTGTGCCCCAGGTTGCTTTGCCCCCATTGACCTAAGCCACCTTTGTGCGCACGCAGTCCCCCACCCAGTCAGGTGCTCTATGTTGGCGTGAAGTGCAGTACCAGCTCAACAGAAAGGTAAATTGCTGGAAAACCCTGCTGTGATGCATACATCTACTTTGGAGCACTCTTCTCCTTTGCACTCTTGAATCGCTTAAGCGCAATGTATTCTTCCAGCAAGCTGAATAACGAGATAGGTGAGAGAAGGTGTACCAGCTGTCTGTGCGCCATCAGCAGCCACTAGGTGTCCCTCTTGGGTTTTCCCGGGGATCCTGATTGTGCAGGAATTCATCGGTTCAGTAGCAAGGGGGAGAGGATGGCCTGTGCCTGGAAGTGACAGGCAGTCTGGTGGCATCATGAGGATTAAGTTCCGATTCATATTTGCTGTAGAATAAAATATGTTTTCAGCCCCCATGAGCTTTGTCACTCGGAGAGCAGTGTATGAACTTTTGCTGCACGGCTCTGGGCTCCCTGGTGGTCTAGTGGTTAGGATTCGGCGCTCTCACCGCCGCGGCCCGGGTTCGATTCCCGGTCAGGGAAAAGTCCCTCTTCTGACCTTGAAAGCTTTTCCTTCCCGTAGGTCAGGGCTTCTCAAAATGAAGTTGCTTTTCTGACTCACAATTTGCCTAGCATGTGGCAGTATCGCTCAAAATATGATTTTCGCAAGGTTCCTTTAGAGCTGCTTCCCATGGTGGGAGGCAAGGCTCTTGAGCAAGTGAGATCCTGTATTCCGAGGCGCGCTTCCTTTTGTAGGCTTCTGACCCCATGGCCTGTGGCAGGTAGTCCTCCTTTGACTGGGCCGCAGGCTTTGTCTCCAAATGGCGTCCTGGACCCACTGCAACCCACCTGTTTGCTAAAACGGAAGTCTGCCTCTGGGTAAGAAAAAGCTGAGCTGCACGTACGGAAAGCGGCAGAGGCCAGAGGCGGGGAGGGTGTGGCAAGGGCTGCCTGATTTGCATAGTGACCTGTTGCATCTTGGGAATGTACAGGCTTTGGAGCTTAACAGGTACTGCAGGTGTCTGCCTGGCCTGAGAGATGCCTGTCTGGTGCTCCCCTCAGGACACACAGGCCTTCCATTTGAGCATGGAGGGTGAGGGACATGGGTCACCCTCATATACAGGGGTGTGGGCATGGGCAGGATAGGTTGTGGGGGACCCGTCAGGGCATTGCCCGTTCGGAAGGCGAGAGGAGGCGGGGCAGGAAACTCTGCTCAATTTCTTTCCCAGAGGCCTGTGGAGAACCCTTTGCACGTTTGAGCCAGCCGGGCCTGCATCAGCAGATCCTGCTCCACTGGGAAGGGAGAGCCTGTAGGCGTAAATCAAAAAAAGGGGAGAAATCTGCAAATTCTAGCGGCAGACCCATGTTGCCCAGGAAGCAATCAGTTTCTCCTACTCCCTATAGTGGAAAAAGACATAGAAGGTGTATTTCTCTAGGCAGGGGCTCTGTGTAGATGGCACTTCATTGCTCTGGGAAGCATCCATGCTAGTGGAAGAGTAGCAGCAGACTCCACACCTGAGGCTTGAATGGGGACCGTTGGGGAGGGGCAGTGGGAGGCCGAGGAGGGCGGAGGAAAATGCTTTTCAAAAGCATCTGCACGTTCCTACAAACCTGCTGAAAACCCATACCAGGAATGGGGCTCGAGCCCATGCGGACAAACGTCCATTGGATCTTAAGTCCAACGCCTTAACCACTCGGCCACCCTGGTGAGACCCAAGGATTTACTTTCTTCAACTCCCTTTTTATGCTTGCTGCTGTAGCACCAGCTGTCCAGCAAGAGGTGATTGCAGAGTTAAAAGGCTTTTGCAGGAGGTTAAAAGTAATTGCTTATAACAAACACACTGTGTGACACCTAACTTTCTCCCACTCGGACTTTACCGTTAATTTTTATATTGGAGTTAGCTTAGTCACAATAAGGGGGTGAGCAAGGCAGGCACACTAGAGCATCTACTCCCTGGTGGTCTAGTGGCTAGGATTCGGCGCTTTCACCGCCGCGGCCCCGGTTCGATTCCCGGTCAGGGAAGATCCCTCTAAAGCATAGATTGCTTAATTTGTCTGTGTATCTTTTTTAAAAGAAGGTCTTTAAAAAGGCACCCCTCCCAATAGATGAAAGCGGAGGAATGGGGCTTGTTCTCCTGTGCCCCAGGTTGCTTTGCCCCCATTGACCTAAGCCACCTTTGTGCGCACGCAGTCCCCCACCCAGTCAGGTGCTCTATGTTGGCGTGAAGTGCAGTACCAGCTCAACAGAAAGGTAAATTGCTGGAAAACCCTGCTGTGATGCATACATCTACTTTGGAGCACTCTTCTCCTTTGCACTCTTGAATGGCTTAAGCGCAATGTATTCTTCCAGCAAGCTGAATAACGAGATAGGTGAGAGAAGGTGTACCAGCTGTCTGTGCGCCATCAGCAGCCACTAGGTGTCCCTCTTGGGTTTTCCCGGGGATCCTGATTGTGCAGGAATTCATCGGTTCAGTAGCAAGGGGGAGAGGATGGCCTGTGCCTGGAAGTGACAGGCAGTCTGGTGGCATCATGAGGATTAAGTTCCGATTCATATTTGCTGTAGAATAAAATATGTTTTCAGCCCCCATGAGCTTTGTCACTCGGAGAGCAGTGTATGAACTTTTGCTGCACGGCTCTGGGCTCCCTGGTGGTCTAGTGGTTAGGATTCGGCGCTCTCACCGCCGCGGCCCGGGTTCGATTCCCGGTCAGGGAAAAGTCCCTCTTCTGACCTTGAAAGCTTTTCCTTCCCGTAGGTCAGGGCTTCTCAAAATGAAGTTGCTTTTCTGACTCACAATTTGCCTAGCATGTGGCAGTATCGCTCAAAATATGATTTTCGCAAGGTTCCTTTAGAGCTGCTTCCCATGGTGGGAGGCAAGGCTCTTGAGCAAGTGAGATCCTGTATTCCGAGGCGCGCTTCCTTTTGTAGGCTTCTGACCCCATGGCCTGTGGCAGGTAGTCCTCCTTTGACTGGGCCGCAGGCTTTGTCTCCAAATGGCGTCCTGGACCCACTGCAACCCACCTGTTTGCTAAAACGGAAGTCTGCCTCTGGGTAAGAAAAAGCTGAGCTGCACGTACGGAAAGCGGCAGAGGCCAGAGGCGGGGAGGGTGTGGCAAGGGCTGCCTGATTTGCATAGTGACCTGTTGCATCTTGGGAATGTACAGGCTTTGGAGCTTAACAGGTACTGCAGGTGTCTGCCTGGCCTGAGAGATGCCTGTCTGGTGCTCCCCTCAGGACACACAGGCCTTCCATTCGAGCATGAAGGGTGAGGGACATGGGTCACCCTCATATACAGGGGTGTGGGCATGGGCAGGATAGGTTGTGGGGGACCCGTCAGGGCATTGCCCGTTTGGAAGCCCGTTCGGAAGGCGAGAGGAGGCGGGGCAGGAAACTCTGCTCAATTTCTTTCCCAGAGGCCTGTGGAGAACCCTTTGCACGTTTGAGCCAGCCGGGCCTGCATCAGCAGATCCTGCTCCACTGGGAAGGGAGAGCCTGTAGGCGTAAATCAAAAAAAGGGGAGAAATCTGCAAATTCTAGTGGCAGACCCATGTTGCCCAGGAAGCAATCAGTTTCTCCTGCTCCCTATAGTGGAAAAAGACATAGGAGGTGTATTTCTCTAGGCAGGGGCTCTGTGTAGATGGCACTTCATTGCTCTGGGAAGCATCCATGCTGGTAGAAGAGTAGCAGCAGACTCCACACCTGAGGCTTGAATGGGGACCGTTGGGGAGGGGCAGTGGGAGGCCGAGGAGGGCGGAGGAAAATGCTTTTCAAAAGCATCTGCACGTTCCTACAAACCTGCTGAAAACCCATACCAGGAATGGGGCTCGAACCCATGCGGACAAACGTCCATTGGATCTTAAGTCCAACGCCTTAACCACTCGGCCACCCTGGTGAGACCCAAGGATTTACTTTCTTCAACTACCTTTTTATGCTTGCTGCTGTAGCACCAGCTGTCCAGCAAGAGGTGATTGCAGAGTTAAAAGGCTTTTGCAGGAGGTTAAAAGTAATTGCTTATAACAAACACACTGTGTGACACCTAACTTTCTCCCACTCGGACTTTACCGTTAATTTTTATATTGGAGTTAGCTTAGTCACAATAAGGGGGTGAGCAAGGCAGGCACACTAGAGCATCTACTCCCTGGTGGTCTAGTGGCTAGGATTCGGCGCTTTCACCGCCGCGGCCCCGGTTCGATTCCCGGTCAGGGAAGATCCCTCTAAAGCATAGATTGCTTAATTTGTCTGTGTATCTTTTTTAAAAGAAGGTCTTTAAAAAGGCACCCCTCCCAATAGATGAAAGCGGAGGAATGGGGCTTGTTCTCCTGTGCCCCAGGTTGCTTTGCCCCCATTGACCTAAGCCACCTTTGTGCGCACGCAGTCCCCCACCCAGTCAGGTGCTCTATGTTGGCGTGAAGTGCAGTACCAGCTCAACAGAAAGGTAAATTGCTGGAAAACCCTGCTGTGATGCATACATCTACTTTGGAGCACTCTTCTCCTTTGCACTCTTGAATCGCTTAAGCGCAATGTATTCTTCCAGCAAGCTGAATAACGAGATAGGTGAGAGAAGGTGTACCAGCTGTCTGTGCGCCATCAGCAGCCACTAGGTGTCCCTCTTGGGTTTTCCCGGGGATCCTGATTGTGCAGGAATTCATCGGTTCAGTAGCAAGGGGGAGAGGATGGCCTGTGCCTGGAAGTGACAGGCAGTCTGGTGGCATCATGAGGATTAAGTTCCGATTCATATTTGCTGTAGAATAAAATATGTTTTCAGCCCCCATGAGCTTTGTCACTCGGAGAGCAGTGTATGAACTTTTGCTGCACGGCTCTGGGCTCCCTGGTGGTCTAGTGGTTAGGATTCGGCGCTCTCACCGCCGCGGCCCGGGTTCGATTCCCGGTCAGGGAAAAGTCCCTCTTCTGACCTTGAAAGCTTTTCCTTCCCGTAGGTCAGGGCGTCTCAAAATGAAGTTGCTTTTCTGACTCACAATTTGCCTAGCATGACGCAGTATCGCTCAAAATATGATTTTCGCAAGGTTCCTTTAGAGCTGCTTCCCATGGTGGGAGGCAAGGCTCTTGAGCAAGTGAGATCCTGTATTCCGAGGCGCGCTTCCTTTTGTAGGCTTCTGACCCCATGGCCTGTGGCAGGTAGTCCTCCTTTGACTGGGCCGCAGGCTTTGTCTCCAAATGGCGTCCTGGACCCACTGCAACCCACCTGTTTGCTAAAACGGAAGTCTGCCTCTGGGTAAGAAAAAGCTGAGCTGCACGTACGGAAAGCGGCAGAGGCCAGAGGCGGGGAGGGTGTGGCAAGGGCTGCCTGATTTGCATAGTGACCTGTTGCATCTTGGGAATGTACAGGCTTTGGAGCTTAACAGGTACTGCAGGTGTCTGCCTGGCCTGAGAGATGCCTGTCTGGTGCTCCCCTCAGGACACACAGGCCTTCCATTTGAGCATGGAGGGTGAGGGACATGGGTCACCCTCATATACAGGGGTGTGGGCATGGGCAGGATAGGTTGTGGGGGACCCGTCAGGGCATTGCCCGTTCGGAAGGCGAGAGGAGGCGGGGCAGGAAACTCTGCTCAATTTCTTTCCCAGAGGCCTGTGGAGAACCCTTTGCACGTTTGAGCCAGCCGGGCCTGCATCAGCAGATCCTGCTCCACTGGGAAGGGAGAGCCTGTAGGCGTAAATCAAAAAAAGGGGAGAAATCTGCAAATTCTAGCGGCAGACCCATGTTGCCCAGGAAGCAATCAGTTTCTCCTACCCCCTATAGTGGAAAAAGACATAGAAGGTGTATTTCTCTAGGCAGGGGCTCTGTGTAGATGGCACTTCATTGCTCTGGGAAGCATCCATGCTGGTGGAAGAGTAGCAGCAGACTCCACACCTGAGGCTTGAATGGGGACCGTTGGGGAGGGGCAGTGGGAGGCCGAGGAGGGCGGAGGAAAATGCTTTTCAAAAGCATCTGCACGTTCCTACAAACCTGCTGAAAACCCATACCGGGAATGGGGCTCGAGCCCATGCGGACAAACGTCCATTGGATATTAAGTCCAACGCCTTAACCACTCGGCCACCCTGGTGAGACCCAAGGATTTACTTTCTTCAACTCCCTTTTTATGCTTGCTGCTGTAGCACCAGCTGTCCAGCAAGAGGTGATTGCAGAGTTAAAAGGCTTTTGCAGGAGGTTAAAAGTAATTGCTTATAACAAACACACTGTGTGACACCTAACTTTCTCCCACTCGGACTTTACCGTTAATTTTTATATTGGAGTTAGCTTAGTCACAATAAGGGGGTGAGCAAGGCAGGCACACTAGAGCATCTACTCCCTGGTGGTCTAGTGGCTAGGATTCGGCGCTTTCACCGCCGCGGCCCGGGTTCGATTCCCGGTCAGGGAAGATCCCTCTAAAGCATAGATTGCTTAATTTGTCTGTGTATCTTTTTTAAAAGAAGGTCTTTAAAAAGGCACCCCTCCCAATAGATGAAAGCGGAGGAATGGGGCTTGTTCTCCTGTGCCCCAGGTTGCTTTGCCCCCATTGACCTAAGCCACCTTTGTGCGCACGCAGTCCCCCACCCAGTCAGGTGCTCTATGTTGGCGTGAAGTGCAGTACCAGCTCAACAGAAAGGTAAATTGCTGGAAAACCCTGCTGTGATGCATACATCTACTTTGGAGCACTCTTCTCCTTTGCACTCTTGAATGGCTTAAGCGCAATGTATTCTTCCAGCAAGCTGAATAACGAGATAGGTGAGAGAAGGTGTACCAGCTGTCTGTGCGCCATCAGCAGCCACTAGGTGTCCCTCTTGGGTTTTCCCGGGGATCCTGATTGTGCAGGAATTCATCGGTTCAGTAGCAAGGGGGAGAGGATGGCCTGTGCCTGGAAGTGACAGGCAGTCTGGTGGCATCATGAGGATTAAGTTCCGATTCATATTTGCTGTAGAATAAAATATGTTTTCAGCCCCCATGAGCTTTGTCACTCGGAGAGCAGTGTATGAACTTTTGCTGCACGGCTCTGGGCTCCCTGGTGGTCTAGTGGTTAGGATTCGGCGCTCTCACCGCCGCGGCCCGGGTTCGATTCCCGGTCAGGGAAAAGTCCCTCTTCTGACCTTGAAAGCTTTTCCTTCCCGTAGGTCAGGGCTTCTCAAAATGAAGTTGCTTTTCTGACTCACAATTTGCCTAGCATGTGGCAGTATCGCTCAAAATATGATTTTCGCAAGGTTCCTTTAGAGCTGCTTCCCATGGTGGGAGGCAAGGCTCTTGAGCAAGTGAGATCCTGTATTCCGAGGCGCGCTTCCTTTTGTAGGCTTCTGACCCCATGGCCTGTGGCAGGTAGTCCTCCTTTGACTGGGCCGCAGGCTTTGTCTCCAAATGGCGTCCTGGACCCACTGCAACCCACCTGTTTGCTAAAACGGAAGTCTGCCTCTGGGTAAGAAAAAGCTGAGCTGCACGTACGGAAAGCGGCAGAGGCCAGAGGCGGGGAGGGTGTGGCAAGGGCTGCCTGATTTGCATAGTGACCTGTTGCATCTTGGGAATGTACAGGCTTTGGAGCTTAACAGGTACTGCAGGTGTCTGCCTGGCCTGAGAGATGCCTGTCTGGTGCTCCCCTCAGGACACACAGGCCTTCCATTCGAGCATGAAGGGTGAGGGACATGGGTCACCCTCATATACAGGGGTGTGGGCATGGGCAGGATAGGTTGTGGGGGACCCGTCAGGGCATTGCCCGTTTGGAAGCCCGTTCGGAAGGCGAGAGGAGGCGGGGCAGGAAACTCTGCTCAATTTCTTTCCCAGAGGCCTGTGGAGAACCCTTTGCACGTTTGAGCCAGCCGGGCCTGCATCAGCAGATCCTGCTCCACTGGGAAGGGAGAGCCTGTAGGCGTAAATCAAAAAAAGGGGAGAAATCTGCAAATTCTAGTGGCAGACCCATGTTGCCCAGGAAGCAATCAGTTTCTCCTGCTCCCTATAGTGGAAAAAGACATAGGAGGTGTATTTCTCTAGGCAGGGGCTCTGTGTAGATGGCACTTCATTGCTCTGGGAAGCATCCATGCTGGTAGAAGAGTAGCAGCAGACTCCACACCTGAGGCTTGAATGGGGACCGTTGGGGAGGGGCAGTGGGAGGCCGAGGAGGGCGGAGGAAAATGCTTTTCAAAAGCATCTGCACGTTCCTACAAACCTGCTGAAAACCCATACCAGGAATGGGGCTCGAACCCATGCGGACAAACGTCCATTGGATCTTAAGTCCAACGCCTTAACCACTCGGCCACCCTGGTGAGACCCAAGGATTTACTTTCTTCAACTCCCTTTTTATGCTTGCTGCTGTAGCACCAGCTGTCCAGCAAGAGGTGATTGCAGAGTTAAAAGGCTTTTGCAGGAGGTTAAAAGTAATTGCTTATAACAAACACACTGTGTGACACCTAACTTTCTCCCACTCGGACCTTACCGTTAATTTTTATATTGGAGTTAGCTTAGTCACAATAAGGGGGTGAGCAAGGCAGGCACACTAGAGCATCTACTCCCTGGTGGTCTAGTGGCTAGGATTCGGCGCTTTCACCGCCGCGGCCTGGTTCGATTCCCGGTCAGGGAAGATCCCTCTAAAGCATAGATTGCTTAATTTGTCTGTGTATCTTTTTTTAAAAGAAGGTCTTTAAAAAGGCACCCCTCCCAATAGATGAAAGCGGAGGAATGGGGCTTGTTCTCCTGTGCCCCAGGTTGCTTTGCCCCCATTGACCTAAGCCACCTTTGTGCGCACGCAGTCCCCCACCCAGTCAGGTGCTCTATGTTGGCGTGAAGTGCAGTACCAGCTCAACAGAAAGGTAAATTGCTGGAAAACCCTGCTGTGATGCATACATCTACTTTGGAGCACTCTTCTCCTTTGCACTCTTGAATCGCTTAAGCGCAATGTATTCTTCCAGCAAGCTGAATAACGAGATAGGTGAGAGAAGGTGTACCAGCTGTCTGTGCGCCATCAGCAGCCACTAGGTGTCCCTCTTGTGTTTTCCCGGGGATCCTGATTGTGCAGGAATTCATCGGTTCAGTAGCAAGGGGGAGAGGATGGCCTGTGCCTGGAAGTGACAGGCAGTCTGGTGGCATCATGAGGATTAAGTTCCGATTCATATTTGCTGTAGAATAAAATATGTTTTCAGCCCCCATGAGCTTTGTCACTCGGAGAGCAGTGTATGAACTTTTGCTGCACGGCTCTGGGCTCCCTGGTGGTCTAGTGGTTAGGATTCGGCGCTCTCACCGCCGCGGCCCGGGTTCGATTCCCGGTCAGGGAAAAGTCCCTCTTCTGACCTTGAAAGCTTTTCCTTCCCGTAGGTCAGGGCTTCTCAAAATGAAGTTGCTTTTCTGACTCACAATTTGCCTAGCATGACGCAGTATCGCTCAAAATATGATTTTCGCAAGGTTCCTTTAGAGCTGCTTCCCATGGTGGGAGGCAAGGCTCTTGAGCAAGTGAGATCCTGTATTCCGAGGCGCGCTTCCTTTTGTAGGCTTCTGACCCCATGGCCTGTGGCAGGTAGTCCTCCTTTGACTGGGCCGCAGGCTTTGTCTCCAAATGGCGTCCTGGACCCACTGCAACCCACCTGTTTGCTAAAACGGAAGTCTGCCTCTGGGTAAGAAAAAGCTGAGCTGCACGTACGGAAAGCGGCAGAGGCCAGAGGCGAGGAGGGTGTGGCAAGGGCTGCCTGATTTGCATAGTGACCTGTTGCATCTTGGGAATGTACAGGCTTTGGAGCTTAACAGGTACTGCAGGTGTCTGCCTGGCCTGAGAGATGCCTGTCTGGTGCTCCCCTCAGGACACACAGGCCTTCCATTCGAGCATGGAGGGTGAGGGACATGGGTCACCCTCATATACAGGGGTGTGGGCATGGGCAGGATAGGTTGTGGGGGACCCGTCAGGGCATTGCCCGTTCGGAAGGCGAGAGGAGGCGGGGCAGGAAACTCTGCTCAATTTCTTTCCCAGAGGCCTGTGGAGAACCCTTTGCACGTTTGAGCCAGCCGGGCCTGCATCAGCAGATCCTGCTCCACTGGGAAGGGAGAGCCTGTAGGCGTAAATCAAAAAAAGGGGAGAAATCTGCAAATTCTAGCGGCAGACCCATGTTGCCCAGGAAGCAATCAGTTTCTCCTGCTCCCTATAGTGGAAAAAGACATAGGAGGTGTATTTCTCTAGGCAGGGGCTCTGTGTAGATGGCACTTCATTGCTCTGGGAAGCATCCATGCTGGTAGAAGAGTAGCAGCAGACTCCACACCTGAGGCTTGAATGGGGACCGTTGGGGAGGGGCAGTGGGAGGCCGAGGAGGGCGGAGGAAAATGCTTTTCAAAAGCATCTGCACATTCCTACAAACCTGCTGAAAACCCATACCAGGAATGGGGCTCAAACCCATGCGGACAAACGTCCATTGGATCTTAAGTCCAACGCCTTAAACACTCGGCCACCCTGGTGAGACCCAAGGATTTACTTTCTTCAACTACCTTTTTATGCTTGCTGCTGTAGCACCAGCTGTCCAGCAAGAGGTGATTGCAGAGTTAAAAGTCTTTTGCAGGAGGTTAAAAGTAATTGCTTATAACAAACACACTGTGTGACACCTAAATTTCTCCCACTCGGACTTTACCGTTAATTTTTATATTGGAGTTAGCTTAGTCACAATAAGGGGGTGAGCAAGGCAGGCACACTAGAGCATCTACTCCCTGGTGGTCTAGTGGCTAGGATTCGGCGCTTTCACCGCCGCGGCCCGGGTTCGATTCCCGGTCAGGGAAGATCCCTCTAAAGCATAGATTGCTTAATTTGTCTGTGTATCTTTTTTTAAAAGAAGGTCTTTAAAAAGGCACCCCTCCCAATAGATGAAAGCGGAGGAATGGGGCTTGTTCTCCTGTGCCCCAGGTTGCTTTGCCCCCATTGACCTAAGCCACCTTTGTGCGCACGCAGTCCCCCACCCAGTCAGGTGCTCTATGTTGGCGTGAAGTGCAGTACCAGCTCAACAGAAAGGTAAATTGCTGGAAAACCCTGCTGTGATGCATACATCTACTTTGGAGCACTCTTCTCCTTTGCACTCTTGAATCGCTTAAGCGCAATGTATTCTTCCAGCAAGCTGAATAACGAGATAGGTGAGAGAAGGTGTACCAGCTGTCTGTGCGCCATCAGCAGCCACTAGGTGTCCCTCTTGTGTTTTCCCGGGGATCCTGATTGTGCAGGAATTCATCGGTTCAGTAGCAAGGGGGAGAGGATGGCCTGTGCCTGGAAGTGACAGGCAGTCTGGTGGCATCATGAGGATTAAGTTCCGATTCATATTTGCTGTAGAATAAAATATGTTTTCAGCCCCCATGAGCTTTGTCACTCGGAGAGCAGTGTATGAACTTTTGCTGCACGGCTCTGGGCTCCCTGGTGGTCTAGTGGTTAGGATTCGGCGCTCTCACCGCCGCGGCCCGGGTTCGATTCCCGGTCAGGGAAAAGTCCCTCTTCTGACCTTGAAAGCTTTTCCTTCCCGTAGGTCAGGGCTTCTCAAAATGAAGTTGCTTTTCTGACTCACAATTTGCCTAGCATGACGCAGTATCGCTCAAAATATGATTTTCGCAAGGTTCCTTTAGAGCTGCTTCCCATGGTGGGAGGCAAGGCTCTTGAGCAAGTGAGATCCTGTATTCCGAGGCGCGCTTCCTTTTGTAGGCTTCTGACCCCATGGCCTGTGGCAGGTAGTCCTCCTTTGACTGGGCCGCAGGCTTTGTCTCCAAATGGCGTCCTGGACCCACTGCAACCCACCTGTTTGCTAAAACGGAAGTCTGCCTCTGGGTAAGAAAAAGCTGAGCTGCACGTACGGAAAGCGGCAGAGGCCAGAGGCGAGGAGGGTGTGGCAAGGGCTGCCTGATTTGCATAGTGACCTGTTGCATCTTGGGAATGTACAGGCTTTGGAGCTTAACAGGTACTGCAGGTGTCTGCCTGGCCTGAGAGATGCCTGTCTGGTGCTCCCCTCAGGACACACAGGCCTTCCATTCGAGCATGGAGGGTGAGGGACATGGGTCACCCTCATATACAGGGGTGTGGGCATGGGCAGGATAGGTTGTGGGGGACCCGTCAGGGCATTGCCCGTTCGGAAGGCGAGAGGAGGCGGGGCAGGAAACTCTGCTCAATTTCTTTCCCAGAGGCCTGTGGAGAACCCTTTGCACGTTTGAGCCAGCCGGGCCTGCATCAGCAGATCCTGCTCCACTGGGAAGGGAGAGCCTGTAGGCGTAAATCAAAAAAAGGGGAGAAATCTGCAAATTCTAGCGGCAGACCCATGTTGCCCAGGAAGCAATCAGTTTCTCCTGCTCCCTATAGTGGAAAAAGACATAGGAGGTGTATTTCTCTAGGCAGGGGCTCTGTGTAGATGGCACTTCATTGCTCTGGGAAGCATCCATGCTGGTAGAAGAGTAGCAGCAGACTCCACACCTGAGGCTTGAATGGGGACCGTTGGGGAGGGGCAGTGGGAGGCCGAGGAGGGCGGAGGAAAATGCTTTTCAAAAGCATCTGCACATTCCTACAAACCTGCTGAAAACCCATACCAGGAATGGGGCTCAAACCCATGCGGACAAACGTCCATTGGATCTTAAGTCCAACGCCTTAAACACTCGGCCACCCTGGTGAGACCCAAGGATTTACTTTCTTCAACTACCTTTTTATGCTTGCTGCTGTAGCACCAGCTGTCCAGCAAGAGGTGATTGCAGAGTTAAAAGTCTTTTGCAGGAGGTTAAAAGTAATTGCTTATAACAAACACACTGTGTGACACCTAACTTTCTCCCACTCGGACTTTACCGTTAATTTTTATATTGGAGTTAGCTTAGTCACAATAAGGGGGTGAGCAAGGCAGGCACACTAGAGCATCTACTCCCTGGTGGTCTAGTGGCTAGGATTCGGCGCTTTCACCGCCGCGGCCCGGGTTCGATTCCCGGTCAGGGAAGATCCCTCTAAAGCATAGATTGCTTAATTTGTCTGTGTATCTTTTTTAAAAGAAGGTCTTTAAAAAGGCACCCCTCCCAATAGATGAAAGCGGAGGAATGGGGCTTGTTCTCCTGTGCCCCAGGTTGCTTTGCCCCCATTGACCTAAGCCACCTTTGTGCGCACGCAGTCCCCCACCCAGTCAGGTGCTCTATGTTGGCGTAAAGTGCAGTACCAGCTCAACAGAAAGGTAAATTGCTGGAAAACCCTGCTGTGATGCATACATCTACTTTGGAGCACTCTTCTCCTTTGCACTCTTGAATCGCTTAAGCGCAATGTATTCTTCCAGCAAGCTGAATAACGAGATAGGTGAGAGAAGGTGTACCAGCTGTCTGTGCGCCATCAGCAGCCACTAGGTGTCCCTCTTGGGTTTTCCCGGGGATCCTGATTGTGCAGGAATTCATCGGTTCAGTAGCAAGGGGGAGAGGATGGCCTGTGCCTGGAAGTGACAGGCAGTCTGGTGGCATCATGAGGATTAAGTTCCGATTCATATTTGATGTAGAATAAAATATGTTTTCAGCCCCCATGAGCTTTGTCACTCGGAGAGCAGTGTATGAACTTTTGCTGCACGGCTCTGGGCTCCCTGGTGGTCTAGTGGTTAGGATTCGGCGCTCTCACCGCCGCGGCCCGGGTTCGATTCCCGGTCAGGGAAAAGTCCCTCTTCTGACCTTGAAAGCTTTTCCTTCCCGTAGGTCAGGGCGTCTCAAAATGAAGTTGCTTTTCTGACTCACAATTTGCCTAGCATGACGCAGTATCTCTCAAAATATGATTTTCGCAAGGTTCCTTTAGAGCTGCTTCCCATGGTGGGAGGCAAGGCTCTTGAGCAAGTGAGATCCTGTATTCCGAGGCGCGCTTCCTTTTGTAGGCTTCTGACCCCATGGCCTGTGGCAGGTAGTCCTCCTTTGACTGGGCCGCAGGCTTTGTCTCCAAATGGCGTCCTGGACCCACTGCAACCCACCTGTTTGCTAAAACGGAAGTCTGCCTCTGGGTAAGAAAAAGCTGAGCTGCACGTACGGAAAGCGGCAGAGGCCAGAGGCGGGGAGGGTGTGGCAAGGGCTGCCTGATTTGCATCGTGACCTGTTGCATCTTGGGAATGTACAGGCTTTGGAGCTTAACAGGTACTGCAGGTGTCTGCCTGGCCTGAGAGATGCCTGTCTGGTGCTCCCCTCAGGACACACAGGCCTTCCATTCGAGCATGGAGGGTGAGGGACATGGGTCACCCTCATATACAGGGGTGTGGGCATGGGCAGGATAGGTTGTGGGGGACCCGTCAGGGCATTGCCCGTTCGGAAGGCGAGAGGAGGCGGGGCAGGAAACTCTGCTCAATTTCTTTCCCAGAGGCCTGTGGAGAACCCTTTGCACGTTTGAGCCAGCCGGGCCTGCATCAGCAGATCCTGCTCCACTGGGAAGGGAGAGCCTGTAGGCGTAAATCAAAAAAAGGGGAGAAATCTGCAAATTCTAGCGGCAGACCCATGTTGCCCAGGAAGCAATCAGTTTCTCCTACTCCCTATAGTGGAAAAAGACATAGGAGGTGTATTTCTCTAGGCAGGGGCTCTGTGTAGATGGCACTTCATTGCTCTGGGAAGCATCCATGCTGGTGGAAGAGTAGCAGCAGACTCCACACCTGAGGCTTGAATGGGGACCGTTGGGGAGGGGCAGTGGGAGGCCGAGGAGGGCGGAGGAAAATGCTTTTCAAAAGCATCTGCACGTTCCTACAAACCTGCTGAAAACCCATACCAGGAATGGGGCTCGAGCCCATGCGGACAAACGTCCATTGGATCTTAAGTCCAACGCCTTAACCACTCGGCCACCCTGGTGAGACCCAAGGATTTACTTTCTTCAACTCCCTTTTTATGCTTGCTGCTGTAGCACCAGCTGTCCAGCAAGAGGTGATTGCAGAGTTAAAAGGCTTTTGCAGGAGGTTAAAAGTAATTGCTTATAAAAACACACTGTGTGACACCTAACTTTCTCCCACTCGGACTTTACCGTTAATTTTTATATTGGAGTTAGCTTAGTCACAATAAGGGGGTGAGCAAGGCAGGCACACTAGAGCATCTACTCCCTGGTGGTCTAGTGGCTAGGATTCGGCGCTTTCACCGCCGCGGCCCCGGTTCGATTCCCGGTCAGGGAAGATCCCTCTAAAGCATAGATTGCTTAATTTGTCTGTGTATCTTTTTTAAAAGAAGGTCTTTAAAAAGGCACCCCTCCCAATAGATGAAAGCGGAGGAATGGGGCTTGTTCTCCTGTGCCCCAGGTTGCTTTGCCCCCATTGACCTAAGCCACCTTTGTGCGCACGCAGTCCCCCACCCAGTCAGGTGCTCTATGTTGGCGTGAAGTGCAGTACCAGCTCAACAGAAAGGTAAATTGCTGGAAAACCCTGCTTTGATGCATACATCTACTTTGGAGCACTCTTCTCCTTTGCACTCTTGAATCGCTTAAGCGCAATGTATTCTTCCAGCAAGCTGAATAACGAGATAGGTGAGAGAAGGTGTACCAGCTGTCTGTGCGCCATCAGCAGCCACTAGGTGTCCCTCTTGTGTTTTCCCGGGGATCCTGATTGTGCAGGAATTCATCGGTTCAGTAGCAAGGGGGAGAGGATGGCCTGTGCCTGGAAGTGACAGGCAGTCTGGTGGCATCATGAGGATTAAGTTCCGATTCATATTTGCTGTAGAATAAAATATGTTTTCAGCCCCCATGAGCTTTGTCACTCGGAGAGCAGTGTATGAACTTTTGCTGCACGGCTCTGGGCTCCCTGGTGGTCTAGTGGTTAGGATTCGGCGCTCTCACCGCCGCGGCCCGGGTTCGATTCCCGGTCAGGGAAAAGTCCCTCTTCTGACCTTGAAAGCTTTTCCTTCCCGTAGGTCAGGGCTTCTCAAAATGAAGTTGCTTTTCTGACTCACAATTTGCCTAGCATGTGGCAGTATCGCTCAAAATATGATTTTCGCAAGGTTCCTTTAGAGCTGCTTCCCATGGTGGGAGGCAAGGCTCTTGAGCAAGTGAGATCCTGTATTCCGAGGCGCGCTTCCTTTTGTAGGCTTCTGACCCCATGGCCTGTGGCAGGTAGTCCTCCTTTGACTGGGCCGCAGGCTTTGTCTCCAAATGGCGTCCTGGACCCACTGCAACCCACCTGTTTGCTAAAACGGAAGTCTGCCTCTGGGTAAGAAAAAGCTGAGCTGCACGTACGGAAAGCGGCAGAGGCCAGAGGCGGGGAGGGTGTGGCAAGGGCTGCCTGATTTGCATAGTGACCTGTTGCATCTTGGGAATGTACAGGCTTTGGAGCTTAACAGGTACTGCAGGTGTCTGCCTGGCCTGAGAGATGCCTGTCTGGTGCTCCCCTCAGGACACACAGGCCTTCCATTTGAGCATGGAGGGTGAGGGACATGGGTCACCCTCATATACAGGGGTGTGGGCATGGGCAGGATAGGTTGTGGGGGACCCGTCAGGGCATTGCCCGTTCGGAAGGCGAGAGGAGGCGGGGCAGGAAACTCTGCTCAATTTCTTTCCCAGAGGCCTGTGGAGAACCCTTTGCACGTTTGAGCCAGCCGGGCCTGCATCAGCAGATCCTGCTCCACTGGGAAGGGAGAGCCTGTAGGCGTAAATCAAAAAAAGGGGAGAAATCTGCAAATTCTAGCGGCAGACCCATGTTGCCCAGGAAGCAATCAGTTTCTCCTACTCCCTATAGTGGAAAAAGACATAGAAGGTGTATTTCTCTAGGCAGGGGCTCTGTGTAGATGGCACTTCATTGCTCTGGGAAGCATCCATGCTGGTGGAAGAGTAGCAGCAGACTCCACACCTGAGGCTTGAATGGGGACCGTTGGGGAGGGGCAGTGGGAGGCCGAGGAGGGCGGAGGAAAATGCTTTTCAAAAGCATCTGCACGTTCCTACAAACCTGCTGAAAACCCATACCAGGAATGGGGCTCGAGCCCATGCGGACAAACGTCCATTGGATCTTAAGTCCAACGCCTTAACCACTCGGCCACCCTGGTGAGACCCAAGGATTTACTTTCTTCAACTCCCTTTTTATGCTTGCTGCTGTAGCACCAGCTGTCCAGCAAGAGGTGATTGCAGAGTTAAAAGGCTTTTGCAGGAGGTTAAAAGTAATTGCTTATAACAAACACACTGTGTGACACCTAACTTTCTCCCACTCGGACTTTACCGTTAATTTTTATATTGGAGTTAGCTTAGTAACAATAAGGGGGTGAGCAAGGCAGGCACACTAGAGCATCTACTCCCTGGTGGTCTAGTGGCTAGGATTCGGCGCTTTCACCGCCGCGGCCCGGGTTCGATTCCCGGTCAGGGAAGATCCCTCTAAAGCATAGATTGCTTAATTTGTCTGTGTATCTTTTTTAAAAGAAGGTCTTTAAAAAGGCACCCCTCCCAATAGATGAAAGCGGAGGAATGGGGCTTGTTCTCCTGTGCCCCAGGTTGCTTTGCCCCATTGACCTAAGCCACCTTTGTGCGCACGCAGTCCCCCACCCAGTCAGGTGCTCTATGTTGGCGTGAAGTGCAGTACCAGCTCAACAGAAAGGTAAATTGCTGGAAAACCCTGCTGTGATGCATACATCTACTTTGGAGCACTCTTCTCCTTTGCACTCTTGAATGGCTTAAGCGCAATGTATTCTTCCAGCAAGCTGAATAACGAGATAGGTGAGAGAAGGTGTACCAGCTGTCTGTGCGCCATCAGCAGCCACTAGGTGTCCCTCTTGGGTTTTCCCGGGGATCCTGATTGTGCAGGAATTCATCGGTTCAGTAGCAAGGGGGAGAGGATGGCCTGTGCCTGGAAGTGACAGGCAGTCTGGTGGCATCATGAGGATTAAGTTCCGATTCATATTTGCTGTAGAATAAAATATGTTTTCAGCCCCCATGAGCTTTGTCACTCGGAGAGCAGTGTATGAACTTTTGCTGCACGGCTCTGAGCTCCCTGGTGGTCTAGTGGTTAGGATTCGGCACTCTCACCGCCGCGGCCCGGGTTCGATTCCCGGTCAGGGAAAAGTCCCTCTTCTGACCTTGAAAGCTTTTCCTTCCCGTAGGTCAGGGCTTCTCAAAATGAAGTTGCTTTTCTGACTCACAATTTGCCTAGCATGTGGCAGTATCGCTCAAAATATGATTTTCGCAAGGTTCCTTTAGAGCTGCTTCCCATGGTGGGAGGCAAGGCTCTTGAGCAAGTGAGATCCTGTATTCCGAGGCGCGCTTCCTTTTGTAGGCTTCTGACCCCATGGCCTGTGGCAGGTAGTCCTCCTTTGACTGGGCCGCAGGCTTTGTCTCCAAATGGCGTCCTGGACCCACTGCAACCCACCTGTTTGCTAAAACGGAAGTCTGCCTCTGGGTAAGAAAAAGCTGAGCTGCACGTACGGAAAGCGGCAGAGGCCAGAGGCGGGGAGGGTGTGGCAAGGGCTGCCTGATTTGCATAGTGACCTGTTGCATCTTGGGAATGTACAGGCTTTGGAGCTTAACAGGTACTGCAGGTGTCTGCCTGGCCTGAGAGATGCCTGTCTGGTGCTCCCCTCAGGACACACAGGCCTTCCATTTGAGCATGGAGGGTGAGGGACATGGGTCACCCTCATATACAGGGGTGTGGGCATGGGCAGGATAGGTTGTGGGGGACCCGTCAGGGCATTGCCCGTTCGGAAGGCGAGAGGAGGCGGGGCAGGAAACTCTGCTCAATTTCTTTCCCAGAGGCCTGTGGAGAACCCTTTGCACGTTTGAGCCAGCCGGGCCTGCATCAGCAGATCCTGCTCCACTGGGAAGGGAGAGCCTGTAGGCGTAAATCAAAAAAAGGGGAGAAATCTGCAAATTCTAGCGGCAGACCCATGTTGCCCAGGAAGCAATCAGTTTCTCCTACTCCCTATAGTGGAAAAAGACATAGAAGGTGTATTTCTCTAGGCAGGGGCTCTGTGTAGATGGCACTTCATTGCTCTGGGAAGCATCCATGCTGGTAGAAGAGTAGCAGCAGACTCCACACCTGAGGCTTGAATGGGGACCGTTGGGGAGGGGCAGTGGGAGGCCGAGGAGGGCGGAGGAAAATGCTTTTCAAAAGCATCTGCACGTTCCTACAAACCTGCTGAAAACCCATACCAGGAATGGGGCTCGAACCCATGCGGACAAACGTCCATTGGATCTTAAGTCCAACGCCTTAACCACTCGGCCACCCTGGTGAGACCCAAGGATTTACTTTCTTCAACTCCCTTTTTATGCTTGCTGCTGTAGCACCAGCTGTCCAGCAAGAGGTGATTGCAGAGTTAAAAGGCTTTTGCAGGAGGTTAAAAGTAATTGCTTATAACAAACACACTGTGTGACACCTAACTTTCTCCCACTCGGACCTTACCGTTAATTTTTATATTGGAGTTAGCTTAGTCACAATAAGGGGGTGAGCAAGGCAGGCACACTAGAGCATCTACTCCCTGGTGGTCTAGTGGCTAGGATTCGGCGCTTTCACCGCCGCGGCCTGGTTCGATTCCCGGTCAGGGAAGATCCCTCTAAAGCATAGATTGCTTAATTTGTCTGTGTATCTTTTTTTAAAAGAAGGTCTTTAAAAAGGCACCCCTCCCAATAGATGAAAGCGGAGGAATGGGGCTTGTTCTCCTGTGCCCCAGGTTGCTTTGCCCCCATTGACCTAAGCCACCTTTGTGCGCACGCAGTCCCCCACCCAGTCAGGTGCTCTATGTTGGCGTGAAGTGCAGTACCAGCTCAACAGAAAGGTAAATTGCTGGAAAACCCTGCTGTGATGCATACATCTACTTTGGAGCACTCTTCTCCTTTGCACTCTTGAATCGCTTAAGCGCAATGTATTCTTCCAGCAAGCTGAATAACGAGATAGGTGAGAGAAGGTGTACCAGCTGTCTGTGCGCCATCAGCAGCCACTAGGTGTCCCTCTTGTGTTTTCCCGGGGATCCTGATTGTGCAGGAATTCATCGGTTCAGTAGCAAGGGGGAGAGGATGGCCTGTGCCTGGAAGTGACAGGCAGTCTGGTGGCATCATGAGGATTGAGTTCCGATTCATATTTGCTGTAGAATAAAATATGTTTTCAGCCCCCATGAGCTTTGTCACTCGGAGAGCAGTGTATGAACTTTTGCTGCACGGCTCTGGGCTCCCTGGTGGTCTAGTGGTTAGGATTCGGCGCTCTCACCGCCGCGGCCCGGGTTCGATTCCCGGTCAGGGAAAAGTCCCTCTTCTGACCTTGAAAGCTTTTCCTTCCCGTAGGTCAGGGCTTCTCAAAATGAAGTTGCTTTTCTGACTCACAATTTGCCTAGCATGACGCAGTATCGCTCAAAATATGATTTTCGCAAGGTTCCTTTAGAGCTGCTTCCCATGGTGGGAGGCAAGGCTCTTGAGCAAGTGAGATCCTGTATTCCGAGGCGCGCTTCCTTTTGTAGGCTTCTGACCCCATGGCCTGTGGCAGGTAGTCCTCCTTTGACTGGGCCGCAGGCTTTGTCTCCAAATGGCGTCCTGGACCCACTGCAACCCACCTGTTTGCTAAAACGGAAGTCTGCCTCTGGGTAAGAAAAAGCTGAGCTGCACGTACGGAAAGCGGCAGAGGCCAGAGGCGAGGAGGGTGTGGCAAGGGCTGCCTGATTTGCATAGTGACCTGTTGCATCTTGGGAATGTACAGGCTTTGGAGCTTAACAGGTACTGCAGGTGTCTGCCTGGCCTGAGAGATGCCTGTCTGGTGCTCCCCTCAGGACACACAGGCCTTCCATTCGAGCATGGAGGGTGAGGGACATGGGTCACCCTCATATACAGGGGTGTGGGCATGGGCAGGATAGGTTGTGGGGGACCCGTCAGGGCATTGCCCGTTCGGAAGGCGAGAGGAGGCGGGGCAGGAAACTCTGCTCAATTTCTTTCCCAGAGGCCTGTGGAGAACCCTTTGCACGTTTGAGCCAGCCGGGCCTGCATCAGCAGATCCTGCTCCACTGGGAAGGGAGAGCCTGTAGGCGTAAATCAAAAAAAGGGGAGAAATCTGCAAATTCTAGCGGCAGACCCATGTTGCCCAGGAAGCAATCAGTTTCTCCTGCTCCCTATAGTGGAAAAAGACATAGGAGGTGTATTTCTCTAGGCAGGGGCTCTGTGTAGATGGCACTTCATTGCTCTGGGAAGCATCCATGCTGGTAGAAGAGTAGCAGCAGACTCCACACCTGAGGCTTGAATGGGGACCGTTGGGGAGGGGCAGTGGGAGGCCGAGGAGGGCGGAGGAAAATGCTTTTCAAAAGCATCTGCACATTCCTACAAACCTGCTGAAAACCCATACCAGGAATGGGGCTCAAACCCATGCGGACAAACGTCCATTGGATCTTAAGTCCAACGCCTTAAACACTCGGCCACCCTGGTGAGACCCAAGGATTTACTTTCTTCAACTACCTTTTTATGCTTGCTGCTGTAGCACCAGCTGTCCAGCAAGAGGTGATTGCAGAGTTAAAAGTCTTTTGCAGGAGGTTAAAAGTAATTGCTTATAACAAACACACTGTGTGACACCTAAATTTCTCCCACTCGGACTTTACCGTTAATTTTTATATTGGAGTTAGCTTAGTCACAATAAGGGGGTGAGCAAGGCAGGCACACTAGAGCATCTACTCCCTGGTGGTCTAGTGGCTAGGATTCGGCGCTTTCACCGCCGCGGCCCGGGTTCGATTCCCGGTCAGGGAAGATCCCTCTAAAGCATAGATTGCTTAATTTGTCTGTGTATCTTTTTTTAAAAGAAGGTCTTTAAAAAGGCACCCCTCCCAATAGATGAAAGCGGAGGAATGGGGCTTGTTCTCCTGTGCCCCAGGTTGCTTTGCCCCCATTGACCTAAGCCACCTTTGTGCGCACGCAGTCCCCCACCCAGTCAGGTGCTCTATGTTGGCGTGAAGTGCAGTACCAGCTCAACAGAAAGGTAAATTGCTGGAAAACCCTGCTGTGATGCATACATCTACTTTGGAGCACTCTTCTCCTTTGCACTCTTGAATCGCTTAAGCGCAATGTATTCTTCCAGCAAGCTGAATAACGAGATAGGTGAGAGAAGGTGTACCAGCTGTCTGTGCGCCATCAGCAGCCACTAGGTGTCCCTCTTGTGTTTTCCCGGGGATCCTGATTGTGCAGGAATTCATCGGTTCAGTAGCAAGGGGGAGAGGATGGCCTGTGCCTGGAAGTGACAGGCAGTCTGGTGGCATCATGAGGATTAAGTTCCGATTCATATTTGCTGTAGAATAAAATATGTTTTCAGCCCCCATGAGCTTTGTCACTCGGAGAGCAGTGTATGAACTTTTGCTGCACGGCTCTGGGCTCCCTGGTGGTCTAGTGGTTAGGATTCGGCGCTCTCACCGCCGCGGCCCGGGTTCGATTCCCGGTCAGGGAAAAGTCCCTCTTCTGACCTTGAAAGCTTTTCCTTCCCGTAGGTCAGGGCTTCTCAAAATGAAGTTGCTTTTCTGACTCACAATTTGCCTAGCATGACGCAGTATCGCTCAAAATATGATTTTCGCAAGGTTCCTTTAGAGCTGCTTCCCATGGTGGGAGGCAAGGCTCTTGAGCAAGTGAGATCCTGTATTCCGAGGCGCGCTTCCTTTTGTAGGCTTCTGACCCCATGGCCTGTGGCAGGTAGTCCTCCTTTGACTGGGCCGCAGGCTTTGTCTCCAAATGGCGTCCTGGACCCACTGCAACCCACCTGTTTGCTAAAACGGAAGTCTGCCTCTGGGTAAGAAAAAGCTGAGCTGCACGTACGGAAAGCGGCAGAGGCCAGAGGCGAGGAGGGTGTGGCAAGGGCTGCCTGATTTGCATAGTGACCTGTTGCATCTTGGGAATGTACAGGCTTTGGAGCTTAACAGGTACTGCAGGTGTCTGCCTGGCCTGAGAGATGCCTGTCTGGTGCTCCCCTCAGGACACACAGGCCTTCCATTCGAGCATGGAGGGTGAGGGACATGGGTCACCCTCATATACAGGGGTGTGGGCATGGGCAGGATAGGTTGTGGGGGACCCGTCAGGGCATTGCCCGTTCGGAAGGCGAGAGGAGGCGGGGCAGGAAACTCTGCTCAATTTCTTTCCCAGAGGCCTGTGGAGAACCCTTTGCACGTTTGAGCCAGCCGGGCCTGCATCAGCAGATCCTGCTCCACTGGGAAGGGAGAGCCTGTAGGCGTAAATCAAAAAAAGGGGAGAAATCTGCAAATTCTAGCGGCAGACCCATGTTGCCCAGGAAGCAATCAGTTTCTCCTGCTCCCTATAGTGGAAAAAGACATAGGAGGTGTATTTCTCTAGGCAGGGGCTCTGTGTAGATGGCACTTCATTGCTCTGGGAAGCATCCATGCTGGTAGAAGAGTAGCAGCAGACTCCACACCTGAGGCTTGAATGGGGACCGTTGGGGAGGGGCAGTGGGAGGCCGAGGAGGGCGGAGGAAAATGCTTTTCAAAAGCATCTGCACATTCCTACAAACCTGCTGAAAACCCATACCAGGAATGGGGCTCAAACCCATGCGGACAAACGTCCATTGGATCTTAAGTCCAACGCCTTAAACACTCGGCCACCCTGGTGAGACCCAAGGATTTACTTTCTTCAACTACCTTTTTATGCTTGCTGCTGTAGCACCAGCTGTCCAGCAAGAGGTGATTGCAGAGTTAAAAGTCTTTTGCAGGAGGTTAAAAGTAATTGCTTATAACAAACACACTGTGTGACACCTAACTTTCTCCCACTCGGACTTTACCGTTAATTTTTATATTGGAGTTAGCTTAGTCACAATAAGGGGGTGAGCAAGGCAGGGACACTAGAGCATCTACTCCCTGGTGGTCTAGTGGCTAGGATTCGGCGCTTTCACCGCCGCGGCCCGGGTTCGATTCCCGGTCAGGGAAGATCCCTCTAAAGCATAGATTGCTTAATTTGTCTGTGTATCTTTTTTAAAAGAAGGTCTTTAAAAAGGCACCCCTCCCAATAGATGAAAGCGGAGGAATGGGGCTTGTTCTCCTGTGCCCCAGGTTGCTTTGCCCCCATTGACCTAAGCCACCTTTGTGCGCACGCAGTCCCCCACCCAGTCAGGTGCTCTATGTTGGCGTAAAGTGCAGTACCAGCTCAACAGAAAGGTAAATTGCTGGAAAACCCTGCTGTGATGCATACATCTACTTTGGAGCACTCTTCTCCTTTGCACTCTTGAATCGCTTAAGCGCAATGTATTCTTCCAGCAAGCTGAATAACGAGATAGGTGAGAGAAGGTGTACCAGCTGTCTGTGCGCCATCAGCAGCCACTAGGTGTCCCTCTTGGGTTTTCCCGGGGATCCTGATTGTGCAGGAATTCATCGGTTCAGTAGCAAGGGGGAGAGGATGGCCTGTGCCTGGAAGTGACAGGCAGTCTGGTGGCATCATGAGGATTAAGTTCCGATTCATATTTGATGTAGAATAAAATATGTTTTCAGCCCCCATGAGCTTTGTCACTCGGAGAGCAGTGTATGAACTTTTGCTGCACGGCTCTGGGCTCCCTGGTGGTCTAGTGGTTAGGATTCGGCGCTCTCACCGCCGCGGCCCGGGTTCGATTCCCGGTCAGGGAAAAGTCCCTCTTCTGACCTTGAAAGCTTTTCCTTCCCGTAGGTCAGGGCGTCTCAAAATGAAGTTGCTTTTCTGACTCACAATTTGCCTAGCATGACGCAGTATCTCTCAAAATATGATTTTCGCAAGGTTCCTTTAGAGCTGCTTCCCATGGTGGGAGGCAAGGCTCTTGAGCAAGTGAGATCCTGTATTCCGAGGCGCGCTTCCTTTTGTAGGCTTCTGACCCCATGGCCTGTGGCAGGTAGTCCTCCTTTGACTGGGCCGCAGGCTTTGTCTCCAAATGGCGTCCTGGACCCACTGCAACCCACCTGTTTGCTAAAACGGAAGTCTGCCTCTGGGTAAGAAAAAGCTGAGCTGCACGTACGGAAAGCGGCAGAGGCCAGAGGCGGGGAGGGTGTGGCAAGGGCTGCCTGATTTGCATCGTGACCTGTTGCATCTTGGGAATGTACAGGCTTTGGAGCTTAACAGGTACTGCAGGTGTCTGCCTGGCCTGAGAGATGCCTGTCTGGTGCTCCCCTCAGGACACACAGGCCTTCCATTCGAGCATGGAGGGTGAGGGACATGGGTCACCCTCATATACAGGGGTGTGGGCATGGGCAGGATAGGTTGTGGGGGACCCGTCAGGGCATTGCCCGTTCGGAAGGCGAGAGGAGGCGGGGCAGGAAACTCTGCTCAATTTCTTTCCCAGAGGCCTGTGGAGAACCCTTTGCACGTTTGAGCCAGCCGGGCCTGCATCAGCAGATCCTGCTCCACTGGGAAGGGAGAGCCTGTAGGCGTAAATCAAAAAAAGGGGAGAAATCTGCAAATTCTAGCGGCAGACCCATGTTGCCCAGGAAGCAATCAGTTTCTCCTACTCCCTATAGTGGAAAAAGACATAGGAGGTGTATTTCTCTAGGCAGGGGCTCTGTGTAGATGGCACTTCATTGCTCTGGGAAGCATCCATGCTGGTAGAAGAGTAGCAGCAGACTCCACACCTGAGGCTTGAATGGGGACCGTTGGGGAGGGGCAGTGGGAGGCCGAGGAGGGCGGAGGAAAATGCTTTTCAAAAGCATCTGCACGTTCCTACAAACCTGCTGAAAACCCATACCAGGAATGGGGCTCGAGCCCATGCGGACAAACGTCCATTGGATCTTAAGTCCAACGCCTTAACCACTCGGCCACCCTGGTGAGACCCAAGGATTTACTTTCTTCAACTCCCTTTTTATGCTTGCTGCTGTAGCACCAGCTGTCCAGCAAGAGGTGATTGCAGAGTTAAAAGGCTTTTGCAGGAGGTTAAAAGTAATTGCTTATAAAAACACACTGTGTGACACCTAACTTTCTCCCACTCGGACTTTACCGTTAATTTTTATATTGGAGTTAGCTTAGTCACAATAAGGGGGTGAGCAAGGCAGGCACACTAGAGCATCTACTCCCTGGTGGTCTAGTGGCTAGGATTCGGCGCTTTCACCGCCGCGGCCCCGGTTCGATTCCCGGTCAGGGAAGATCCCTCTAAAGCATAGATTGCTTAATTTGTCTGTGTATCTTTTTTAAAAGAAGGTCTTTAAAAAGGCACCCCTCCCAATAGATGAAAGCGGAGGAATGGGGCTTGTTCTCCTGTGCCCCAGGTTGCTTTGCCCCCATTGACCTAAGCCACCTTTGTGCGCACGCAGTCCCCCACCCAGTCAGGTGCTCTATGTTGGCGTGAAGTGCAGTACCAGCTCAACAGAAAGGTAAATTGCTGGAAAACCCTGCTTTGATGCATACATCTACTTTGGAGCACTCTTCTCCTTTGCACTCTTGAATCGCTTAAGCGCAATGTATTCTTCCAGCAAGCTGAATAACGAGATAGGTGAGAGAAGGTGTACCAGCTGTCTGTGCGCCATCAGCAGCCACTAGGTGTCCCTCTTGTGTTTTCCCGGGGATCCTGATTGTGCAGGAATTCATCGGTTCAGTAGCAAGGGGGAGAGGATGGCCTGTGCCTGGAAGTGACAGGCAGTCTGGTGGCATCATGAGGATTAAGTTCCGATTCATATTTGCTGTAGAATAAAATATGTTTTCAGCCCCCATGAGCTTTGTCACTCGGAGAGCAGTGTATGAACTTTTGCTGCACGGCTCTGGGCTCCCTGGTGGTCTAGTGGTTAGGATTCGGCGCTCTCACCGCCGCGGCCCGGGTTCGATTCCCGGTCAGGGAAAAGTCCCTCTTCTGACCTTGAAAGCTTTTCCTTCCCGTAGGTCAGGGCGTCTCAAAATGAAGTTGCTTTTCTGACTCACAATTTGCCTAGCATGACGCAGTATCGCTCAAAATATGATTTTCGCAAGGTTCCTTTAGAGCTGCTTCCCATGGTGGGAGGCAAGGCTCTTGAGCAAGTGAGATCCTGTATTCCGAGGCGCGCTTCCTTTTGTAGGCTTCTGACCCCATGGCCTGTGGCAGGTAGTCCTCCTTTGACTGGGCCGCAGGCTTTGTCTCCAAATGGCGTCCTGGACCCACTGCAACCCACCTGTTTGCTAAAACGGAAGTCTGCCTCTGGGTAAGAAAAAGCTGAGCTGCACGTACGGAAAGCGGCAGAGGCCAGAGGCGGGGAGGGTGTGGCAAGGGCTGCCTGATTTGCATAGTGACCTGTTGCATCTTGGGAATGTACAGGCTTTGGAGCTTAACAGGTACTGCAGGTGTCTGCCTGGCCTGAGAGATGCCTGTCTGGTGCTCCCCTCAGGACACACAGGCCTTCCATTTGAGCATGGAGGGTGAGGGACATGGGTCACCCTCATATACAGGGGTGTGGGCATGGGCAGGATAGGTTGTGGGGGACCCGTCAGGGCATTGCCCGTTCGGAAGGCGAGAGGAGGCGGGGCAGGAAACTCTGCTCAATTTCTTTCCCAGAGGCCTGTGGAGAACCCTTTGCACGTTTGAGCCAGCCGGGCCTGCATCAGCAGATCCTGCTCCACTGGGAAGGGAGAGCCTGTAGGCGTAAATCAAAAAAAGGGGAGAAATCTGCAAATTCTAGCGGCAGACCCATGTTGCCCAGGAAGCAATCAGTTTCTCCTACTCCCTATAGTGGAAAAAGACATAGAAGGTGTATTTCTCTAGGCAGGGGCTCTGTGTAGATGGCACTTCATTGCTCTGGGAAGCATCCATGCTGGTGGAAGAGTAGCAGCAGACTCCACACCTGAGGCTTGAATGGGGACCGTTGGGGAGGGGCAGTGGGAGGCCGAGGAGGGCGGAGGAAAATGCTTTTCAAAAGCATCTGCACGTTCCTACAAACCTGCTGAAAACCCATACCAGGAATGGGGCTCGAGCCCATGCGGACAAACGTCCATTGGATCTTAAGTCCAACGCCTTAACCACTCGGCCACCCTGGTGAGACCCAAGGATTTACTTTCTTCAACTCCCTTTTTATGCTTGCTGCTGTAGCACCAGCTGTCCAGCAAGAGGTGATTGCAGAGTTAAAAGGCTTTTGCAGGAGGTTAAAAGTAATTGCTTATAACAAACACACTGTGTGACACCTAACTTTCTCCCACTCGGACTTTACCGTTAATTTTTATATTGGAGTTAGCTTAGTAACAATAAGGGGGTGAGCAAGGCAGGCACACTAGAGCATCTACTCCCTGGTGGTCTAGTGGCTAGGATTCGGCGCTTTCACCGCCGCGGCCCGGGTTCGATTCCCGGTCAGGGAAGATCCCTCTAAAGCATAGATTGCTTAATTTGTCTGTGTATCTTTTTTAAAAGAAGGTCTTTAAAAAGGCACCCCTCCCAATAGATGAAAGCGGAGGAATGGGGCTTGTTCTCCTGTGCCCCAGGTTGCTTTGCCCCATTGACCTAAGCCACCTTTGTGCGCACGCAGTCCCCCACCCAGTCAGGTGCTCTATGTTGGCGTGAAGTGCAGTACCAGCTCAACAGAAAGGTAAATTGCTGGAAAACCCTGCTGTGATGCATACATCTACTTTGGAGCACTCTTCTCCTTTGCACTCTTGAATGGCTTAAGCGCAATGTATTCTTCCAGCAAGCTGAATAACGAGATAGGTGAGAGAAGGTGTACCAGCTGTCTGTGCGCCATCAGCAGCCACTAGGTGTCCCTCTTGGGTTTTCCCGGGGATCCTGATTGTGCAGGAATTCATCGGTTCAGTAGCAAGGGGGAGAGGATGGCCTGTGCCTGGAAGTGACAGGCAGTCTGGTGGCATCATGAGGATTAAGTTCCGATTCATATTTGCTGTAGAATAAAATATGTTTTCAGCCCCCATGAGCTTTGTCACTCGGAGAGCAGTGTATGAACTTTTGCTGCACGGCTCTGAGCTCCCTGGTGGTCTAGTGGTTAGGATTCGGCACTCTCACCGCCGCGGCCCGGGTTCGATTCCCGGTCAGGGAAAAGTCCCTCTTCTGACCTTGAAAGCTTTTCCTTCCCGTAGGTCAGGGCTTCTCAAAATGAAGTTGCTTTTCTGACTCACAATTTGCCTAGCATGTGGCAGTATCGCTCAAAATATGATTTTCGCAAGGTTCCTTTAGAGCTGCTTCCCATGGTGGGAGGCAAGGCTCTTGAGCAAGTGAGATCCTGTATTCCGAGGCGCGCTTCCTTTTGTAGGCTTCTGACCCCATGGCCTGTGGCAGGTAGTCCTCCTTTGACTGGGCCGCAGGCTTTGTCTCCAAATGGCGTCCTGGACCCACTGCAACCCACCTGTTTGCTAAAACGGAAGTCTGCCTCTGGGTAAGAAAAAGCTGAGCTGCACGTACGGAAAGCGGCAGAGGCCAGAGGCGGGGAGGGTGTGGCAAGGGCTGCCTGATTTGCATAGTGACCTGTTGCATCTTGGGAATGTACAGGCTTTGGAGCTTAACAGGTACTGCAGGTGTCTGCCTGGCCTGAGAGATGCCTGTCTGGTGCTCCCCTCAGGACACACAGGCCTTCCATTTGAGCATGGAGGGTGAGGGACATGGGTCACCCTCATATACAGGGGTGTGGGCATGGGCAGGATAGGTTGTGGGGGACCCGTCAGGGCATTGCCCGTTCGGAAGGCGAGAGGAGGCGGGGCAGGAAACTCTGCTCAATTTCTTTCCCAGAGGCCTGTGGAGAACCCTTTGCACGTTTGAGCCAGCCGGGCCTGCATCAGCAGATCCTGCTCCACTGGGAAGGGAGAGCCTGTAGGCGTAAATCAAAAAAAGGGGAGAAATCTGCAAATTCTAGCGGCAGACCCATGTTGCCCAGGAAGCAATCAGTTTCTCCTACTCCCTATAGTGGAAAAAGACATAGAAGGTGTATTTCTCTAGGCAGGGGCTCTGTGTAGATGGCACTTCATTGCTCTGGGAAGCATCCATGCTGGTGGAAGAGTAGCAGCAGACTCCACACCTGAGGCTTGAATGGGGACCGTTGGGGAGGGGCAGTGGGAGGCCGAGGAGGGCGGAGGAAAATGCTTTTCAAAAGCATCTGCACGTTCCTACAAACCTGCTGAAAACCCATACCAGGAATGGGGCTCGAGCCCATGCGGACAAACGTCCATTGGATCTTAAGTCCAACGCCTTAACCACTCGGCCACCCTGGTGAGACCCAAGGATTTACTTTCTTCAACTCCCTTTTTATGCTTGCTGCTGTAGCACCAGCTGTCCAGCAAGAGGTGATTGCAGAGTTAAAAGGCTTTTGCAGGAGGTTAAAAGTAATTGCTTATAACAAACACACTGTGTGACACCTAACTTTCTCCCACTCGGACTTTACCGTTAATTTTTATATTGGAGTTAGCTTAGTAACAATAAGGGGGTGAGCAAGGCAGGCACACTAGAGCATCTACTCCCTGGTGGTCTAGTGGCTAGGATTCGGCGCTTTCACCGCCGCGGCCCGGGTTCGATTCCCGGTCAGGGAAGATCCCTCTAAAGCATAGATTGCTTAATTTGTCTGTGTATCTTTTTTAAAAGAAGGTCTTTAAAAAGGCACCCCTCCCAATAGATGAAAGCGGAGGAATGGGGCTTGTTCTCCTGTGCCCCAGGTTGCTTTGCCCCCATTGACCTAAGCCACCTTTGTGCGCACGCAGTCCCCCACCCAGTCAGGTGCTCTATGTTGGCGTGAAGTGCAGTACCAGCTCAACAGAAAGGTAAATTGCTGGAAAACCCTGCTGTGATGCATACATCTACTTTGGAGCACTCTTCTCCTTTGCACTCTTGAATGGCTTAAGCGCAATGTATTCTTCCAGCAAGCTGAATAACGAGATAGGTGAGAGAAGGTGTACCAGCTGTCTGTGCGCCATCAGCAGCCACTAGGTGTCCCTCTTGGGTTTTCCCGGGGATCCTGATTGTGCAGGAATTCATCGGTTCAGTAGCAAGGGGGAGAGGATGGCCTGTGCCTGGAAGTGACAGGCAGTCTGGTGGCATCATGAGGATTAAGTTCCGATTCATATTTGCTGTAGAATAAAATATGTTTTCAGCCCCCATGAGCTTTGTCACTCGGAGAGCAGTGTATGAACTTTTGCTGCACGGCTCTGAGCTCCCTGGTGGTCTAGTGGTTAGGATTCGGCACTCTCACCGCCGCGGCCCGGGTTCGATTCCCGGTCAGGGAAAAGTCCCTCTTCTGACCTTGAAAGCTTTTCCTTCCCGTAGGTCAGGGCTTCTCAAAATGAAGTTGCTTTTCTGACTCACAATTTGCCTAGCATGTGGCAGTATCGCTCAAAATATGATTTTCGCAAGGTTCCTTTAGAGCTGCTTCCCATGGTGGGAGGCAAGGCTCTTGAGCAAGTGAGATCCTGTATTCCGAGGCGCGCTTCCTTTTGTAGGCTTCTGACCCCATGGCCTGTGGCAGGTAGTCCTCCTTTGACTGGGCCGCAGGCTTTGTCTCCAAATGGCGTCCTGGACCCACTGCAACCCACCTGTTTGCTAAAACGGAAGTCTGCCTCTGGGTAAGAAAAAGCTGAGCTGCACGTACGGAAAGCGGCAGAGGCCAGAGGCGGGGAGGGTGTGGCAAGGGCTGCCTGATTTGCATAGGGACCTGTTGCATCTTGGGAATGTACAGGCTTTGGAGCTTAACAGGTACTGCAGGTGTCTGCCTGGCCTGAGAGATGCCTGTCTGGTGCTCCCCTCAGGACACACAGGCCTTCCATTCGAGCATGAAGGGTGAGGGACATGGGTCACCCTCATATACAGGGGTGTGGGCATGGGCAGGATAGGTTGTGGGGGACCCGTCAGGGCATTGCCCGTTTGGAAGCCCGTTCGGAAGGCGAGAGGAGGCGGGGCAGGAAACTCTGCTCAATTTCTTTCCCAGAGGCCTGTGGAGAACCCTTTGCACGTTTGAGCCAGCCGGGCCTGCATCAGCAGATCCTGCTCCACTGGGAAGGGAGAGCCTGTAGGCGTAAATCAAAAAAAGGGGAGAAATCTGCAAATTCTAGTGGCAGACCCATGTTGCCCAGGAAGCAATCAGTTTCTCCTGCTCCCTATAGTGGAAAAAGACATAGGAGGTGTATTTCTCTAGGCAGGGGCTCTGTGTAGATGGCACTTCATTGCTCTGGGAAGCATCCATGCTGGTAGAAGAGTAGCAGCAGACTCCACACCTGAGGCTTGAATGGGGACCGTTGGGGAGGGGCAGTGGGAGGCCGAGGAGGGCGGAGGAAAATGCTTTTCAAAAGCATCTGCACGTTCCTACAAACCTGCTGAAAACCCATACCAGGAATGGGGCTCGAACCCATGCGGACAAACGTCCATTGGATCTTAAGTCCAACGCCTTAACCACTCGGCCACCCTGGTGAGACCCAAGGATTTACTTTCTTCAACTCCCTTTTTATGCTTGCTGCTGTAGCACCAGCTGTCCAGCAAGAGGTGATTGCAGAGTTAAAAGGCTTTTGCAGGAGGTTAAAAGTAATTGCTTATAACAAACACACTGTGTGACACCTAACTTTCTCCCACTCGGACCTTACCGTTAATTTTTATATTGAGTTAGCTTAGTCACAATAAGGGGGTGAGCAAGGCAGGCACACTAGAGCATCTACTCCCTGGTGGTCTAGTGGCTAGGATTCGGTGCTTTCACCGCCGCGGCCCGGGTTCGATTCCCGGTCAGGGAAGATCCCTCTAAAGCATAGATTGCTTAATTTGTCTGTGTATCTTTTTTTAAAAGAAGGTCATTAAAAAGGCACCCCTCCCAATAGATGAAAGCGGAGGAATGGGGCTTGTTCTCCTGTGCCCCAGGTTGCTTTGCCCCCATTGACCTAAGCCACCTTTGTGCGCACGCAGTCCCCCACCCAGTCAGGTGCTCTATGTTGGCGTGAAGTGCAGTACCAGCTCAACAGAAAGGTAAATTGCTGGAAAACCCTGCTGTGATGCATACATCTACTTTGGAGCACTCTTCTCCTTTGCACTCTTGAATCGCTTAAGCGCAATGTATTCTTCCAGCAAGCTGAATAACGAGATAGGTGAGAGAAGGTGTACCAGCTGTCTGTGCGCCATCAGCAGCCACTAGGTGTCCCTCTTGGGTTTTCCCGGGGATCCTGATTGTGCAGGAATTCATCGGTTCAGTAGCAAGGGGGAGAGGATGGCCTGTGCCTGGAAGTGACAGGCAGTCTGGTGGCATCATGAGGATTAAGTTCCGATTCATATTTGCTGTAGAATAAAATATGTTTTCAGCCCCCATGAGCTTTGTCACTCGGAGAGCAGTGTATGAACTTTTGCTGCACGGCTCTGGGCTCCCTGGTGGTCTAGTGGTTAGGATTCGGCGCTCTCACCGCCGCGGCCCGGGTTCGATTCCCGGTCAGGGAAAAGTCCCTCTTCTGACCTTGAAAGCTTTTCCTTCCCGTAGGTCAGGGCGTCTCAAAATGAAGTTGCTTTTCTGACTCACAATTTGCCTAGCATGACGCAGTATCGCTCAAAATATGATTTTCGCAAGGTTCCTTTAGAGCTGCTTCCCATGGTGGGAGGCAAGGCTCTTGAGCAAGTGAGATCCTGTATTCCGAGGCGCGCTTCCTTTTGTAGGCTTCTGACCCCATGGCCTGTGGCAGGTAGTCCTCCTTTGACTGGGCCGCAGGCTTTGTCTCCAAATGGCGTCCTGGACCCACTGCAACCCACCTGTTTGCTAAAACGGAAGTCTGCCTCTGGGTAAGAAAAAGCTGAGCTGCACGTACGGAAAGCGGCAGAGGCCAGAGGCGGGGAGGGTGTGGCAAGGGCTGCCTGATTTGCATAGTGACCTGTTGCATCTTGGGAATGTACAGGCTTTGGAGCTTAACAGGTACTGCAGGTGTCTGCCTGGCCTGAGAGATGCCTGTCTGGTGCTCCCCTCAGGACACACAGGCCTTCCATTTGAGCATGGAGGGTGAGGGACATGGGTCACCCTCATATACAGGGGTGTGGGCATGGGCAGGATAGGTTGTGGGGGACCCGTCAGGGCATTGCCCGTTCGGAAGGCGAGAGGAGGCGGGGCAGGAAACTCTGCTCAATTTCTTTCCCAGAGGCCTGTGGAGAACCCTTTGCACGTTTGAGCCAGCCGGGCCTGCATCAGCAGATCCTGCTCCACTGGGAAGGGAGAGCCTGTAGGCGTAAATCAAAAAAAGGGGAGAAATCTGCAAATTCTAGCGGCAGACCCATGTTGCCCAGGAAGCAATCAGTTTCTCCTACTCCCTATAGTGGAAAAAGACATAGAAGGTGTATTTCTCTAGGCAGGGGCTCTGTGTAGATGGCACTTCATTGCTCTGGGAAGCATCCATGCTGGTGGAAGAGTAGCAGCAGACTCCACACCTGAGGCTTGAATGGGGACCGTTGGGGAGGGGCAGTGGGAGGCCGAGGAGGGCGGAGGAAAATGCTTTTCAAAAGCATCTGCACGTTCCTACAAACCTGCTGAAAACCCATACCAGGAATGGGGCTCGAGCCCATGCGGACAAACGTCCATTGGATCTTAAGTCCAACGCCTTAACCACTCGGCCACCCTGGTGAGACCCAAGGATTTACTTTCTTCAACTCCCTTTTTATGCTTGCTGCTGTAGCACCAGCTGTCCAGCAAGAGGTGATTGCAGAGTTAAAAGGCTTTTGCAGGAGGTTAAAAGTAATTGCTTATAACAAACACACTGTGTGACACCTAACTTTCTCCCACTCGGACTTTACCGTTAATTTTTATATTGGAGTTAGCTTAGTCACAATAAGGGGGTGAGCAAGGCAGGCACACTAGAGCATCTACTCCCTGGTGGTCTAGTGGCTAGGATTTGGCGCTTTCACCGCCGCGGCCCGGGTTCGATTCCCGGTCAGGGAAGATCCCTCTAAAGCATAGATTGCTTAATTTGTCTGTGTATCTTTTTTAAAAGAAGGTCTTTAAAAAGGCACCCCTCCCAATAGATGAAAGCGGAGGAATGGGGCTTGTTCTCCTGTGCCCCAGGTTGCTTTGCCCCCATTGACCTAAGCCACCTTTGTGCGCACGCAGTCCCCCACCCAGTCAGGTGCTCTATGTTGGCGTGAAGTGCAGTACCAGCTCAACAGAAAGGTAAATTGCTGGAAAACCCTGCTGTGATGCATACATCTACTTTGGAGCACTCTTCTCCTTTGCACTCTTGAATGGCTTAAGCGCAATGTATTCTTCCAGCAAGCTGAATAACGAGATAGGTGAGAGAAGGTGTACCAGCTGTCTGTGCGCCATCAGCAGCCACTAGGTGTCCCTCTTGGGTTTTCCCGGGGATCCTGATTGTGCAGGAATTCATCGGTTCAGTAGCAAGGGGGAGAGGATGGCCTGTGCCTGGAAGTGACAGGCAGTCTGGTGGCATCATGAGGATTAAGTTCCGATTCATATTTGCTGTAGAATAAAATATGTTTTCAGCCCCCATGAGCTTTGTCACTCGGAGAGCAGTGTATGAACTTTTGCTGCACAGCTCTGGGCTCCCTGGTGGTCTAGTGGTTAGGATTCGGCGCTCTCACCGCCGCGGCCCGGGTTCGATTCCCGGTCAGGGAAAAGTCCCTCTTCTGACCTTGAAAGCTTTTCCTTCCCGTAGGTCAGGGCTTCTCAAAATGAAGTTGCTTTTCTGACTCACAATTTGCCTAGCATGACGCAGTATCGCTCAAAATATGATTTTCGCAAGGTTCCTTTAGAGCTGCTTCCCATGGTGGGAGGCAAGGCTCTTGAGCAAGTGAGATCCTGTATTCCGAGGCGCGCTTCCTTTTGTAGGCTTCTGACCCCATGGCCTGTGGCAGGTAGTCCTCCTTTGACTGGGCCGCAGGCTTTGTCTCCAAATGGCGTCCTGGACCCACTGCAACCCACCTGTTTGCTAAAACGGAAGTCTGCCTCTGGGTAAGAAAAAGCTGAGCTGCACGTACGGAAAGCGGCAGAGGCCAGAGGCGAGGAGGGTGTGGCAAGGGCTGCCTGATTTGCATAGTGACCTGTTGCATCTTGGGAATGTACAGGCTTTGGAGCTTAACAGGTACTGCAGGTGTCTGCCTGGCCTGAGAGATGCCTGTCTGGTGCTCCCCTCAGGACACACAGGCCTTCCATTCGAGCATGGAGGGTGAGGGACATGGGTCACCCTCATATACAGGGGTGTGGGCATGGGCAGGATAGGTTGTGGGGGACCCGTCAGGGCATTGCCCGTTCGGAAGGCGAGAGGAGGCGGGGCAGGAAACTCTGCTCAATTTCTTTCCCAGAGGCCTGTGGAGAACCCTTTGCACGTTTGAGCCAGCCGGGCCTGCATCAGCAGATCCTGCTCCACTGGGAAGGGAGAGCCTGTAGGCGTAAATCAAAAAAAGGGGAGAAATCTGCAAATTCTAGCGGCAGACCCATGTTGCCCAGGAAGCAATCAGTTTCTCCTGCTCCCTATAGTGGAAAAAGACATAGGAGGTGTATTTCTCTAGGCAGGGGCTCTGTGTAGATGGCACTTCATTGCTCTGGGAAGCATCCATGCTGGTAGAAGAGTAGCAGCAGACTCCACACCTGAGGCTTGAATGGGGACCGTTGGGGAGGGGCAGTGGGAGGCCGAGGAGGGCGGAGGAAAATGCTTTTCAAAAGCATCTGCACATTCCTACAAACCTGCTGAAAACCCATACCAGGAATGGGGCTCAAACCCATGCGGACAAACATCCATTGGATCTTAAGTCCAACGCCTTAAACACTCGGCCACCCTGGTGAGACCCAAGGATTTACTTTCTTCAACTACCTTTTTATGCTTGCTGCTGTAGCACCAGCTGTCCAGCAAGAGGTGATTGCAGAGTTAAAAGTCTTTTGCAGGAGGTTAAAAGTAATTGCTTATAACAAACACACTGTGTGACACCTAACTTTCTCCCACTCGGACTTTACCGTTAATTTTTATATTGGAGTTAGCTTAGTCACAATAAGGGGGTGAGCAAGGCAGGCACACTAGAGCATCTACTCCCTGGTGGTCTAGTGGCTAGGATTCGGCGCTTTCACCGCCGCGGCCCGGGTTCGATTCCCGGTCAGGGAAGATCCCTCTAAAGCATAGATTGCTTAATTTGTCTGTGTATCTTTTTTTAAAAGAAGGTCTTTAAAAAGGCACCCCTCCCAATAGATGAAAGCGGAGGAATGGGGCTTGTTCTCCTGTGCCCCAGGTTGCTTTGCCCCCATTGACCTAAGCCACCTTTGTGCGCACGCAGTCCCCCACCCAGTCAGGTGCTCTATGTTGGCGTGAAGTGCAGTACCAGCTCAACAGAAAGGTAAATTGCTGGAAAACCCTGCTGTGATGCATACATCTACTTTGGAGCACTCTTCTCCTTTGCACTCTTGAATCGCTTAAGCGCAATGTATTCTTCCAGCAAGCTGAATAACGAGATAGGTGAGAGAAGGTGTACCAGCTGTCTGTGCGCCATCAGCAGCCACTAGGTGTCCCTCTTGTGTTTTCCCGGGGATCCTGATTGTGCAGGAATTCATCGGTTCAGTAGCAAGGGGGAGAGGATGGCCTGTGCCTGGAAGTGACAGGCAGTCTGGTGGCATCATGAGGATTAAGTTCCGATTCATATTTGCTGTAGAATAAAATATGTTTTCAGCCCCCATGAGCTTTGTCACTCGGAGAGCAGTGTATGAACTTTTGCTGCACGGCTCTGGGCTCCCTGGTGGTCTAGTGGTTAGGATTCGGCGCTCTCACCGCCGCGGCCCGGGTTCGATTCCCGGTCAGGGAAAAGTCCCTCTTCTGACCTTGAAAGCTTTTCCTTCCCGTAGGTCAGGGCTTCTCAAAATGAAGTTGCTTTTCTGACTCACAATTTGCCTAGCATGACGCAGTATCGCTCAAAATATGATTTTCGCAAGGTTCCTTTAGAGCTGCTTCCCATGGTGGGAGGCAAGGCTCTTGAGCAAGTGAGATCCTGTATTCCGAGGCGCGCTTCCTTTTGTAGGCTTCTGACCCCATGGCCTGTGGCAGGTAGTCCTCCTTTGACTGGGCCGCAGGCTTTGTCTCCAAATGGCGTCCTGGACCCACTGCAACCCACCTGTTTGCTAAAACGGAAGTCTGCCTCTGGGTAAGAAAAAGCTGAGCTGCACGTACGGAAAGCGGCAGAGGCCAGAGGCGAGGAGGGTGTGGCAAGGGCTGCCTGATTTGCATAGTGACCTGTTGCATCTTGGGAATGTACAGGCTTTGGAGCTTAACAGGTACTGCAGGTGTCTGCCTGGCCTGAGAGATGCCTGTCTGGTGCTCCCCTCAGGACACACAGGCCTTCCATTCGAGCATGGAGGGTGAGGGACATGGGTCACCCTCATATACAGGGGTGTGGGCATGGGCAGGATAGGTTGTGGGGGACCCGTCAGGGCATTGCCCGTTCGGAAGGCGAGAGGAGGCGGGGCAGGAAACTCTGCTCAATTTCTTTCCCAGAGGCCTGTGGAGAACCCTTTGCACGTTTGAGCCAGCCGGGCCTGCATCAGCAGATCCTACTCCACTGGGAAGGGAGAGCCTGTAGGCGTAAATCAAAAAAAGGGGAGAAATCTGCAAATTCTAGCGGCAGACCCATGTTGCCCAGGAAGCAATCAGTTTCTCCTGCTCCCTATAGTGGAAAAAGACATAGGAGGTGTATTTCTCTAGGCAGGGGCTCTGTGTAGATGGCACTTCATTGCTCTGGGAAGCATCCATGCTGGTAGAAGAGTAGCAGCAGACTCCACACCTGAGGCTTGAATGGGGACCGTTGGGGAGGGGCAGTGGGAGGCCGAGGAGGGCGGAGGAAAATGCTTTTCAAAAGCATCTGCACATTCCTACAAACCTGCTGAAAACCCATACCAGGAATGGGGCTCAAACCCATGCGGACAAACGTCCATTGGATCTTAAGTCCAACGCCTTAAACACTCGGCCACCCTGGTGAGACCCAAGGATTTACTTTCTTCAACTACCTTTTTATGCTTGCTGCTGTAGCACCAGCTGTCCAGCAAGAGGTGATTGCAGAGTTAAAAGTCTTTTGCAGGAGGTTAAAAGTAATTGCTTATAACAAACACACTGTGTGACACCTAACTTTCTCCCACTCGGACTTTACCGTTAATTTTTATATTGGAGTTAGCTTAGTCACAATAAGGGGGTGAGCAAGGCAGGCACACTAGAGCATCTACTCCCTGGTGGTCTAGTGGCTAGGATTCGGCGCTTTCACCGCCGCGGCCCGGGTTCGATTCCCGGTCAGGGAAGATCCCTCTAAAGCATAGATTGCTTAATTTGTCTGTGTATCTTTTTTAAAAGAAGGTCTTTAAAAAGGCACCCCTCCCAATAGATGAAAGCGGAGGAATGGGGCTTGTTCTCCTGTGCCCCAGGTTGCTTTGCCCCCATTGACCTAAGCCACCTTTGTGCGCACGCAGTCCCCCACCCAGTCAGGTGCTCTATGTTGGCGTGAAGTGCAGTACCAGCTCAACAGAAAGGTAAATTGCTGGAAAACCCTGCTGTGATGCATACATCTACTTTGGAGCACTCTTCTCCTTTGCACTCTTGAATCGCTTAAGCGCAATGTATTCTTCCAGCAAGCTGAATAACGAGATAGGTGAGAGAAGGTGTACCAGCTGTCTGTGCGCCATCAGCAGCCACTAGGTGTCCCTCTTGTGTTTTCCCGGGGATCCTGATTGTGCAGGAATTCATCGGTTCAGTAGCAAGGGGGAGAGGATGGCCTGTGCCTGGAAGTGACAGGCAGTCTGGTGGCATCATGAGGATTAAGTTCCGATTCATATTTGCTGTAGAATAAAATATGTTTTCAGCCCCCATGAGCTTTGTCACTCGGAGAGCAGTGTATGAACTTTTGCTGCACGGCTCTGGGCTCCCTGGTGGTCTAGTGGTTAGGATTCGGCGCTCTCACCGCCGTGGCCCGGGTTCGATTCCCGGTCAGGGAAAAGTCCCTCTTCTGACCTTGAAAGCTTTTCCTTCCCGTAGGTCAGGGCGTCTCAAAATGAAGTTGCTTTTCTGACTCACAATTTGCCTAGCATGACGCAGTATCGCTCAAAATATGATTTTCGCAAGGTTCCTTTAGAGCTGCTTCCCATGGTGGGAGGCAAGGCTCTTGAGCAAGTGAGATTCTGTATTCCGAGGCGCGCTTCCTTTTGTAGGCTTCTGACCCCATGGCCTGTGGCAGGTAGTCCTCCTTTGACTGGGCCGCAGGCTTTGTCTCCAAATGGCGTCCTGGACCCACTGCAACCCACCTGTTTGCTAAAACGGAAGTCTGCCTCTGGGTAAGAAAAAGCTGAGCTGCACGTACGGAAAGCGGCAGAGGCCAGAGGCGGGGAGGGTGTGGCAAGGGCTGCCTGATTTGCATAGTGACCTGTTGCATCTTGGGAATGTACAGGCTTTGGAGCTTAACAGGTACTGCAGGTGTCTGCCTGGCCTGAGAGATGCCTGTCTGGTGCTCCCCTCAGGACACACAGGCCTTCCATTCGAGCATGGAGGGTGAGGGACATGGGTCACCCTCATATACAGGGGTGTGGGCATGGGCAGGATAGGTTGTGGGGGACCCGTCAGGGCATTGCCCGTTTGGAAGCCCGTTCGGAAGGCGAGAGGAGGCGGGGCAGGAAACTCTGCTCAATTTCTTTCCCAGAGGCCTGTGGAGAACCCTTTGCACGTTTGGGCCAGCCGGGCCTGCATCAGCAGATCCTGCTCCACTGGGAAGGGAGAGCCTGTAGGCGTAAATCAAAAAAAGGGGAGAAATCTGCAAATTCTAGTGGCAGACCCATGTTGCCCAGGAAGCAATCAGTTTCTCCTGCTCCCTATAGTGGAAAAAGACATAGGAGGTGTATTTCTCTAGGCAGGGGCTCTGTGTAGATGGCACTTCATTGCTCTGGGAAGCATCCATGCTGGTAGAAGAGTAGCAGCAGACTCCACACCTGAGGCTTGAATGGGGACCGTTGGGGAGGGGCAGTGGGAGGCCGAGGAGGGCGGAGGAAAATGCTTTTCAAAAGCATCTGCACGTTCCTACAAACCTGCTGAAAACCCATACCAGGAATGGGGCTCGAACCCATGCGGACAAACGTCCATTGGATCTTAAGTCCAACGCCTTAACCACTCGGCCACCCTGGTGAGACCCAAGGATTTACTTTCTTCAACTACCTTTTTATGCTTGCTGCTGTAGCACCAGCTGTCCAGCAAGAGGTGATTGCAGAGTTAAAAGGCTTTTGCAGGAGGTTAAAAGTAATTGCTTATAACAAACACACTGTGTGACACCTAACTTTCTCCCACTCGGACTTTACCGTTAATTTTTATATTGGAGTTAGCTTAGTCATAATAAGGGGGTGAGCAAGTAGGGCACACTAGAGCATCTACTCCCTGGTGGTCTAGTGGCTAGGATTCGGGGCTTTCACCGCCGCGGCCCGGGTTCGATTCCCGGTCAGGGAAGATCCCTCTAAAGCATAGATTGCTTAATTTGTCTGTGTATCTTTTTTAAAAGAAGGTCTTTAAAAAGGCACCCCTCCCAATAGATGAAAGCGGAGGAATGGGGCTTGTTCTCCTGTGCCCCAGGTTGCTTTGCCCCCATTGACCTAAGCCACCTTTGTGCGCACGCAGTCCCCCACCCAGTCAGGTGCTCTATGTTGGCGTGAAGTGCAGTACCAGCTCAACAGAAAGGTAAATTGCTGGAAAACCCTGCTGTGATGCATACATCTACTTTGGAGCACTCTTCTCCTTTGCACTCTTGAATCGCTTAAGCGCAATGTATTCTTCCAGCAAGCTGAATAACGAGATAGGTGAGAGAAGGTGTACCAGCTGTCTGTGCGCCATCAGCAGCCACTAGGTGTCCCTCTTGGGTTTTCCCGGGGATCCTGATTGTGCAGGAATTCATCGGTTCAGTAGCAAGGGGGAGAGGATGGCCTGTGCCTGGAAGTGACAGGCAGTCTGGTGGCATCATGAGGATTAAGTTCCGATTCATATTTGCTGTAGAATAAAATATGTTTTCAGCCCCCATGAGCTTTGTCACTCGGAGAGCAGTGTATGAACTTTTGCTGCACGGCTCTGGGCTCCCTGGTGATCTAGTGGTTAGGATTCGGCGCTCTCACCGCTGCGGCCCGGGTTCGATTCCCGGTCAGGGAAAAGTCCCTCTTCTGACCTTGAAAGCTTTTCCTTCCCGTAGGTCAGGGCGTCTCAAAATGAAGTTGCTTTTCTGACTCACAATTTGCCTAGCATGACGCAGTATCGCTCAAAATATGATTTTCGCAAGGTTCCTTTAGAGCTGCTTCCCATGGTGGGAGGCAAGGCTCTTGAGAAAGTGAGATCCTGTATTCCGAGGCGCGCTTCCTTTTGTAGGCTTCTGACCCCATGGCCTGTGGCAGGTAGTCCTCCTTTGACTGGGCCGCAGGCTTTGTCTCCAAATGGCGTCCTGGACCCACTGCAACCCACCTGTTTGCTAAAACGGAAGTCTGCCTCTGGGTAAGAAAAAGCTGAGCTGCACGTACGGAAAGCGGCAGAGGCCAGAGGCGGGGAGGGTGTGGCAAGGGCTGCCTGATTTGCATAGTGACCTGTTGCATCTTGGGAATGTACAGGCTTTGGAGCTTAACAGGTACTGCAGGTGTCTGCCTGGCCTGAGAGATGCCTGTCTGGTGCTCCCCTCAGGACACACAGGCCTTCCATTCGAGCATGGAGGGTGAGGGACATGGGTCACCCTCATATACAGGGGTGTGGGCATGGGCAGGATAGGTTGTGGGGGACCCGTCAGGGCATTGCCCGTTCGGAAGGCGAGAGGAGGCGGGGCAGGAAACTCTGCTCAATTTCTTTCCCAGAGGCCTGTGGAGAACCCTTTGCACGTTTGAGCCAGCCGGGCCTGCATCAGCAGATCCTGCTCCACTGGGAAGGGAGAGCCTGTAGGCGTAAATCAAAAAAAGGGGAGAAATCTGCAAATTCTAGCGGCAGACCCATGTTGCCCAGGAAGCAATCAGTTTCTCCTACTCCCTATAGTGGAAAAAGACATAGGAGGTGTATTTCTCTAGGCAGGGGCTCTGTGTAGATGGCACTTCATTGCTCTGGGAAGCATCCATGCTGGTGGAAGAGTAGCAGCAGACTCCACACCTGAGGCTTGAATGGGGACCGTTGGGGAGGGGCAGTGGGAGGCCGAGGAGGGCGGAGGAAAATGCTTTTCAAAAGCATCTGCACGTTCCTACAAACCTGCTGAAAACCCATACCAGGAATGGGGCTCGAGCCCATGCGGACAAACGTCCATTGGATCTTAAGTCCAACGCCTTAACAACTCGGCCACCCTGGTGAGACCCAAGGATTTACTTTCTTCAACTCCCTTTTTATGCTTGCTGCTGTAGCACCAGCTGTCCAGCAAGAGGTGATTGCAGAGTTAAAAGGCTTTTGCAGGAGGTTAAAAGTAATTGCTTATAACAAACACACTGTGTGACACCTAACTTTCTCCCACTCGGACTTTACCGTTAATTTTTATATTGGAGTTAGCTTAGTCACAATAAGGGGGTGAGCAAGGCAGGCAAACTAGAGCATCTACTCCCTGCTGGTCTAGTGGGTAGGATTCGGCGCTTTCACCGCCGCGGCCCGGGTTCGATTCCCGGTCAGGGAAGATCCTTTTAAAGCATAGATTGCTTAATTTGTCTGTGTATCTTTTTTAAAAGAAGGTCTTTAAAAAGGCACCCCTCCCAATAGATGAAAGCGGAGGAATGGGGCTTGTTCTCCTGTGCCCCAGGTTGCTTTGCCCCCATTGACCTAAGCCACCTTTGTGCGCACGCAGTCCCCCACCCAGTCAGGTGCTCTATGTTGGCGTGAAGTGCAGTACCAGCTCAACAGAAAGGTAAATTGCTGGAAAACCCTGCTGTGATGCATACATCTACTTTGGAGCACTCTTCTCCTTTGCACTCTTGAATGGCTTAAGCGCAATGTATTCTTCCAGCAAGCTGAATAACGAGATAGGTGAGAGAAGGTGTACCAGCTGTCTGTGCGCCATCAGCAGCCACTAGGTGTCCCTCTTGGGTTTTCCCGGGGATCCTGATTGTGCAGGAATTCATCGGTTCAGTAGCAAGGGGGAGAGGATGGCCTGTGCCTGGAAGTGACAGGCAGTCTGGTGGCATCATGAGGATTAAGTTCCGATTCATATTTGCTGTAGAATAAAATATGTTTTCAGCCCCCATGAGCTTTGTCACTCGGAGAGCAGTGTATGAACTTTTGCTGCACGGCTCTGGGCTCCCTGGTGGTCTAGTGGTTAGGATTCGGCGCTCTCACCGCCGCGGCCCGGGTTCGATTCCCGGTCAGGGAAAAGTCCCTCTTCTGACCTTGAAAGCTTTTCCTTCCCGTAGGTCAGGGCTTCTCAAAATGAAATTGCTTTTCTGACTCACAATTTGCCTAGCATGACGCAGTATCGCTCAAAATATGATTTTCGCAAGGTTCCTTTAGAGCTGCTTCCCATGGTGGGAGGCAAGGCTCTTGAGCAAGTGAGATCCTGTATTCCGAGGCGCGCTTCCTTTTGTAGGCTTCTGACCCCATGGCCTGTGGCAGGTAGTCCTCCTTTGACTGGGCCGCAGGCTTTGTCTCCAAATGGCGTCCTGGACCCACTGCAACCCACCTGTTTGCTAAAACGGAAGTCTGCCTCTGGGTAAGAAAAAGCTGAGCTGCACGTACGGAAAGCGGCAGAGGCCAGAGGCGGGGAGGGTGTGGCAAGGGCTGCCTGATTTGCATAGTGACCTGTTGCATCTTGGGAATGTACAGGCTTTGGAGCTTAACAGGTACTGCAGGTGTCTGCCTGGCCTGAGAGATGCCTGTCTGGTGCTCCCCTCAGGACACACAGGCCTTCCATTCGAGCATGAAGGGTGAGGGACATGGGTCACCCTCATATACAGGGGTGTGGGCATGGGCAGGATAGGTTGTGGGGGACCCGTCAGGGCATTGCCCGTTTGGAAGCCCGTTCGGAAGGCGAGAGGAGGCGGGGCAGGAAACTCTGCTCAATTTCTTTCCCAGAGGCCTGTGGAGAACCCTTTGCACGTTTGAGCCAGCCAGGCCTGCATCAGCAGATCCTGCTCCACTGGGAAGGGAGAGCCTGTAGGTGTAAATCAAAAAAAGGGGAGAAATCTGCAAATTCTAGTGGCAGACCCATGTTGCCCAGGAAGCAATCAGTTTCTCCTGCTCCCTATAGTGGAAAAAGACATAGGAGGTGTATTTCTCTAGGCAGGGGCTCTGTGTAGATGGCACTTCATTGCTCTGGGAAGCATCCATGCTGGTAGAAGAGTAGCAGCAGACTCCACACCTGAGGCTTGAATGGGGACCGTTGGGGAGGGGCAGTGGGAGGCCGAGGAGGGCGGAGGAAAATGCTTTTCAAAAGCATCTGCACGTTCCTACAAACCTGCTGAAAACCCATACCAGGAATGGGGCTCGAACCCATGCGGACAAACGTCCATTGGATCTTAAGTCCAACGCCTTAACCACTCGGCCACCCTGGTGAGACCCAAGGATTTACTTTCTTCAACTCCCTTTTTATGCTTGCTGCTGTAGCACCAGCTGTCCAGCAAGAGGTGATTGCAGAGTTAAAAGGCTTTTGCAGGAGGTTAAAAGTAATTGCTTATAACAAACACACTGTGTGACACCTAACTTTCTCCCACTCGGACCTTACCGTTAATTTTTATATTGGAGTTAGCTTAGTCACAATAAGGGGGTGAGCAAGGCAGGCACACTAGAGCATCTACTCCCTGGTGGTCTAGTGGCTAGGATTCGGCGCTTTCACCGCCGCGGCCCGGGTTCGATTCCCGGTCAGGGAAGTTCCCTCTAAAGCATAGATTGCTTAATTTGTCTGTGTATCTTTTTTAAAAGAAGGTCTTTAAAAAGGCACCCCTCCCAATAGATGAAAGCGGAGGAATGGGGCTTGTTCTCCTGTGCCCCAGGTTGCTTTGCCCCCATTGACCTAAGCCACCTTTGTGCGCACGCAGTCCCCCACCCAGTCAGGTGCTCTATGTTGGCGTGAAGTGCAGTACCAGCTCAACAGAAGGTAAATTGCTGGAAAACCCTGCTGTGATGCATACATCTACTTTGGAGCACTCTTCTCCTTTGCACTCTTGAATCGCTTAAGCGCAATGTATTCTTCCAGCAAGCTGAATAACGAGATAGGTGAGAGAAGGTGTACCAGCTGTCTGTGCGCCATCAGCAGCCACTAGGTGTCCCTCTTGTGTTTTCCCGGGGATCCTGATTGTGCAGGAATTCATCGGTTCAGTAGCAAGGGGGAGAGGATGGCCTGTGCCTGGAAGTGACAGGCAGTCTGGTGGCATCATGAGGATTAAGTTCCGATTCATATTTGCTGTAGAATAAAATATGTTTTCATCCCCCATGAGCTTTGTCACTCGGAGAGCAGTGTATGAACTTTTGCTGCACAGCTCTGGGCTCCCTGGTGGTCTAGTGGTTAGGATTCGGCGCTCTCACCGCCGCGGCCCGGGTTCGATTCCCGGTCAGGGAAAAGTCCCTCTTCTGACCTTGAAAGCTTTTCCTTCCCGTAGGTCAAGGCTTCTCAAAATGAAGTTGCTTTTCTGACTCACAATTTGCCTAGCATGACGCAGTATCGCTCAAAATATGATTTTCGCAAGGTTCCTTTAGAGCTGCTTCCCATGGTGGGAGGCAAGGCTCTTGAGCAAGTGAGATCCTGTATTCCGAGGCGCGCTTCCTTTTGTAGGCTTCTGACCCCATGGCCTGTGGCAGGTAGTCCTCCTTTGACTGGGCCGCAGGCTTTGTCTCCAAATGGCGTCCTGGACCCACTGCAACCCACCTGTTTGCTAAAACGGAAGTCTGCCTCTGGGTAAGAAAAAGCTGAGCTGCACGTACGGAAAGCGGCAGAGGCCAGAGGCGAGGAGGGTGTGGCAAGGGCTGCCTGATTTGCATAGTGACCTGTTGCATCTTGGGAATGTACAGGCTTTGGAGCTTAACAGGTACTGCAGGTGTCTGCCTGGCCTGAGAGATGCCTGTCTGGTGCTCCCCTCAGGACACACAGGCCTTCCATTCGAGCATGGAGGGTGAGGGACATGGGTCACCCTCATATACAGGGGTGTGGGCATGGGCAGGATAGGTTGTGGGGGACCCGTCAGGGCATTGCCCGTTCGGAAGGCGAGAGGAGGCGGGGCAGGAAACTCTGCTCAATTTCTTTCCCAGAGGCCTGTGGAGAACCCTTTGCACGTTTGAGCCAGCCGGGCCTGCATCAGCAGATCCTGCTCCACTGGGAAGGGAGAGCCTGTAGGCGTAAATCAAAAAAAGGGGAGAAATCTGCAAATTCTAGCGGCAGACCCATGTTGCCCAGGAAGCAATCAGTTTCTCCTGCTCCCTATAGTGGAAAAAGACATAGGAGGTGTATTTCTCTAGGCAGGGGCTCTGTGTAGATGGCACTTCATTGCTCTGGGAAGCATCCATGCTGGTAGAAGAGTAGCAGCAGACTCCACACCTGAGGCTTGAATGGGGACCGTTGGGGAGGGGCAGTGGGAGGCCGAGGAGGGCGGAGGAAAATGCTTTTCAAAAGCATCTGCACATTCCTACAAACCTGCTGAAAACCCATACCAGGAATGGGGCTCAAACCCATGCGGACAAACGTCCATTGGATCTTAAGTCCAACGCCTTAAACACTCGGCCACCCTGGTGAGACCCAAGGATTTACTTTCTTCAACTACCTTTTTATGCTTGCTGCTGTAGCACCAGCTGTCCAGCAAGAGGTGATTGCAGAGTTAAAAGTCTTTTGCAGGAGGTTAAAAGTAATTGCTTATAACAAACACACTGTGTGACACCTAACTTTCTCCCACTCGGACTTTACCGTTAATTTTTATATTGGAGTTAGCTTAGTCACAATAAGGGGGTGAGCTAGGCAGGCACACTAGAGCATCTACTCCCTGGTGGTCTAGTGGCTAGGATTCGGCGCTTTCACCGCCGCGGCCCGGGTTCGATTCCCGGTCAGGGAAGATCCCTCTAAAGCATAGATTGCTTAATTTGTCTGTGTATCTTTTTTAAAAGAAGGTCTTTAAAAAGGCACCCCTCCCAATAGATGAAAGCGGAGGAATGGGGCTTGTTCTCCTGTGCCCCAGGTTGCTTTGCCCCCATTGACCTAAGCCACCTTTGTGCGCACGCAGTCCCCCACCCAGTCAGGTGCTCTATGTTGGCGTGAAGTGCAGTACCAGCTCAACAGAAAGGTAAATTGCTGGAAAACCCTGCTGTGATGCATACATCTACTTTGGAGCACTCTTCTCCTTTGCACTCTTGAATCGCTTAAGCGCAATGTATTCTTCCAGCAAGCTGAATAACGAGATAGGTGAGAGAAGGTGTACCAGCTGTCTGTGCGCCATCAGCAGCCACTAGGTGTCCCTCTTGTGTTTTCCCGGGGATCCTGATTGTGCAGGAATTCATCGGTTCAGTAGCAAGGGGGAGAGGATGGCCTGTGCCTGGAAGTGACAGGCAGTCTGGTGGCATCATGAGGATTAAGTTCCGATTCATATTTGCTGTAGAATAAAATATGTTTTCAGCCCCCATGAGCTTTGTCACTCGGAGAGCAGTGTATGAACTTTTGCTGCACGGCTCTGGGCTCCCTGGTGGTCTAGTGGTTAGGATTCGGCGCTCTCACCGCCGTGGCCCGGGTTCGATTCCCGGTCAGGGAAAAGTCCCTCTTCTGACCTTGAAAGCTTTTCCTTCCCGTAGGTCAGGGCGTCTCAAAATGAAGTTGCTTTTCTGACTCACAATTTGCCTAGCATGACGCAGTATCGCTCAAAATATGATTTTCGCAAGGTTCCTTTAGAGCTGCTTCCCATGGTGGGAGGCAAGGCTCTTGAGCAAGTGAGATCCTGTATTCCGAGGCGCGCTTCCTTTTGTAGGCTTCTGACCCCATGGCCTGTGGCAGGTAGTCCTCCTTTGACTGGGCCGCAGGCTTTGTCTCCAAATGGCGTCCTGGACCCACTGCAACCCACCTGTTTGCTAAAACGGAAGTCTGCCTCTGGGTAAGAAAAAGCTGAGCTGCACGTACGGAAAGCGGCAGAGGCCAGAGGCGGGGAGGGTGTGGCAAGGGCTGCCTGATTTGCATAGTGACCTGTTGCATCTTGGGAATGTACAGGCTTTGGAGCTTAACAGGTACTGCAGGTGTCTGCCTGGCCTGAGAGATGCCTGTCTGGTGCTCCCCTCAGGACACACAGGCCTTCCATTCGAGCATGGAGGGTGAGGGACATGGGTCACCCTCATATACAGGGGTGTGGGCATGGGCAGGATAGGTTGTGGGGGACCCGTCAGGGCATTGCCCGTTCGGAAGGCGAGAGGAGGCGGGGCAGGAAACTCTGCTCAATTTCTTTCCCAGAGGCCTGTGGAGAACCCTTTGCACGTTTGAGCCAGCCGGGCCTGCATCAGCAGATCCTGCTCCACTGGGAAGGGAGAGCCTGTAGGCGTAAATCAAAAAAAGGGGAGAAATCTGCAAATTCTAGTGGCAGACCCATGTTGCCCAGGAAGCAATCAGTTTCTCCTGCTCCCTATAGTGGAAAAAGACATAGGAGGTGTATTTCTCTAGGCAGGGGCTCTGTGTAGATGGCACTTCATTGCTCTGGGAAGCATCCATGCTGGTAGAAGAGTAGCAGCAGACTCCACACCTGAGGCTTGAATGGGGACCGTTGGGGAGGGGCAGTGGGAGGCCGAGGAGGGCGGAGGAAAATGCTTTTCAAAAGCATCTGCACGTTCCTACAAACCTGCTGAAAACCCATACCAGGAATGGGGCTCGAACCCATGCGGACAAACGTCCATTGGATCTTAAGTCCAACGCCTTAACCACTCGGCCACCCTGGTGAGACCCAAGGATTTACTTTCTTCAACTACCTTTTTATGCTTGCTGCTGTAGCACCAGCTGTCCAGCAAGAGGTGATTGCAGAGTTAAAAGGCTTTTGCAGGAGGTTAAAAGTAATTGCTTATAACAAACACACTGTGTGACACCTAACTTTCTCCCACTCGGACTTTACCGTTAATTTTTATATTGGAGTTAGCTTAGTCACAATAAGGGGGTGAGCAAGGCAGGCACACTAGAGCATCTACTCCCTGGTGGTCTAGTGGCTAGGATTCGGCGCTTTCACCGCCGCGGCCCGGGTTCGATTCCCGGTCAGGGAAGATCCCTTTAAAGCATAGATTGCTTAATTTATCTGTGTATCTTTTTTAAAAGAAGGTCTTTAAAAAGGCACCCCTCCCAATAGATGAAAGCGGAGGAATGGGGCTTGTTCTCCTGTGCCCCAGGTTGCTTTGCCCCCATTGACCTAAGCCACCTTTGTGCGCACGCAGTCCCCCACCCAGTCAGGTGCTCTATGTTGGCGTGAAGTGCAGTACCAGCTCAACAGAAAGGTAAATTGCTGGAAAACCCTGCTGTGATGCATACATCTACTTTGGAGCACTCTTCTCCTTTGCACTCTTGAATGGCTTAAGCGCAATGTATTCTTCCAGCAAGCTGAATAACGAGATAGGTGAGAGAAGGTGTACCAGCTGTCTGTGCGCCATCAGCAGCCACTAGGTGTCCCTCTTGGGTTTTCCCGGGGATCCTGATTGTGCAGGAATTCATCGGTTCAGTAGCAAGGGGGAGAGGATGGCCTGTGCCTGGAAGTGACAGGCAGTCTGGTGGCATCATGAAGATTAAGTTCCGATTCATATTTGCTGTAGAATAAAATATGTTTTCAGCCCCCATGAGCTTTGTCACTCGGAGAGCAGTGTATGAACTTTTGCTGCACGGCTCTGGGCTCCCTGGTGGTCTAGTGGTTAGGATTCGGCGCTCTCACCGCCGCGGCCCGGGTTCGATTCCCGGTCAGGGAAAAGTCCCTCTTCTGACCTTGAAAGCTTTTCCTTCCCGTAGGTCAGGGCGTCTCAAAATGAAGTTGCTTTTCTGACTCACAATTTGCCTAGCATGACGCAGTATCGCTCAAAATATGATTTTCGCAAGGTTCCTTTAGAGCTGCTTCCCATGGTGGGAGGCAAGGCTCTTGAGCAAGTGAGATCCTGTATTCCGAGGCGCGCTTCCTTTTGTAGGCTTCTGACCCCATGGCCTGTGGCAGGTAGTCCTCCTTTGACTGGGCCGCAGGCTTTGTCTCCAAATGGCGTCCTGGACCCACTGCAACCCACCTGTTTGCTAAAACGGAAGTCTGCCTCTGGGTAAGAAAAAGCTGAGCTGCACGTACGGAAAGCGGCAGAGGCCAGAGGCGGGGAGGGTGTGGCAAGGGCTGCCTGATTTGCATAGTGACCTGTTGCATCTTGGGAATGTACAGGCTTTGGAGCTTAACAGGTACTGCAGGTGTCTGCCTGGCCTGAGAGATGCCTGTCTGGTGCTCCCCTCAGGACACACAGGCCTTCCATTCGAGCATGGAGGGTGAGGGACATGGGTCACCCTCATATACAGGGGTGTGGGCATGGGCAGGATAGGTTGTGGGGGACCCGTCAGGGCATTGCCCGTTCGGAAGGCGAGAGGAGGCGGGGCAGGAAACTCTGCTCAATTTCTTTCCCAGAGGCCTGTGGAGAACCCTTTGCACGTTTGAGCCAGCCGGGCCTGCATCAGCAGATCCTGCTCCACTGGGAAGGGAGAGCCTGTAGGCGTAAATCAAAAAAAGGGGAGAAATCTGCAAATTCTAGCGGCAGACCCATGTTGCCCAGGAAGCAATCAGTTTCTCCTACTCCCTATAGTGGAAAAAGACATAGGAGGTGTATTTCTCTAGGCAGGGGCTCTGTGTAGATGGCACTTCATTGCTCTGGGAAGCATCCATGCTGGTGGAAGAGTAGCAGCAGACTCCACACCTGAGGCTTGAATGGGGACCGTTGGGGAGGGGCAGTGGGAGGCCGAGGAGGGCGGAGGAAAATGCTTTTCAAAAGCATCTGCACGTTCCTACAAACCTGCTGAAAACCCATACCAGGAATGGGGCTCGAGCCCATGCGGACAAACGTCCATTGGATCTTAAGTCCAACGCCTTAACCACTCGGCCACCCTGGTGAGACCCAAGGATTTACTTTCTTCAACTCCCTTTTTATGCTTGCTGCTGTAGCACCAGCTGTCCAGCAAGAGGTGATTGCAGAGTTAAAAGGCTTTTGCAGGAGGTTAAAAGTAATTGCTTATAACAAACACACTGTGTGACACCTAACTTTCTCCCACTCGGACTTTACCGTTAATTTTTATATTGGAGTTAGCTTAGTCACAATAAGGGGGTGAGCAAGGCAGGCACACTAGAGCATCTACTCCCTGGTGGTCTAGTGGCTAGGATTCGGCGCTTTCACCGCCGCGGCCCGGGTTCGATTCCTGGTCAGGGAAGATCCCTCTAAAGCATAGATTGCTTAATTTGTCTGTGTATCTTTTTTAAAAGAAGGTCTTTAAAAAGGCACCCCTCCCAATAGATGAAAGCGGAGGAATGGGGCTTGTTCTCCTGTGCCCCAGGTTGCTTTGCCCACATTGACCTAAGCCACCTTTGTGCGCACGCAGTCCCCCACCCAGTCAGGTGCTCTATGTTGGCGTGAAGTGCAGTACCAGCTCAACAGAAAGGTAAATTGCTGGAAAACCCTGCTGTGATGCATACATCTACTTTGGAGCACTCTTCTCCTTTGCACTCTTGAATCGCTTAAGCGCAATGTATTCTTCCAGCAAGCTGAATAACGAGATAGGTGAGAGAAGGTGTACCAGCTGTCTGTGCGCCATCAGCAGCCACTAGGTGTCCCTCTTGTGTTTTCCCGGGGATCCTGATTGTGCAGGAATTCATCGGTTCAGTAGCAAGGGGGAGAGGATGGCCTGTGCCTGGAAGTGACAGGCAGTCTGGTGGCATCATGAGGATTAAGTTCCGATTCATATTTGCTGTAGAATAAAATATGTTTTCAGCCCCCATGAGCTTTGTCACTCGGAGAGCAGTGTATGAACTTTTGCTGCACGGCTCTGGGCTCCCTGGTGGTCTAGTGGTTAGGATTCGGCGCTCTCACCGCCGCGGCCCGGGTTCGATTCCCGGTCAGGGAAAAGTCCCTCTTCTGACCTTGAAAGCTTTTCCTTCCCGTAGGTCAGGGCGTCTCAAAATGAAGTTGCTTTTCTGACTCACAATTTGCCTACCATGACGCAGTATCGCTCAAAATATGATTTTCGCAAGGTTCCTTTAGAGCTGCTTCCCATGGTGGGAGGCAAGGCTCTTGAGCAAGTGAGATCCTGTATTCCGAGGCGCGCTTCCTTTTGTAGGCTTCTGACCCCATGGCCTGTGGCAGGTAGTCCTCCTTTGACTGGGCCGCAGGCTTTGTCTCCAAATGGCGTCCTGGACCCACTGCAACCCACCTGTTTGCTAAAACGGAAGTCTGCCTCTGGGTAAGAAAAAGCTGAGCTGCACGTACGGAAAGCGGCAGAGGCCAGAGGCGAGGAGGGTGTGGCAAGGGCTGCCTGATTTGCATAGTGACCTGTTGCATCTTGGGAATGTACAGGCTTTGGAGCTTAACAGGTACTGCAGGTGTCTGCCTGGCCTGAGAGATGCCTGTCTGGTGCTCCCCTCAGGACACACAGGCCTTCCATTCGAGCATGGAGGGTGAGGGACATGGGTCACCCTCATATACAGGGGTGTGGGCATGGGCAGGATAGGTTGTGGGGGACCCGTCAGGGCATTGCCCGTTCGGAAGGCGAGAGGAGGCGGGGCAGGAAACTCTGCTCAATTTCTTTCCCAGAGGCCTGTGGAGAACCCTTTGCACGTTTGAGCCAGCCGGGCCTGCATCAGCAGATCCTGCTCCACTGGGAAGGGAGAGCCTGTAGGCGTAAATCAAAAAAAGGGGAGAAATCTGCAAATTCTAGCGGCAGACCCATGTTGCCCAGGAAGCAATCAGTTTCTCCTGCTCCCTATAGTGGAAAAAGACATAGGAGGTGTATTTCTCTAGGCAGGGGCTCTGTGTAGATGGCACTTCATTGCTCTGGGAAGCATCCATGCTGGTAGAAGAGTAGCAGCAGACTCCACACCTGAGGCTTGAATGGGGACCGTTGGGGAGGGGCAGTGGGAGGCCGAGGAGGGCGGAGGAAAATGCTTTTCAAAAGCATCTGCACGTTCCTACAAACCTGCTGAAAACCCATACCAGGAATGGGGCTCGAACCGATGCGGACAAACGTCCATTGGATCTTAAGTCCAACGCCTTAATCACTCGGCCACCCTGGTGAGACCCAAGGATTTTCTTTCTTCAACTCCCTTTTTATGCTTGCTGCTGTAGCACCAGCTGTCCAGCAAGAGGTGATTGCAGAGTTAAAAGGCTTTTGCAGGAGGTTAAAAGTAATTGCTTATAACAAACACACTGTGTGACACCTAACTTTCTCCCACTCGGACCTTACCGTTAATTTTTATATTGGAGTTAGCTTAGTCACAATAAGGGGGTGAGCAAGGCAGGCACACTAGAGCATCTACTCCCTGGTGGTCTAGTGGCTAGGATTCGGCGCTTTCACCGCCGCGGCCCGGGTTCGATTCCCGGTCAGGGAAGATCCCTCTAAAGCATAGATTGCTTAATTTGTCTGTGTATCTTTTTTAAAAGAAGGTCTTTAAAAAGGCACCCCTCCCAATAGATGAAAGCGGAGGAATGGGGCTTGTTCTCCTGTGCCCCAGGTTGCTTTGCCCCCATTGACCTAAGCCACCTTTGTGCGCACGCAGTCCCCCACCCAGTCAGGTGCTCTATGTTGGCGTGAAGTGCAGTACCAGCTCAACAGAAAGGTAAATTGCTGGAAAACCCTGCTGTGATGCATACATCTACTTTGGAGCACTCTTCTCCTTTGCACTCTTGAATCGCTTAAGCGCAATGTATTCTTCCAGCAAGCTGAATAACGAGATAGGTGAGAGAAGGTGTACCAGCTGTCTGTGCGCCATCAGCAGCCACTAGGTGTCCCTCTTGTGTTTTCCCGGGGATCCTGATTGTGCAGGAATTCATCGGTTCAGTAGCAAGGGGGAGAGGATGGCCTGTGCCTGGAAGTGACAGGCAGTCTGGTGGCATCATGAGGATTAAGTTCCGATTCATATTTGCTGTAGAATAAAATATGTTTTCAGCCCCCATGAGCTTTGTCACTCGGAGAGCAGTGTATGAACTTTTGCTGCACAGCTCTGGGCTCCCTGGTGGTCTAGTGGTTAGGATTCGGCGCTCTCACCGCCGCGGCCCGGGTTCGATTCCCGGTCAGGGAAAAGTCCCTCTTCTGACCTTGAAAGCTTTTCCTTCCCGTAGGTCAGGGCTTCTCAAAATGAAGTTGCTTTTCTGACTCACAATTTGCCTAGCATGACGCAGTATCGCTCAAAATATGATTTTCGCAAGGTTCCTTTAGAGCTGCTTCCCATGGTGGGAGGCAAGGCTCTTGAGCAAGTGAGATCCTGTATTCCGAGGCGCGCTTCCTTTTGTAGGCTTCTGACCCCATGGCCTGTGGCAGGTAGTCCTCCTTTGACTGGGCCGCAGGCTTTGTCTCCAAATGGCGTCCTGGACCCACTGCAACCCACCTGTTTGCTAAAACGGAAGTCTGCCTCTGGGTAAGAAAAAGCTGAGCTGCACGTACGGAAAGCGGCAGAGGCCAGAGGCGAGGAGGGTGTGGCAAGGGCTGCCTGATTTGCATAGTGACCTGTTGCATCTTGGGAATGTACAGGCTTTGGAGCTTAACAGGTACTGCAGGTGTCTGCCTGGCCTGAGAGATGCCTGTCTGGTGCTCCCCTCAGGACACACAGGCCTTCCATTCGAGCATGGAGGGTGAGGGACATGGGTCACCCTCATATACAGGGGTGTGGGCATGGGCAGGATAGGTTGTGGGGGACCCGTCAGGGCATTGCCCGTTCGGAAGGCGAGAGGAGGCGGGGCAGGAAACTCTGCTCAATTTCTTTCCCAGAGGCCTGTGGAGAACCCTTTGCACGTTTGAGCCAGCCGGGCCTGCATCAGCAGATCCTGCTCCACTGGGAAGGGAGAGCCTGTAGGCGTAAATCAAAAAAAGGGGAGAAATCTGCAAATTCTAGCGGCAGACCCATGTTGCCCAGGAAGCAATCAGTTTCTCCTGCTCCCTATAGTGGAAAAAGACATAGGAGGTGTATTTCTCTAGGCAGGGGCTCTGTGTAGATGGCACTTCATTGCTCTGGGAAGCATCCATGCTGGTAGAAGAGTAGCAGCAGACTCCACACCTGAGGCTTGAATGGGGACCGTTGGGGAGGGGCAGTGGGAGGCCGAGGAGGGCGGAGGAAAATGCTTTTCAAAAGCATCTGCACATTCCTACAAACCTGCTGAAAACCCATACCAGGAATGGGGCTCAAACCCATGCGGACAAACGTCCATTGGATCTTAAGTCCAACGCCTTAAACACTCGGCCACCCTGGTGAGACCCAAGGATTTACTTTCTTCAACTACCTTTTTATGCTTGCTGCTGTAGCACCAGCTGTCCAGCAAGAGGTGATTGCAGAGTTAAAAGTCTTTTGCAGGAGGTTAAAAGTAATTGCTTATAACAAACACACTGTGTGACACCTAACTTTCTCCCACTCGGACTTTACCGTTAATTTTTATATTGGAGTTAGCTTAGTCACAATAAGGGGGTGAGCTAGGCAGGCACACTAGAGCATCTACTCCCTGGTGGTCTAGTGGCTAGGATTCGGCGCTTTCACCGCCGCGGCCCGGGTTCGATTCCCGGTCAGGGAAGATCCCTCTAAAGCATAGATTGCTTAATTTGTCTGTGTATCTTTTTTAAAAGAAGGTCTTTAAAAAGGCACCCCTCCCAATAGATGAAAGCGGAGGAATGGGGCTTGTTCTCCTGTGCCCCAGGTTGCTTTGCCCCCATTGACCTAAGCCACCTTTGTGCGCACGCAGTCCCCCACCCAGTCAGGTGCTCTATGTTGGCGTGAAGTGCAGTACCAGCTCAACAGAAAGGTAAATTGCTGGAAAACCCTGCTGTGATGCATACATCTACTTTGGAGCACTCTTCTCCTTTGCACTCTTGAATCGCTTAAGCGCAATGTATTCTTCCAGCAAGCTGAATAACGAGATAGGTGAGAGAAGGTGTACCAGCTGTCTGTGCGCCATCAGCAGCCACTAGGTGTCCCTCTTGTGTTTTCCCGGGGATCCTGATTGTGCAGGAATTCATCGGTTCAGTAGCAAGGGGGAGAGCATGGCCTGTGCCTGGAAGTGACAGGCAGTCTGGTGGCATCATGAGGATTAAGTTCCGATTCATATTTGCTGTAGAATAAAATATGTTTTCAGCCCCCATGAGCTTTGTCACTCGGAGAGCAGTGTATGAACTTTTGCTGCACAGCTCTGGGCTCCCTGGTGGTCTAGTGGTTAGGATTCGGCGCTCTCACCGCCGTGGCCCGGGTTCGATTCCCGGTCAGGGAAAAGTCCCTCTTCTGACCTTGAAAGCTTTTCCTTCCCGTAGGTCAGGGCGTCTCAAAATGAAGTTGCTTTTCTGACTCACAATTTGCCTAGCATGACGCAGTATCGCTCAAAATATGATTTTCGCAAGGTTCCTTTAGAGCTGCTTCCCATGGTGGGAGGCAAGGCTCTTGAGCAAGTGAGATCCTGTATTCCGAGGCGCGCTTCCTTTTGTAGGCTTCTGACCCCATGGCCTGTGGCAGGTAGTCCTCCTTTGACTGGGCCGCAGGCTTTGTCTCCAAATGGCGTCCTGGACCCACTGCAACCCACCTGTTTGCTAAAACGGAAGTCTGCCTCTGGGTAAGAAAAAGCTGAGCTGCACGTACGGAAAGCGGCAGAGGCCAGAGGCGGGGAGGGTGTGGCAAGGGCTGCCTGATTTGCATAGTGACCTGTTGCATCTTGGGAATGTACAGGCTTTGGAGCTTAACAGGTACTGCAGGTGTCTGCCTGGCCTGAGAGATGCCTGTCTGGTGCTCCCCTCAGGACACACAGGCCTTCCATTCGAGCATGGAGGGTGAGGGACATGGGTCACCCTCATATACAGGGGTGTGGGCATGGGCAGGATAGGTTGTGGGGGACCCGTCAGGGCATTGCCCGTTCGGAAGGCGAGAGGAGGCGGGGCAGGAAACTCTGCTCAATTTCTTTCCCAGAGGCCTGTGGAGAACCCTTTGCACGTTTGAGCCAGCCGGGCCTGCATCAGCAGATCCTGCTCCACTGGGAAGGGAGAGCCTGTAGGCGTAAATCAAAAAAAGGGGAGAAATCTGCAAATTCTAGTGGCAGACCCATGTTGCCCAGGAAGCAATCAGTTTCTCCTGCTCCCTATAGTGGAAAAAGACATAGGAGGTGTATTTCTCTAGGCAGGGGCTCTGTGTAGATGGCACTTCATTGCTCTGGGAAGCATCCATGCTGGTAGAAGAGTAGCAGCAGACTCCACACCTGAGGCTTGAATGGGGACCGTTGGGGAGGGGCAGTGGGAGGCCGAGGAGGGCGGAGGAAAATGCTTTTCAAAAGCATCTGCACGTTCCTACAAACCTGCTGAAAACCCATACCAGGAATGGGGCTCGAACCCATGCGGACAAACGTCCATTGGATCTTAAGTCCAACGCCTTAACCACTCGGCCACCCTGGTGAGACCCAAGGATTTACTTTCTTCAACTCCCTTTTTATGCTTGCTGCTGTAGCACCAGCTGTCCAGCAAGAGGTGATTGCAGAGTTAAAAGGCTTTTGCAGGAGGTTAAAAGTAATTGCTTATAACAAACACACTGTGTGACACCTAACTTTCTCCCACTCGGACTTTACCGTTAATTTTTATATTGGAGTTAGCTTAGTCACAATCAGGGGGTGAGCAAGGCAGGCACACTAGAGCATCTACTCCCTGGTGGTCTAGTGGCTAGGATTCGGCGCTTTCACTGCCGCGGCCCGGGTTCGATTCCCGGTCAGGGAAGATCCCTCTAAAGCATAGATTGCTTAATTTGTCTGTGTATCTTTTTTGAAAGAAGGTCTTTAAAAAGGCACCCCTCCCAATAGATGAAAGCGGAGGAATGGGGCTTGTTCTCCTGTGCCCCAGGTTGCTTTGCCCCCATTGACCTAAGCCACCTTTGTGCGCACGCAGTCCCCCACCCAGTCAGGTGCTCTATGTTGGCGTGAAGTGCAGTACCAGCTCAACAGAAAGGTAAATTGCTGGAAAACCCTGCTGTGATGCATACATCTACTTTGGAGCACTCTTCTCCTTTGCACTCTTGAATGGCTTAAGCGCAATGTATTCTTCCAGCAAGCTGAATAACGAGATAGGTGAGAGAAGGTGTACCAGCTGTCTGTGCGCCATCAACAGCCACTAGGTGTCCCTCTTGGGTTTTCCCGGGGATCCTGATTGTGCAGGAATTCATTGGTTCAGTAGCAAGGGGGAGAGGATGGCCTGTGCCTGGAAGTGACAGGCAGTCTGGTGGCATCATGAGGATTAAGTTCCGATTCATATTTGCTGTAGAATAAAATATGTTTTCAGCCCCCATGAGCTTTGTCACTCGGAGAGCAGTGTATGAACTTTTGCTGCACGGCTCTGGGCTCCCTGGTGGTCTAGTGGTTAGGATTCGGCGCTCTCACCGCCGCGGCCCGGGTTCGATTCCCGGTCAGGGAAAAGTCCCTCTTCTGACCTTGAAAGCTTTTCCTTCCCGTAGGTCAGGGCTTCTCAAAATGAAGTTGCTTTTCTGACTCACAATTTGCCTAGCATGACGCAGTATCGCTCAAAATATGATTTTCGCAAGGTTCCTTTAGAGCTGCTTCCCATGGTGGGAGGCAAGGCTCTTGAGCAAGTGAGATCCTGTATTCCGAGGCGCGCTTCCTTTTGTAGGCTTCTGACCCCATGGCCTGTGACAGGTAGTCCTCCTTTGACTGGGCCGCAGGCTTTGTCTCCAAATGGCGTCCTGGACCCACTGCAACCCACCTGTTTGCTAAAACGGAAGTCTGCCTCTGGGTAAGAAAAAGCTGAGCTGCACGTACGGAAAGCGGCAGAGGCCAGAGGCGGGGAGGGTGTGGCAAGGGCTGCCTGATTTGCATAGTGACCTGTTGCATCTTGGGAATGTACAGGCTTTGGAGCTTAACAGGTACTGCAGGTGTCTGCCTGGCCTGAGAGATGCCTGTCTGGTGCTCCCCTCAGGACACACAGGCCTTCCATTCGAGCATGGAGGGTGAGGGACATGGGTCACCCTCATATACAGGGGTGTGGGCATGGGCAGGATAGGTTGTGGGGGACCCGTCAGGGCATTGCCCGTTCGGAAGGCGAGAGGAGGCGGGGCAGGAAACTCTGCTCAATTTCTTTCCCAGAGGCCTGTGGAGAACCCTTTGCACGTTTGAGCCAGCAGGGCCTGCATCAGCAGATCCTACTCCACTGGGAAGGGAGAGCCTGTAGGCGTAAATCAAAAAAAGGGGAGAAATCTGCAAATTCTAGCGGCAGACCCATGTTGCCCAGGAAGCAATCAGTTTCTCCTACTCCCTATAGTGGAAAAAGACATAGGAGGTGTATTTCTCTAGGCAGGGGCTCTGTGTAGATGGCACTTCATTGCTCTGGGAAGCATCCATGCTGGTGGAAGAGTAGCAGCAGACTCCACACCTGAGGCTTGAATGGGGACCGTTGGGGAGGGGCAGTGGGAGGCCGAGGAGGGCGGAGGAAAATGCTTTTCAAAAGCATCTGCACGTTCCTACAAACCTGCTGAAAACCCATACCAGGAATGGGGCTCGAGCCCATGCGGACAAACGTCCATTGGATCTTAAGTCCAACGCCTTAACCACTCGGCCACCCTGGTGAGACCCAAGGATTTACTTTCTTCAACTCCCTTTTTATGCTTGCTGCTGTAGCACCAGCTGTCCAGCAAGAGGTGATTGCAGAGTTAAAAGGCTTTTGCAGGAGGTTAAAAGTAATTGCTTATAACAAACACACTGTGTGACACCTAACTTTCTCCCACTCGGACTTTACCGTTAATTTTTATATTGGAGTTAGCTTAGTCACAATAAGGGGGTGAGCAAGGCAGGCACACTAGAGCATCTATTCCCTGGTGGTCTAGTGGCTAGGATTCGGCGCTTTCACCGCCGCGGCCCGGGTTCGATTCCCGGTCAGGGAAGATCCCTCTAAAGCATAGATTGCTTAATTTGTCTGTGTATCTTTTTTAAAAGAAGGTCTTTAAAAAGGCACCCCTCCCAATAGATGAAAGCGGAGGAATGGGGCTTGTTCTCCTGTGCCCCAGGTTGCTTTGCCCCCATTGACCTAAGCCACCTTTGTGCGCACGCAGTCCCCCACCCAGTCAGGTGCTCTATGTTGGCGTGAAGTGCAGTACCAGCTCAACAGAAAGGTAAATTGCTGGAAAACCCTGCTGTGATGCATACATCTACTTTGGAGCACTCTTCTCCTTTGCACTCTTGAATGGCTTAAGCGCAATGTATTCTTCCAGCAAGCTGAATAACGAGATAGGTGAGAGAAGGTGTACCAGCTGTCTGTGCGCCATCAGCAGCCACTAGGTGTCCCTCTTGGGTTTTCCCGGGGATCCTGATTGTGCAGGAATTCATTGGTTCAGTAGCAAGGGGGAGAGGATGGCCTGTGCCTGGAAGTGACAGGCAGTCTGGTGGCATCATGAGGACTAAGTTCCGATTCATATTTGCTGTAGAATAAAATATGTTTTCAGCCCCCATGAGCTTTGTCACTCGGAGAGCAGTGTATGAACTTTTGCTGCACGGCTCTGGGCTCCCTGGTGGTCTAGTGGTTAGGATTCGGCGCTCTCACCGCCGCGGCCCGGGTTCGATTCCCGGTCAGGGAAAAGTCCCTCTTCTGACCTTGAAAGCTTTTCCTTCCCGTAGGTCAGGGCTTCTCAAAATGAAGTTGCTTTTCTGACTCACAATTTGCCTAGCATGACGCAGTATCGCTCAAAATATGATTTTCGCAAGGTTCCTTTAGAGCTGCTTCCCATGGTGGGAGGCAAGGCTCTTGAGCAAGTGAGATCCTGTATTCCGAGGCGCGCTTCCTTTTGTAGGCTTCTGACCCCATGGCCTGTGGCAGGTAGTCCTCCTTTGACTGGGCCGCAGGCTTTGTCTCCAAATGGCGTCCTGGACCCACTGCAACCCACCTGTTTGCTAAAACGGAAGTCTGCCTCTGGGTAAGAAAAAGCTGAGCTGCACGTACGGAAAGCGGCAGAGGCCAGAGGCGGGGAGGGTGTGGCAAGGGCTGCCTGATTTGCATAGTGACCTGTTGCATCTTGGGAATGTACAGGCTTTGGAGCTTAACAGGTACTGCAGGTGTCTGCCTGGCCTGAGAGATGCCTGTCTGGTGCTCCCCTCAGGACACACAGGCCTTCCATTCGAGCATGAAGGGTGAGGGACATGGGTCACCCTCATATACAGGGGTGTGGGCATGGGCAGGATAGGTTGTGGGGGACCCGTCAGGGCATTGCCCGTTTGGAAGCCCGTTCGGAAGGCGAGAGGAGGCGGGGCAGGAAACTCTGCTCAATTTCTTTCCCAGAGGCCTGTGGAGAACCCTTTGCACGTTTGAGCCAGCCGGGCCTGCATCAGCAGATCCTGCTCCACTGGGAAGGGAGAGCCTGTAGGCGTAAATCAAAAAAAGGGGAGAAATCTGCAAATTCTAGTGGCAGACCCATGTTGCCCAGGAAGCAATCAGTTTCTCCTGCTCCCTATAGTGGAAAAAGACATAGGAGGTGTATTTCTCTAGGCAGGGGCTCTGTGTAGATGGCACTTCATTGCTCTGGGAAGCATCCATGCTGGTAGAAGAGTAGCAGCAGACTCCACACCTGAGGCTTGAATGGGGACCGTTGGGGAGGGGCAGTGGGAGGCCGAGGAGGGCGGAGGAAAATGCTTTTCAAAAGCATCTGCACGTTCCTACAAACCTGCTGAAAACCCATACCAGGAATGGGGCTCGAACCCATGCGGACAAACGTCCATTGGATCTTAAGTCCAACGCCTTAACCACTCGGCCACCCTGGTGAGACCCAAGGATTTACTTTCTTCAACTCCCTTTTTATGCTTGCTGCTGTAGCACCAGCTGTCCAGCAAGAGGTGATTGCAGAGTTAAAAGGCTTTTGCAGGAGGTTAAAAGTAATTGCTTATAACAAACACACTGTGTGACACCTAACTTTCTCCCACTCGGACCTTACCGTTAATTTTTATATTGGAGTTAGCTTAGTCACAATAAGAGGGTGAGCAAGGCAGGCACACTAGAGCATCTACTCCCTGGTGGTCTAGTGGCTAGGATTCGGCGCTTTCACCGCCGCGGCCCGGGTTCGATTCCCGGTCAGGGAAGATCCCTCTAAAGCATAGATTGCTTAATTTGTCTGTGTATCTTTTTTAAAAGAAGGTCTTTAAAAAGGCACCCCTCCCAATAGATGAAAGCGGAGGAATGGGGCTTGTTCTCCTGTGCCCCAGGTTGCTTTGCCCCCATTGACCTAAGCCACCTTTGTGCGCACGCAGTCCCCCACCCAGTCAGGTGCTCTATGTTGGCGTGAAGTGCAGTACCAGCTCAACAGAAAGGTAAATTGCTGGAAAACCCTGCTGTGATGCATACATCTACTTTGGAGCACTCTTCTCCTTTGCACTCTTGAATCGCTTAAGCGCAATGTATTCTTCCAGCAAGCTGAATAACGAGATAGGTGAGAGAAGGTGTACCAGCTGTCTGTGCGCCATCAGCAGCCACTAGGTGTCCCTCTTGTGTTTTCCCGGGGATCCTGATTGTGCAGGAATTCATCGGTTCAGTAGCAAGGGGGAGAGGATGGCCTGTGCCTGGAAGTGACAGGCAGTCTGGTGGCATCATGAGGATTAAGTTCCGATTCATATTTGCTGTAGAATAAAATATGTTTTCAGCCCCCATGAGCTTTGTCACTCGGAGAGCAGTGTATGAACTTTTGCTGCACGGCTCTGGGCTCCCTGGTGGTCTAGTGGTTAGGATTCGGCGCTCTCACCGCCGCGGCCCGGGTTCGATTCCCGGTCAGGGAAAAGTCCCTCTTCTGACCTTGAAAGCTTTTCCTTCCCGTAGGTCAGGGCTTCTCAAAATGAAGTTGCTTTTCTGACTCACAATTTGCCTAGCATGACGCAGTATCGCTCAAAATATGATTTTCGCAAGGTTCCTTTAGAGCTGCTTCCCATGGTGGGAGGCAAGGCTCTTGAGCAAGTGAGATCCTGTATTCCGAGGCGCGCTTCTTTTTGTAGGCTTCTGACCCCATGGCCTGTGGCAGGTAGTCCTCCTTTGACTGGGCCGCAGGCTTTGTCTCCAAATGGCGTCCTGGACCCACTGCAACCCACCTGTTTGCTAAAACGGAAGTCTGCCTCTGGGTAAGAAAAAGCTGAGCTGCACGTACGGAAAGCGGCAGAGGCCAGAGGCGAGGAGGGTGTGGCAAGGGCTGCCTGATTTGCATAGTGACCTGTTGCATCTTGGGAATGTACAGGCTTTGGAGCTTAACAGGTACTGCAGGTGTCTGCCTGGCCTGAGAGATGCCTGTCTGGTGCTCCCCTCAGGACACACAGGCCTTCCATTTGAGCATGGAGGGTGAGGGACATGGGTCACCCTCATATACAGGGGTGTGGGCATGGGCAGGATAGGTTGTGGGGGACCCGTCAGGGCATTGCCCGTTCGGAAGGCGAGAGGAGGCGGGGCAGGAAACTCTGCTCAATTTCTTTCCCAGAGGCCTGTGGAGAACCCTTTGCACGTTTGAGCCAGCCGGGCCTGCATCAGCAGATCCTGCTCCACTGGGAAGGGAGAGCCTGTAGGCGTAAATCAAAAAAAGGGGAGAAATCTGCAAATTCTAGCGGCAGACCCATGTTGCCCAGGAAGCAATCAGTTTCTCCTGCTCCCTATAGTGGAAAAAGACATAGGAGGTGTATTTCTCTAGGCAGGGGCTCTGTGTAGATGGCACTTCATTGCTCTGGGAAGCATCCATGCTGGTAGAAGAGTAGCAGCAGACTCCACACCTGAGGCTTGAATGGGGACCGTTGGGGAGGGGCAGTGGGAGGCCGAGGAGGGCGGAGGAAAATGCTTTTCAAAAGCATCTGCACATTCCTACAAACCTGCTGAAAACCCATACCAGGAATGGGGCTCAAACCCATGCGGACAAACGTCCATTGGATCTTAAGTCCAACGCCTTAAACACTCGGCCACCCTGGTGAGACCCAAGGATTTACTTTCTTCAACTACCTTTTTATGCTTGCTGCTGTAGCACCAGCTGTCCAGCAAGAGGTGATTGCAGAGTTAAAAGGCTTTTGCAGGAGGTTAAAAGTAATTGCTTATAACAAACACACTGTGTGACACCTAACTTTCTCCCACTCGGACTTTACCGTTAATTTTTATATTGGAGTTAGCTTAGTCACAATAAGGGGGTGAGCAAGGCAGGCACACTAGAGCATCTACTCCCTGGTGGTCTAGTGGCTAGGATTCGGCGCTTTCACCGCCGCGGCCCGGGTTCGATTCCCGGTCAGGGAAGATCCCTCTAAAGCATAGATTGCTTAATTTGTCTGTGTATCTTTTTTAAAAGAAGGTCTTTAAAAAGGCACCCCTCCCAATAGATGAAAGCGGAGGAATGGGGCTTGTTCTCCTGTGCCCCAGGTTGCTTTGCCCCCATTGACCTAAGCCACCTTTGTGCGAACGCAGTCCCCCGCCCAGTCAGGTGCTCTATGTTGGCGTGAAGTGCAGTACCAGCTCAACAGAAAGGTAAATTGCTGGAAAACCCTGCTGTGATGCATACATCTACTTTGGAGCACTCTTCTCCTTTGCACTCTTGAATCGCTTAAGCGCAATGTATTCTTCCAGCAAGCTGAATAACGAGATAGGTGAGAGAAGGTGTACCAGCTGTCTGTGCGCCATCAGCAGCCACTAGGTGTCCCTCTTGTGTTTTCCCGGGGATCCTGATTGTGCAGGAATTCATCGGTTCAGTAGCAAGGGGTAGAGGATGGCCTGTGCCTGGAAGTGACAGGCAGTCTGGTGGCATCATGAGGATTAAGTTCCGATTCATATTTGCTGTAGAATAAAATATGTTTTCAGCCCCCATGAGCTTTGTCACTCGGAGAGCAGTGTATGAACTTTTGCTGCACGGCTCTGGGCTCCCTGGTGGTCTAGTGGTTAGGATTCGGCGCTCTCACCGCCGTGGCCCGGGTTCGATTCCCGGTCAGGGAAAAGTCCCTCTTCTGACCTTGAAAGCTTTTCCTTCCCGTAGGTCAGGGCGTCTCAAAACGAAGTTGCTTTTCTGACTCACAATTTGCCTAGCATGACGCAGTATCGCTCAAAATATGATTTTCGCAAGGTTCCTTTAGAGCTGCTTCCCATGGTGGGAGGCAAGGCTCTTGAGCAAGTGAGATCCTGTATTCCGAGGCGCGCTTCCTTTTGTAGGCTTCTGACCCCATGGCCTGTGGCAGGTAGTCCTCCTTTGACTGGGCCGCAGGCTTTGTCTCCAAATGGCGTCCTGGACCCACTGCAACCCACCTGTTTGCTAAAACGGAAGTCTGCCTCTGGGTAAGAAAAAGCTGAGCTGCACGTACGGAAAGCGGCAGAGGCCAGAGGCGGGGAGGGTGTGGCAAGGGCTGCCTGATTTGCATAGTGACCTGTTGCATCTTGGGAATGTACAGGCTTTGGAGCTTAACAGGTACTGCAGGTGTCTGCCTGGCCTGAGAGATGCCTGTCTGGTGCTCCCCTCAGGACATACAGGCCTTCCATTCGAGCATGGAGGGTGAGGGACATGGGTCACCCTCATATACAGGGGTGTGGGCATGGGCAGGATAGGTTGTGGGGGACCCGTCAGGGCATTGCCCGTTCGGAAGGCGAGAGGAGGCGGGGCAGGAAACTCTGCTCAATTTCTTTCCCAGAGGCCTGTGGAGAACCCTTTGCACGTTTGAGCCAGCCGGGCCTGCATCAGCAGATCCTGCTCCACTGGGAAGGGAGAGCCTGTAGGCGTAAATCAAAAAAAGGGGAGAAATCTGCAAATTCTAGTGGCAGACCCATGTTGCCCAGGAAGCAATCAGTTTCTCCTGCTCCCTATAGTGGAAAAAGACATAGGAGGTGTATTTCTCTAGGCAGGGGCTCTGTGTAGATGGCACTTCATTGCTCTGGGAAGCATCCATGCTGGTAGAAGAGTAGCAGCAGACTCCACACCTGAGGCTTGAATGGGGACCGTTGGGGAGGGGCAGTGGGAGGCCGAGGAGGGCGGAGGAAAATGCTTTTCAAAAGCATCTGCACGTTCCTACAAACCTGCTGAAAACCCATACCAGGAATGGGGCTCGAACCCATGCGGACAAACGTCCATTGGATCTTAAGTCCAACGCCTTAACCACTCGGCCACCCTGGTGAGACCCAAGGATTTACTTTCTTCAACTACCTTTTTATGCTTGCTGCTGTAGCACCAGCTGTCCAGCAAGAGGTGATTGCAGAGTTAAAAGGCTTTTGCAGGAGGTTAAAAGTAATTGCTTATAACAAACACACTGTGTGACACCTAACTTTCTCCCACTCGGACTTTACCGTTAATTTTTATATTGGAGTTAGCTTAGTCACAATAAGGGGGTGAGCAAGGCAGGCACACTAGAGCATCTACTCCCTGGTGGTCTAGTGGCTAGGATTCGGCGCTTTCACCGCCGCGGCCCGGGTTCGATTCCCGGTCAGGGAAGATCCCTCTAAAGCATAGATTGCTTAATTTGTCTGTGTATCTTTTTTAAAAGAAGGTCTTTAAAAAGGCACCCCTCCCAATAGATGAAAGCGGAGGAATGGGGCTTGTTCTCCTGTGCCCCAGGTTGCTTTACCCCCATTGACCTAAGCCACCTTTGTGCGCACGCAGTCCCCCACCCAGTCAGGTGCTCTATGTTGGCGTGAAGTGCAGTACCAGCTCAACAGAAAGGTAAATTGCTGGAAAACCCTGCTGTGATGCATACATCTACTTTGGAGCACTCTTCTCCTTTGCACTCTTGAATGGCTTAAGCGCAATGTATTCTTCCAGCAAGCTGAATAACGAGATAGGTGAGAGAAGGTGTACCAGCTGTCTGTGCGCCATCAGCAGCCACTAGGTGTCCCTCTTGGGTTTTCCCGGGGATCCTGATTGTGCAGGAATTCATCGGTTCAGTAGCAAGGGGGAGAGGATGGCCTGTGCCTGGAAGTGACAGGCAGTCTGGTGGCATCATGAGGATTAAGTTCCGATTCATATTTGCTGTAGAATAAAATATGTTTTCAGCCCCCATGAGCTTTGTCACTCGGAGAGCAGTGTATGAACTTTTGCTGCACGGCTCTGGGCTCCCTGGTGGTCTAGTGGTTAGGATTCGGCGCTCTCACCGCCGCGGCCCGGGTTCGATTCCCGGTCAGGGAAAAGTCCCTCTTCTGACCTTGAAAGCTTTTCCTTCCCGTAGGTCAGGGCGTCTCAAAATGAAGTTGCTTTTCTGACTCACAATTTGCCTAGCATGACGCAGTATCGCTCAAAATATGATTTTCGCAAGGTTCCTTTAGAGCTGCTTCCCATGGTGGGAGGCAAGGCTCTTGAGCAAGTGAGATCCTGTATTCCGAGGCGCGCTTCCTTTTGTAGGCTTCTGACCCCATGGCCTGTGGCAGGTAGTCCTCCTTTGACTGGGCCGCAGGCTTTGTCTCCAAATGGCGTCCTGGACCCACTGCAACCCACCTGTTTGCTAAAACGGAAGTCTGCCTCTGGGTAAGAAAAAGCTGAGCTGCACGTACGGAAAGCGGCAGAGGCCAGAGGCGGGGAGGGTGTGGCAAGGGCTGCCTGATTTGCATAGTGACCTGTTGCATCTTGGGAATGTACAGGCTTTGGAGCTTAACAGGTACTGCAGGTGTCTGCCTGGCCTGAGAGATGCCTGTCTGGTGCTCCCCTCAGGACACACAGGCCTTCCATTCGAGCATGGAGGGCGAGGGACATGGGTCACCCTCATATACAGGGGTGTGGGCATGGGCAGGATAGGTTGTGGGGGACCCGTCAGGGCATTGCCCGTTCGGAAGGCGAGAGGAGGCGGGGCAGGAAACTCTGCTCAATTTCTTTCCCAGAGGCCTGTGGAGAACCCTTTGCACGTTTGAGCCACCCGGGCCTGCATCAGCAGATCCTGCTCCACTGGGAAGGGAGAGCCTGTAGGCGTAAATCAAAAAAAGGGGAGAAATCTGCAAATTCTAGCGGCAGACCCATGTTGCCCAGGAAGCAATCAGTTTCTCCTACTCCCTATAGTGGAAAAAGACATAGGAGGTGTATTTCTCTAGGCAGGGGCTCTGTGTAGATGGCACTTCATTGCTCTGGGAAGCATCCATGCTGGTGGAAGAGTAGCAGCAGACTCCACACCTGAGGCTTGAATGGGGACCGTTGGGGAGGGGCAGTGGGAGGCCGAGGAGGGCGGAGGAAAATGCTTTTCAAAAGCATCTGCACGTTCCTACAAACCTGCTGAAAACCCATACCAGGAATGGGGCTCGAGCCCATGCGGACAAACGTCCATTGGATCTTAAGTCCAACGCCTTAACCACTCGGCCACCCTGGTGAGACCCAAGGATTTACTTTCTTCAACTCCCTTTTTATGCTTGCTGCTGTAGCACCAGCTGTCCAGCAAGAGGTGATTGCAGAGTTAAAAGGCTTTTGCAGGAGGTTAAAAGTAATTGCTTATAACAAACACACTGTGTGACACCTAACTTTCTCCCACTCGGACTTTACCGTTAATTTTTATATTGGAGTTAGCTTAGTCACAATAAGGGGGTGAGCAAGGCAGGCACACTAGAGCATCTACTCCCTGGTGGTCTAGTGGCTAGGATTCGGCGCTTTCACCGCCGCGGCCCGGGTTCGATTCCCGGTCAGGGAAGATCCCTCTAAAGCATAGATTGCTTAATTTGTCTGTGTATCTTTTTTAAAAGAAGGTCTTTAAAAAGGCACCCCTCCCAATAGATGAAAGCGGAGGAATGGGGCTTGTTCTCCTGTGCCCCAGGTTGCTTTGCCCCCATTGACCTAAGCCACCTTTGTGCGCACGCAGTCCCCCACCCAGTCAGGTGCTCTATGTTGGCGTGAAGTGCAGTACCAGCTCAACAGAAAGGTAAATTGCTGGAAAACCCTGCTGTGATGCATACATCTACTTTGGAGCACTCTTCTCCTTTGCACTCTTGAATGGCTTAAGCGCAATGTATTCTTCCAGCAAGCTGAATAACGAGATAGGTGAGAGAAGGTGTACCAGCTGTCTGTGCGCCATCAGCAGCCACTAGGTGTCCCTCTTGGGTTTTCCCGGGGATCCTGATTGTGCAGGAATTCATTGGTTCAGTAGCAAGGGGGAGAGGATGGCCTGTGCCTGGAAGTGACAGGCAGTCTGGTGGCATCATGAGGATTAAGTTCCGATTCATATTTGCTGTAGAATAAAATATGTTTTCAGCCCCCATGAGCTTTGTCACTCGGAGAGCAGTGTATGAACTTTTGCTGCACGGCTCTGGGCTCCCTGGTGGTCTAGTGGTTAGGATTCGGCGCTCTCACCGCCGCGGCCCGGGTTCGATTCCCGGTCAGGGAAAAGTCCCTCTTCTGACCTTGAAAGCTTTTCCTTCCCGTAGGTCAGGGCTTCTCAAAATGAAGTTGCTTTTCTGACTCACAATTTGCCTAGCATGACGCAGTATCGCTCAAAATATGATTTTCGCAAGGTTCCTTTAGAGCTGCTTCCCATGGTGGGAGGCAAGGCTCTTGAGCAAGTGAGATCCTGTATTCCGAGGCGCGCTTCCTTTTGTAGGCTTCTGACCCCATGGCCTGTGGCAGGTAGTCCTCCTTTGACTGGGCCGCAGGCTTTGTCTCCAAATGGCGTCCTGGACCCACTGCAACCCACCTGTTTGCTAAAACGGAAGTCTGCCTCTGGGTAAGAAAAAGCTGAGCTGCACGTACGGAAAGCGGCAGAGGCCAGAGGCGGGGAGGGTGTGGCAAGGGCTGCCTGATTTGCATAGGGACCTGTTGCATCTTGGGAATGTACAGGCTTTGGAGCTTAACAGGTACTGCAGGTGTCTGCCTGGCCTGAGAGATGCCTGTCTGGTGCTCCCCTCAGGACACACAGGCCTTCCATTCGAGCATGGAGGGTGAGGGACATGGGTCACCCTCATATACAGGGGTGTGGGCATGGGCAGGATAGGTTGTGGGGGACCCGTCAGGGCATTGCCCGTTCGGAAGGCGAGAGGAGGCGGGGCAGGAAACTCTGCTCAATTTCTTTCCCAGAGACCTGTGGAGAACCCTTTGCACGTTTGAGCCAGCCGGGCCTGCATCAGCAGATCCTGCTCCACTGGGAAGGGAGAGCCTGTAGGCGTAAATCAAAAAAAGGGGAGAAATCTGCAAATTCTAGTGGCAGACCCATGTTGCCCAGGAAGCAATCAGTTTCTCCTGCTCCCTATAGTGGAAAAAGACATAGGAGGTGTATTTCTCTAGGCAGGGGCTCTGTGTAGATGGCACTTCATTGCTCTGGGAAGCATCCATGCTGGTAGAAGAGTAGCAGCAGACTCCACACCTGAGGCTTGAATGGGGACCGTTGGGGAGGGGCAGTGGGAGGCCGAGGAGGGCGGAGGAAAATGCTTTTCAAAAGCATCTGCACGTTCCTACAAACCTGCTGAAAACCCATACCAGGAATGGGGCTCGAACCCATGCGGACAAACGTCCATTGGATCTTAAGTCCAACGCCTTAACCACTCGGCCACCCTGGTGAGACCCAAGGATTTACTTTCTTCAACTCCCTTTTTATGCTTGCTGCTGTAGCACCAGCTGTCCAGCAAGAGGTGATTGCAGAGTTAAAAGGCTTTTGCAGGAGGTTAAAAGTAATTGCTTATAACAAACACACTGTGTGACACCTAACTTTCTCCCACTCGGACCTTACCGTTAATTTTTATATTGGAGTTAGCTTAGTCACAATAAGGGGGTGAGCAAGGCAGGCACACTAGAGCATCTACTCCCTGGTGGTCTAGTGGCTAGGATTCGGCGCTTTCACCGCCGCGGCCCGGGTTCGATTCCCGGTCAGGGAAGATCCCTCTAAAGCATAGATTGCTTAATTTGTCTGTGTATCTTTTTTAAAAGAAGGTCTTTAAAAAGGCACCCCTCCCAATAGATGAAAGCGGAGGAATGGGGCTTGTTCTCCTGTGCCCCAGGTTGCTTTGCCCCCATTGACCTAAGCCACCTTTGTGCGCACGCAGTCCCCCACCCAGTCAGGTGCTCTATGTTGGCGTGAAGTGCAGTACCAGCTCAACAGAAAGGTAAATTGCTGGAAAACCCTGCTGTGATGCATACATCTACTTTGGAGCACTCTTCTCCTTTGCACTCTTGAATCGCTTAAGCGCAATGTATTCTTCCAGCAAGCTGAATAACGAGATAGGTGAGAGAAGGTGTACCAGCTGTCTGTGCGCCATCAGCAGCCACTAGGTGTCCCTCTTGTGTTTTCCCGGGGATCCTGATTGTGCAGGAATTCATCGGTTCAGTAGCAAGGGGGAGAGGATGGCCTGTGCCTGGAAGTGACAGGCAGTCTGGTGGCATCATGAGGATTAAGTTCCGATTCATATTTGCTGTAGAATAAAATATGTTTTCAGCCCCCATGAGCTTTGTCACTCGGAGAGCAGTGTATGAACTTTTGCTGCACGGCTCTGGGCTCCCTGGTGGTCTAGTGGTTAGGATTCGGCGCTCTCACCGCCGCGGCCCGGGTTCGATTCCCGGTCAGGGAAAAGTCCCTCTTCTGACCTTGAAAGCTTTTCCTTCCCGTAGGTCAGGGCTTCTCAAAATGAAGTTGCTTTTCTGACTCACAATTTGCCTAGCATGACGCAGTATCGCTCAAAATATGATTTTCGCAAGGTTCCTTTAGAGCTGCTTCCCATGGTGGGAGGCAAGGCTCTTGAGCAAGTGAGATCCTGTATTCCGAGGCGCGCTTCTTTTTGTAGGCTTCTGACCCCATGGCCTGTGGCAGGTAGTCTCCTTTGACTGGGCCGCAGGCTTTGTCTCCAAATGGCGTCCTGGACCCACTGCAACCCACCTGTTTGCTAAAACGGAAGTCTGCCTCTGGGTAAGAAAAAGCTGAGCTGCACGTACGGAAAGCGGCAGAGGCCAGAGGCGAGGAGGGTGTGGCAAGGGCTGCCTGATTTGCATAGTGACCTGTTGCATCTTGGGAATGTACAGGCTTTGGAGCTTAACAGGTACTGCAGGTGTCTGCCTGGCCTGAGAGATGCCTGTCTGGTGCTCCCCTCAGGACACACAGGCCTTCCATTCGAGCATGGAGGGTGAGGGACATGGGTCACCCTCATATACAGGGGTGTGGGCATGGGCAGGATAGGTTGTGGGGGACCCGTCAGGGCATTGCCCGTTCGGAAGGCGAGAGGAGGCGGGGCAGGAAACTCTGCTCAATTTCTTTCCCAGAGGCCTGTGGAGAACCCTTTGCACGTTTGAGCCAGCCGGGCCTGCATCAGCAGATCCTGCTCCACTGGGAAGGGAGAGCCTGTAGGCGTAAATCAAAAAAAGGGGAGAAATCTGCAAATTCTAGCGGCAGACCCATGTTGCCCAGGAAGCAATCAGTTTCTCCTGCTCCCTATAGTGGAAAAAGACATAGGAGGTGTATTTCTCTAGGCAGGGGCTCTGTGTAGATGGCACTTCATTGCTCTGGGAAGCATCCATGCTGGTAGAAGAGTAGCAGCAGACTCCACACCTGAGGCTTGAATGGGGACCGTTGGGGAGGGGCAGTGGGAGGCCGAGGAGGGCGGAGGAAAATGCTTTTCAAAAGCATCTGCACATTCCTACAAACCTGCTGAAAACCCATACCAGGAATGGGGCTCAAACCCATGCGGACAAACGTCCATTGGATCTTAAGTCCAACGCCTTAAACACTCGGCCACCCTGGTGAGACCCAAGGATTTACTTTCTTCAACTACCTTTTTATGCTTGCTGCTGTAGCACCAGCTGTCCAGCAAGAGGTGATTGCAGAGTTAAAAGTCTTTTGCAGGAGGTTAAAAGTAATTGCTTATAACAAACACACTGTGTGACACCTAACTTTCTCCCACTCGGACTTTACCGTTAATTTTTATATTGGAGTTAGCTTAGTCACAATAAGGGGGTGAGCAAGGCAGGCACACTAGAGCATCTACTCCCTGGTGGTCTAGTGGCTAGGATTCGGCGCTTTCACCGCCGCGGCCCGGGTTCGATTCCCGGTCAGGGAAGATCCCTCTAAAGCATAGATTGCTTAATTTGTCTGTGTATCTTTTTTAAAAGAAGGTCTTTAAAAGGCACCCCTCCCAATAGATGAAAGCGGAGGAATGGGGCTTGTTCTCCTGTGCCCCAGGTTGCTTTGCCCCCATTGACCTAAGCCACCTTTGTGCGCACGCAGTCCCCCGCCCAGTCAGGTGCTCTATGTTGGCGTGAAGTGCAGTACCAGCTCAACAGAAAGGTAAATTGCTGGAAAACCCTGCTGTGATGCATACATCTACTTTGGAGCACTCTTCTCCTTTGCACTCTTGAATCGCTTAAGCGCAATGTATTCTTCCAGCAAGCTGAATAACGAGATAGGTGAGAGAAGGTGTACCAGCTGTCTGTGCGCCATCAGCAGCCACTAGGTGTCCCTCTTGTGTTTTCCCGGGGATCCTGATTGTGCAGGAATTCATCGGTTCAGTAGCAAGGGGGAGAGGATGGCCTGTGCCTGGAAGTGACAGGCAGTCTGGTGGCATCATGAGGATTAAGTTCCGATTCATATTTGCTGTAGAATAAAATATGTTTTCAGCCCCCATGAGCTTTGTCACTCGGAGAGCAGTGTATGAACTTTTGCTGCACGGCTCTGGGCTCCCTGGTGGTCTAGTGGTTAGGATTCGGCGCTCTCACCGCCGTGGCCCGGGTTCGATTCCCGGTCAGGGAAAAGTCCCTCTTCTGACCTTGAAAGCTTTTCCTTCCCGTAGGTCAGGGCGTCTCAAAACGAAGTTGCTTTTCTGACTCACAATTTGCCTAGCATGACGCAGTATCGCTCAAAATATGATTTTCGCAAGGTTCCTTTAGAGCTGCTTCCCATGGTGGGAGGCAAGGCTCTTGAGCAAGTGAGATCCTGTATTCCGAGGCGCGCTTCCTTTTGTAGGCTTCTGACCCCATGGCCTGTGGCAGGTAGTCCTCCTTTGACTGGGCCGCAGGCTTTGTCTCCAAATGGCGTCCTGGACCCACTGCAACCCACCTGTTTGCTAAAACGGAAGTCTGCCTCTGGGTAAGAAAAAGCTGAGCTGCACGTACGGAAAGCGGCAGAGGCCAGAGGCGGGGAGGGTGTGGCAAGGGCTGCCTGATTTGCATAGTGACCTGTTGCATCTTGGGAATGTACAGGCTTTGGAGCTTAACAGGTACTGCAGGTGTCTGCCTGGCCTGAGAGATGCCTGTCTGGTGCTCCCCTCAGGACACACAGGCCTTCCATTCGAGCATGGAGGGTGAGGGACATGGGTCACCCTCATATACAGGGGTGTGGGCATGGGCAGGATAGGTTGTGGGGGACCCGTCAGGGCATTGCCCGTTCGGAAGGCGAGAGGAGGCGGGGCAGGAAACTCTGCTCAATTTCTTTCCCAGAGGCCTGTGGAGAACCCTTTGCACGTTTGAGCCAGCCGGGCCTGCATCAGCAGATCCTGCTCCACTGGGAAGGGAGAGCCTGTAGGCGTAAATCAAAAAAAGGGGAGAAATCTGCAAATTCTAGTGGCAGACCCATGTTGCCCAGGAAGCAATCAGTTTCTCCTGCTCCCTATAGTGGAAAAAGACATAGGAGGTGTATTTCTCTAGGCAGGGGCTCTGTGTAGATGGCACTTCATTGCTCTGGGAAGCATCCATGCTGGTAGAAGAGTAGCAGCAGACTCCACACCTGAGGCTTGAATGGGGACCGTTGGGGAGGGGCAGTGGGAGGCCGAGGAGGGCGGAGGAAAATGCTTTTCAAAAGCATCTGCACGTTCCTACAAACCTGCTGAAAACCCATACCAGGAATGGGGCTCGAACCCATGCGGACAAACGTCCATTGGATCTTAAGTCCAACGCCTTAACCACTCGGCCACCCTGGTGAGACCCAAGGATTTACTTTCTTCAACTACCTTTTTATGCTTGCTGCTGTAGCACCAGCTGTCCAGCAAGAGGTGATTGCAGAGTTAAAAGGCTTTTGCAGGAGGTTAAAAGTAATTGCTTATAACAAACACACTGTGTGACACCTAACTTTCTCCCACTCGGACTTTACCGTTAATTTTTATATTGGAGTTAGCTTAGTCACAATAAGGGGGTGAGCAAGGCAGGCACACTAGAGCATCTACTCCCTGGTGGTCTAGTGGCTAGGATTCGGCGCTTTCACCGCCGCGGCCCGGGTTCGATTCCCGGTCAGGGAAGATCCCTCTAAAGCATAGATTGCTTAATTTGTCTGTGTATCTTTTTTAAAAGAAGGTCTTTAAAAAGGCACCCCTCCCAATAGATGAAAGCGGAGGAATGGGGCTTGTTCTCCTGTGCCCCAGGTTGCTTTGCCCCCATTGACCTAAGCCACCTTTGTGCGCACGCAGTCCCCCACCCAGTCAGGTGCTCTATGTTGGCGTGAAGTGCAGTACCAGCTCAACAGAAAGGTAAATTGCTGGAAAACCCTGCTGTGATGCATACATCTACTTTGGAGCACTCTTCTCCTTTGCACTCTTGAATGGCTTAAGCGCAATGTATTCTTCCAGCAAGCTGAATAACGAGATAGGTGAGAGAAGGTGTACCAGCTGTCTGTGCGCCATCAGCAGCCACTAGGTGTCCCTCTTGGGTTTTCCCGGGGATCCTGATTGTGCAGGAATTCATTGGTTTAGTAGCAAGGGGGAGAGGATGGCCTGTGCCTGGAAGTGACAGGCAGTCTGGTGGCATCATGAGGATTAAGTTCCGATTCATATTTGCTGTAGAATAAAATATGTTTTCAGCCCCCATGAGCTTTGTCACTCGGAGAGCAGTGTATGAACTTTTGCTGCACGGCTCTGGGCTCCCTGGTGGTCTAGTGGTTAGGATTCGGCGCTCTCACCGCCGCGGCCCGGGTTCGATTCCCGGTCAGGGAAAAGTCCCTCTTCTGACCTTGAAAGCTTTTCCTTCCCGTAGGTCAGGGCTTCTCAAAATGAAGTTGCTTTTCTGACTCACAATTTGCCTAGCATGACGCAGTATCGCTCAAAATATGATTTTCGCAAGGTTCCTTTAGAGCTGCTTCCCATGGTGGGAGGCAAGGCTCTTGAGCAAGTGAGATCCTGTATTCCGAGGCGCGCTTCCTTTTGTAGGCTTCTGACCCCATGGCCTGTGGCAGGTAGTCCTCCTTTGACTGGGCCGCAGGCTTTGTCTCCAAATGGCGTCCTGGACCCACTGCAACCCACCTGTTTGCTAAAACGGAAGTCTGCCTCTGGGTAAGAAAAAGCTGAGCTGCACGTACGGAAAGCGGCAGAGGCCAGAGGCGGGGAGGGTGTGGCAAGGGCTGCCTGATTTGCATAGTGACCTGTTGCATCTTGGGAATGTACAGGCTTTGGAGCTTAACAGGTACTGCAGGTGTCTGCCTGGCCTGAGAGATGCCTGTCTGGTGCTCCCCTCAGGACACACAGGCCTTCCATTCGAGCATGGAGGGTGAGGGACATGGGTCACCCTCATATACAGGGGTGTGGGCATGGGCAGGATAGGTTGTGGGGGACCCGTCAGGGCATTGCCCGTTCGGAAGGCGAGAGGAGGCGGGGCAGGAAACTCTGCTCAATTTCTTTCCCAGAGGCCTGTGGAGAACCCTTTGCACGTTTGAGCCAGCCGGGCCTGCATCAGCAGATCCTACTCCACTGGGAAGGGAGAGCCTGTAGGCGTAAATCAAAAAAAGGGGAGAAATCTGCAAATTCTAGCGGCAGACCCATGTTGCCCAGGAAGCAATCAGTTTCTCCTACTCCCTATAGTGGAAAAAGACATAGGAGGTGTATTTCTCTAGGCAGGGGCTCTGTGTAGATGGCACTTCATTGCTCTGGGAAGCATCCATGCTGGTGGAAGAGTAGCAGCAGACTCCACACCTGAGGCTTGAATGGGGACCGTTGGGGAGGGGCAGTGGGAGGCCGAGGAGGGCGGAGGAAAATGCTTTTCAAAAGCATCTGCACGTTCCTACAAACCTGCTGAAAACCCATACCAGGAATGGGGCTCGAGCCCATGTGGACAAACGTCCATTGGATCTTAAGTCCAACGCCTTAACCACTCGGCCACCCTGGTGAGACCCAAGGATTTACTTTCTTCAACTCCCTTTTTATGCTTGCTGCTGTAGCACCAGCTGTCCAGCAAGAGGTGATTGCAGAGTTAAAAGGCTTTTGCAGGAGGTTAAAAGTAATTGCTTATAACAAACACACTGTGTGACACCTAACTTTCTCCCACTCGGACTTTACCGTTAATTTTTATATTGGAGTTAGCTTAGTCACAATAAGGGGGTGAGCAAGGCAGGCACACTAGAGCATCTACTCCCTGGTGGTCTAGTGGCTAGGATTCGGCGCTTTCACCGCCGCGGCCCGGGTTCGATTCCCGGTCAGGGAAGATCCCTCTAAAGCATAGATTGCTTAATTTGTCTGTGTATCTTTTTTAAAAGAAGGTCTTTAAAAAGGCACCCCTCCCAATAGATGAAAGCGGAGGAATGGGGCTTGTTCTCCTGTGCCCCAGGTTGCTTTGCCCCCATTGACCTAAGCCACCTTTGTGCGCACGCAGTCCCCCACCCAGTCAGGTGCTCTATGTTGGCGTGAAGTGCAGTACCAGCTCAACAGAAAGGTAAATTGCTGGAAAACCCTGCTGTGATGCATACATCTACTTTGGAGCACTCTTCTCCTTTGCACTCTTGAATGGCTTAAGCGCAATGTATTCTTCCAGCAAGCTGAATAACGAGATAGGTGAGAGAAGGTGTACCAGCTGTCTGTGCGCCATCAGCAGCCACTAGGTGTCCCTCTTGGGTTTTCCCGGGGATCCTGATTGTGCAGGAATTCATTGGTTCAGTAGCAAGGGGGAGAGGATGGCCTGTGCCTGGAAGTGACAGGCAGTCTGGTGGCATCATGAGGATTAAGTTCCGATTCATATTTGCTGTAGAATAAAATATGTTTTCAGCCCCCATGAGCTTTGTCACTCGGAGAGCAGTGTATGAACTTTTGCTGCACGGCTCTGGGCTCCCTGGTGGTCTAGTGGTTAGGATTCGGCGCTCTCACCGCCGCGGCCCGGGTTCGATTCCCGGTCAGGGAAAAGTCCCTCTTCTGACCTTGAAAGCTTTTCCTTCCCGTAGGTCAGGGCTTCTCAAAATGAAGTTGCTTTTCTGACTCACAATTTGCCTAGCATGACGCAGTATCGCTCAAAATATGATTTTCGCAAGGTTCCTTTAGAGCTGCTTCCCATGGTGGGAGGCAAGGCTCTTGAGCAAGTGAGATCCTGTATTCCGAGGCGCGCTTCTTTTTGTAGGCTTCTGACCCCATGGCCTGTGGCAGGTAGTCCTCCTTTGACTGGGCCGCAGGCTTTGTCTCCAAATGGCGTCCTGGACCCACTGCAACCCACCTGTTTGCTAAAACGGAAGTCTGCCTCTGGGTAAGAAAAAGCTGAGCTGCACGTACGGAAAGCGGCAGAGGCCAGAGGCGAGGAGGGTGTGGCAAGGGCTGCCTGATTTGCATAGTGACCTGTTGCATCTTGGGAATGTACAGGCTTTGGAGCTTAACAGGTACTGCAGGTGTCTGCCTGGCCTGAGAGATGCCTGTCTGGTGCTCCCCTCAGGACACACAGGCCTTCCATTCGAGCATGGAGGGTGAGGGACATGGGTCACCCTCATATACAGGGGTGTGGGCATGGGCAGGATAGGTTGTGGGGGACCCGTCAGGGCATTGCCCGTTCGGAAGGCGAGAGGAGGCGGGGCAGGAAACTCTGCTCAATTTCTTTCCCAGAGGCCTGTGGAGAACCCTTTGCACGTTTGAGCCAGCCGGGCCTGCATCAGCAGATCCTGCTCCACTGGGAAGGGAGAGCCTGTAGGCGTAAATCAAAAAAAGGGGAGAAATCTGCAAATTCTAGCGGCAGACCCATGTTGCCCAGGAAGCAATCAGTTTCTCCTGCTCCCTATAGTGGAAAAAGACATAGGAGGTGTATTTCTCTAGGCAGGGGCTCTGTGTAGATGGCACTTCATTGCTCTGGGAAGCATCCATGCTGGTAGAAGAGTAGCAGCAGACTCCACACCTGAGGCTTGAATGGGGACCGTTGGGGAGGGGCAGTGGGAGGCCGAGGAGGGCGGAGGAAAATGCTTTTCAAAAGCATCTGCACATTCCTACAAACCTGCTGAAAACCCATACCAGGAATGGGGCTCAAACCCATGCGGACAAACGTCCATTGGATCTTAAGTCCAACGCCTTAAACACTCGGCCACCCTGGTGAGACCCAAGGATTTACTTTCTTCAACTACCTTTTTATGCTTGCTGCTGTAGCACCAGCTGTCCAGCAAGAGGTGATTGCAGAGTTAAAAGTCTTTTGCAGGAGGTTAAAAGTAATTGCTTATAACAAACACACTGTGTGACACCTAACTTTCTCCCACTCGGACTTTACCGTTAATTTTTATATTGGAGTTAGCTTAGTCACAATAAGGGGGTGAGCAAGGCAGGCACACTAGAGCATCTACTCCCTGGTGGTCTAGTGGCTAGGATTCGGCGCTTTCACCGCCGCGGCCCGGGTTCGATTCCCGGTCAGGGAAGATCCCTCTAAAGCATAGATTGCTTAATTTGTCTGTGTATCTTTTTTAAAAGAAGGTCTTTAAAAAGGCACCCCTCCCAATAGATGAAAGCGGAGGAATGGGGCTTGTTCTCCTGTGCCCCAGGTTGCTTTGCCCCCATTGACCTAAGCCACCTTTGTGCGCACGCAGTCCCCCGCCCAGTCAGGTGCTCTATGTTGGCGTGAAGTGCAGTACCAGCTCAACAGAAAGGTAAATTGCTGGAAAACCCTGCTGTGATGCATACATCTACTTTGGAGCACTCTTCTCCTTTGCACTCTTGAATCGCTTAAGCGCAATGTATTCTTCCAGCAAGCTGAATAACGAGATAGGTGAGAGAAGGTGTACCAGCTGTCTGTGCGCCATCAGCAGCCACTAGGTGTCCCTCTTGTGTTTTCCCGGGGATCCTGATTGTGCAGGAATTCATCGGTTCAGTAGCAAGGGGGAGAGGATGGCCTGTGCCTGGAAGTGACAGGCAGTCTGGTGGCATCATGAGGATTAAGTTCCGATTCATATTTGCTGTAGAATAAAATATGTTTTCAGCCCCCATGAGCTTTGTCACTCGGAGAGCAGTGTATGAACTTTTGCTGCACGGCTCTGGGCTCCCTGGTGGTCTAGTGGTTAGGATTCGGCGCTCTCACCGCCGTGGCCCGGGTTCGATTCCCGGTCAGGGAAAAGTCCCTCTTCTGACCTTGAAAGCTTTTCCTTCCCGTAGGTCAGGGCGTCTCAAAATGAAGTTGCTTTTCTGACTCACAATTTGCCTAGCATGACGCAGTATCGCTCAAAATATGATTTTCGCAAGGTTCCTTTAGAGCTGCTTCCCATGGTGGGAGGCAAGGCTCTTGAGCAAGTGAGATCCTGTATTCCGAGGCGCGCTTCCTTTTGTAGGCTTCTGACCCCATGGCCTGTGGCAGGTAGTCCTCCTTTGACTGGGCCGCAGGCTTTGTCTCCAAATGGCGTCCTGGACCCACTGCAACCCACCTGTTTGCTAAAACGGAAGTCTGCCTCTGGGTAAGAAAAAGCTGAGCTGCACGTACGGAAAGCGGCAGAGGCCAGAGGCGGGGAGGGTGTGGCAAGGGCTGCCTGATTTGCATAGTGACCTGTTGCATCTTGGGAATGTACAGGCTTTGGAGCTTAACAGGTACTGCAGGTGTCTGCCTGGCCTGAGAGATGCCTGTCTGGTGCTCCCCTCAGGACACACAGGCCTTCCATTCGAGCATGGAGGGTGAGGGACATGGGTCACCCTCATATACAGGGGTGTGGGCATGGGCAGGATAGGTTGTGGGGGACCCGTCAGGGCATTGCCCGTTCGGAAGGCGAGAGGAGGCGGGGCAGGAAACTCTGCTCAATTTCTTTCCCAGAGGCCTGTGGAGAACCCTTTGCACGTTTGAGCCAGCCGGGCCTGCATCAGCAGATCCTGCTCCACTGGGAAGGGAGAGCCTGTAGGCGTAAATCAAAAAAAGGGGAGAAATCTGCAAATTCTAGTGGCAGACCCATGTTGCCCAGGAAGCAATCAGTTTCTCCTGCTCCCTATAGTGGAAAAAGACATAGGAGGTGTATTTCTCTAGGCAGGGGCTCTGTGTAGATGGCACTTCATTGCTCTGGGAAGCATCCATGCTGGTAGAAGAGTAGCAGCAGACTCCACACCTGAGGCTTGAATGGGGACCGTTGGGGAGGGGCAGTGGGAGGCCGAGGAGGGCGGAGGAAAATGCTTTTCAAAAGCATCTGCACGTTCCTACAAACCTGCTGAAAACCCATACCAGGAATGGGGCTCGAACCCATGCGGACAAACGTCCATTGGATCTTAAGTCCAACGCCTTAACCACTCGGCCACCCTGGTGAGACCCAAGGATTTACTTTCTTCAACTACCTTTTTATGCTTGCTGCTGTAGCACCAGCTGTCCAGCAAGAGGTGATTGCAGAGTTAAAAGGCTTTTGCAGGAGGTTAAAAGTAATTGCTTATAACAAACACACTGTGTGACACCTAACTTTCTCCCACTCGGACTTTACCGTTAATTTTTATATTGGAGTTAGCTTAGTCACAATAAGGGGGTGAGCAAGGCAGGCACACTAGAGCATCTACTCCCTGGTGGTCTAGTGGCTAGGATTCAGCGCTTTCACCGCCTCGGCCCGGGTTCGATTCCCGGTCAGGGAAGATCCCTCTAAAGCATAGATTGCTTAATTTGTCTGTGTATCTTTTTTAAAAGAAGGTCTTTAAAAAGGCACCCCTCCCAATAGATGAAAGGGGAGGAATGGGGCTTGTTCTCCTGTGCCCCAGGTTGCTTTGCCCCCATTGACCTAAGCCACCTTTGTGCGCACGCAGTCCCCCACCCAGTCAGGTGCTCTATGTTGGCGTGAAGTGCAGTACCAGCTCAACAGAAAGGTAAATTGCTGGAAAACCCTGCTGTGATGCATACATCTACTTTGGAGCACTCTTCTCCTTTGCACTCTTGAATGGCTTAAGCGCAATGTATTCTTCCAGCAAGCTGAATAACGAGATAGGTGAGAGAAGGTGTACCAGCTGTCTGTGCGCCATCAGCAGCCACTAGGTGTCCCTCTTGGGTTTTCCCGGGGATCCTGATTGTGCAGGAATTCATCGGTTCAGTAGCAAGGGGGAGAGGATGGCCTGTGCCTGGAAGTGACAGGCAGTCTGGTGGCATCATGAGGATTAAGTTCCGATTCATATTTGCTGTAGAATAAAATATGTTTTCAGCCCCCATGAGCTTTGTCACTCGGAGAGCAGTGTATGAACTTTTGCTGCACGGCTCTGGGCTCCCTGGTGGTCTAGTGGTTAGGATTCGGCGCTCTCACCGCCGCGGCCCGGGTTCGATTCCCGGTCAGGGAAAAGTCCCTCTTCTGACCTTGAAAGCTTTTCCTTCCCGTAGGTCAGGGCGTCTCAAAATGAAGTTGCTTTTCTGACTCACAATTTGCCTAGCATGACGCAGTATCGCTCAAAATATGATTTTCGCAAGGTTCCTTTAGAGCTGCTTCCCATGGTGGGAGGCAAGGCTCTTGAGCAAGTGAGATCCTGTATTCCGAGGCGCGCTTCCTTTTGTAGACTTCTGACCCCATGGCCTGTGGCAGGTAGTCCTCCTTTGACTGGGCCGCAGGCTTTGTCTCCAAATGGCGTCCTGGACCCACTGCAACCCACCTGTTTGCTAAAACGGAAGTCTGCCTCTGGGTAAGAAAAAGCTGAGCTGCACGTACGGAAAGCGGCAGAGGCCAGAGGCGGGGAGGGTGTGGCAAGGGCTGCCTGATTTGCATAGTGACCTGTTGCATCTTGGGAATGTACAGGCTTTGGAGCTTAACAGGTACTGCAGGTGTCTGCCTGGCCTGAGAGATGCCTGTCTGGTGCTCCCCTCAGGACACACAGGCCTTCCATTCGAGCATGGAGGGTGAGGGACATGGGTCACCCTCATATACAGGGGTGTGGGCATGGGCAGGATAGGTTGTGGGGGACCCGTCAGGGCATTGCCCGTTCGGAAGGCGAGAGGAGGCGGGGCAGGAAACTCTGCTCAATTTCTTTCCCAGAGGCCTGTGGAGAACCCTTTGCACGTTTGAGCCAGCCGGGCCTGCATCAGCAGATCCTGCTCCACTGGGAAGGGAGAGCCTGTAGGCGTAAATCAAAAAAAGGGGAGAAATCTGCAAATTCTAGCGGCAGACCCATGTTGCCCAGGAAGCAATCAGTTTCTCCTACTCCCTATAGTGGAAAAAGACATAGGAGGTGTATTTCTCTAGGCAGGGGCTCTGTGTAGATGGCACTTCATTGCTCTGGGAAGCATCCATGCTGGTGGAAGAGTAGCAGCAGACTCCACACCTGAGGCTTGAATGGGGACCGTTGGGGAGGGGCAGTGGGAGGCCGAGGAGGGCGGAGGAAAATGCTTTTCAAAAGCATCTGCACGTTCCTACAAACCTGCTGAAAACCCATACCAGGAATGGGGCTCGAGCCCATGCGGACAAACGTCCATTGGATCTTAAGTCCAACGCCTTAACCACTCGGCCACCCTGGTGAGACCCAAGGATTTACTTTCTTCAACTCCCTTTTTATGCTTGCTGCTGTAGCACCAGCTGTCCAGCAAGAGGTGATTGCAGAGTTAAAAGGCTTTTGCAGGAGGTTAAAAGTAATTGCTTATAACAAACACACTGTGTGACACCTAACTTTCTCCCACTCGGACTTTACCGTTAATTTTTATATTGGAGTTAGCTTAGTCACAATAAGGGGGTGAGCAAGGCAGGCACACTAGAGCATCTACTCCCTGGTGGTCTAGTGGCTAGGATTCGGCGCTTTCACCGCCGCGGCCCGGGTTCGATTCCCGGTCAGGGAAGATCTCTCTAAAGCATAGATTGCTTAATTTGTCTGTGTATCTTTTTTAAAAGAAGGTCTTTAAAAAGGCACCCCTCCCAATAGATGAAAGCGGAGGAATGGGGCTTGTTCTCCTGTGCCCCAGGTTGCTTTGCCCCCATTGACCTAAGCCACCTTTGTGCGCACGCAGTCCCCCACCCAGTCAGGTGCTCTATGTTGGCGTGAAGTGCAGTACCAGCTCAACAGAAAGGTAAATTGCTGGAAAACCCTGCTGTGATGCATACATCTACTTTGGAGCACTCTTCTCCTTTGCACTCTTGAATGGCTTAAGCGCAATGTATTCTTCCAGCAAGCTGAATAACGAGATAGGTGAGAGAAGGTGTACCAGCTGTCTGTGCGCCATCAGCAGCCACTAGGTGTCCCTCTTGGGTTTTCCCGGGGATCCTGATTGTGCAGGAATTCATTGGTTCAGTAGCAAGGGGGAGAGGATGGCCTGTGCCTGGAAGTGACAGGCAGTCTGGTGGCATCATGAGGATTAAGTTCCGATTCATATTTGCTGTAGAATAAAATATGTTTTCAGCCCCCATGAGCTTTGTCACTCGGAGAGCAGTGTATGAACTTTTGCTGCACGGCTCTGGGCTCCCTGGTGGTCTAGTGGTTAGGATTCGGCGCTCTCACCGCCGCGGCCCGGGTTCTATTCCCGGTCAGGGAAAAGTCCCTCTTCTGACCTTGAAAGCTTTTCCTTCCCGTAGGTCAGGGCTTCTCAAAATGAAGTTGCTTTTCTGACTCACAATTTGCCTAGCATGACGCAGTATCGCTCAAAATATGATTTTCGCAAGGTTCCTTTAGAGCTGCTTCCCATGGTGGGAGGCAAGGCTCTTGAGCAAGTGAGATCCTGTATTCCGAGGCGCGCTTCCTTTTGTAGGCTTCTGACCCCATGGCCTGTGGCAGGTAGTCCTCCTTTGACTGGGCCGCAGGCTTTGTCTCCAAATGGCGTCCTGGACCCACTGCAACCCACCTGTTTGCTAAAACGGAAGTCTGCCTCTGGGTAAGAAAAAGCTGAGCTGCACGTACGGAAAGCGGCAGAGGCCAGAGGCGGGGAGGGTGTGGCAAGGGCTGCCTGATTTGCATAGTGACCTGTTGCATCTTGGGAATGTACAGGCTTTGGAGCTTAACAGGTACTGCAGGTGTCTGCCTGGCCTGAGAGATGCCTGTCTGGTGCTCCCCTCAGGACACACAGGCCTTCCATTCGAGCATGAAGGGTGAGGGACATGGGTCACCCTCATATACAGGGGTGTGGGCATGGGCAGGATAGGTTGTGGGGGACCCGTCAGGGCATTGCCCGTTTGGAAGCCCGTTCGTTCGGAAGGCGAGAGGAGGCGGGGCAGGAAACTCTGCTCAATTTCTTTCCCAGAGGCCTGTGGAGAACCCTTTGCACGTTTGAGCCAGCCGGGCCTGCATCAGCAGATCCTGCTCCACTGGGAAGGGAGAGCCTGTAGGCGTAAATCAAAAAAAGGGGAGAAATCTGCAAATTCTAGTGGCAGACCCATGTTGCCCAGGAAGCAATCAGTTTCTCCTGCTCCCTATAGTGGAAAAAGACATAGGAGGTGTATTTCTCTAGGCAGGGGCTCTGTGTAGATGGCACTTCATTGCTCTGGGAAGCATCCATGCTGGTAGAAGAGTAGCAGCAGACTCCACACCTGAGGCTTGAATGGGGACCGTTGGGGAGGGGCAGTGGGAGGCCGAGGAGGGCGGAGGAAAATGCTTTTCAAAAGCATCTGCACGTTCCTACAAACCTGCTGAAAACCCATACCAGGAATGGGGCTCGAACCCATGCGGACAAACGTCCATTGGATCTTAAGTCCAACGCCTTAACCACTCGGCCACCCTGGTGAGACCCAAGGATTTACTTTCTTCAACTCCCTTTTTATGCTTGCTGCTGTAGCACCAGCTGTCCAGCAAGAGGTGATTGCAGAGTTAAAAGGCTTTTGCAGGAGGTTAAAAGTAATTGCTTATAACAAACACACTGTGTGACACCTAACTTTCTCCCACTCGGACCTTACCGTTAATTTTTATATTGGAGTTAGCTTAGTCACAATAAGGGGGTGAGCAAGGCAGGCACACTAGAGCATCTACTCCCTGGTGGTCTAGTGGCTAGGATTCGGCGCTTTCACCGCCGCGGCCCGGGTTCGATTCCCGGTCAGGGAAGATCCCTCTAAAGCATAGATTGCTTAATTTGTCTGTGTATCTTTTTTAAAAGAAGGTCTTTAAAAAGGCACCCCTCCCAATAGATGAAAGCGGAGGAATGGGGCTTGTTCTCCTGTGCCCCAGGTTGCTTTGCCCCCATTGACCTAAGCCACCTTTGTGCGCACGCAGTCCCCCACCCAGTCAGGTGCTCTATGTTGGCGTGAAGTGCAGTACCAGCTCAACAGAAAGGTAAATTGCTGGAAAACCCTGCTGTGATGCATACATCTACTTTGGAGCACTCTTCTCCTTTGCACTCTTGAATCGCTTAAGCGCAATGTATTCTTCCAGCAAGCTGAATAACGAGATAGGTGAGAGAAGGTGTACCAGCTGTCTGTGCGCCATCAGCAGCCACTAGGTGTCCCTCTTGTGTTTTCCCGGGGATCCTGATTGTGCAGGAATTCATCGGTTCAGTAGCAAGGGGGAGAGGATGGCCTGTGCCTGGAAGTGACAGGCAGTCTGGTGGCATCATGAGGATTAAGTTCCGATTCATATTTGCTGTAGAATAAAATATGTTTTCAGCCCCCATGAGCTTTGTCACTCGGAGAGCAGTGTATGAACTTTTGCTGCACGGCTCTGGGCTCCCTGGTGGTCTAGTGGTTAGGATTCGGCGCTCTCACCGCCGCGGCCCGGGTTCGATTCCCGGTCAGGGAAAAGTCCCTCTTCTGACCTTGAAAGCTTTTCCTTCCCGTAGGTCAGGGCTTCTCAAAATGAAGTTGCTTTTCTGACTCACAATTTGCCTAGCATGACGCAGTATCGCTCAAAATATGATTTTCGCAAGGTTCCTTTAGAGCTGCTTCCCATGGTGGGAGGCAAGGCTCTTGAGCAAGTGAGATCCTGTATTCCGAGGCGCGCTTCTTTTTGTAGGCTTCTGACCCCATGGCCTGTGGCAGGTAGTCCTCCTTTGACTGGGCCGCAGGCTTTGTCTCCAAATGGCGTCCTGGACCCACTGCAACCCACCTGTTTGCTAAAACGGAAGTCTGCCTCTGGGTAAGAAAAAGCTGAGCTGCACGTACGGAAAGCGGCAGAGGCCAGAGGCGAGGAGGGTGTGGCAAGGGCTGCCTGATTTGCATAGTGACCTGTTGCATCTTGGGAATGTACAGGCTTTGGAGCTTAACAGGTACTGCAGGTGTCTGCCTGGCCTGAGAGATGCCTGTCTGGTGCTCCCCTCAGGACACACAGGCCTTCCATTCGAGCATGGAGGGTGAGGGACATGGGTCACCCTCATATACAGGGGTGTGGGCATGGGCAGGATAGGTTGTGGGGGACCCGTCAGGGCATTGCCCGTTCGGAAGGCGAGAGGAGGCGGGGCAGGAAACTCTGCTCAATTTCTTTCCCAGAGGCCTGTGGAGAACCCTTTGCACGTTTGAGCCAGCCGGGCCTGCATCAGCAGATCCTGCTCCACTGGGAAGGGAGAGCCTGTAGGCGTAAATCAAAAAAAGGGGAGAAATCTGCAAATTCTAGCGGCAGACCCATGTTGCCCAGGAAGCAATCAGTTTCTCCTGCTCCCTATAGTGGAAAAAGACATAGGAGGTGTATTTCTCTAGGCAGGGGCTCTGTGTAGATGGCACTTCATTGCTCTGGGAAGCATCCATGCTGGTAGAAGAGTAGCAGCAGACTCCACACCTGAGGCTTGAATGGGGACCGTTGGGGAGGGGCAGTGGGAGGCCGAGGAGGGCGGAGGAAAATGCTTTTCAAAAGCATCTGCACATTCCTACAAACCTGCTGAAAACCCATACCAGGAATGGGGCTCAAACCCATGCGGACAAACGTCCATTGGATCTTAAGTCCAACGCCTTAAACACTCGGCCACCCTGGTGAGACCCAAGGATTTACTTTCTTCAACTACCTTTTTATGCTTGCTGCTGTAGCACCAGCTGTCCAGCAAGAGGTGATTGCAGAGTTAAAAGTCTTTTGCAGGAGGTTAAAAGTAATTGCTTATAACAAACACACTGTGTGACACCTAACTTTCTCCCACTCGGACTTTACCGTTAATTTTTATATTGGAGTTAGCTAAGTCACAATAAGGGGGTGAGCAAGGCAGGCACACTAGAGCATCTACTCCCTGGTGGTCTAGTGGCTAGGATTCGGCGCTTTCACCGCCGCGGCCCGGGTTCGATTCCCGGTCAGGGAAGATCCCTCTAAAGCATAGATTGCTTAATTTGTCTGTGTATCTTTTTTAAAAGAAGGTCTTTAAAAAGGCACCCCTCCCAATAGATGAAAGCGGAGGAATGGGGCTTGTTCTCCTGTGCCCCAGGTTGCTTTGCCCCCATTGACCTAAGCCACCTTTGTGCGCACGCAGTCCCCCGCCCAGTCAGGTGCTCTATGTTGGCGTGAAGTGCAGTACCAGCTCAACAGAAAGGTAAATTGCTGGAAAACCCTGCTGTGATGCATACATCTACTTTGGAGCACTCTTCTCCTTTGCACTCTTGAATCGCTTAAGCGCAATGTATTCTTCCAGCAAGCTGAATAACGAGATAGGTGAGAGAAGGTGTACCAGCTGTCTGTGCGCCATCAGCAGCCACTAGGTGTCCCTCTTGTGTTTTCCCGGGGATCCTGATTGTGCAGGAATTCATCGGTTCAGTAGCAAGGGGGAGAGGATGGCCTGTGCCTGGAAGTGACAGGCAGTCTGGTGGCATCATGAGGATTAAGTTCCGATTCATATTTGCTGTAGAATAAAATATGTTTTCAGCCCCCATGAGCTTTGTCACTCGGAGAGCAGTGTATGAACTTTTGCTGCACGGCTCTGGGCTCCCTGGTGGTCTAGTGGTTAGGATTCGGCGCTCTCACCGCCGTGGCCCGGGTTCAATTCCCGGTCAGGGAAAAGTCCCTCTTCTGACCTTGAAAGCTTTTCCTTCCCGTAGGTCAGGGCGTCTCAAAATGAAGTTGCTTTTCTGACTCACAATTTGCCTAGCATGACGCAGTATCGCTCAAAATATGATTTTCGCAAGGTTCCTTTAGAGCTGCTTCCCATGGTGGGAGGCAAGGCTCTTGAGCAAGTGAGATCCTGTATTCCGAGGCGCGCTTCCTTTTGTAGGCTTCTGACCCCATGGCCTGTGGCAGGTAGTCCTCCTTTGACTGGGCCGCAGGCTTTGTCTCCAAATGGCGTCCTGGACCCACTGCAACCCACCTGTTTGCTAAAACGGAAGTCTGCCTCTGGGTAAGAAAAAGCTGAGCTGCACGTACGGAAAGCGGCAGAGGCCAGAGGCGGGGAGGGTGTGGCAAGGGCTGCCTGATTTGCATAGTGACCTGTTGCATCTTGGGAATGTACAGGCTTTGGAGCTTAACAGGTACTGCAGGTGTCTGCCTGGCCTGAGAGATGCCTGTCTGGTGCTCCCCTCAGGACACACAGGCCTTCCATTCGAGCATGGAGGGTGAGGGACATGGGTCACCCTCATATACAGGGGTGTGGGCATGGGCAGGATAGGTTGTGGGGGACCCATCAGGGCATTGCCCGTTCGGAAGGCGAGAGGAGGCGGGGCAGGAAACTCTGCTCAATTTCTTTCCCAGAGGCCTGTGGAGAACCCTTTGCACGTTTGAGCCAGCCGGGCCTGCATCAGCAGATCCTGCTCCACTGGGAAGGGAGAGCCTGTAGGCGTAAATCAAAAAAAGGGGAGAAATCTGCAAATTCTAGTGGCAGACCCATGTTGCCCAGGAAGCAATCAGTTTCTCCTGCTCCCTATAGTGGAAAAAGACATAGGAGGTGTATTTCTCTAGGCAGGGGCTCTGTGTAGATGGCACTTCATTGCTCTGGGAAGCATCCATGCTGGTAGAAGAGTAGCAGCAGACTCCACACCTGAGGCTTGAATGGGGACCGTTGGGGAGTGGCAGTGGGAGGCCGAGGAGGGCGGAGGAAAATGCTTTTCAAAAGCATCTGCACGTTCCTACAAACCTGCTGAAAACCCATACCAGGAATGGGGCTCGAACCCATGCGGACAAACGTCCATTGGATCTTAAGTCCAACGCCTTAACCACTCGGCCACCCTGGTGAGACCCAAGGATTTACTTTCTTCAACTCCCTTTTTATGCTTGCTGCTGTAGCACCAGCTGTCCAGCAAGAGGTGATTGCAGAGTTAAAAGGCTTTTGCAGGAGGTTAAAAGTAATTGCTTATAACAAACACACTGTGTGACACCTAACTTTCTCCCACTCGGACCTTACCGTTAATTTTTATATTGGAGTTAGCTTAGTCACAATAAGGGGGTGAGCAAGGCAGGCACACTAGAGCATCTACTCCCTGGTGGTCTAGTGGCTAGGATTCGGCGCTTTCACCGCCGCGGCCCGGGTTCGATTCCCGGTCAGGGAAGATCCCTCTAAAGCATAGATTGCTTAATTTGTCTGTGTATCTTTTTTAAAAGAAGGTCTTTAAAAAGGCACCCCTCCCAATAGATGAAAGCGGAGGAATGGGGCTTGTTCTCCTGTGCCCCAGGTTGCTTTGCCCCCATTGACCTAAGCCACCTTTGTGCGCACGCAGTCCCCCACCCAGTCAGGTGCTCTATGTTGGCGTGAAGTGCAGTACCAGCTCAACAGAAAGGTAAATTGCTGGAAAACCCTGCTGTGATGCATACATCTACTTTGGAGCACTCTTCTCCTTTGCACTCTTGAATCGCTTAAGCGCAATGTATTCTTCCAGCAAGCTGAATAACGAGATAGGTGAGAGAAGGTGTACCAGCTGTCTGTGCGCCATCAGCAGCCACTAGGTGTCCCTCTTGTGTTTTCCCGGGGATCCTGATTGTGCAGGAATTCATCGGTTCAGTAGCAAGGGGGAGAGGATGGCCTGTGCCTGGAAGTGACAGGCAGTCTGGTGGCATCATGAGGATTAAGTTCCGATTCATATTTGCTGTAGAATAAAATATGTTTTCAGCCCCCATGAGCTTTGTCACTCGGAGAGCAGTGTATGAACTTTTGCTGCACGGCTCTGGGCTCCCTGGTGGTCTAGTGGTTAGGATTCGGCGCTCTCACCGCCGCGGCCCGGGTTCGATTCCCGGTCAGGCAAAAGTCCCTCTTCTGACCTTGAAAGCTTTTCCTTCCCGTAGGTCAGGGCTTCTCAAAATGAAGTTGCTTTTCTGACTCACAATTTGCCTAGCATGACGCAGTATCGCTCAAAATATGATTTTCGCAAGGTTCCTTTAGAGCTGCTTCCCATGGTGGGAGGCAAGGCTCTTGAGCAAGTGAGATCCTGTATTCCGAGGCGCGCTTCTTTTTGTAGGCTTCTGACCCCATGGCCTGTGGCAGGTAGTCCTCCTTTGACTGGGCCGCAGGCTTTGTCTCCAAATGGCGTCCTGGACCCACTGCAACCCACCTGTTTGCTAAAACGGAAGTCTGCCTCTGGGTAAGAAAAAGCTGAGCTGCACGTACGGAAAGCGGCAGAGGCCAGAGGCGAGGAGGGTGTGGCAAGGGCTGCCTGATTTGCATAGTGACCTGTTGCATCTTGGGAATGTACAGGCTTTGGAGCTTAACAGGTACTGCAGGTGTCTGCCTGGCCTGAGAGATGCCTGTCTGGTGCTCCCCTCAGGACACACAGGCCTTCCATTCGAGCATGGAGGGTGAGGGACATGGGTCACCCTCATATACAGGGGTGTGGGCATGGGCAGGATAGGTTGTGGGGGACCCGTCAGGGCATTGCCCGTTCGGAAGGCGAGAGGAGGCGGGGCAGGAAACTCTGCTCAATTTCTTTCCCAGAGGCCTGTGGAGAACCCTTTGCACGTTTGAGCGAGCCGGGCCTGCATCAGCAGATCCTGCTCCACTGGGAAGGGAGAGCCTGTAGGCGTAAATCAAAAAAAGGGGAGAAATCTGCAAATTCTAGCGGCAGACCCATGTTGCCCAGGAAGCAATCAGTTTCTCCTGCTCCCTATAGTGGAAAAAGACATAGGAGGTGTATTTCTCTAGGCAGGGGCTCTGTGTAGATGGCACTTCATTGCTCTGGGAAGCATCCATGCTGGTAGAAGAGTAGCAGCAGACTCCACACCTGAGGCTTGAATGGGGACCGTTGGGGAGGGGCAGTGGGAGGCCGAGGAGGGCGGAGGAAAATGCTTTTCAAAAGCATCTGCACATTCCTACAAACCTGCTGAAAACCCATACCAGGAATGGGGATCAAACCCATGCGGACAAACGTCCATTGGATCTTAAGTCCAACGCCTTAAACACTCGGCCACCCTGGTGAGACCCAAGGATTTACTTTCTTCAACTACCTTTTTATGCTTGCTGCTGTAGCACCAGCTGTCCAGCAAGAGGTGATTGCAGAGTTAAAAGTCTTTTGCAGGAGGTTAAAAGTAATTGCTTATAACAAACACACTGTGTGACACCTAACTTTCTCCCACTCGGACTTTACCGTTAATTTTTATATTGGAGTTAGCTTAGTCACAATAAGGGGGTGAGCAAGGCAGGCACACTAGAGCATCTACTCCCTGGTGGTCTAGTGGCTAGGATTCGGCGCTTTCACCGCCGCGGCCCGGGTTCGATTCCCGGTCAGGGAAGATCCCTCTAAAGCATAGATTGCTTAATTTGTCTGTGTATCTTTTTTAAAAGAAGGTCTTTAAAAAGGCACCCCTCCCAATAGATGAAAGCGGAGGAATGGGGCTTGTTCTCCTGTGCCCCAGGTTGCTTTGCCCCCATTGACCTAAGCCACCTTTGTGCGCACGCAGTCCCCCGCCCAGTCAGGTGCTCTATGTTGGCGTGAAGTGCAGTACCAGCTCAACAGAAAGGTAAATTGCTGGAAAACCCTGCTGTGATGCATACATCTACTTTGGAGCACTCTTCTCCTTTGCACTCTTGAATCGCTTAAGCGCAATGTATTCTTCCAGCAAGCTGAATAACGAGATAGGTGAGAGAAGGTGTACCAGCTGTCTGTGCGCCATCAGCAGCCACTAGGTGTCCCTCTTGTGTTTTCCCGGGGATCCTGATTGTGCAGGAATTCATCGGTTCAGTAGCAAGGGGGAGAGGATGGCCTGTGCCTGGAAGTGACAGGCAGTCTGGTGGCATCATGAGGATTAAGTTCCGATTCATATTTGCTGTAGAATAAAATATGTTTTCAGCCCCCATGAGCTTTGTCACTCGGAGAGCAGTGTATGAACTTTTGCTGCACGGCTCTGGGCTCCCTGGTGGTCTAGTGGTTAGGATTCGGCGCTCTCACCGCCGTGGCCCGGGTTCGATTCCCGGTCAGGGAAAAGTCCCTCTTCTGACCTTGAAAGCTTTTCCTTCCCGTAGGTCAGGGCGTCTCAAAATGAAGTTGCTTTTCTGACTCACAATTTGCCTAGCATGACGCAGTATCGCTCAAAATATGATTTTCGCAAGGTTCCTTTAGAGCTGCTTCCCATGGTGGGAGGCAAGGCTCTTGAGCAAGTGAGATCCTGTATTCCGAGGCACGCTTCCTTTTGTAGGCTTCTGACCCCATGGCCTGTGGCAGGTAGTCCTCCTTTGACTGGGCCGCAGGCTTTGTCTCCAAATGGCGTCCTGGACCCACTGCAACCCACCTGTTTGCTAAAACGGAAGTCTGCCTCTGGGTAAGAAAAAGCTGAGCTGCACGTACGGAAAGCGGCAGAGGCCAGAGGCGGGGAGGGTGTGGCAAGGGCTGCCTGATTTGCATAGTGACCTGTTGCATCTTGGGAATGTACAGGCTTTGGAGCTTAACAGGTACTGCAGGTGTCTGCCTGGCCTGAGAGATGCCTGTCTGGTGCTCCCCTCAGGACACACAGGCCTTCCATTCGAGCATGGAGGGTGAGGGACATGGGTCACCCTCATATACAGGGGTGTGGGCATGGGCAGGATAGGTTGTGGGGGACCCGTCAGGGCATTGCCCGTTCGGAAGGTGAGAGGAGGCGGGGCAGGAAACTCTGCTCAATTTCTTTCCCAGAGGCCTGTGGAGAACCCTTTGCACGTTTGAGCCAGCCGGGCCTGCATCAGCAGATCCTGCTCCACTGGGAAGGGAGAGCCTGTAGGCGTAAATCAAAAAAAGGGGAGAAATCTGCAAATTCTAGTGGCAGACCCATGTTGCCCAGGAAGCAATCAGTTTCTCCTGCTCCCTATAGTGGAAAAAGACATAGGAGGTGTATTTCTCTAGGCAGGGGCTCTGTGTAGATGGCACTTCATTGCTCTGGGAAGCATCCATGCTGGTAGAAGAGTAGCAGCAGACTCCACACCTGAGGCTTGAATGGGGACCGTTGGGGAGGGGCAGTGGGAGGCCGAGGAGGGCGGAGGAAAATGCTTTTCAAAAGCATCTGCACGTTCCTACAAACCTGCTGAAAACCCATACCAGGAATGGGGCTCGAACCCATGCGGACAAACGTCCATTGGATCTTAAGTCCAACGCCTTAACCACTCGGCCACCCTGGTGAGAACCAAGGATTTACTTTCTTCAACTACCTTTTTATGCTTGCTGCTGTAGCACCAGCTGTCCAGCAAGAGGTGATTGCAGAGTTAAAAGGCTTTTGCAGGAGGTTAAAAGTAATTGCTTATAACAAACACACTGTGTGACACCTAACTTTCTCCCACTCGGACTTTACCGTTAATTTTTATATTGGAGTTAGCTTAGTCACAATAAGGGGGTGAGCAAGGCTGGCACACTAGAGCATCTACTCCCTGGTGGTCTAGTGGCTAGGATTCGGCGCTTTCACCGCCGCGGCCCGGGTTCGATTCCCGGTCAGGGAAGATCCCTCTAAAGCATAGATTGCTTAATTTGTCTGTGTATCTTTTTTAAAAGAAGGTCTTTAAAAAGGCACCCCTCCCAATAGATGAAAGCGGAGGAATGGGGCTTGTTCTCCTGTGCCCCAGGTTGCTTTGCCCCCATTGACCTAAGCCACCTTTGTGCGCACGCAGTCCCCCACCCAGTCAGGTGCTCTATGTTGGCGTGAAGTGCAGTACCAGCTCAACAGAAAGGTAAATTGCTGGAAAACCCTGCTGTGATGCATACATCTACTTTGGAGCACTCTTCTCCTTTGCACTCTTGAATGGCTTAAGCGCAATGTATTCTTCCAGCAAGCTGAATAACGAGATAGGTGAGAGAAGGTGTACCAGCTGTCTGTGCGCCATCAGCAGCCACTAGGTGTCCCTCTTGGGTTTTCCCGGGGATCCTGATTGTGCAGGAATTCATCGGTTCAGTAGCAAGGGGGAGAGGATGGCCTGTGCCTGGAAGTGACAGGCAGTCTGGTGGCATCATGAGGATTAAGTTCCGATTCATATTTGCTGTAGAATAAAATATGTTTTCAGCCCCCATGAGCTTTGTCACTCGGAGAGCAGTGTATGAACTTTTGCTGCACGGCTCTGGGCTCCCTGGTGGTCTAGTGGTTAGGATTCGGCGCTCTCACCGCCGCGGCCCGGGTTCGATTCCCGGTCAGGGAAAAGTCCCTCTTCTGACCTTGAAAGCTTTTCCTTCTCGTAGGTCAGGGCGTCTCAAAATGAAGTTGCTTTTCTGACTCACAATTTGCCTAGCATGACGCAGTATCGCTCAAAATATGATTTTCGCAAGGTTCCTTTAGAGCTGCTTCCCATGGTGGGAGGCAAGGCTCTTGAGCAAGTGAGATCCTGTATTCCGAGGCGCGCTTCCTTTTGTAGGCTTCTGACCCCATGGCCTGTGGCAGGTAGTCCTCCTTTGACTGGGCCGCAGGCTTTGTCTCCAAATGGCGTCCTGGACCCACTGCAACCCACCTGTTTGCTAAAACGGAAGTCTGCCTCTGGGTAAGAAAAAGCTGAGCTGCACGTACGGAAAGCGGCAGAGGCCAGAGGCGGGGAGGGTGTGGCAAGGGCTGCCTGATTTGCATAGTGACCTGTTGCATCTTGGGAATGTACAGGCTTTGGAGCTTAACAGGTACTGCAGGTGTCTGCCTGGCCTGAGAGATGCCTGTCTGGTGCTCCCCTCAGGACACACAGGCCTTCCATTCGAGCATGGAGGGTGAGGGACATGGGTCACCCTCATATACAGGGGTGTGGGCATGGGCAGGATAGGTTGTGGGGGACCCGTCAGGGCATTGCCCGTTCGGAAGGCGAGAGGAGGCGGGGCAGGAAACTCTGCTCAATTTCTTTCCCAGAGGCCTGTGGAGAACCCTTTGCACGTTTGAGCCAGCCGGGCCTGCATCAGCAGATCCTGCTCCACTGGGAAGGGAGAGCCTGTAGGCGTAAATCAAAAAAAGGGGAGAAATCTGCAAATTCTAGCGGCAGACCCATGTTGCCCAGGAAGCAATCAGTTTCTCCTACTCCCTATAGTGGAAAAAGACATAGGAGGTGTATTTCTCTAGGCAGGGGCTCTGTGTAGATGGCACTTCATTGCTCTGGGAAGCATCCATGCTGGTGGAAGAGTAGCAGCAGACTCCACACCTGAGGCTTGAATGGGGACCGTTGGGGAGGGGCAGTGGGAGGCCGAGGAGGGCGGAGGAAAATGCTTTTCAAAAGCATCTGCACGTTCCTACAAACCTGCTGAAAACCCATACCAGGAATGGGGCTCGAGCCCATGCGGACAAACGTCCATTGGATCTTAAGTCCAACGCCTTAACCACTCGGCCACCCTGGTGAGACCCAAGGATTTACTTTCTTCAACTCCCTTTTTATGCTTGCTGCTGTAGCACCAGCTGTCCAGCAAGAGGTGATTGCAGAGTTAAAAGGCTTTTGCAGGAGGTTAAAAGTAATTGCTTATAACAAACACACTGTGTGACACCTAACTTTCTCCCACTCGGACTTTACCGTTAATTTTTATATTGGAGTTAGCTTAGTCACAATAAGGGGGTGAGCAAGGCAGGCACACTAGAGCATCTACTCCCTGGTGGTCTAGTGGCTAGGATTCGGCGCTTTCACCGCCGTGGCCCGGGTTCGATTCCCGGTCAGGGAAGATCCCTCTAAAGCATAGATTGCTTAATTTGTCTGTGTATCTTTTTTAAAAGAAGGTCTTTAAAAAGGCACCCCTCCCAATAGATGAAAGCGGAGGAATGGGGCTTGTTCTCCTGTGCCCCAGGTTGCTTTGCCCCCATTGACCTAAGCCACCTTTGTGCGCACGCAGTCTCCCACCCAGTCAGGTGCTCTATGTTGGCGTGAAGTGCAGTACCAGCTCAACAGAAAGGTAAATTGCTGGAAAACCCTGCTGTGATGCATACATCTACTTTGGAGCACTCTTCTCCTTTGCACTCTTGAATGGCTTAAGCGCAATGTATTCTTCCAGCAAGCTGAATAACGAGATAGGTGAGAGAAGGTGTACCAGCTGTCTGTGCGCCATCAGCAGCCACTAGGTGTCCCTCTTGGGTTTTCCCGGGGATCCTGATTGTGCAGGAATTCATTGGTTCAGTAGCAAGGGGGAGAGGATGGCCTGTGCCTGGAAGTGACAGGCAGTCTGGTGGCATCATGAGGATTAAGTTCCGATTCATATTTGCTGTAGAATAAAATATGTTTTCAGCCCCCATGAGCTTTGTCACTCGGAGAGCAGTGTATGAACTTTTGCTGCACGGCTCTGGGCTCCCTGGTGGTCTAGTGGTTAGGATTCGGCGCTCTCACCGCCGCGGCCCGGGTTTGATTCCCGGTCAGGGAAAAGTCCCTCTTCTGACCTTGAAAGCTTTTCCTTCCCGTAGGTCAGGGCTTCTCAAAATAAAGTTGCTTTTCTGACTCACAATTTGCCTAGCATGACGCAGTATCGCTCAAAATATGATTTTCGCAAGGTTCCTTTAGAGCTGCTTCCCATGGTGGGAGGCAAGGCTCTTGAGCAAGTGAGATCCTGTATTCCGAGGCGCGCTTCCTTTTGTAGGCTTCTGACCCCATGGCCTGTGGCAGGTAGTCCTCCTTTGACTGGGCCGCAGGCTTTGTCTCCAAATGGCGTCCTGGACCCACTGCAACCCACCTGTTTGCTAAAACGGAAGTCTGCCTCTGGGTAAGAAAAAGCTGAGCTGCACGTACGGAAAGCGGCAGAGGCCAGAGGCGGGGAGGGTGTGGCAAGGGCTGCCTGATTTGCATAGTGACCTGTTGCATCTTGGGAATGTACAGGCTTTGGAGCTTAACAGGTACTGCAGGTGTCTGCCTGGCCTGAGAGATGCCTGTCTGGTGCTCCCCTCAGGACACACAGGCCTTCCATTCGAGCATGGAGGGTGAGGGACATGGGTCACCCTCATATACAGGGGTGTGGGCATGGGCAGGATAGGTTGTGGGGGACCCGTCAGGGCATTGCCCGTTCGGAAGGCGAGAGGAGGCGGGGCAGGAAACTCTGCTCAATTTCTTTCCCAGAGGCCTGTGGAGAACCCCTTGCACGTTTGAGCCAGCCGGGCCTGCATCAGCAGATCCTACTCCACTGGGAAGGGAGAGCCTGTAGGCGTAAATCAAAAAAAGGGGAGAAATCTGCAAATTCTAGCGGCAGACCCATGTTGCCCAGGAAGCAATCAGTTTCTCCTACTCCCTATAGTGGAAAAAGACATAGGAGGTGTATTTCTCTAGGCAGGGGCTCTGTGTAGATGGCACTTCATTGCTCTGGGAAGCATCCATGCTGGTGGAAGAGTAGCAGCAGACTCCACACCTGAGGCTTGAATGGGGACCGTTGGGGAGGGGCAGTGGGAGGCCGAGGAGGGCGGAGGAAAATGCTTTTCAAAAGCATCTGCACGTTCCTACAAACCTGCTGAAAACCCATACCAGGAATGGGGCTCGAGCCCATGCGGACAAACGTCCATTGGATCTTAAGTCCAACGCCTTAACCACTCGGCCACCCTGGTGAGACCCAAGGATTTACTTTCTTCAACTCCCTTTTTATGCTTGCTGCTGTAGCACCAGCTGTCCAGCAAGAGGTGATTGCAGAGTTAAAAGGCTTTTGCAGGAGGTTAAAAGTAATTGCTTATAACAAACACACTGTGTGACACCTAACTTTCTCCCACTCGGACTTTACCGTTAATTTTTATATTGGAGTTAGCTTAGTCACAATAAGGGGGTGAGCAAGGCAGGCACACTAGAGCATCTACTCCCTGGTGGTCTAGTGGCTAGGATTCGGCGCTCTCACCGCCGTGGCCCGGGTTCGATTCCCGGTCAGGGAAAAGTCCCTCTTCTGACCTTGAAAGCTTTTCCTTCCCGTAGGTCAGGGCGTCTCAAAATGAAGTTGCTTTTCTGACTCACAATTTGCCTAGCATGACGCAGTATCGCTCAAAATATGATTTTCGCAAGGTTCCTTTAGAGCTGCTTCCCATGGTGGGAGGTAAGGCTCTTGAGCAAGTGAGATACTGTATTCCGAGGCGCGCTTCCTTTTGTAGGCTTCTGACCCCATGGCCTGTGGCAGGTAGTCCTCCTTTGACTGGGCCGCAGGCTTTGTCTCCAAATGGCGTCCTGGACCCACTGCAACCCACCTGTTTGCTAAAACGGAAGTCTGCCTCTGGGTAAGAAAAAGCTGAGCTGCACGTACGGAAAGCGGCAGAGGCCAGAGGCGGGGAGGGTGTGGCAAGGGCTGCCTGATTTGCATAGTGACCTGTTGCATCTTGGGAATGTACAGGCTTTGGAGCTTAACAGGTACTGCAGGTGTCTGCCTGGCCTGAGAGATGCCTGTCTGGTGCTCCCCTCAGGACACACAGGCCTTCCATTCGAGCATGGAGGGTGAGGGACATGGGTCACCCTCATATACAGGGGTGTGGGCATGGGAAGGATAGGTTGTGGGGGACCCGTCAGGGCATTGCCCGTTCGGAAGGCGAGAGGAGGCGGGGCAGGAAACTCTGCTCAATTTCTTTCCCAGAGGCCTGTGGAGAACCCTTTGCACGTTTGAGCCAGCCGGGCCTGCATCAGCAGATCCTGCTCCACTGGGAAGGGAGAGCCTGTAGGCGTAAATCAAAAAAAGGGGAGAAATCTGCAAATTCTAGTGGCAGACCCATGTTGCCCAGGAAGCAATCAGTTTCTCCTGCTCCCTATAGTGGAAAAAGACATAGGAGGTGTATTTCTCTAGGCAGGGGCTCTGTGTAGATGGCACTTCATTGCTCTGGGAAGCATCCATGCTGGTAGAAGAGTAGCAGCAGACTCCACACCTGAGGCTTGAATGGGGACCGTTGGGGAGGGGCAGTGGGAGGCCGAGGAGGGCGGAGGAAAATGCTTTTCAAAAGCATCTGCACGTTCCTACAAACCTGCTGAAAACCCATACCAGGAATGGGGCTCGAACCCATGCGGACAAACGTCCATTGGATCTTAAGTCCAACGCCTTAACCACTCGGCCACCCTGGTGAGACCCAAGGATTTACTTTCTTCAACTACCTTTTTATGCTTGCTGCTGTAGCACCAGCTGTCCAGCAAGAGGTGATTGCAGAGTTAAAAGGCTTTTGCAGGAGGTTAAAAGTAATTGCTTATAACAAACACACTGTGTGACACCTAACTTTCTCCCACTCGGACTTTACCGTTAATTTTTATATTGGAGTTAGCTTAGTCACAATAAGGGGGTGAGCAAGGCAGGCACACTAGAGCATCTACTCCCTGGTGGGCTAGTGGCTTGGATTCGGCGCTTTCACCGCCGCGGCCCGGGTTCGATTCCCGGTCAGGGAAGATCCCTCTAAAGCATAGATTGCTTAATTTGTCTGTGTATCTTTTTTAAAAGAAGGTCTTTAAAAAGGCACCCCTCCCAATAGATGAAAGCGGAGGAATGGGGCTTGTTCTCCTGTGCCCCAGGTTGCTTTGCCCCCATTGACCTAAGCCACCTTTGTGCGCACGCAGTCCCCCACCCAGTCAGGTGCTCTATGTTGGCGTGAAGTGCAGTACCAGCTCAACAGAAAGGTAAATTGCTGGAAAACCCTGCTGTGATGCATACATCTACTTTGGAGCACTCTTCTCCTTTGCACTCTTGAATGGCTTAAGCGCAATGTATTCTTCCAGCAAGCTGAATAACGAGATAGGTGAGAGAAGGTGTACCAGCTGTCTGTGCGCCATCAGCAGCCACTAGGTGTCCCTCTTGGGTTTTCCCGGGGATCCTGATTGTGCAGGAATTCATCGGTTCAGTAGCAAGGGGGAGAGGATGGCCTGTGCCTGGAAGTGACAGGCAGTCTGGTGGCATCATGAGGATTAAGTTCCGATTCATATTTGCTGTAGAATAAAATATGTTTTCAGCCCCCATGAGCTTTGTCACTCGGAGAGCAGTGTATGAACTTTTGCTGCACGGCTCTGGGCTCCCTGGTGGTCTAGTGGTTAGGATTCGGCGCTCTCACCGCCGCGGCCCGGGTTCGATTCCCGGTCAGGGAAAAGTCCCTCTTCTGACCTTGAAAGCTTTTCCTTCCCGTAGGTCAGGGCTTCTCAAAATGAAGTTGCTTTTCTGACTCACAATTTGCCTAGCATGACGCAGTATCGCTCAAAATATGATTTTCGCAAGGTTCCTTTAGAGCTGCTTCCCATGGTGGGAGGCAAGGCTCTTGAGCAAGTGAGATCCTGTATTCCGAGGCGCGCTTCCTTTTGTAGGCTTCTGACCCCATGGCCTGTGGCAGGTAGTCCTCCTTTGACTGGGCCGCAGGCTTTGTCTCCAAATGGCGTCCTGGACCCACTGCAACCCACCTGTTTGCTAAAACGGAAGTCTGCCTCTGGGTAAGAAAAAGCTGAGCTGCACGTACGGAAAGCGGCAGAGGCCAGAGGCGGGGAGGGTGTGGCAAGGGCTGCCTGATTTGCATAGGGACCTGTTGCATCTTGGGAATGTACAGGCTTTGGAGCTTAACAGGTACTGCAGGTGTCTGCCTGGCCTGAGAGATGCCTGTCTGGTGCTCCCCTCAGGACACACAGGCCTTCCATTCGAGCATGGAGGGTGAGGGACATGGGTCACCCTCATATACAGGGGTGTGGGCATGGGCAGGATAGGTTGTGGGGGACCCGTCAGGGCATTGCCCGTTCGGAAGGCGAGAGGAGGCGGGGCAGGAAACTCTGCTCAATTTCTTTCCCAGAGGCCTGTGGAGAACCCTTTGCACGTTTGAGCCAGCCGGGCCTGCATCAGCAGATCCTGCTCCACTGGGAAGGGAGAGCCTGTAGGCGTAAATCAAAAAAAGGGGAGAAATCTGCAAATTCTAGTGGCAGACCCATGTTGCCCAGGAAGCAATCAGTTTCTCCTGCTCCCTATAGTGGAAAAAGACATAGGAGGTGTATTTCTCTAGGCAGGGGCTCTGTGTAGATGGCACTTCATTGCTCTGGGAAGCATCCATGCTGGTAGAAGAGTAGCAGCAGACTCCACACCTGAGGCTTGAATGTGGACCGTTGGGGAGGGGCAGTGGGAGGCCGAGGAGGGCGGAGGAAAATGCTTTTCAAAAGCATCTGCACGTTCCTACAAACCTGCTGAAAACCCATACCAGGAATGGGGCTCGAACCCATGCGGACAAACGTCCATTGGATCTTAAGTCCAACGCCTTAACCACTCGGCCACCCTGGTGAGACCCAAGGATTTACTTTCTTCAACTACCTTTTTATGCTTGCTGCTGTAGCACCAGCTGTCCAGCAAGAGGTGATTGCAGAGTTAAAAGGCTTTTGCAGGAGGTTAAAAGTAATTGCTTATAACAAACACACTGTGTGACACCTAACTTTCTCCCACTCGGACTTTACCGTTAATTTTTATATTGGAGTTAGCTTAGTCACAATAAGGGGGTGAGCAAGGCAGGCACACTAGAGCATCTACTCCCTGGTGGTCTAGTGGCTAGGATTCGGCGCTTTCACCGCCGCGGCCCGGGTTCGATTCCCGGTCAGGGAAGATCCCTCTAAAGCATAGATTGCTTAATTTGTCTGTGTATCTTTTTTAAAAGAAGGTCTTTAAAAAGGCACCCCTCCCAATAGATGAAAACGGAGGAATGGGGCTTGTTCTCCTGTGCCCCAGGTTGCTTTGCCCCCATTGACCTAAGCCACCTTTGTGCGCACGCAGTCCCCCACCCAGTCAGGTGCTCTATGTTGGCGTGAAGTGCAGTACCAGCTCAACAGAAAGGTAAATTGCTGGAAAACCCTGCTGTGATGCATACATCTACTTTGGAGCACTCTTCTCCTTTGCACTCTTGAATGGCTTAAGCGCAATGTATTCTTCCAGCAAGCTGAATAACGAGATAGGTGAGAGAAGGTGCACCAGCTGTCTGTGCGCCATCAGCAGCCACTAGGTGTCCCTCTTGGGTTTTCCCGGGGATCCTGATTGTGCAGGAATTCATCGGTTCAGTAGCAAGGGGGAGAGGATGGCCTGTGCCTGGAAGTGACAGGCAGTCTGGTGGCATCATGAGGATTAAGTTCCGATTCATATTTGCTGTAGAATAAAATATGTTTTCAGCCCCCATGAGCTTTGTCACTCGGAGAGCAGTGTATGAACTTTTGCTGCACGGCTCTGGGCTTCCTGGTGGTCTAGTGGTTAGGATTCGGCGCTCTCACCGCCGCGGCCCGGGTTCGATTCCCGGTCAGGGAAAAGTCCCTCTTCTGACCTTGAAAGCTTTTCCTTCCCGTAGGTCAGGGCTTCTCAAACGAAGTTGCTTTTCTGACTCACAATTTGCCTAGCATGACGCAGTATCGCTCAAAATATGATTTTCGCAAGGTTCCTTTAGAGCTGCTTCCCATGGTGGGAGGCAAGGCTCTTGAGCAAGTGAGATCCTGTATTCCGAGGCGCGCTTCCTTTTGTAGGCTTCTGACCCCATGGCCTGTGGCAGGTAGTCCTCCTTTGACTGGGCCGCAGGCTTTGTCTCCAAATGGCGTCCTGGACCCACTGCAACCCACCTGTTTGCTAAAACGGAAGTCTGCCTCTGGGTAAGAAAAAGCTGAGCTGCACGTACGGAAAGCGGCAGAGGCCAGAGGCGGGGAGGGTGTGGCAAGGGCTGCCTGATTTGCATAGTGACCTGTTGCATCTTGGGAATGTACAGGCTTTGGAGCTTAACAGGTACTGCAGGTGTCTGCCTGGCCTGAGAGATGCCTGTCTGGTGCTCCCCTCAGGACACACAGGCCTTCCATTCGAGCATGGAGGGTGAGGGACATGGGTCACCCTCATATACAGGGGTGTGGGCATGGGCAGGATAGGTTGTGGGGGACCCGTCAGGGCATTGCCCGTTCGGAAGGCGAGAGGAGGCGGGGCAGGAAACTCTGCTCAATTTCTTTCCCAGAGGCCTGTGGAGAACCCTTTGCACGTTTGAGCCAGCCGGGCCTGCATCAGCAGATCCTGCTCCACTGGGAAGGGAGAGCCTGTAGGCGTAAATCAAAAAAAGGGGAGAAATCTGCAAATTCTAGTGGCAGACCCATGTTGCCCAGGAAGCAATCAGTTTCTCCTGCTCCCTATAGTGGAAAAAGACATAGGAGGTGTATTTCTCTAGGCAGGGGCTCTGTGTAGATGGCACTTCATTGCTCTGGGAAGCATCCATGCTGGTAGAAGAGTAGCAGCAGACTCCACACCTGAGGCTTGAATGTGGACCGTTGGGGAGGGGCAGTGGGAGGCCGAGGAGGGCGGAGGAAAATGCTTTTCAAAAGCATCTGCACGTTCCTACAAACCTGCTGAAAACCCATACCAGGAATGGGGCTCGAACCCATGCGGACAAACGTCCATTGGATCTTAAGTCCAACGCCTTAACCACTCGGCCACCCTGGTGAGACCCAAGGATTTACTTTCTTCAACTACCTTTTTATGCTTGCTGCTGTAGCACCAGCTGTCCAGCAAGAGGTGATTGCAGAGTTAAAAGGCTTTTGCAGGAGGTTAAAAGTAATTGCTTATAACAAACACACTGTGTGACACCTAACTTTCTCCCACTCGGACTTTACCGTTAATTTTTATATTGGAGTTAGCTTAGTCACAATAAGGGGGTGAGCAAGGCAGGCACACTAGAGCATCTACTCCCTGGTGGTCTAGTGGCTAGGATTCGGCGCTTTCACCGCCGCGGCCCGGGTTCGATTCCCGGTCAGGGAAGATCCCTCTAAAGCATAGATTGCTTAATTTGTCTGTGTATCTTTTTTAAAAGAAGGTCTTTAAAAAGGCACCCCTCCCAATAGATGAAAACGGAGGAATGGGGCTTGTTCTCCTGTGCCCCAGGTTGCTTTGCCCCCATTGACCTAAGCCACCTTTGTGCGCACGCAGTCCCCCACCCAGTCAGGTGCTCTATGTTGGCGTGAAGTGCAGTACCAGCTCAACAGAAAGGTAAATTGCTGGAAAACCCTGCTGTGATGCATACATCTACTTTGGAGCACTCTTCTCCTTTGCACTCTTGAATGGCTTAAGCGCAATGTATTCTTCCAGCAAGCTGAATAACGAGATAGGTGAGAGAAGGTGCACCAGCTGTCTGTGCGCCATCAGCAGCCACTAGGTGTCCCTCTTGGGTTTTCCCGGGGATCCTGATTGTGCAGGAATTCATCGGTTCAGTAGCAAGGGGGAGAGGATGGCCTGTGCCTGGAAGTGACAGGCAGTCTGGTGGCATCATGAGGATTAAGTTCCGATTCATATTTGCTGTAGAATAAAATATGTTTTCAGCCCCCATGAGCTTTGTCACTCGGAGAGCAGTGTATGAACTTTTGCTGCACGGCTCTGGGCTTCCTGGTGGTCTAGTGGTTAGGATTCGGCGCTCTCACCGCCGCGGCCCGGGTTCGATTCCCGGTCAGGGAAAAGTCCCTCTTCTGACCTTGAAAGCTTTTCCTTCCCGTAGGTCAGGGCTTCTCAAACGAAGTTGCTTTTCTGACTCACAATTTGCCTAGCATGACGCAGTATCGCTCAAAATATGATTTTCGCAAGGTTCCTTTAGAGCTGCTTCCCATGGTGGGAGGCAAGGCTCTTGAGCAAGTGAGATCCTGTATTCCGAGGCGCGCTTCCTTTTGTAGGCTTCTGACCCCATGGCCTGTGGCAGGTAGTCCTCCTTTGACTGGGCCGCAGGCTTTGTCTCCAAATGGCGTCCTGGACCCACTGCAACCCACCTGTTTGCTAAAACGGAAGTCTGCCTCTGGGTAAGAAAAAGCTGAGCTGCACGTACGGAAAGCGGCAGAGGCCAGAGGCGGGGAGGGTGTGGCAAGGGCTGCCTGATTTGCATAGTGACCTGTTGCATCTTGGGAATGTACAGGCTTTGGAGCTTAACAGGTACTGCAGGTGTCTGCCTGGCCTGAGAGATGCCTGTCTGGTGCTCCCCTCAGGACACACAGGCCTTCCATTCGAGCATGGAGGGTGAGGGACATGGGTCACCCTCATATACAGGGGTGTGGGCATGGGCAGGATAGGTTGTGGGGGACCCGTCAGGGCATTGCCCGTTCGGAAGGCGAGAGGAGGCGGGGCAGGAAACTCTGCTCAATTTCTTTCCCAGAGGCCTGTGGAGAACCCCTTGCACGTTTGAGCCAGCCGGGCCTGCATCAGCAGATCCTACTCCACTGGGAAGGGAGAGCCTGTAGGCGTAAATCAAAAAAAGGGGAGAAATCTGCAAATTCTAGCGGCAGACCCATGTTGCCCAGGAAGCAATCAGTTTCTCCTACTCCCTATAGTGGAAAAAGACATAGGAGGTGTATTTCTCTAGGCAGGGGCTCTGTGTAGATGGCACTTCATTGCTCTGGGAAGCATCCATGCTGGTGGAAGAGTAGCAGCAGACTCCACACCTGAGGCTTGAATGGGGACCGTTGGGGAGGGGCAGTGGGAGGCCGAGGAGGGCGGAGGAAAATGCTTTTCAAAAGCATCTGCACGTTCCTACAAACCTGCTGAAAACCCATACCAGGAATGGGGCTCGAGCCCATGCGGACAAACGTCCATTGGATCTTAAGTCCAACGCCTTAACCACTCGGCCACCCTGGTGAGACCCAAGGATTTACTTTCTTCAACTCCCTTTTTATGCTTGCTGCTGTAGCACCAGCTGTCCAGCAAGAGGTGATTGCAGAGTTAAAAGGCTTTTGCAGGAGGTTAAAAGTAATTGCTTATAACAAACACACTGTGTGACACCTAACTTTCTCCCACTCGGACTTTACCGTTAATTTTTATATTGGAGTTAGCTTAGTCACAATAAGGGGGTGAGCAAGGCAGGCACACTAGAGCATCTACTCCCTGGTGGTCTAGTGGCTAGGATTCGGCGCTCTCACCGCCGTGGCCCGGGTTCGATTCCCGGTCAGGGAAAAGTCCCTCTTCTGACCTTGAAAGCTTTTCCTTCCCGTAGGTCAGGGCGTCTCAAAATGAAGTTGCTTTTCTGACTCACAATTTGCCTAGCATGACGCAGTATCGCTCAAAATATGATTTTCGCAAGGTTCCTTTAGAGCTGCTTCCCATGGTGGGAGGTAAGGCTCTTGAGCAAGTGAGATACTGTATTCCGAGGCGCGCTTCCTTTTGTAGGCTTCTGACCCCATGGCCTGTGGCAGGTAGTCCTCCTTTGACTGGGCCGCAGGCTTTGTCTCCAAATGGCGTCCTGGACCCACTGCAACCCACCTGTTTGCTAAAACGGAAGTCTGCCTCTGGGTAAGAAAAAGCTGAGCTGCACGTACGGAAAGCGGCAGAGGCCAGAGGCGGGGAGGGTGTGGCAAGGGCTGCCTGATTTGCATAGTGACCTGTTGCATCTTGGGAATGTACAGGCTTTGGAGCTTAACAGGTACTGCAGGTGTCTGCCTGGCCTGAGAGATGCCTGTCTGGTGCTCCCCTCAGGACACACAGGCCTTCCATTCGAGCATGGAGGGTGAGGGACATGGGTCACCCTCATATACAGGGGTGTGGGCATGGGCAGGATAGGTTGTGGGGGACCCGTCAGGGCATTGCCCGTTCGGAAGGCGAGAGGAGGCGGGGCAGGAAACTCTGCTCAATTTCTTTCCCAGAGGCCTGTGGAGAACCCTTTGCACGTTTGAGCCAGCCGGGCCTGCATCAGCAGATCCTGCTCCACTGGGAAGGGAGAGCCTGTAGGCGTAAATCAAAAAAAGGGGAGAAATCTGCAAATTCTAGTGGCAGACCCATGTTGCCCAGGAAGCAATCAGTTTCTCCTGCTCCCTATAGTGGAAAAAGACATAGGAGGTGTATTTCTCTAGGCAGGGGCTCTGTGTAGATGGCACTTCATTGCTCTGGGAAGCATCCATGCTGGTAGAAGAGTAGCAGCAGACTCCACACCTGAGGCTTGAATGGGGACCGTTGGGGAGGGGCAGTGGGAGGCCGAGGAGGGCGGAGGAAAATGCTTTTCAAAAGCATCTGCACGTTCCTACAAACCTGCTGAAAACCCATACCAGGAATGGGGCTCGAACCCATGCGGACAAACGTCCATTGGATCTTAAGTCCAACGCCTTAACCACTCGGCCACCCTGGTGAGACCCAAGGATTTACTTTCTTCAACTACCTTTTTATGCTTGCTGCTGTAGCACCAGCTGTCCAGCAAGAGGTGATTGCAGAGTTAAAAGGCTTTTGCAGGAGGTTAAAAGTAATTGCTTATAACAAACACACTGTGTGACACCTAACTTTCTCCCACTCGGACTTTACCGTTAATTTTTATATTGGAGTTAGCTTAGTCACAATAAGGGGGTGAGCAAGGCAGGCACACTAGAGCATCTACTCCCTGGTGGGCTAGTGGCTTGGATTCGGCGCTTTCACCGCCGCGGCCTGGGTTCGATTCCCGGTCAGGGAAGATCCCTCTAAAGCATAGATTGCTTAATTTGTCTGTGTATCTTTTTTAAAAGAAGGTCTTTAAAAAGGCACCCCTCCCAATAGATGAAAGCGGAGGAATGGGGCTTGTTCTCCTGTGCCCCAGGTTGCTTTGCCCCCATTGACCTAAGCCACCTTTGTGCGCACGCAGTCCCCCACCCAGTCAGGTGCTCTATGTTGGCGTGAAGTGCAGTACCAGCTCAACAGAAAGGTAAATTGCTGGAAAACCCTGCTGTGATGCATACATCTACTTTGGAGCACTCTTCTCCTTTGCACTCTTGAATGGCTTAAGCGCAATGTATTCTTCCAGCAAGCTGAATAACGAGATAGGTGAGAGAAGGTGTACCAGCTGTCTGTGCGCCATCAGCAGCCACTAGGTGTCCCTCTTGGGTTTTCCCGGGGATCCTGATTGTGCAGGAATTCATCGGTTCAGTAGCAAGGGGGAGAGGATGGCCTGTGCCTGGAAGTGACAGGCAGTCTGGTGGCATCATGAGGATTAAGTTCCGATTCATATTTGCTGTAGAATAAAATATGTTTTCAGCCCCCATGAGCTTTGTCACTCGGAGAGCAGTGTATGAACTTTTGCTGCACGGCTCTGGGCTCCCTGGTGGTCTAGTGGTTAGGATTCGGCGCTCTCACCGCCGCGGCCCGGGTTCGATTCCCGGTCAGGGAAAAGTCCCTCTTCTGACCTTGAAAGCTTTTCCTTCCCGTAGGTCAGGGCTTCTCAAAATGAAGTTGCTTTTCTGACTCACAATTTGCCTAGCATGACGCAGTATCGCTCAAAATATGATTTTCGCAAGGTTCCTTTAGAGCTGCTTCCCATGGTGGGAGGCAAGGCTCTTGAGCAAGTGAGATCCTGTATTCCGAGGCGCGCTTCCTTTTGTAGGCTTCTGACCCCATGGCCTGTGGCAGGTAGTCCTCCTTTGACTGGGCCGCAGGCTTTGTCTCCAAATGGCGTCCTGGACCCACTGCAACCCACCTGTTTGCTAAAACGGAAGTCTGCCTCTGGGTAAGAAAAAGCTGAGCTGCACGTACGGAAAGCGGCAGAGGCCAGAGGCGGGGAGGGTGTGGCAAGGGCTGCCTGATTTGCATAGGGACCTGTTGCATCTTGGGAATGTACAGGCTTTGGAGCTTAACAGGTACTGCAGGTGTCTGCCTGGCCTGAGAGATGCCTGTCTGGTGCTCCCCTCAGGACACACAGGCCTTCCATTCGAGCATGGAGGGTGAGGGACATGGGTCACCCTCATATACAGGGGTGTGGGCATGGGCAGGATAGGTTGTGGGGGACCCGTCAGGGCATTGCCCGTTCGGAAGGCGAGAGGAGGCGGGGCAGGAAACTCTGCTCAATTTCTTTCCCAGAGGCCTGTGGAGAACCCTTTGCACGTTTGAGCCAGCCGGGCCTGCATCAGCAGATCCTGCTCCACTGGGAAGGGAGAGCCTGTAGGCGTAAATCAAAAAAAGGGGAGAAATCTGCAAATTCTAGTGGCAGACCCATGTTGCCCAGGAAGCAATCAGTTTCTCCTGCTCCCTATAGTGGAAAAAGACATAGGAGGTGTATTTCTCTAGGCAGGGGCTCTGTGTAGATGGCACTTCATTGCTCTGGGAAGCATCCATGCTGGTAGAAGAGTAGCAGCAGACTCCACACCTGAGGCTTGAATGTGGACCGTTGGGGAGGGGCAGTGGGAGGCCGAGGAGGGCGGAGGAAAATGCTTTTCAAAAGCATCTGCACGTTCCTACAAACCTGCTGAAAACCCATACCAGGAATGGGGCTCGAACCCATGCGGACAAACGTCCATTGGATCTTAAGTCCAACGCCTTAACCACTCGGCCACCCTGGTGAGACCCAAGGATTTACTTTCTTCAACTACCTTTTTATGCTTGCTGCTGTAGCACCAGCTGTCCAGCAAGAGGTGATTGCAGAGTTAAAAGGCTTTTGCAGGAGGTTAAAAGTAATTGCTTATAACAAACACACTGTGTGACACCTAACTTTCTCCCACTCGGACTTTACCGTTAATTTTTATATTGGAGTTAGCTTAGTCACAATAAGGGGGTGAGCAAGGCAGGCACACTAGAGCATCTACTCCCTGGTGGTCTAGTGGCTAGGATTCGGCGCTTTCACCGCCGCGGCCTGGGTTCGATTCCCGGTCAGGGAAGATCCCTCTAAAGCATAGATTGCTTAATTTGTCTGTGTATCTTTTTTAAAAGAAGGTCTTTAAAAAGGCACCCCTCCCAATAGATGAAAACGGAGGAATGGGGCTTGTTCTCCTGTGCCCCAGGTTGCTTTGCCCCCATTGACCTAAGCCACCTTTGTGCGCACGCAGTCCCCCACCCAGTCAGGTGCTCTATGTTGGCGTGAAGTGCAGTACCAGCTCAACAGAAAGGTAAATTGCTGGAAAACCCTGCTGTGATGCATACATCTACTTTGGAGCACTCTTCTCCTTTGCACTCTTGAATGGCTTAAGCGCAATGTATTCTTCCAGCAAGCTGAATAACGAGATAGGTGAGAGAAGGTGCACCAGCTGTCTGTGCGCCATCAGCAGCCACTAGGTGTCCCTCTTGGGTTTTCCCGGGGATCCTGATTGTGCAGGAATTCATCGGTTCAGTAGCAAGGGGGAGAGGATGGCCTGTGCCTGGAAGTGACAGGCAGTCTGGTGGCATCATGAGGATTAAGTTCCGATTCATATTTGCTGTAGAATAAAATATGTTTTCAGCCCCCATGAGCTTTGTCACTCGGAGAGCAGTGTATGAACTTTTGCTGCACGGCTCTGGGCTTCCTGGTGGTCTAGTGGTTAGGATTCGGCGCTCTCACCGCCGCGGCCCGGGTTCGATTCCCGGTCAGGGAAAAGTCCCTCTTCTGACCTTGAAAGCTTTTCCTTCCCGTAGGTCAGGGCTTCTCAAACGAAGTTGCTTTTCTGACTCACAATTTGCCTAGCATGACGCAGTATCGCTCAAAATATGATTTTCGCAAGGTTCCTTTAGAGCTGCTTCCCATGGTGGGAGGCAAGGCTCTTGAGCAAGTGAGATCCTGTATTCCGAGGCGCGCTTCCTTTTGTAGGCTTCTGACCCCATGGCCTGTGGCAGGTAGTCCTCCTTTGACTGGGCCGCAGGCTTTGTCTCCAAATGGCGTCCTGGACCCACTGCAACCCACCTGTTTGCTAAAACGGAAGTCTGCCTCTGGGTAAGAAAAAGCTGAGCTGCACGTACGGAAAGCGGCAGAGGCCAGAGGCGGGGAGGGTGTGGCAAGGGCTGCCTGATTTGCATAGTGACCTGTTGCATCTTGGGAATGTACAGGCTTTGGAGCTTAACAGGTACTGCAGGTGTCTGCCTGGCCTGAGAGATGCCTGTCTGGTGCTCCCCTCAGGACACACAGGCCTTCCATTCGAGCATGGAGGGTGAGGGACATGGGTCACCCTCATATACAGGGGTGTGGGCATGGGCAGGATAGGTTGTGGGGGACCCGTCAGGGCATTGCCCGTTCGGAAGGCGAGAGGAGGCGGGGCAGGAAACTCTGCTCAATTTCTTTCCCAGAGGCCTGTGGAGAACCCTTTGCACGTTTGAGCCAGCCGGGCCTGCATCAGCAGATCCTGCTCCACTGGGAAGGGAGAGCCTGTAGGCGTAAATCAAAAAAAGGGGAGAAATCTGCAAATTCTAGTGGCAGACCCATGTTGCCCAGGAAGCAATCAGTTTCTCCTGCTCCCTATAGTGGAAAAAGACATAGGAGGTGTATTTCTCTAGGCAGGGGCTCTGTGTAGATGGCACTTCATTGCTCTGGGAAGCATCCATGCTGGTAGAAGAGTAGCAGCAGACTCCACACCTGAGGCTTGAATGTGGACCGTTGGGGAGGGGCAGTGGGAGGCCGAGGAGGGCGGAGGAAAATGCTTTTCAAAAGCATCTGCACGTTCCTACAAACCTGCTGAAAACCCATACCAGGAATGGGGCTCGAACCCATGCGGACAAACGTCCATTGGATCTTAAGTCCAACGCCTTAACCACTCGGCCACCCTGGTGAGACCCAAGGATTTACTTTCTTCAACTACCTTTTTATGCTTGCTGCTGTAGCACCAGCTGTCCAGCAAGAGGTGATTGCAGAGTTAAAAGGCTTTTGCAGGAGGTTAAAAGTAATTGCTTATAACAAACACACTGTGTGACACCTAACTTTCTCCCACTCGGACTTTACCGTTAATTTTTATATTGGAGTTAGCTTAGTCACAATAAGGGGGTGAGCAAGGCAGGCACACTAGAGCATCTACTCCCTGGTGGTCTAGTGGCTAGGATTCGGCGCTTTCACCGCCGCGGCCCGGGTTCGATTCCCGGTCAGGGAAGATCCCTCTAAAGCATAGATTGCTTAATTTGTCTGTGTATCTTTTTTAAAAGAAGGTCTTTAAAAAGGCACCCCTCCCAATAGATGAAAACGGAGGAATGGGGCTTGTTCTCCTGTGCCCCAGGTTGCTTTGCCCCCATTGACCTAAGCCACCTTTGTGCGCACGCAGTCCCCCACCCAGTCAGGTGCTCTATGTTGGCGTGAAGTGCAGTACCAGCTCAACAGAAAGGTAAATTGCTGGAAAACCCTGCTGTGATGCATACATCTACTTTGGAGCACTCTTCTCCTTTGCACTCTTGAATGGCTTAAGCGCAATGTATTCTTCCAGCAAGCTGAATAACGAGATAGGTGAGAGAAGGTGCACCAGCTGTCTGTGCGCCATCAGCAGCCACTAGGTGTCCCTCTTGGGTTTTCCCGGGGATCCTGATTGTGCAGGAATTCATCGGTTCAGTAGCAAGGGGGAGAGGATGGCCTGTGCCTGGAAGTGACAGGCAGTCTGGTGGCATCATGAGGATTAAGTTCCGATTCATATTTGCTGTAGAATAAAATATGTTTTCAGCCCCCATGAGCTTTGTCACTCGGAGAGCAGTGTATGAACTTTTGCTGCACGGCTCTGGGCTTCCTGGTGGTCTAGTGGTTAGGATTCGGCGCTCTCACCGCCGCGGCCCGGGTTCGATTCCCGGTCAGGGAAAAGTCCCTCTTCTGACCTTGAAAGCTTTTCCTTCCCGTAGGTCAGGGCTTCTCAAACGAAGTTGCTTTTCTGACTCACAATTTGCCTAGCATGACGCAGTATCGCTCAAAATATGATTTTCGCAAGGTTCCTTTAGAGCTGCTTCCCATGGTGGGAGGCAAGGCTCTTGAGCAAGTGAGATCCTGTATTCCGAGGCGCGCTTCCTTTTGTAGGCTTCTGACCCCATGGCCTGTGGCAGGTAGTCCTCCTTTGACTGGGCCGCAGGCTTTGTCTCCAAATGGCGTCCTGGACCCACTGCAACCCACCTGTTTGCTAAAACGGAAGTCTGCCTCTGGGTAAGAAAAAGCTGAGCTGCACGTACGGAAAGCGGCAGAGGCCAGAGGCGGGGAGGGTGTGGCAAGGGCTGCCTGATTTGCATAGTGACCTGTTGCATCTTGGGAATGTACAGGCTTTGGAGCTTAACAGGTACTGCAGGTGTCTGCCTGGCCTGAGAGATGCCTGTCTGGTGCTCCCCTCAGGACACACAGGCCTTCCATTCGAGCATGGAGGGTGAGGGACATGGGTCACCCTCATATACAGGGGTGTGGGCATGGGCAGGATAGGTTGTGGGGGACCCGTCAGGGCATTGCCCGTTTGGAAGCCCGTTCGGAAGGCGAGAGGAGGCGGGGCAGGAAACTCTGCTCAATTTCTTTCCCAGAGGCCTGTGGAGAACCCTTTGCACGTTTGAGCCAGCCGGGCCTGCATCAGCAGATCCTGCTCCACTGGGAAGGGAGAGCCTGTAGGCGTAAATCAAAAAAAGGGGAGAAATCTGCAAATTCTAGTGGCAGACCCATGTTGCCCAGGAAGCAATCAGTTTCTCCTGCTCCCTATAGTGGAAAAAGACATAGGAGGTGTATTTCTCTAGGCAGGGGCTCTGTGTAGATGGCACTTCATTGCTCTGGGAAGCATCCATGCTGGTAGAAGAGTAGCAGCAGACTCCACACCTGAGGCTTGAATGGGGACCGTTGGGGAGGGGCAGTGGGAGGCCGAGGAGGGCGGAGGAAAATGCTTTTCAAAAGCATCTGCACGTTCCTACAAACCTGCTGAAAACCCATACCAGGAATGGGGCTCAAACCCATGCGGACAAACGTCCATTGGATCTTAAGTCCAACGCCTTAACCACTCGGCCACCCTGGTGAGACCCAAGGATTTACTTTCTTCAACTCCCTTTTTATGCTTGCTGCTGTAGCACCAGCTGTCCAGCAAGAGGTGATTGCAGAGTTAAAAGTCTTTTGCAGGAGGTTAAAAGTAATTGCTTATAACAAACACACTGTGTGACACCTAACTTTCTCCCACTCGGACTTTACCGTTAATTTTTATATTGGAGTTAGCTTAGTCACAATAAGGGGGTGAGCAAGGCAGGCACACTAGCGCATCTACTCCCTGGTGGTCTAGTGGCTAGGATTCGGCGCTTTCACCGCCGCGGCCCGGGTTCGATTCCCGGTCAGGGAAGATCCCTCTAAAGCATAGATTGCTTAATTTGTCTGTGTATCTTTTTTAAAAGAAGGTCTTTAAAAAGGCACCCCTCCCAATAGATGAAAGCGGAGGAATGGGGCTTGTTCTCCTGTGCCCCAGGTTGCTTTGCCCCCATTGACCTAAGCCACCTTTGTGCGCACGCAGTCCCCCACCCAGTCAGGTGCTCTATGTTGGCGTGAAGTGCAGTACCAGCTCAACAGAAAGGTAAATTGCTGGAAAACCCTGCTGTGATGCATACATCTACTTTGGAGCACTCTTCTCCTTTGCACTCTTGAATCGCTTAAGCGCAATGTATTCTTCCAGCAAGCTGAATAACGAGATAGGTGAGAGAAGGTGTACCAGCTGTCTGTGCGCCATCAGCAGCCACTAGGTGTCCCTCTTGTGTTTTCCCGGGGATCCTGATTGTGCAGGAATTCATCGGTTCAGTAGCAAGGGGGAGAGGATGGCCTGTGCCTGGAAGTGACAGGCAGTCTGGTGGCATCATGAGGATTAAGTTCCGATTCATATTTGCTGTAGAATAAAATATGTTTTCAGCCCCCATGAGCTTTGTCACTCGGAGAGCAGTGTATGAACTTTTGCTGCACGGCTCTGGGCTCCCTGGTGGTCTAGTGGTTAGGATTCAGCGCTCTCACCGCCGTGGCCCGGGTTCGATTCCCGGTCAGGGAAAAGTCCCTCTTCTGACCTTGAAAGCTTTTCCTTCCCGTAGGTCAGGGCGTCTCAAAATGAAGTTGCTTTTCTGACTCACAATTTGCCTAGCATGACGCAGTATCGCTCAAAATATGATTTTCGCAAGGTTCCTTTAGAGCTGCTTCCCATGGTGGGAGGCAAGGCTCTTGAGCAAGTGAGATCCTGTATTCCGAGGCGCGCTTCCTTTTGTAGGCTTCTGACCCCATGGCCTGTGGCAGGTAGTCCTCCTTTGACTGGGCCGCAGGCTTTGTCTCCAAATGGCGTCCTGGACCCACTGCAACCCACCTGTTTGCTAAAACGGAAGTCTGCCTCTGGGTAAGAAAAAGCTGAGCTGCACGTACGGAAAGCGGCAGAGGCCAGAGGCGGGGAGGGTGTGGCAAGGGCTGCCTGATTTGCATAGTGACCTGTTGCATCGTGGGAATGTACAGGCTTTGGAGCTTAACAGGTACTGCAGGTGTCTGCCTGGCCTGAGAGATGCCTGTCTGGTGCTCCCCTCAGGACACACAGGCCTTCCATTCGAGCATGGAGGGTGAGGGACATGGGTCACCCTCATATACAGGGGTGTGGGCATGGGCAGGATAGGTTGTGGGGGACCCGTCAGGGCATTGCCCGTTCGGAAGGCGAGAGGAGGCGGGGCAGGAAACTCTGCTCAATTTCTTTCCCAGAGGCCTGTGGAGAACCCTTTGCACGTTTGAGCCAGCCGGGCCTGCATCAGCAGATCCTGCTCCACTGGGAAGGGAGAGCCTGTAGGCGTAAATCAAAAAAAGGGGAGAAATCTGCAAATTCTAGTGGCAGACCCATGTTGCCCAGGAAGCAATCAGTTTCTCCTGCTCCCTATAGTGGAAAAAGACATAGGAGGTGTATTTCTCTAGGCAGGGGCTCTGTGTAGATGGCACTTCATTGCTCTGGGAAGCATCCATGCTGGTAGAAGAGTAGCAGCAGACTCCACACCTGAGGCTTGAATGGGGACCGTTGGGGAGGGGCAGTGGGAGGCCGAGGAGGGCGGAGGAAAATGCTTTTCAAAAGCATCTGCACGTTCCTACAAACCTGCTGAAAACCCATACCAGGAATGGGGCTCGAACCCATGCGGACAAACGTCCATTGGATCTTAAGTCCAACGCCTTAACCACTCGGCCACCCTGGTGAGACCCAAGGATTTACTTTCTTCAACTACCTTTTTATGCTTGCTGCTGTAGCACCAGCTGTCCAGCAAGAGGTGATTGCAGAGTTAAAAGGCTTTTGCAGGAGGTTAAAAGTAATTGCTTATAACAAACACACTGTGTGACACCTAACTTTCTCCCACTCGGACTTTACCGTTAATTTTTATATTGGAGTTAGCTTAGTCACAATAAGGGGGTGAGCAAGGCAGGCACACTAGAGCATCTACTCCCTGGTGGTCTAGTGGCTAGGATTCGGCGCTTTCACCGCCGCGGCCCGGGTTCGATTCCCGGTCAGGGCAGATCCCTCTAAAGCATAGATTGCTTAATTTGTCTGTGTATCTTTTTTAAAAGAAGGTCTTTAAAAAGGCACCCCTCCCAATAGATGAAAGCGGAGGAATGGGGCTTGTTCTCCTGTGCCCCAGGTTGCTTTGCCCCCATTGACCTAAGCCACCTTTGTGCGCACGCAGTCCCCCACCCAGTCAGGTGCTCTATGTTGGCGTGAAGTGCAGTACCAGCTCAACAGAAAGGTAAATTGCTGGAAAACCCTGCTGTGATGCATACATCTACTTTGGAGCACTCTTCTCCTTTGCACTCTTGAATGGCTTAAGCGCAATGTATTCTTCCAGCAAGCTGAATAACGAGATAGGTGAGAGAAGGTGTACCAGCTGTCTGTGCGCCATCAGCAGCCACTAGGTGTCCCTCTTGGGTTTTCCCGGGGATCCTGATTGTGCAGGAATTCATCGGTTCAGTAGCAAGGGGGAGAGGATGGCCTGTGCCTGGAAGTGACAGGCAGTCTGGTGGCATCATGAGGATTAAGTTCCGATTCATATTTGCTGTAGAATAAAATATGTTTTCAGCCCCCATGAGCTTTGTCACTCGGAGAGCAGTGTATGAACTTTTGCTGCATGGCTCTGGGCTCCCTGGTGGTCTAGTGGTTAGGATTCGGCGCTCTCACCGCCGCGGCCCGGGTTCGATTCCCGGTCAGGGAAAAGTCCCTCTTCTGACCTTGAAAGCTTTTCCTTCCCGTAGGTCAGGGCTTCTCAAAATGAAGTTGCTTTTCTGACTCACAATTTGCCTAGCATGACGCAGTATCGCTCAAAATATGATTTTCGCAAGGTTCCTTTAGAGCTGCTTCCCATGGTGGGAGGCAAGGCTCTTGAGCAAGTGAGATCCTGTATTCCGAGGCGCGCTTCCTTTTGTAGGCTTCTGACCCCATGGCCTGTGGCAGGTAGTCCTCCTTTGACTGGGCCGCAGGCTTTGTCTCCAAATGGCGTCCTGGACCCACTGCAACCCACCTGTTTGCTAAAACGGAAGTCTGCCTCTGGGTAAGAAAAAGCTGAGCTGCACGTACGGAAAGCGGCAGAGGCCAGAGGCGGGGAGGGTGTGGCAAGGGCTGCCTGATTTGCATAGTGACCTGTTGCATCTTGGGAATGTACAGGCTTTGGAGCTTAACAGGTACTGCAGGTGTCTGCCTGGCCTGAGAGATGCCTGTCTGGTGCTCCCCTCAGGACACACAGGCCTTCCATTCGAGCATGGAGGGTGAGGGACATGGGTCACCCTCATATACAGGGGTGTGGGCATGGGCAGGATAGGTTGTGGGGGACCCGTCAGGGCATTGCCCGTTTGGAAGCCCGTTCGGAAGGCGAGAGGAGGCGGGGCAGGAAACTCTGCTCAATTTCTTTCCCAGAGGCCTGTGGAGAACCCTTTGCACGTTTGAGCCAGCCGGGCCTGCATCAGCAGATCCTGCTCCACTGGGAAGGGAGAGCCTGTAGACGTAAATTAAAAAAAAGGGGAGAAATCTGCAAATTCTAGTGGCAGACCCATGTTGCCCAGGAAGCAATCAGTTTCTCCTGCTCCCTATAGTGGAAAAAGACATAGGAGGTGTATTTCTCTAGGCAGGGGCTCTGTGTAGATGGCACTTCATTGCTCTGGGAAGCATCCATGCTGGTAGAAGAGTAGCAGCAGACTCCACACCTGAGGCTTGAATGGGGACCGTTGGGGAGGGGCAGTGGGAGGCCGAGGAGGGCGGAGGAAAATGCTTTTCAAAAGCATCTGCACGTTCCTACAAACCTGCTGAAAACCCATACCAGGAATGGGGCTCAAACCCATGCGGACAAACGTCCATTGGATCTTAAGTCCAACGCCTTAACCACTCGGCCACCCTGGTGAGACCCAAGGATTTACTTTCTTCAACTCCCTTTTTATGCTTGCTGCTGTAGCACCAGCTGTCCAGCAAGAGGTGATTGCAGAGTTAAAAGGCTTTTGCAGGGGGTTAAAAGTAATTGCTTATAACAAACACACTGTGTGACACCTAACTTTCTCCCACTCGGACCTTACCGTTAATTTTTATATTGGAGTTAGCTTAGTCACAATAAGGGGGTGAGCAAGGCAGGCACACTAGAGCATCTACTCCCTGGTGGTCTAGTGGCTAGGATTCAGCGCTTTCACCGCCGCGGCCCGGGTTCGATTCCCGGTCAGGGAAGATCCCTCTAAAGCATAGATTGCTTAATTTGTCTGTGTATCTTTTTTAAAAGAAGGTCTTTAAAAAGGCACCCCTCCCAATAGATGAAAGCGGAGGAATGGGGCTTGTTCTCCTGTGCCCCAGGTTGCTTTGCCCCCATTGACCTAAGCCACCTTTGTGCGCACGCAGTCCCCCACCCAGTCAGGTGCTCTATGTTGGCGTGAAGTGCAGTACCAGCTCAACAGAAAGGTAAATTGCTGGAAAACCCTGCTGTGATGCATACATCTACTTTGGAGCACTCTTCTCCTTTGCACTCTTGAATCGCTTAAGCGCAATGTATTCTTCCAGCAAGCTGAATAACGAGATAGGTGAGAGAAGGTGTACCAGCTGTCTGTGCGCCATCAGCAGCCACTAGGTGTCCCTCTTGTGTTTTCCCGGGGATCCTGATTGTGCAGGAATTCATCGGTTCAGTAGCAAGGGGGAGAGGATGGCCTGTGCCTGGAAGTGACAGGCAGTCTGGTGGCATCATGAGTGTGAGAAGTTGGCCTGGTATATAATGCTCACTAATTCTAGTGATCACTTTGTACCATGCCAAGCAACCCTTATGATGATTGGTTGTAATTCAACCTTGTAGACCAGTTATCCTAATGGTAACGTGGACAAAGCAGTCTTAGGCTAAACTCTGAAAGGCATGTGAAGCCAGCTGTTATACCATACACAACCCCCTTGAATACCAAATGAAAGGGACACCACACAGATATATATTGAAAATATATATTGATTTATTAACTATTAAAATCCCCTGGACTCTTTATGAGCACAGAAGCACAAGCGTTAAATCACAAGACAGTTTAAAATACACAAAAGTTGCACAATATGGATGAGCCCTAGGGGCCACCTAAACCATATACTAAGAAAGTGGTATAAGAGATACCAAGAGGAAAGTGAAGAGGCCTAGGGCCTTGGGAATCGCTGGAGCTATTCGAGACTGGCAATGACTAAGTCGGGAAAGGCCCACGGGACTCGGGTGCAGTGTTCAAAGTGCACGCACTTTCCAATGCAAAGTCTATGGTGCTTAAAAAGTACAAAGTTAGTTTATGGGCACTTCCGCTGAACCTAGAGGAACAAAACTTAAGACACAGACCCTAGAGGTGTGTACCAGTGTAGGGACACCGGCTTTGCAATGTTACCTCACCCACAGGAAGTGGGTGCACAGGGTCGAAGTGGCGTTGGGTTTTGACACGCAGGTTCTTGGCGCTTGAAGCTGAAGATGCTGCAGGCGATGTGAAGGAGAAGTGTCCGGTGGATCCAAGGGTGGATCTGAAGTGGTGAAGACCTGAAAGCAGAGGGGACAATGTTCAAAGTCACTGACCAGTGACCACCGTGGAACCAGATTGGAACCAGGCAAAGTCGGGTGCAAACAGGTGATGAGGTGTTGCTTCTCTCTACAGCCACATGGACACGAAGAGGTCAAGGACGTCCAGGAGTCAATCACGAGCTGTCCCCCAAAGGCTCTAGCTGATGGCGGTGTCGGCAACTCGATTGAAGCAAACAAGCCTTGGCTAATGCAAGCCACGGGGAAAGTGAAAAAGGCTTATTACTCGGACCAGCAAGGTCAGAGCGGGTACTCCTTTCTACAGAAGCGAGGGCAGGTCTGGAGCAACCAGACCCACAGTGTAAATCGTAGGTTTCGTCGCCAAGATGGCCGCTGACCACGTGACAAGCGGCCGGGATGGCGAGTCGAGTGGCAAGAAGCAAAAGGGCCCCACGCAGATCGTGGAGATGCTGGAGGGCTGATCTTTGGTGCAAATGCTGCTCAGTTGTGGGGCTTCCCAAACCCTAAAGCACAGAGTCGAGGGTGCCTCGGGTGCTGTGCAGTCAGCGTCTCGGGGGTCTTTCAAGATGGCCGCTCCCACGTCTCTCGGTGCCTCCACGGGTCCCTTCTTTGCAGGGACTGTGGATCGAGCTGGGAGAAGTCTGGGAAGCTGTGTCTTGTCAGGCTCTGCACTCGGGCTCCGGCGGGAGGCGGCGGCAAAGCAGACGTCGAGGCGCTGGGTGATGCCTGTGTTCACAGGGTGGCCCCTCCTAGGCCACTAGGGAGATTCTCTTCAGTCTTCTGTGCAGCAGAATGTCGAAGTCCAGTCTTCTTCTTGTTTAAAGTTGATTTCAGGATGATCTGCTGTGCAATGGCACTGCTCCCTCTCTTATTCCCATCTGAGGGGTGGATCTCCTGCTAGGTCCCTCCCCTATGGGTGGGACCAGGAAGGGGGGTGGTTACACCCCCTCTCCTTTGTCCAGCTCCTCGCCAGGAATGGGGCTGGAAAGCCCCAGAACCGGTTTGGGCTGGCTTATGCACAGGGACACCTTGTGTGCCCCAGGCATGTCTCAATCTATTCAGCCCTGTCCTACCCAATACACAAAACCCTGTCTGGGGTGGTACTCGCACCTCCCCAGGCAGGAAACCCTTTGTCCAGGCCCTCCTCGCTGGAAGGACTCCCAGCAGCAGGAGGTCAGACATGTGTCTGTGGTGGCAGCATCCATTTTGTGATGCTGAGGCTCTGTTTAACTTTAACCAGGGTTAAGGCTACACACATGTCGTGTCCCTCTAGAAGGGTGGAATGCTATCCCCGTCGCCAGAACTGGCGAGGGGATAGTATTCCAATTCGTATGACACCTTACTCGACATGTTTTGATAAAGCCAAACCAAAGATAGCATTTAACCGCAAGGATTATAATGCACTTAAGAGTATATGGTATGGCAATATCCCGGAACAGCTTAGGGAGTGGTTCCCGACAGCTGCAGACAGGCTCAGCTCATGCTAGAGCACCATCTCACATATTTCCAAGCACTCTGCCTCCAGGATTGATGAGGCCTTCCATAGGAGTGGCTGATAGGAACATATGTGTCCAGTTTAGGGTTAGGCACAGACATACTGCACCTAAGTAAGAGGTGATTACACCAACTTACCCCAGCTGAGTGATCAGCCAGTTGTGTCAAATATGGAGGCCAGGCCAGGGGTGGCACAATACATGCTGCAGCCCCTGGCAGGCCTTGGCTACACCTATGCCCTGGGTACCTATGGTACACTGTTACAGGGGCCTATAAGGTGAACCAATTCCAATTGTGTTATGCACCTAAGGTACATGGAGTCCATTTTAAGGAGAGAGCAATCAGCCTGGGGCCCTGAATAGCAGGATCCCAGGCCAACTAAGTCAAAAACCAGCTAAACACCAGGCAAAAAGTTTGGGGGTAACCATAGTCAGATATCCACCTTCCTACATAACCCCCCCCAAACGAAAGGAGATAAGGCTATCCTTGACCAGGTAAGCCTATATTGCCTAAGTGAACATATAAGGAAGTACCAGCTCTGGCTTGGTAACCCCCTGTCTCATGGTCCACTAAGCAATCCCTCACCCTAAGGGTATCGGAGGGTCTCCACCATAGGGAATCTCTACCTGTGGTGTGTCTTTGCAAAGTCAAAGGCTGGTGTTGAGATGGAGTACTGAAGTGAGTTTCCTCTGTAGGGCTCAGCTTCCTCCAATCACTCTCCACCATGTGTGCCTTTCTTTCTCTGACTGAGTTGCACTGTGCTCTCAGGGTCAACCTCTGGTTACCTAAAGCTGGAGGCTGGGTCCCTCTGTTTGGCTTACTGGAGGGACAGGTCAGGTTTGGGCCCTTAGGGTCCCAGGTTTGGCTGTGCCCAACAATATCCATCTGGGGGAGGTCCCTAACTACTTTTAAGGGGGATCCCTCAGGAGTTTTTAAAGCTTGCACCTCACTAGGGCTACTAGTTTCGGTGCCCCTAATCTGCTGATGGGGGTGCTTTATTTGACAGGGGGCCCTTTGGGTCTCACTGTCCTTCTTGTCCTCTGCAGCCCTGGGCTGAGTAAGGCAAGGTAGAGAGGGGCAGGTTACCTGCTCCAGACTGGGTCCCACCTGAGAAGGGTCCACTGCCATCAGAGGCTCTGTTAGGCCAGGCCTAACAACCTCTGGGACAGTTCCTTCATCAGGGGTAAGATCAGTTCCCTGAGGAGGCTGATCCTTTCCTAAAGTCTGGTGGGAGGGAGATTTCTCTTCCTCCTCAATGCTCTCTGTTTGGGTGGAGTGATCCATCATTTCAGGCTTCACTACCCATGTATCAGTTTGAGTTTGGGCTGTGGCCATCACAGCCCCACCAACCTTTTCAGGAGGAGACTCAGTTTGGGTATGGGCTGTTATCAGTACAGCCCTGCTACTCTCTTCAGGAGGGAAGTTATCTAAAGATGGGGCTGAGGTTTTCTCAGCCCTCCCAACCTTTTCAGGAAGGACATCTTGAATTGGGGCTGTAGCCATTACAGCCCCACTAACCTTTCCATGGAGATTTACCATTCTAGAATGGGTTTGCTGTTCAACCTCAGCCCAGGCTGAGATTTCCAAATCATTACCCAGTAGGCAATCTACAGGCAAGTTTGCTGACACTGCCACTCTCTTTGGGCCAGTGACACCTCCCCAGCTAAGATTGACTACTGCCATGGGATGCTTGGATTCTATGCCATCAATGTTTGTCACCTGATATTTGGCATCAGGTAAAAGTTGCCTTGAGGGGACTAGACATTCAGCCACCATGGTGATGCTAGCCCCTGTGTCTCTGAAGGCCTCAACTTTCAAGCCATTGATGAGGGGCTCCTGTCTATACTTGCTCAAAGTGTTTGGGCAAGCTGTGAAATTGGCAAACCCCATGCCAGTCTCATAGACAAGAGTATCTGAGTTAGGGGACCTGGATAGGCCAGAGTCCACCTGTCCTCCAAAAGTAAACCCACCCAAATTCTTGGGGGTGCTCCCACCACCTGGGGGACCACTGCTAACAGTGACAGGAGGTGTTGGAGCCTTACCTGGAGGTATATTCTCCTTATTGCCATTCTTGGGACAACAGCTATCTGTTTTGTAATGCCCTACCTGTTTACAGGTATGACAATAAGGCTTTTTCTGGGATGTAGAAGTGTCTTGGGACCCACCCCCATTCTTGGAGTTTTGGGGCCCTGGGGAAGTCTTTTCCTTACTTTTATCCCCACCCTTCTCTTGAGGCTTGGTAGTCTCTTTCTTTTGGTCACCACCCTGGTTCTTAGGCCTGATCCTGGTTCTGACCCATTTGTCTGCCCTCCTACCCAATTCTTGTGGGGAGGTCAGATCAGAGTCAACCAGGTGCTGATGTAGAAGCTGATTTTGACAATTACTTAAGATTTGCTCTCTCATAATTAAATTATACAATCCTGTATAGTCAGTAACCTTACTTCCCAGCAACCAGCCCTCCAGAGCCTTAGTGGCACACTCAACACATTCAGACCAGTCCTGAGTCTGTGTCTTCTGGGTGTCTCTGAACATTAACCTGTACTGTTCAGTGGTTAAGCCTAACCCATCAATCAGAGCACTCTTCAGGACCATGTAGTTTCTAGAATCCTCATCACTAACTGTGAGGAGTCTGTCTCTGCCTCTACCTTCAAAGGAGAGCCACAAGATTGCTGCCCACTGCTCCTGAGGGATCTGCTGTACCATGCAGGCTCTCTCAAGTGCAGTCATCCATTTGTGGATATCATCCCCAGCTTTGTAGGGGGGCACAATCTTACTCAGGTTTCTTGTATCAAAGGACCTGTCTTTATCCTTCTGGATATTGCTGCCACCAGTGGATCCTAATCCACTCTCTCTAGGCTGTCTTGCTCTAGCAAGTTTCTCCTTGGCCAGGGCAACCTCTAACTCTTGCCTCTGGATCCTAAGCTCAGCCTCTCTCATCTTGGCCTCATGTTCCCTTCTCTGAGGGCTAGTCATCTCCTTTCTGGAGTGACCATGAGAGCCTCTAGAGACATGGGAGGTATTGGATTCACCTGAGTGATGCCTCCTCCTCCTATGGCCCTGGTTAAGTCCACCTGGGGGTCTGAATGGGTTGTTACCTGATTCATTCCCAAGTTGACTTAAGTTAGCCTGGTTCAGTCTACTGACCAGCACCTGACTATTTCTGTCATCATCTGACTCACTGCTTTCCACCTCCTCCTCCTCTTCTTCTTCCTCTACATCTACTTGAGGAGCTCCAGTGGTGGAGGCTTCCTCATCTACCAGGATGATAGGGGCAGGGGTGTCTACAGTGTCATCCTCTGAAGGATGGCCTCCTTCAGCATCCCCTGTGGGGTTTGCTTTAGAGGTCTTTAGAGCCTCAGACTGATCCAAGAGCTCTCTTAGGTGGTCTGTAGTAGGGGAAGGCCCTGTCTTCAGACCCCTTAAGACACAAAGCTGTCTTAATTCCTTAAAGGGAAAAATAGCAAACTGGGATGGTGCCCTTGGAGGGTCACTCTCAACAGGAGTAAGTCCACTGGACCCCTCTGTTCCAGACATTGCTCTAGTGTGGGTGGATGTGTTGCAATCTACCTACACTGGTGTTTACCTACTAAACCTATCTAGTAGTTGTAGCTAGGGTGTGCTACTCCCTTTGCTCTACAACAACTAAGTTCAGTAGAACTTATGTATACTAGTCTTGTTTTATATGTACCTAGCAGGTACCTGTATGATCTTTCAAATGATAATCTCAAAGATTGCAATGGTAAAACAAGAGCAAGCTCAGATCCCAATCCGCTGCTCACCAATGTGAGAAGTTGGCCTGGTATATAATGCTCACTAATTCTAGTGATCACTTTGTACCATGCCAAGCAACCCTTATGATGATTGGTTGTAATTCAACCTTGTAGACCAGTTATCCTAATGGTAACGTGGACAAAGCAGTCTTAGGCTAAACTCTGAAAGGCATGTGAAGCCAGCTGTTATACCATACACAACCCCCTTGAATACCAAATGAAAGGGACACCACACAGATATATATTGAAAATATATATTGATTTATTAACTATTAAAATCCCCTGGACTCTTTATGAGCACAGAAGCACAAGCGTTAAATCACAAGACAGTTTAAAATACACAAAAGTTGCACAATATGGATGAGCCCTAGGGGCCACCTAAACCATATACTAAGAAAGTGGTATAAGAGATACCAAGAGGAAAGTGAAGAGGCCTAGGGCCTTGGGAATCGCTGGAGCTATTCGAGACTGGCAATGACTAAGTCGGGAAAGGCCCACGGGACTCGGGTGCAGTGTTCAAAGTGCACGCACTTTCCAATGCAAAGTCTATGGTGCTTAAAAAGTACAAAGTTAGTTTAAGGGCACTTCCGCTGAACCTAGAGGAACAAAACTTAAGACACAGACCCTAGAGGTGTGTACCAGTGTAGGGACACCGGCTTTGCAATGTTACCTCACCCACAGGAAGTGGGTGCACAGGGTCGAAGTGGCGTTGGGTTTTGACACGCAGGTTCTTGGCGCTTGAAGCTGAAGATGCTGCAGGCGATGTGAAGGAGAAGTGTCCGGTGGATCCAAGGGTGGATCTGAAGTGGTGAAGACCTGAAAACAGAGGGGACAATGTTCAAAGTCACTGACCAGTGACCACCGTGGAACCAGATTGGAACCAGGCAAAGTCGGGTGCAAACAGGTGATGAGGTGTTGCTTCTCTCTGCAGCCACATGGACACGAAGAGGTCAAGGACGTCCAGGAGTCAATCACGAGCTGTCCCTCAAAGGTTCTAGCTGATGGCGGTGTCGGCAACTCGATTGAAGCAAACAAGCCTTGGCTAATGCAAGCCACGGGGAAAGTGAAAAAGGCTTATTACTCGGACCAGCAAGGTCAGAGCGGGTACTCCTTTCTACAGAAGCGAGGGCAAGTCTTGAGCAACCAGACCCACAGTGTAAATCGTAGGTTTTGTCGCCAAGATGGCCGCTGACCACGTGACAAGCGGCCGGGATGGCGAGTCGAGTGGCAAGAAGCAAAAGGGCCCCACGCAGATCGTGGAGATGCTGGAGGGCTGATCTTTGGTGTAAATGCTGCTCAGTTGTAGGGCTTCCCAAACCCCAAAGCACAGAGTCGAGGGTGCCTCGGGTGCTGCGCAGTCAGCGTCTCGGGTGTCTTTCAAGATGGCCGCTCCCACGTCTCTCGGTGCCTCCACGGGTCCCTTCTTTGCAGGGACTGTGGATCGGGCTGGGAGAAGTCTGGGAAGCTGTGTCTTGTCAGGCTCTGCACTCGGGCTCCGGCGGGAGGCGGCGGCAAAGCAGACGTCGAGGCGCTGGGTGATGCCTGTGTTCACAGGGTGGCCCCTCCTAGGCCACTAGGGAGATTCTCTTCAGTCTTCTGTGCAGCAGAATGTCGAAGTCCAGTCTTCTTCTTGTTTAAAGTTGATTTCAGGATGATCTGCTGTGCAATGGCACTGCTCCCTCTCTTATTCCCATCTGAGGGGTGGATCTCCTGCTAGGTCCCTCCCCTATGGGTGGGACCAGGAAGGGGGGTGGTTACACCCCCTCTCCTTTGTCCAGCTCCTCGCCAGGAATGGGGCTGGAAAGCCCCAGAACCGGTTTGGGCTGGCTTATGCACAGGGACACCTTGTGTGCCCCAGGCATGTCTCAATCTATTCAGCCCTGTCCTACCCAATACACAAAACCCTGTCTGGGGTGGTACTCGCACCTCCCCAGGCAGGAAACCCTTTGTCCAGGCCCTCCTCGCTGGAAGGACTCCCAGCAGCAGGAGGTCAGACATGTGTCTGTGGTGGCAGCATCCATTTTGTGATGCTGAGGCTCTGTTTAACTTTAACCAGGGTTAAGGCTACACACATGTCGTGTCCCTCTAGAAGGGTGGAATGCTATCCCCGTCGCCAGAACTGGCGAGGGGATAGTATTCCAATTCGTATGACACCTTACTCGACATGTTTTGATAAAGCCAAACCAAAGATAGCATTTAACCGCAAGGATTATAATGCACTTAAGAGTATATGGTATGGCAATATCCCGGAACAGCTTAGGGAGTGGTTCCCGACAGCTGCAGACAGGCTCAGCTCATGCTAGAGCACCATCTCACATATTTCCAAGCACTCTGCCTCCAGGATTGATGAGGCCTTCCATAGGAGTGGCTGATAGGAACATATGTGTCCAGTTTAGGGTTAGGCACAGACATACTGCACCTAAGTAAGAGGTGATTACACCAACTTACCCCAGCTGAGTGATCAGCCAGTTGTGTCAAATATGGAGGCCAGGCCAGGGGTGGCACAATACATGCTGCAGCCCCTGGCAGGCCTTGGCTACACCTATGCCCTGGGTACCTATGGTACACTGTTACAGGGGCCTATAAGGTGAACCAATTCCAATTGTGTTATGCACCTAAGGTACATGGAGTCCATTTTAAGGAGAGAGCAATCAGCCTGGGGCCCTGAATAGCAGGATCCCAGGCCAACTAAGTCAAAAACCAGCTAAACACCAGGCAAAAAGTTTGGGGGTAACCATAGTCAGATATCCACCTTCCTACATAACCCCCCCCAAACAAAAGGAGATAAGGCTATCCTTGACCAGGTAAGCCTATATTGCCTAAGTGGCCATATAAGGAAGTACCAGCTCTGGCTTGGTAACCCCCTGTCTCATGGTCCACTAAGCAATCCCTCACCCTAAGGGTATCGGAGGGTCTCCACCATAGGGAATCTCTACCTGTGGTGTGTCTTTGCAAAGTCAAAGGCTGGTGTTGAGATGGAGTACTGAAGTGAGTTTCCTCTGTAGGGCTCAGCTTCCTCCAATCACTCTCCACCATGTGTGCCTTTCTTTCTCTGACTGAGTTGCACTGTGCTCTCAGGGTCAACCTCTGGTTACCTAAAGCTGGAGGCTGGGTCCCTCTGTTTGGCTTACTGGAGGGACAGGTCAGGTTTGGGCCCTTAGGGTCCCAGGTTTGGCTGTGCCCAACAATATCCATCTGGGGGAGGTCCCTAACTACTTTTAAGGGGGATCCCTCAGGAGTTTTTAAAGCTTGCACCTCACTAGGGCTACTAGTTTCGGTGCCCCTAATCTGCTGATGGGGGTGCTTTATTTGACAGGGGGCCCTTTGGGTCTCACTGTCCTTCTTGTCCTCTGCAGCCCTGGGCTGAGTAAGGCAAGGTAGAGAGGGGCAGGTTACCTGCTCCAGACTGGGTCCCACCTGAGAAGGGTCCACTGCCATCAGAGGCTCTGTTAGGCCAGGCCTAACAACCTCTGGGACAGTTCCTTCATCAGGGGTAAGATCAGTTCCCTGAGGAGGCTGATCCTTTCCTAAAGTCTGGTGGGAGGGAGATTTCTCTTCCTCCTCAATGCTCTCTGTTTGGGTGGAGTGATCCATCATTTCAGGCTTCACTACCCATGTATCAGTTTGAGTTTGGGCTGTGGCCATCACAGCCCCACCAACCTTTTCAGGAGGAGACTCAGTTTGGGTATGGGCTGTTATCAGTACAGCCCTGCTACTCTCTTCAGGAGGGAAGTTATCTAAAGATGGGGCTGAGGTTTTCTCAGCCCTCCCAACCTTTTCAGGAAGGACATCTTGAATTGGGGCTGTAGCCATTACAGCCCCACTAACCTTTCCATGGAGATTTACCATTCTAGAATGGGTTTGCTGTTCAACCTCAGCCCAGGCTGAGATTTCCAAATCATTACCCAGTAGGCAATCTACAGGCAAGTTTGCTGACACTGCCACTCTCTTTGGGCCAGTGACACCTCCCCAGCTAAGATTGACTACTGCCATGGGATGATTGGATTCTATGCCATCAATGTTTGTCACCTGATATTTGGCATCAGGTAAAAGTTGCCTTGAGGGGACTAGACATTCAGCCACCATGGTGATGCTAGCCCCTGTGTCTCTGAAGGCCTCAACTTTCAAGCCATTGATGAGGGGCTCCTGTCTATACTTGCTCAAAGTGTTTGGGCAAGCTGTGAAATTGGCAAACCCCATGCCAGTCTCATAGACAAGAGTATCTGAGTTAGGGGACCTGGATAGGCCAGAGTCCACCTGTCCTCCAAAAGTAAACCCACCCAAATTCTTGGGGGTGCTCCCACCACCTGGGGGACCACTGCTAACAGTGACAGGAGGTGTTGGAGCCTTACCTGGAGGTATATTCTCCTTATTGCCATTCTTGGGACAACAGCTATCTGTTTTGTAATGCCCCACCTGTTTACAGGTATGACAATAAGGCTTTTTCTGGGATGTAGAAGTGTCTTGGGACCCACCCCCATTCTTGGAGTTTTGGGGCCCTGGGGAAGTCTTTTCCTTACTTTTATCCCCACCCTTCTCTTGAGGCTTGGTAGTCTCTTTCTTTTGGTCACCACCCTGGTTCTTAGGCCTGATCCTGGTTCTGACCCATTTGTCTGCCCTCCTACCCAATTCTTGTGGGGAGGTCAGATCAGAGTCAACCAGGTGCTGATGTAGAAGCTGATTTTGACAATTACTTAAGATTTGCTCTCTCATAATTAAATTATACAATCCTGTATAGTCAGTAACCTTACTTCCCAGCAACCAGCCCTCCAGAGCCTTAGTGGCACACTCAACACATTCAGACCAGTCCTGAGTCTGTGTCTTCTGGGTGTCTCTGAACATTAACCTGTACTGTTCAGTGGTTAAGCCTAACCCATCAATCAGAGCACTCTTCAGGACCATGTAGTTTCTAGAATCCTCATCACTAACTGTGAGGAGTCTGTCTCTGCCTCTACCTTCAAAGGAGAGCCACAAGATTGCTGCCCACTGCTCCTGAGGGATCTGCTGTACCATGCAGGCTCTCTCAAGTGCAGTCATCCATTTGTGGATATCATCCCCAGCTTTGTAGGGGGGCACAATCTTACTCAGGTTTCTTGTATCAAAGGACCTGTCTTTATCCTTCTGGATATTGCTGCCACCAGTGGATCCTAATCCACTCTCTCTAGGCTGTCTTGCTCTAGCAAGTTTCTCCTTGGCCAGGGCAACCTCTAACTCTTGCCTCTGGATCCTAAGCTCAGCCTCTCTCATCTTGGCCTCATGTTCCCTTCTCTGAGGGCTAGTCATCTCCTTTCTGGAGTGACCATGAGAGCCTCTAGAGACATGGGAGGTATTGGATTCACCTGAGTGATGCCTCCTCTTCCTATGGCCCTGGTTAAGTCCACCTGGGGGTCTGAATGGGTTGTTACCTGATTCATTCCCAAGTTGACTTAAGTTAGCCTGGTTCAGTCTACTGACCAGCACCTGACTATTTCTGTCATCATCTGACTCACTGCTTTCCACCTCCTCCTCCTCTTCTTCTTCCTCTACATCTACTTGAAGAGCTCCAGTGGTGGAGGCTTCCTCATCTACCAGGATGATAGGGGCAGGGGTGTCTACAGTGTCATCCTCTGAAGGATGGCCTCCTTCAGCATCCCCTGTGGGGTTTGCTTTAGAGGTCTTTAGAGCCTCAGACTGATCCAAGAGCTCTCTTAGGTGGTCTGTAGTAGGGGAAGGCCCTGTCTTCAGACCCCTTAAGACACAAAGCTGTCTTAATTCCTTAAAGGGAAAAATAGCAAACTGGGATGGTGCCCTTGGAGGGTCACTCTCAACAGGAGTAAGTCCACTGGACCCCTCTGTTCCAGACATTGCTCTAGTGTGGGTGGATGTGTTGCAATCTACCTACACTGGTGTTTACCTACTAAACCTATCTAGTAGGTGTAGCTAGGGTGTGCTACTCCCTTTGCTCTACAACAACTAAGTTCAGTAGAACTTATGTATACTAGTCTTGTTTTATATGTACCTAGCAGGTACCTGTATGATCTTTCAAATGATAATCTCAAAGATTGCAATGGTAAAACAAGAGCAAGCTCAGATCCCAATCCGCTGCTCACCAATGTGAGAAGTTGGCCTGGTATATAATGCTCACTAATTCTAGTGATCACTTTGTACCATGCCAAGCAACCCTTATGATGATTGGTTGTAATTCAACCTTGTAGACCAGTTATCCTAATGGTAACGTGGACAAAGCAGTCTTAGGCTAAACTCTGAAAGGCATGTGAAGCCAGCTGTTATACCATACACAACCCCCTTGAATACCAAATGAAAGGGACACCACACAGATATATATTGAAAATATATATTGATTTATTAACTATTAAAATCCCCTGGACTCTTTATGAGCACAGAAGCACAAGCGTTAAATCACAAGACAGTTTAAAATACACAAAAGTTGCACAATATGGATGAGCCCTAGGGGCCACCTAAACCATATACTAAGAAAGTGGTATAAGAGATACCAAGAGGAAAGTGAAGAGGCCTAGGGCCTTGGGAATCGCTGGAGCTATTCGAGACTGGCAATGACTAAGTCGGGAAAGGCCCACGGGACTCGGGTGCAGTGTTCAAAGTGCACGCACTTTCCAATGCAAAGTCTATGGTGCTTAAAAAGTACAAAGTTAGTTTAAGGGCACTTCCGCTGAACCTAGAGGAACAAAACTTAAGACACAGACCCTAGAGGTGTGTACCAGTGTAGGGACACCGGCTTTGCAATGTTACCTCACCCACAGGAAGTGGGTGCACAGGGTCGAAGTGGCGTTGGGTTTTGACACGCAGGTTCTTGGCGCTTGAAGCTGAAGATGCTGCAGGCGATGTGAAGGAGAAGTGTCCAGTGGATCCAAGGGTGGATCTGAAGTGGTGAAGACCTGAAAACAGAGGGGACAATGTTCAAAGTCACTGACCAGTGACCACCGTGGAACCAGATTGGAACCAGGCAAAGTCGGGTGCAAACAGGTGATGAGGTGTTGCTTCTCTCTGCAGCCACATGGACACGAAGAGGTCAAGGACGTCCAGGAGTCAATCACGAGCTGTCCCTCAAAGTTCTAGCTGATGGCGGTGTCGGCAACTCGATTGAAGCAAACAAGCCTTGGCTAATGCAAGCCACGGGGAAAGTGAAAAAGGCTTATTACTCGGACCAGCAAGGTCAGAGCGGGTACTCCTTTCTACGGAAGCGAGGGCAAGTCTGGGGCAACCAGACCCACAGTGTAAATCGTAGGTTTCGTCGCCAAGATGGCCGCTGACCACGTGACAAGCGGCCGGGATGGCGAGTCAAGTGGCAAGAAGCAAAAGGGCCCCACGCAGATCGTGGAGATGCTGGAGGGCTGATCTTTGGTGCAAATGCTGCTCAGTTGTGGGGCTTCCCAAACCCCAAAGCACAAAGCCGAGGGTGCCTCGGGTGCTGCGCAGTCAGCGTCTCGGGGGTCTTTCAAGATGGCCGCTCCCACGTCTCTCGGTGCCTCCACGGGTCCCTTCTTTGCAGGGACTGTGGATCGGGCTGGGAGAAGTCTGGGAAGCTGTGTCTTGTCAGGCTTTGCACTCGGGCTCCGGCGGGAGGCGGCGGCAAAGCAGACGTCGAGGCGCTGGGTGATGCCTGTGTTCACAGGGTGGCCCCTCCTAGGCCACTAGGGAGATTCTCTTCAGTCTTCTGTGCAGCAGAATGTCGAAGTCCAGTCTTCTTCTTGTTTAAAGTTGATTTCAGGATGATCTGCTGTGCAATGGCACTGCTCCCTCTCTTATTCCCATCTGAGGGGTGGATCTCCTGCTAGGTCCCTCCCCTATGGGTGGGACCAGGAAGGGGGGTGGTTACACCCCCTCTCCTTTGTCCAGCTCCTCGCCAGGAATGGGGCTGGAAAGCCCCAGAACCGGTTTGGGCTGGCTTATGCACAGGGACACCTTGTGTGCCCCAGGCATGTCTCAATCTATTCAGCCCTGTCCTACCCAATACACAAAACCCTGTCTGGGGTGGTACTCGCACCTCCCCAGGCAGGAAACCCTTTGTCCAGGCCCTCCTCGCTGGAAGGACTCCCAGCAGCAGGAGGTCAGACATGTGTCTGTGGTGGCAGCATCCATTTTGTGATGCTGAGGCTCTGTTTAACTTTAACCAGGGTTAAGGCTACACACATGTCGTGTCCCTCTAGAAGGGTGGAATGCTATCCCCGTCGCCAGAACTGGCGAGGGGATAGTATTCCAATTCGTATGACACCTTACTCGACATGTTTTGATAAAGCCAAACCAAAGATAGCATTTAACCGCGAGGATTATAATGCACTTAAGAGTATATGGTATGGCAATATCCCGGAACAGCTTAGGGAGTGGTTCCCGACAGCTGCAGACAGGCTCAGCTCATGCTAGAGCACCATCTCACATATTTCCAAGCACTCTGCCTCCAGGATTGATGAGGCCTTCCATAGGAGTGGCTGATAGGAACATATGTGTCCAGTTAGGGTTAGGCACAGACATACTGCACCTAAGTAAGAGGTGATTACACCAACTTACCCCAGCTGAGTGATCAGCCAGTTGTGTCAAATATGGAGGCCAGGCCAGGGGTGGCACAATACATGCTGCAGCCCCTGGCAGGCCTTGGCTACACCTATGCCCTGGGTACCTATGGTACACTGTTACAGGGGCCTATAAGGTGAACCAATTCCAATTGTGTTATGCACCTAAGGTACATGGAGTCCATTTTAAGGAGAGAGCAATCAGCCTGGGGCCCTGAATAGCAGGATCCCAGGCCAACTAAGTCAAAAACCAGCTAAACACCAGGCAAAAAGTTTGGGGGTAACCATAGTCAGATATCCACCTTCCTACAATGAGGATTAAGTTCCGATTCATATTTGCTGTAGAATAAAATATGTTTTCAGCCCCCATGAGATTTGTCACTCGGAGAGCAGTGTATGAACTTTTGCTGCACGGCTCTGGGCTCCCTGGTGGTCTAGTGGTTAGGATTCGGCGCTCTCACCGCCGCGGCCCGGGTTCGATTCACGGTCAGGGAAAAGTCCCTCTTCTGACCTTGAAAGCTTTTCCTTCCAGTAGGTCAGGGCTTCTCAAAATGAAGTTGCTTTTCTGACTCACAATTTGCCTAGCATGACGCAGTATCGCTCAAAATATGATTTTCGCAAGGTTCCTTTAGAGCTGCTTCCCATGGTGGAAGGCAAGGCTCTTGAGCAAGTGAGATCCTGTATTCCGAGGCGCACTTCCTTTTGTAGGCTTCTGACCCCATGGCCTGTGGCAGGTAGTCCTCCTTTGACTGGGCCGCAGGCTTTGTCTCCAAATGGCGTCCTGGACCCACTGCAACCCACCTGTTTGCTAAAACGGAAGTCTGCCTCTGGGTAAGAAAAAGCTGAGCTGCACGTACGGAAAGCGGCAGAGGCCAGAGGCGGGGAGGGTGTGGCAAGGGCTGCCTGATTTGCATAGTGACCTGTTGCATCTTGGGAATGTACAGGCTTTGGAGCTTAACAGGTACTGCAGGTGTCTGCCTGGCCTGAGAGATGCCTGTCTGGTGCTCCCCTCAGGACACACAGGCCTTCCATTCGAGCATGGAGGGTGAGGGACATGGGTCACCCTCATATACAGGGGTGTGGGCATGGGCAGGATAGGTTGTGGGGGACCCGTCAGGGCATTGCCCGTTTGGAAGCCCGTTCGGAAGGCGAGAGGAGGCGGGGCAGGAAACTCTGCTCAATTTCTTTCCCAGAGGCCTGTGGAGAACCCTTTGCACGTTTGAGCCAGCCGGGCCTGCATCAGCAGATCCTGCTCCACTGGGAAGGGAGAGCCTGTAGGCGTAAATCAAAAAAAGGGGAGAAATCTGCAAATTCTAGTGGCAGACCCATGTTGCCCAGGAAGCAATCAGTTTCTCCTGCTCCCTATAGTGGAAAAAGACATAGGAGGTGTATTTCTCTAGGCAGGGGCTCTGTGTAGATGGCACTTCATTGCTCTGGGAAGCATCCATGCTGGTAGAAGAGTAGCAGCAGACTCCACACCTGAGGCTTGAATGGGGACCGTTGGGGAGGGGCAGTGGGAGGCCGAGGAGGGCGGAGGAAAATGCTTTTCAAAAGCATCTGCACGTTCCTACAAACCTGCTGAAAACCCATACCAGGAATGGGGCTCGAACCCATGCGGACAAACGTCCATTGGATCTTAAGTCCAACGCCTTAACCACTCGGCCACCCTGGTGAGACCCAAGGATTTACTTTCTTCAACTACCTTTTTATGCTTGCTGCTGTAGCACCAGCTGTCCAGCAAGAGGTGATTGCAGAGTTAAAAGGCTTTTGCAGGAGGTTAAAAGTAATTGCTTATAACAAACACACTGTGTGACACCTAACTTTCTCCCACTCGGACTTTACCGTTAATTTTTATATTGGAGTTAGCTTAGTCACAATAAGGGGGTGAGCAAGGCAGGCACACTAGAGCATCTACTCCCTGGTGGTCTAGTGGCTAGGATTTGGCGCTTTCACCGCTGCGGCCCGGGTTCGATTCCCGGTCAGGGAAGATCCCTCTAAAGCATAGATTGCTTAATTTGTCTGTGTATCTTTTTTAAAAGAAGGTCTTTAAAAAGGCACCCCTCCCAATAGATGAAAGCGGAGGAATGGGGCTTGTTCTCCTGTGCCCCAGGTTGCTTTGCCCCCATTGACCTAAGCCACCTTTGTGCGCACGCAGTCCCCCACCCAGTCAGGTGCTCTATGTTGGCGTGAAGTGCAGTACCAGCTCAACAGAAAGGTAAATTGCTGGAAAACCCTGCTGTGATGCATACATCTACTTTGGAGCACTCTTCTCCTTTGCACTCTTGAATCGCTTAAGCGCAATGTATTCTTCCAGCAAGCTGAATAACGAGATAGGTGAGAGAAGGTGTACCAGCTGTCTGTGCGCCATCAGCAGCCACTAGGTGTCCCTCTTGTGTTTTCCCGGGGATCCTGATTGTGCAGGAATTCATCGGTTCAGTAGCAAGGGGGAGAGGATGGCCTGTGCCTGGAAGTGACAGGCAGTCTGGTGGCATCATGAGTGTGAGAAGTTGGCCTGGTATATAATGCTCACTAATTCTAGTGATCACTTTGTACCATGCCAAGCAACCCTTATGATGATTGGTTGTAATTCAACCTTGTAGACCAGTTATCCTAATGGTAACGTGGACAAAGCAGTCTTAGGCTAAACTCTGAAAGGCATGTGAAGCCAGCTGTTATACCATACACAACCCCCTTGAATACCAAATGAAAGGGACACCACACAGATATATATTGAAAATATATATTGATTTATTAACTATTAAAATCCCCTGGACTCTTTATGAGCACAGAAGCACAAGCGTTAAATCACAAGACAGTTTAAAATACACAAAAGTTGCACAATATGGATGAGCCCTAGGGGCCACCTAAACCATATACTAAGAAAGTGGTATAAGAGATACCAAGAGGAAAGTGAAGAGGCCTAGGGCCTTGGGAATCGCTGGAGCTATTCGAGACTGGCAATGACTAAGTCGGGAAAGGCCCACGGGACTCGGGTGCAGTGTTCAAAGTGCACGCACTTTCCAATGCAAAGTCTATGGTGCTTAAAAAGTACAAAGTTAGTTTATGGGCACTTCCGCTGAACCTAGAGGAACAAAACTTAAGACACAGACCCTAGAGGTGTGTACCAGTGTAGGGACACCGGCTTTGCAATGTTACCTCACCCACAGGAAGTGGGTGCACAGGGTCGAAGTGGCGTTGGGTTTTGACACGCAGGTTCTTGGCGCTTGAAGCTGAAGATGCTGCAGGCGATGTGAAGGAGAAGTGTCCGGTGGATCCAAGGGTGGATCTGAAGTGGTGAAGACCTGAAAGCAGAGGGGACAATGTTCAAAGTCACTGACCAGTGACCACCGTGGAACCAGATTGGAACCAGGCAAAGTCGGGTGCAAACAGGTGATGAGGTGTTGCTTCTCTCTACAGCCACATGGACACGAAGAGGTCAAGGACGTCCAGGAGTCAATCACGAGCTGTCCCTTAAAGGCTCTAGCTGATGGCGGTGTCGGCAACTCGATTGAAGCAAACAAGCCTTGGCTAATGCAAGCCACGGGGAAAGTGAAAAAGGCTTATTACTCAGACCAGCAAGGTCAGAGCGGGTACTCCTTTCTACAGAAGCGAGGGCAGGTCTGGAGCAACCAGACCCACAGTGTAAATCGTAGGTTTCGTCGCCAAGATGGCCGCTGACCACGTGACAAGCGGCCGGGATGGCGAGTCGAGTGGCAAGAAGCAAAAGGGCCCCACGCAGATCGTGGAGATGCTGGAGGGCTGATCTTTGGTGCAAATGCTGCTCAGTTGTGGGGCTTCCCAAACCCTAAAGCACAGAGTCGAGGGTGCCTCGGGTGCTGCGCAGTCAGCGTCTCGGGGGTCTTTCAAGATGGCCGCTCCCACGTCTCTCGGTGCCTCCACGGGTCCCTTCTTTGCAGGGACTGTGGATCGAGCTGGGAGAAGTCTGGGAAGCTGTGTCTTGTCAGGCTCTGCACTCGGGCTCCGGCGGGAGGCGGCGGCAAAGCAGACGTCGAGGCGCTGGGTGATGCCTGTGTTCACAGGGTGGCCCCTCCTAGGCCACTAGGGAGATTCTCTTCAGTCTTCTGTGCAGCAGAATGTCGAAGTCCAGTCTTCTTCTTGTTTAAAGTTGATTTCAGGATGATCTGCTGTGCAATGGCACTGCTCCCTCTCTTATTCCCATCTGAGGGGTGGATCTCCTGCTAGGTCCCTCCCCTATGGGTGGGACCAGGAAGGGGGGTGGTTTCACCCCCTCTCCTTTGTCCAGCTCCTCGCCAGGAATGGGGCTGGAAAGCCCCAGAACCGGTTTGGGCTGGCTTATGCACAGGGACACCTTGTGTGCCCCAGGCATGTCTCAATCTATTCAGCCCTGTCCTACCCAATACACAAAACCCTGTCTGGGGTGGTACTCGCACCTCCCCAGGCAGGAAACCCTTTGTCCAGGCCCTCCTCGCTGGAAGGACTCCCAGCAGCAGGAGGTCAGACATGTGTCTGTGGTGGCAGCATCCATTTTGTGATGCTGAGGCTCTGTTTAACTTTAACCAGGGTTAAGGCTACACACATGTCGTGTCCCTCTAGAAGGGTGGAATGCTATCCCCGTCGCCAGAACTGGCGAGGGGATAGTATTCCAATTCGTATGACACCTTACTCGACATGTTTTGATAAAGCCAAACCAAAGATAGCATTTAACCGCAAGGATTATAATGCACTTAAGAGTATATGGTATGGCAATATCCCGGAACAGCTTAGGGAGTGGTTCCCGACAGCTGCAGACAGGCTCAGCTCATGCTAGAGCACCATCTCACATATTTCCAAGCACTCTGCCTCCAGGATTGATGAGGCCTTCCATAGGAGTGGCTGATAGGAACATATGTGTCCAGTTTAGGGTTAGGCACAGACATACTGCACCTAAGTAAGAGGTGATTACACCAACTTACCCCAGCTGAGTGATCAGCCAGTTGTGTCAAATATGGAGGCCAGGCCAGGGGTGGCACAATACATGCTGCAGCCCCTGGCAGGCCTTGGCTACACCTATGCCCTGGGTACCTATGGTACACTGTTTCAGGGGCCTATAAGGTGAACCAATTCCAATTGTGTTATGCACCTAAGGTACATGGAGTCCATTTTAAGGAGAGAGCAATCAGCCTGGGGCCCTGAATAGCAGGATCCCAGGCCAACTAAGTCAAAAACCAGCTAAACACCAGGCAAAAAGTTTGGGGGTAACCATAGTCAGATATCCACCTTCCTACATAACCCCCCCCAAACGAAAGGAGATAAGGCTATCCTTGACCAGGTAAGCCTATATTGCCTAAGTGAACATATAAGGAAGTACCAGCTCTGGCTTGGTAACCCCCTGTCTCATGGTCCACTAAGCAATCCCTCACCCTAAGGGTATCGGAGGGTCTCCACCATAGGGAATCTCTACCTGTGGTGTGTCTTTGCAAAGTCAAAGGCTGGTGTTGAGATGGAGTACTGAAGTGAGTTTCCTCTGTAGGGCTCAGCTTCCTCCAATCACTCTCCACCATGTGTGCCTTTCTTTCTCTGACTGAGTTGCACTGTGCTCTCAGGGTCAACCTCTGGTTACCTAAAGCTGGAGGCTGGGTCCCTCTGTTTGGCTTACTGGAGGGACAGGTCAGGTTTGGGCCCTTAGGGTCCCAGGTTTGGCTGTGCCCAACAATATCCATCTGGGGGAGGTCCCTAACTACTTTTAAGGGGGATCCCTCAGGAGTTTTTAAAGCTTGCACCTCACTAGGGCTACTAGTTTCGGTGCCCCTAATCTGCTGATGGGGGTGCTTTATTTGACAGGGGGCCCTTTGGGTCTCACTGTCCTTCTTGTCCTCTGCAGCCCTGGGCTGAGTAAGGCAAGGTAGAGAGGGGCAGGTTACCTGCTCCAGACTGGGTCCCACCTGAGAAGGGTCCACTGCCATCAGAGGCTCTGTTAGGCCAGGCCTAACAACCTCTGGGACAGTTCCTTCATCAGGGGTAAGATCAGTTCCCTGAGGAGGCTGATCCTTTCCTAAAGTCTGGTGGGAGGGAGATTTCTCTTCCTCCTCAATGCTCTCTGTTTGGGTGGAGTGATCCATCATTTCAGGCTTCACTACCCATGTATCAGTTTGAGTTTGGGCTGTGGCCATCACAGCCCCACCAACCTTTTCAGGAGGAGACTCAGTTTGGGTATGGGCTGTTATCAGTACAGCCCTGCTACTCTCTTCAGGAGGGAAGTTATCTAAAGATGGGGCTGAGGTTTGCTCAGCCCTCCCAACCTTTTCAGGAAGGACATCTTGAATTGGGGCTGTAGCCATTACAGCCCCACTAACCTTTCCATGGAGATTTACCATTCTAGAATGGGTTTGCTGTTCAACCTCAGCCCAGGCTGAGATTTCCAAATCATTACCCAGTAGGCAATCTACAGGCAAGTTTGCTGACACTGCCACTCTCTTTGGGCCAGTGACACCTCCCCAGCTAAGATTGACTACTGCCATGGGATGCTTGGATTCTATGCCATCAATGTTTGTCACCTGATATTTGGCATCAGGTAAAAGTTGCCTTGAGGGGACTAGACATTCAGCCACCATGGTGATGCTAGCCCCTGTGTCTCTGAAGGCCTCAACTTTCAAGCCATTGATGAGGGGCTCCTGTCTATACTTGCTCAAAGTGTTTGGGCAAGCTGTGAAATTGGCAAACCCCATGCCAGTCTCATAGACAAGAGTATCTGAGTTAGGGGACCTGGATAGGCCAGAGTCCACCTGTCCTCCAAAAGTAAACCCACCCAAATTCTTGGGGGTGCTCCCACCACCTGGGGGACCACTGCTAACAGTGACAGGAGGTGTTGGAGCCTTACCTGGAGGTATATTCTCCTTATTGCCATTCTTGGGACAACAGCTATCTGTTTTGTAATGCCCCACCTGTTTACAGGTATGACAATAAGGCTTTTTCTGGGATGTAGAAGTGTCTTGGGACCCACCCCCATTCTTGGAGTTTTGGGGCCCTGGGGAAGTCTTTTCCTTACTTTTATCCCCACCCTTCTCTTGAGGCTTGGTAGTCTCTTTCTTTTGGTCACCACCCTGGTTCTTAGGCCTGATCCTGGTTCTGACCCATTTGTCTGCCCTCCTACCCAATTCTTGTGGGGAGGTCAGATCAGAGTCAACCAGGTGCTGATGTAGAAGCTGATTTTGACAATTACTTAAGATTTGCTCTCTCATAATTAAATTATACAATCCTGTATAGTCAGTAACCTTACTTCCCAGCAACCAGCCCTCCAGAGCCTTAGTGGCACACTCAACACATTCAGACCAGTCCTGAGTCTGTGTCTTCTGGGTGTCTCTGAACATTAACCTGTACTGTTCAGTGGTTAAGCCTAACCCATCAATCAGAGCACTCTTCAGGACCATGTAGTTTCTAGAATCCTCATCACTAACTGTGAGGAGTCTGTCTCTGCCTCTACCTTCAAAGGAGAGCCACAAGATTGCTGCCCACTGCTCCTGAGGGATCTGCTGTACCATGCAGGCTCTCTCAAGTGCAGTCATCCATTTGTGGATATCATCCCCAGCTTTGTAGGGGGGCACAATCTTACTCAGGTTTCTTGTATCAAAGGACCTGTCGTTATCCTTCTGGATATTGCTGCCACCAGTGGATCCTAATCCACTCTCTCTAGGCTGTCTTGCTCTAGCAAGTTTCTCCTTGGCCAGGGCAACCTCTAACTCTTGCCTCTGGATCCTAAGCTCAGCCTCTCTCATCTTGGCCTCATGTTCCCTTCTCTGAGGGCTAGTCATCTCCTTTCTGGAGTGACCATGAGAGCCTCTAGAGACATGGGAGGTATTGGATTCACCTGAGTGATGCCTCCTCCTCCTATGGCCCTGGTTAAGTCCACCTGGGGGTCTGAATGGGTTGTTACCTGATTCATTCCCAAGTTGACTTAAGTTAGCCTGGTTCAGTCTACTGACCAGCACCTGACTATTTCTGTCATCATCTGACTCACTGCTTTCCACCTCCTCCTCCTCTTCTTCTTCCTCTACATCTACTTGAAGAGCTCCAGTGGTGGAGGCTTCCTCATCTACCAGGATGATAGGGGCAGGGGTGTCTACAGTGTCATCCTCTGAAGGATGGCCTCCTTCAGCATCCCCTGTGGGGTTTGCTTTAGAGGTCTTTAGAGCCTCAGACTGATCCAAGAGCTCTCTTAGGTGGTCTGTAGTAGGGGAAGGCCCTGTCTTCAGACCCCTTAAGACACAAAGCTGTCTTAATTCCTTAAAGGGAAAAATAGCAAACTGGGATGGTGCCCTTGGAGGGTCACTCTCAACAGGAGTAAGTCCACTGGACCCCTCTGTTCCAGACATTGCTCTAGTGTGGGTGGATGTGTTGCAATCTACCTACACTGGTGTTTACCTACTAAACCTATCTAGTAGGTGTAGCTAGGGTGTGCTACTCCCTTTGCTCTACAACAACTAAGTTCAGTAGAACTTATGTATACTAGTCTTGTTTTATATGTACCTAGCAGGTACCTGTATGATCTTTCAAATGATAATCTCAAAGATTGCAATGGTAAAACAAGAGCAAGCTCAGATCCCAATCCGCTGCTCACCAATGTGAGAAGTTGGCCTGGTATATAATGCTCACTAATTCTAGTGATCACTTTGTACCATGCCAAGCAACCCTTATGATGATTGGTTGTAATTCAACCTTGTAGACCAGTTATCCTAATGGTAACGTGGACAAAGCAGTCTTAGGCTAAACTCTGAAAGGCATGTGAAGCCAGCTGTTATACCATACACAACCCCCTTGAATACCAAATGAAAGGGACACCACACAGATATATATTGAAAATATATATTGATTTATTAACTATTAAAATCCCCTGGACTCTTTATGAGCACAGAAGCACAAGCGTTAAATCACAAGACAGTTTAAAATACACAAAAGTTGCACAATATGGATGAGCCCTAGGGGCCACCTAAACCATATACTAAGAAAGTGGTATAAGAGATACCAAGAGGAAAGTGAAGAGGCCTAGGGCCTTGGGAATCGCTGGAGCTATTCGAGACTGGCAATGACTAAGTCGGGAAAGGCCCACGGGACTCGGGTGCAGTGTTCAAAGTGCACGCACTTTCCAATGCAAAGTCTATGGTGCTTAAAAAGTACAAAGTTAGTTTAAGGGCACTTCCGCTGAACCTAGAGGAACAAAACTTAAGACACAGACCCTAGAGGTGTGTACCAGTGTAGGGACACCGGCTTTGCAATGTTACCTCACCCACAGGAAGTGGGTGCACAGGGTCGAAGTGGCGTTGGGTTTTGACACGCAGGTTCTTGGCGCTTGAAGCTGAAGATGCTGCAGGCGATGTGAAGGAGAAGTGTCCAGTGGATCCAAGGGTGGATCTGAAGTGGTGAAGACCTGAAAACAGAGGGGACAATGTTCAAAGTCACTGACCAGTGACCACCGTGGAACCAGATTGGAACCAGGCAAAGTCGGGTGCAAACAGGTGATGAGGTGTTGCTTCTCTCTGCAGCCACATGGACACGAAGAGGTCAAGGACGTCCAGGAGTCAATCACGAGCTGTCCCTTAAAGGCTCTAGCTGATGGCGGTGTCGGCAACTCGATTGAAGCAAACAAGCCTTGGCTAATGCAAGCCACGGGGAAAGTGAAAAAGGCTTATTACTCGGACCAGCAAGGTCAGAGCGGGTACTCCTTTCTACAGAAGCGAGGGCAAGTCTGGGGCAACCAGACCCACAGTGTAATTCGTAGGTTTCGTCGCCAAGATGGCCGCTGACCACGTGACAAGCGGCCGGGATGGCGAGTCGAGTGGCAAGAAGCAAAAGGGCCCCACGCAGATCGTGGAGATGCTGGAGGGCTGATCTTTGGTGCAAATGCTGCTCAGTTGTGGGGCTTCCCAAACCCCAAAGCACAAAGTCGAGGGTGCCTCGGGTGCTGCGCAGTCAGCGTCTCGGGGGTCTTTCAAGATGGCCGCTCCCACGTCTCTCGGTGCCTCCACGGGTCCCTTCTTTGCAGGGACTGTGGATCGGGCTGGGAGAAGTCTGGGAAGCTGTGTCTTGTCAGGCTCTGCACTCGGGCTCCGGCGGGAGGCGGCGGCAAAGCAGACGTCGAGGCGCTGGGTGATGCCTGTGTTCACAGGGTGGCCCCTCCTAGGCCACTAGGGAGATTCTCTTCAGTCTTCTGTGCAGCAGAATGTCGAAGTCCAGTCTTCTTCTTGTTTAAAGTTGATTTCAGGATGATCTGCTGTGCAATGGCACTGCTCCCTCTCTTATTCCCATCTGAGGGGTGGATCTCCTGCTAGGTCCCTCCCCTATGGGTGGGACCAGGAAGGGGGGTGGTTACACCCCCTCTCCTTTGTCCAGCTCCTCGCCAGGAATGGGGCTGGAAAGCCCCAGAACCGGTTTGGGCTGGCTTATGCACAGGGACACCTTGTGTGCCCCAGGCATGTCTCAATCTATTCAGCCCTGTCCTACCCAATACACAAAACCCTGTCTGGGGTGGTACTCGCACCTCCCCAGGCAGGAAACCCTTTGTCCAGGCCCTCCTCGCTGGAAGGACTCCCAGCAGCAGGAGGTCAGACATGTGTCTGTGGTGGCAGCATCCATTTTGTGATGCTGAGGCTCTGTTTAACTTTAACCAGGGTTAAGGCTACACACATGTCGTGTCCCTCTAGAAGGGTGGAATGCTATCCCCGTCGCCAGAACTGGCGAGGGGATAGTATTCCAATTCGTATGACACCTTACTCGACATGTTTTGATAAAGCCAAACCAAAGATAGCATTTAACCGCGAGGATTATAATGCACTTAAGAGTATATGGTATGGCAATATCCCGGAACAGCTTAGGGAGTGGTTCCCGACAGCTGCAGACAGGCTCAGCTCATGCTAGAGCACCATCTCACATATTTCCAAGCACTCTGCCTCCAGGATTGATGAGGCCTTCCATAGGAGTGGCTGATAGGAACATATGTGTCCAGTTAGGGTTAGGCACAGACATACTGCACCTAAGTAAGAGGTGATTACACCAACTTACCCCAGCTGAGTGATCAGCCAGTTGTGTCAAATATGGAGGCCAGGCCAGGGGTGGCACAATACATGCTGCAGCCCCTGGCAGGCCTTGGCTACACCTATGCCCTGGGTACCTATGGTACACTGTTACAGGGGCTTATAAGGTGAACCAATTCCAATTGTGTTATGCACCTAAGGTACATGGAGTCCATTTTAAGGAGAGAGCAATCAGCCTGGGGCCCTGAATAGCAGGATCCCAGGCCAACTAAGTCAAAAACCAGCTAAACACCAGGCAAAAAGTTTGGGGGTAACCATAGTCAGATATCCACCTTCCTACAATGAGGATTAAGTTCCGATTCATATTTGCTGTAGAATAAAATATGTTTTCAGCCCCCATGAGCTTTGTCACTCGGAGAGCAGTGTATGAACTTTTGCTGCACGGCTCTGGGCTCCCTGGTGGTCTAGTGGTTAGGATTCGGCGCTCTCACCGCCGCGGCCCGGGTTCGATTCACGGTCAGGGAAAAGTCCCTCTTCTGACCTTGAAAGCTTTTCCTTCCAGTAGGTCAGGGCTTCTCAAAATGAAGTTGCTTTTCTGACTCACAATTTGCCTAGCATGACGCAGTATCGCTCAAAATATGATTTTCGCAAGGTTCCTTTAGAGCTGCTTCCCATGGTGGGAGGCAAGGCTCTTGAGCAAGTGAGATCCTGTATTCCGAGGCGCACTTCCTTTTGTAGGCTTCTGACCCCATGGCCTGTGGCAGGTAGTCCTCCTTTGACTGGGCCGCAGGCTTTGTCTCCAAATGGCGTCCTGGACCCACTGCAACCCACCTGTTTGCTAAAACGGAAGTCTGCCTCTGGGTAAGAAAAAGCTGAGCTGCACGTACGGAAAGCGGCAGAGGCCAGAGGCGGGGAGGGTGTGGCAAGGGCTGCCTGATTTGCATAGTGACCTGTTGCATCTTGGGAATGTACAGGCTTTGGAGCTTAACAGGTACTGCAGGTGTCTGCCTGGCCTGAGAGATGCCTGTCTGGTGCTCCCCTCAGGACACACAGGCCTTCCATTCGAGCATGGAGGGTGAGGGACATGGGTCACCCTCATATACAGGGGTGTGGGCATGGGCAGGATAGGTTGTGGGGGACCCGTCAGGGCATTGCCCGTTTGGAAGCCCGTTCGGAAGGCGAGAGGAGGCGGGGCAGGAAACTCTGCTCAATTTCTTTCCCAGAGGCCTGTGGAGAACCCTTTGCACGTTTGAGCCAGCCGGGCCTGCATCAGCAGATCCTGCTCCACTGGGAAGGGAGAGCCTGTAGGCGTAAATCAAAAAAAGGGGAGAAATCTGCAAATTCTAGTGGCAGACCCATGTTGCCCAGGAAGCAATCAGTTTCTCCTGCTCCCTATAGTGGAAAAAGACATAGGAGGTGTATTTCTCTAGGCAGGGGCTCTGTGTAGATGGCACTTCATTGCTCTGGGAAGCATCCATGCTGGTAGAAGAGTAGCAGCAGACTCCACACCTGAGGCTTGAATGGGGACCGTTGGGGAGGGGCAGTGGGAGGCCGAGGAGGGCGGAGGAAAATGCTTTTCAAAAGCATCTGCACGTTCCTACAAACCTGCTGAAAACCCATACCAGGAATGGGGCTCGAACCCATGCGGACAAACGTCCATTGGATCTTAAGTCCAACGCCTTAACCACTCGGCCACCCTGGTGAGACCCAAGGATTTACTTTCTTCAACTACCTTTTTATGCTTGCTGCTGTAGCACCAGCTGTCCAGCAAGAGGTGATTGCAGAGTTAAAAGGCTTTTGCAGGAGGTTAAAAGTAATTGCTTATAACAAACACACTGTGTGACACCTAACTTTCTCCCACTCGGACTTTACCGTTAATTTTTATATTGGAGTTAGCTTAGTCACAATAAGGGGGTGAGCAAGGCAGGCACACTAGAGCATCTACTCCCTGGTGGTCTAGTGGCTAGGATTCGGCGCTTTCACCGCTGCGGCCCGGGTTCGATTCCCGGTCAGGGAAGATCCCTCTAAAGCATAGATTGCTTAATTTGTCTGTGTATCTTTTTTAAAAGAAGGTCTTTAAAAAGGCACCCCTCCCAATAGATGAAAGCGGAGGAATGGGGCTTGTTCTCCTGTGCCCCAGGTTGCTTTGCCCCCATTGACCTAAGCCACCTTTGTGCGCACGCAGTCCCCCACCCAGTCAGGTGCTCTATGTTGGCGTGAAGTGCAGTACCAGCTCAACAGAAAGGTAAATTGCTGGAAAACCCTGCTGTGATGCATACATCTACTTTGGAGCACTCTTCTCCTTTGCACTCTTGAATCGCTTAAGCGCAATGTATTCTTCCAGCAAGCTGAATAACGAGATAGGTGAGAGAAGGTGTACCAGCTGTCTGTGCGCCATCAGCAGCCACTAGGTGTCCCTCTTGGGTTTTCCCGGGGATCCTGATTGTGCAGGAATTCATCGGTTCAGTAGCAAGGGGGAGAGGATGGCCTGTGCCTGGAAGTGACAGGCAGTCTGGTGGCATCATGAGGATTAAGTTCCGATTCATATTTGCTGTAGAATAAAATATTTTTTCAGCCCCCATGAGTTTTGTCACTCGGAGAGCAGTGTATGAACTTTTGCTGCACGGCTCTGGGCTCCCTGGTGGTCTAGTGGTTAGGATTCGGCGCTCTCACCGCCGCGGCCCGGGTTCGAGTCCCTCTTCTGACCTTGAAAGCTTTTCCTTCCCGTAGGTCAGGGCTTCTCAAAATGAAGTTGCTTTTCTGACTCACAATTTGCCTAGCATGACGCAGTATCGCTCAAAATATGATTTTCGCAAGGTTCCTTTAGAGCTGCTTCCCATGGTGGGAGGCAAGGCTCTTGAGCAAGTGAGATCCTGTATTCCGAGGCGCGCTTCCTTTTGTAGGCTTCTGACCCCATGGCCTGTGGCAGGTAGTCCTCCTTTGACTGGGCCGCAGGCTTTGTCTCCAAATGGCGTCCTGGACCCACTGCAACCCACCTGTTTGCTAAAACGGAAGTCTGCCTCTGGGTAAGAAAAAGCTGAGCTGCACGTACGGAAAGCGGCAGAGGCCAGAGGCGGGGAGGGTGTGGCAAGGGCTGCCTGATTTGCATAGTAACCTGTTGCATCTTGGGAATGTACAGGCTTTGGAGCTTAACAGGTTCTGCAGGTGTCTGCCTGGCCTGAGAGATGCCTGTCTGGTGCTCCCCTCAGGACACACAGGCCTTCCATTCGAGCATGGAGGGTGAGGGACATGGGTCACCCTCATATACAGGGGTGTGGGCATGGGCAGGATAGGTTGTGGGGGACCCGTCAGGGCATTGCCCGTTTGGAAGCCCGTTCGGAAGGCGAGAGGAGGCTGGGCAGGAAACTCTGCTCAATTTCTTTCCCAGAGGCCTGTGGAGAACCCTTTGCACGTTTGGGCCAGCCGGGCCTGCATCAGCAGATCCTGCTCCACTGGGAAGGGAGAGCCTGTAGGCGTAAATCAAAAAAAGGGGAGAAATCTGCAAATTCTAGTGGCAGACCCATGTTGCCCAGGAAGCAATCAGTTTCTCCTGCTCCCTATAGTGGAAAAAGACATAGGAGGTGTATTTCTCTAGGCAGGGGCTCTGTGTAGATGGCACTTCATTGCTCTGGGAAGCATCCATGCTGGTAGAAGAGTAGCAGCAGACTCCACACCTGAGGCTTGAATGGGGACCGTTGGGGAGGGGCAGTGGGAGGCCGAGGAGGGTGGAGGAAAATGCTTTTCAAAAGCATCTGCACGTTCCTACAAACCTGCTGAAAACCCATACCAGGAATGGGGCTCGAACCCATGCGGACAAACGTCCATTGGATCTTAAGTCCAACGCCTTAACCACTCGGCCACCCTGGTGAGACCCAAGGATTTACTTTCTTCAACTACCTTTTTATGCTTGCTGCTGTAGCACCAGCTGTCCAGCAAGAGGTGATTGCAGAGTTAAAAGGCTTTTGCAGGAGGTTAAAAGTAATTGCTTATAACAAACACACTGTGTGACACCTAACTTTCTCCCACTCGGACTTTACCGTTAATTTTTATATTGGAGTTAGCTTAGTCACAATAAGGGGGTGAGCAAGGCAGGCACACTAGAGCATCTACTCCCTGGTGGTCTAGTGGCTAGGATTCGGCGCTTTCACCGCCGCGGCCCGGGTTCGATTCCCGGTCAGGGAAGATCCCTCTAAAGCATAGATTGCTTAATTTGTCTGTGTATCTTTTTTAAAAGAAGGTCTTTAAAAAGGCACCCCTCCCAATAGATGAAAGCGGAGGAATGGGGCTTGTTCTCCTGTGCCCCAGGTTGCTTTGCCCCCATTGACCTAAGCCACCTTTGTGCGCACGCAGTCCCCCACCCAGTCAGGTGCTCTATGTTGGCGTGAAGTGCAGTACCAGCTCAACAGAAAGGTAAATTGCTGGAAAACCCTGCTGTGATGCATACATCTACTTTGGAGCACTCTTCTCCTTTGCACTCTTGAATCGCTTAAGCGCAATGTATTCTTCCAGCAAGCTGAATAACGAGATAGGTGAGAGAAGGTGTACCAGCTGTCTGTGCGCCATCAGCAGCCACTAGGTGTCCTTCTTGGGTTTTCCCGGGGATCCTGATTGTGCAGGAATTCATCGGTTCAGTAGCAAGGGGGAGAGGATGGCCTGTGCCTGGAAGTGACAGGCAGTCTGGTGGCATCATGAGGATTAAGTTCCGATTCATATTTGCTGTAGAATAAAATATGTTTTCAGCCCCCATGAGCTTTGTCACTCGGAGAGCAGTGTATGAACTTTTGCTGCACGGCTCTGGGCTCCCTGGTGGTCTAGTGGTTAGGATTCGGCGCTCTCACCGCCGCGGCCCGGGTTCGATTCCCGGTCAGGAAAAAGTCCCTCTTCTGACCTTGAAAGCTTTTCCTTCCCGTAGGTCAGGGCGTCTCAAAATGAAGTTGCTTTTCTGACTCACAATTTGCCTAGCATGACGCAGTATCGCTCAAAATATGATTTTCGCAAGGTTCCTTTAGAGCTGCTTCCCATGGTGGGAGGCAAGGCTCTTGAGCAAGTGAGATCCTGTATTCCGAGGCGCGCTTCCTTTTGTAGGCTTCTGACCCCATGGCCTGTGGCAGGTAGTCCTCCTTTGACTGGGCCGCAGGCTTTGTCTCCAAATGGTGTCCTGGACCCACTGCAACCCACCTGTTTGCTAAAACGGAAGTCTGCCTCTGGGTAAGAAAAAGCTGAGCTGCACGTACGGAAAGCGGCAGAGGCCAGAGGCGGGGAGGGTGTGGCAAGGGCTGCCTGATTTGCATAGTGACCTGTTGCATCTTGGGAATGTACAGGCTTTGGAGCTTAACAGGTACTGCAGGTGTCTGCCTGGCCTGAGAGATGCCTGTCTGGTGCTCCCCTCAGGACACACAGGCCTTCCATTCGAGCATGGAGGGTGAGGGACATGGGTCACCCTCATATACAGGGGTGTGGGCATGGGCAGGATAGGTTGTGGGGGACCCGTCAGGGCATTGCCCGTTCGGAAGGCGAGAGGAGGCGGGGCAGGAAACTTTGCTCAATTTCTTTCCCAGAGGCCTGTGGAGAACCCTTTGCACGTTTGAGCCAGCCGGGCCTGCATCAGCAGATCCTGCTCCACTGGGAAGGGAGAGCCTGTAGGCGTAAATCAAAAAAAGGGGAGAAATCTGCAAATTCTAGCGGCAGACCCATGTTGCCCAGGAAGCAATCAGTTTCTCCTACTCCCTATAGTGGAAAAAGACATAGGAGGTGTATTTCTCTAGGCAGGGGCTCTGTGTAGATGGCACTTCATTGCTCTGGGAAGCATCCATGCTGGTGGAAGAGTAGCAGCAGACTCCACACCTGAGGCTTGAATGGGGACCGTTGGGGAGGGGCAGTGGGAGGCCGAGGAAGGCGGAGGAAAATGCTTTTCAAAAGCATCTGCACGTTCCTACAAACCTGCTGAAAACCCATACCAGGAATGGGGCTCGAGCCCATGCGGACAAACGTCCATTGGATCTTAAGTCCAACGCCTTAACCACTCGGCCACCCTGGTGAGACCCAAGGATTTACTTTCTTCAACTCCCTTTTTATGCTTGCTGCTGTAGCACCAGCTGTCCAGCAAGAGGTGATTGCAGAGTTAAAAGGCTTTTGCAGGAGGTTAAAAGTAATTGCTTATAACAAACACACTGTGTGACAACTAACTTTCTCCCACTCGGACCTTACCGTTAATTTTTATATTGGAGTTAGCTTAGTCACAATAAGGGGGTGAGCAAGGCAGGCACGCTAGAGCATCTACTCCCTGGTGGTCTAGTGGCTAGGATTCGGCGCTTTCACCGCCGCGGCCCGGGTTCGATTCCCGGTCAGGGAAGATCCCTCTAAAGCATAGATTGCTTAATTTGTCTGTGTATCTTTTTTAAAAGAAGGTCTTTAAAAAGGCACCCCTCCCAATAGATGAAAGCGGAGGAATGGGGCTTGTTCTCCTGTGCCCCAGGTTGCTTTGCCCCCATTGACCTAAGCCACCTTTGTGCGCACGCAGTCCCCCACCCAGTCAGGTGCTCTATGTTGGCGTGAAGTGCAGTACCAGCTCAACAGAAAGGTAAATTGCTGGAAAACCCTGCTGTGATGCATACATCTACTTTGGAGCACTCTTCTCCTTTGCACTCTTGAATCGCTTAAGCGCAATGTATTCTTCCAGCAAGCTGAATAACGAGATAGGTGAGAGAAGGTGTACCAGCTGTCTGTGCGCCATCAGCAGCCACTAGGTGTCCCTCTTGTGTTTTCCCGGGGATCCTGATTGTGCAGGAATTCATCGGTTCAGTAGCAAGGGGGAGAGGATGGCCTGTGCCTGGAAGTGACAGGCAGGCTGGTGGCATCATGAGGATTAAGTTCCGATTCATATTTGCTGTAGAATAAAATATGTTTTCAGCCCCCATGAGCTTTGTCACTCGGAGAGCAGTGTATGAACTTTTGCTGCACGGCTCTGGGCTCCCTGGTGGTCTAGTGGTTAGGATTCCGCGCTCTCACCGCCGTGGCCCGGGTTCGATTCCCGGTCAGGGAAAAGTCCCTCTTCTGACCTTGAAAGCTTTTCCTTCCCGTAGGTCAGGGCGTCTCAAAATGAAGTTGCTTTTCTGACTCACAATTTGCCTAGCATGACGCAGTATCGCTCAAAATATGATTTTCGCAAGGTTCCTTTAGAGCTGCTTCCCATGGTGGGAGGCAAGGCTCTTGAGCAAGTGAGATCCTGTATTCCGAGGTGCGCTTCCTTTTGTAGGCTTCTGACCCCATGGCCTGTGGCAGGTAGTCCTCCTTTGACTGGGCCGCAGGCTTTGTCTCCAAATGGCGTCCTGGACCCACTGCAACCCACCTGTTTGCTAAAACGGAAGTCTGCCTCTGGGTAAGAAAAAGCTGAGCTGCACGTACGGAAAGCGGCAGAGGCCAGAGGCGGGGAGGGTGTGGCAAGGGCTGCCTGATTTGCATAGTGACCTGTTGCATCTTGGGAATGTACAGGCTTTGGAGCTTAACAGGTACTGCAGGTGTCTGCCTGGCCTGAGAGATGCCTGTCTGGTGCTCCCCTCAGGACACACAGGCCTTCCATTCGAGCATGGAGGGTGAGGGACATGGGTCACCCTCATATACAGGGGTGTGGGCATGGGCAGGATAGGTTGTGGGGGACCCGTCAGGGCATTGCCCGTTCGGAAGGCGAGAGGAGGCGGGGCAGGAAACTCTGCTCAATTTCTTTCCCAGAGGCCTGTGGAGAACCCTTTGCACGTTTGAGCCAGCCGGGCCTGCATCAGCAGATCCTGCTCCACTGGGAAGGGAGAGCCTGTAGACGTAAATCAAAAAAAGGGGAGAAATCTGCAAATTCTAGTGGCAGACCCATGTTGCCCAGGAAGCAATCAGTTTCTCCTGCTCCCTATAGTGGAAAAAGACATAGGAGGTGTATTTCTCTAGGCAGGGGCTCTGTGTAGATGGCACTTCATTGCTCTGGGAAGCATCCATGCTGGTAGAAGAGTAGCAGCAGACTCCACACCTGAGGCTTGAATGGGGACCGTTGGGGAGGGGCAGTGGGAGGCCGAGGAGGGCGGAGGAAAATGCTTTTCAAAAGCATCTGCACGTTCCTACAAACCTGCTGAAAACCCATACCAGGAATGGGGCTCGAACCCATGCGGACAAACGTCCATTGGATCTTAAGTCCAACGCCTTAACCACTCGGCCACCCTGGTGAGACCCAAGGATTTACTTTCTTCAACTACCTTTTTATGCTTGCTGCTGTAGCACCAGCTGTCCAGCAAGAGGTGATTGCAGAGTTAAAAGGCTTTTGCAGGAGGTTAAAAGTAATTGCTTATAACAAACACACTGTGTGACACCTAACTTTCTCCCACTCGGACTTTACCGTTAATTTTTATATTGGAGTTAGCTTAGTCACAATAAGGGGGTGAGCAAGGCAGGCACACTAGAGCATCTACTCCCTGGTGGTCTAGTGGCTAGGATTCGGCGCTTTCACCGCCGCGGCCCGGGTTCGATTCCCGGTCAGGGAAGATCCCTCTAAAGCATAGATTGCTTAATTTGTCTGTGTATCTTTTTTAAAAGAAGGTCTTTAAAAAGGCACCCCTCCCAATAGATGAAAGCGGAGGAATGGGGCTTGTTCTCCTGTGCCCCAGGTTGCTTTACCCCCATTGACCTAAGCCACCTTTGTGCGCACGCAGTCCCCCACCCAGTCAGGTGCTCTATGTTGGCGTGAAGTGCAGTACCAGCTCAACAGAAAGGTAAATTGCTGGAAAACCCTGCTGTGATGCATACATCTACTTTGGAGCACTCTTCTCCTTTGCACTCTTGAATGGCTTAAGCGCAATGTATTCTTCCAGCAAGCTGAATAACGAGATAGGTGAGAGAAGGTGTACCAGCTGTCTGTGCGCCATCAGCAGCCACTAGGTGTCCCTCTTGGGTTTTCCCGGGGATCCTGATTGTGCAGGAATTCATCGGTTCAGTAGCAAGGAGGAGAGGATGGCCTGTGCCTGGAAGTGACAGGCAGTCTGGTGGCATCATGAGGATTAAGTTCCGATTCATATTTGCTGTAGAATAAAATATGTTTTCAGCCCCCATGAGCTTTGTCACTCGGAGAGCAGTGTATGAACTTTTGCTGCACGGCTCTGGGCTCCCTGGTGGTCTAGTGGTTAGGATTCGGCGCTCTCACCGCCGCGGCCCGGGTTCGATTCCCGGTCAGGGAAAAGTCCCTCTTCTGACCTTGAAAGCTTTTCCTTCCCGTAGGTCAGGGCTTCTCAAAATGAAGTTGCTTTTCTGACTCACAATTTGCCTAGCATGACGCAGTATCGCTCAAAATATGATTTTCGCAAGGTTCCTTTAGAGCTGCTTCCCATGGTGGGAGGCAAGGCTCTTGAGCAAGTGAGATCCTGTATTCCGAGGCGCGCTTCCTTTTGTAGGCTTCTGACCCCATGGCCTGTGGCAGGTAGTCCTCCTTTGACTGGGCCGCAGGCTTTGTCTCCAAATGGCGTCCTGGACCCACTGCAACCCACCTGTTTGCTAAAACGGAAGTCTGCCTCTGGGTAAGAAAAAGCTGAGCTGCACGTACGGAAAGCGGCAGAGGCCAGAGGCGGGGAGGGTGTGGCAAGGGCTGCCTGATTTGCATAGTGACCTGTTGCATCTTGGGAATGTACAGGCTTTGGAGCTTAACAGGTACTGCAGGTGTCTGCCTGGCCTGAGAGATGCCTGTCTGGTGCTCCCCTCAGGACACACAGGCCTTCCATTCGAGCATGGAGGGTGAGGGACATGGGTCACCCTCATATACAGGGGTGTGGGCATGGGCAGGATAGGTTGTGGGGGACCCGTCAGGGCATTGCCCGTTCGGAAGGCGAGAGGAGGCGGGGCAGGAAACTCTGCTCAATTTCTTTCCCAGAGGCCTGTGGAGAACCCTTTGCACGTTTGAGCCAGCCGGGCCTGCATCAGCAGATCCTGCTCCACTGGGAAGGGAGAGCCTGTAGGCGTAAATCAAAAAAAGGGGAGAAATCTGCAAATTCTAGTGGCAGACCCATGTTGCCCAGGAAGCAATCAGTTTCTCCTGCTCCCTATAGTGGAAAAAGACATAGGAGGTGTATTTCTCTAGGCAGGGGCTCTGTGTAGATGGCACTTCATTGCTCTGGGAAGCATCCATGCTGGTAGAAGAGTAGCAGCAGACTCCACACCTGAGGCTTGAATGGGGACCGTTGGGGAGGGGCAGTGGGAGGCCGAGGAGGGCGGAGGAAAATGCTTTTCAAAAGCATCTGCACGTTCCTACAAACCTGCTGAAAACCCATACCAGGAATGGGGCTCGAACCCATGCGGACAAACGTCCATTGGATCTTAAGTCCAACGCCTTAACCACTCGGCCACCCTGGTGAGACCCAAGGATTTACTTTCTTCAACTACCTTTTTATGCTTGCTGCTGTAGCACCAGCTGTCCAGCAAGAGGTGATTGCAGAGTTAAAAGGCTTTTGCAGGAGGTTAAAAGTAATTGCTTATAACAAACACACTGTGTGACACCTAACTTTCTCCCACTCGGACTTTACCGTTAATTTTTATATTGGAGTTAGCTTAGTCACAATAAGGGGGTGAGCAAGGCAGGCACACTAGAGCATCTACTCCCTGGTGGTCTAGTGGCTAGGATTCGGCGCTTTCACCGCCGCGGCCCGGGTTCGATTCCCGGTCAGGGAAGATCCCTCTAAAGCATAGATTGCTTAATTTGTCTGTGTATCTTTTTTAAAAGAAGGTCTTTAAAAAGGCACCCCTCCCAATAGATGAAAGCGGAGGAATGGGGCTTGTTCTCCTGTGCCCCAGGTTGCTTTGCCCCCATTGACCTAAGCCACCTTTGTGCGCACGCAGTCCCCCACCCAGTCAGGTGCTCTATGTTGGCGTGAAGTGCAGTACCAGCTCAACAGAAAGGTAAATTGCTGGAAAACCCTGCTGTGATGCATACATCTACTTTGGAGCACTCTTCTCCTTTGCACTCTTGAATGGCTTAAGCGCAATGTATTCTTCCAGCAAGCTGAATAACGAGATAGGTGAGAGAAGGTGTACCAGCTGTCTGTGCGCCATCAGCAGCCACTAGGTGTCCCTCTTGGGTTTTCCCGGGGATCCTGATTGTGCAGGAATTCATCGGTTCAGTAGCAAGGGGGAGAGGATGGCCTGTGCCTGGAAGTGACAGGCAGTCTGGTGGCATCATGAGGATTAAGTTCCGATTCATATTTGCTGTAGAATAAAATATGTTTTCAGCCCCCATGAGCTTTGTCACTCGGAGAGAAGTGTATGAACTTTTGCTGCACGGCTCTGGGCTCCATGGTGGTCTAGTGGTTAGGATTCGGCGCTCTCACCGCCGCGGCCCGGGTTCGATTCCCGGTCAGGGAAAAGTCCCTCTTCTGACCTTGAAAGCTTTTCCTTCCCGTAGGTCAGGGCTTCTCAAAATGAAGTTGCTTTTCTGACTCACAATTTGCCTAGCATGACGCAGTATCGCTCAAAATATGATTTTCGCAAGGTTCCTTTAGAGCTGCTTCCCATGGTGGGAGGCAAGGCTCTTGAGCAAGTGAGATCCTGTATTCCGAGGCGCGCTTCCTTTTGTAGGCTTCTGACCCCATGGCCTGTGGCAGGTAGTCCTCCTTTGGCTGGGCTGCAGGCTTTGTCTCCAAATGGCGTCCTGGACCCACTGCAACCCACCTGTTTGCTAAAACGGAAGTCTGCCTCTGGGTAAGAAAAAGCTGAGCTGCACGTACGGAAAGCGGCAGAGGCCAGAGGCGGGGAGGGTGTGGCAAGGGCTGCCTGATTTGCATAGTGACCTGTTGCATCTTGGGAATGTACAGGCTTTGGAGCTTAACAGGTACTGCAGGTGTCTGCCTGGCCTGAGAGATGCCTGTCTGGTGCTCCCCTCAGGACACACAGGCCTTCCATTCGAGCATGGAGGGTGAGGGACATGGGTCACCCTCATATACAGGGGTGTGGGCATGGGCAGGATAGGTTGTGGGGGACCCGTCAGGGCATTGCCCGTTCGGAAGGCGAGAGGAGGCGGGGCAGGAAACTCTGCTCAATTTCTTTCCCAGAGGCCTGTGGAGAACCCTTTGCACGTTTGAGCCAGCCGGGCCTGCATCAGCAGATCCTGCTCCACTGGGAAGGGAGAGCCTGTAGGCGTAAATCAAAAAAAGGGGAGAAATCTGCAAATTCTAGTGGCAGACCCATGTTGCCCAGGAAGCAATCAGTTTCTCCTGCTCCCTATAGTGGAAAAAGACATAGGAGGTGTATTTCTCTAGGCAGGGGCTCTGTGTAGATGGCACTTCATTGCTCTGGGAAGCATCCATGCTGGTAGAAGAGTAGCAGCAGACTCCACACCTGAGGCTTGAATGGGGACCGTTGGGGAGGGGCAGTGGGAGGCCGAGGAGGGCGGAGGAAAATGCTTTTCAAAAGCATCTGCACGTTCCTACAAACCTGCTGAAAACCCATACCAGGAATGGGGCTCGAACCCATGCGGACAAACGTCCATTGGATCTTAAGTCCAACGCCTTAACCACTCGGCCACCCTGGTGAGACCCAAGGATTTACTTTCTTCAACTACCTTTTTATGCTTGCTGCTGTAGCACCAGCTGTCCAGCAAGAGGTTATTGCAGAGTTAAAAGGCTTTTGCAGGAGGTTAAAAGTAATTGCTTATAACAAACACACTGTGTGACACCTAACTTTCTCCCACTCGGACTTTACCGTTAATTTTTATATTGGAGTTAGCTTAGTCACAATAAGGGGGTGAGCAAGGCAGGCACACTAGAGCATCTACTCCCTGGTGGTCTAGTGGCTAGGATTCGGCGCTTTCACCGCCGCGGCCCGGGTTCGATTCCCGGTCAGGGAAGATCCCTCTAAAGCATAGATTGCTTAATTTGTCTGTGTATCTTTTTTAAAAGAAGGTCTTTAAAAAGGCACCCCTCCCAATAGATGAAAGCGGAGGAATGGGGCTTGTTCTCCTGTGCCCCAGGTTGCTTTGCCCCCATTGACCTAAGCCACCTTTGTGCGCACGCAGTCCCCCACCCAGTCAGGTGCTCTATGTTGGCGTGAAGTGCAGTACCAGCTCAACAGAAAGGTAAATTGCTGGAAAACCCTGCTGTGATGCATACATCTACTTTGGAGCACTCTTCTCCTTTGCACTCTTGAATGGCTTAAGCGCAATGTATTCTTCCAGCAAGCTGAATAACGAGATAGGTGAGAGAAGGTGTACCAGCTGTCTGTGCGCCATCAGCAGCCACTAGGTGTCCCTCTTGGGTTTTCCCGGGGATCCTGATTGTGCAGGAATTCATCGGTTCAGTAGCAAGGGGGAGAGGATGGCCTGTGCCTGGAAGTGACAGGCAGTCTGGTGGCATCATGAGGATTAAGTTCCGATTCATATTTGCTGTAGAATAAAATATGTTTTCAGCCCCCATGAGTTTTGTCACTCGGAGAGCAGTGTATGAACTTTTGCTGCACGGCTCTGGGCTCCCTGGTGATCTAGTGGTTAGGATTCGGCGCTCTCACCGCCGCGGCCCGGGTTCGATTCCCGGTCAGGGAAAAGTCCCTCTTCTGACCTTGAAAGCTTTTCCTTCCCGTAGGTCAGGGCTTCTCAAAATGAAGTTGCTTTTCTGACTCACAATTTGCCTAGCATGACGCAGTATCGCTCAAAATATGATTTTCGCAAGGTTCCTTTAGAGCTGCTTCCCATGGTGGGAGGCAAGGCTCTTGAGCAAGTGAGATCCTGTATTCCGAGGCGCGCTTCCTTTTGTAGGCTTCTGACCCCATGGCCTGTGGCAGGTAGTCCTCCTTTGACTGGGCCGCAGGCTTTGTCTCCAAATGGCGTCCTGGACCCACTGCAACCCACCTGTTTGCTAAAACGGAAGTCTGCCTCTGGGTAAGAAAAAGCTGAGCTGCACGTACGGAAAGCGGCAGAGGCCAGAGGCGGGGAGGGTGTGGCAAGGGCTGCCTGATTTGCATAGTGACCTGTTGCATCTTGGGAATGTACAGGCTTTGGAGCTTAACAGGTACTGCAGGTGTCTGCCTGGCCTGAGAGATGCCTGTCTGGTGCTCCCCTCAGGACACACAGGCCTTCCATTCGAGCATGGAGGGTGAGGGACATGGGTCACCCTCATATACAGGGGTGTGGGCATGGGCAGGATAGGTTGTGGGGGACCCGTCAGGGCATTGCCCGTTCGGAAGGCGAGAGGAGGCGGGGCAGGAAACTCTGCTCAATTTCTTTCCCAGAGGCCTGTGGAGAACCCTTTGCACGTTTGAGCCAGCCGGGCCTGCATCAGCAGATCCTGCTCCACTGGGAAGGGAGAGCCTGTAGGCGTAAATCAAAAAAAGGGGAGAAATCTGCAAATTCTAGTGGCAGACCCATGTTGCCCAGGAAGCAATCAGTTTCTCCTGCTCCCTATAGTGGAAAAAGACATAGGAGGTGTATTTCTCTAGGCAGGGGCTCTGTGTAGATGGCACTTCATTGCTCTGGGAAGCATCCATGCTGGTAGAAGAGTAGCAGCAGACTCCACACCTGAGGCTTGAATGGGGACCGTTGGGGAGGGGCAGTGGGAGGCCGAGGAGGGCGGAGGAAAATGCTTTTCAAAAGCATCTGCACGTTCCTACAAACCTGCTGAAAACCCATACCAGGAATGGGGCTCGAACCCATGCGGACAAACGTCCATTGGATCTTAAGTCCAACGCCTTAACCACTCGGCCACCCTGGTGAGACCCAAGGATTTACTTTCTTCAACTACCTTTTTATGCTTGCTGCTGTAGCACCAGCTGTCCAGCAAGAGGTGATTGCAGAGTTAAAAGGCTTTTGCAGGAGGTTAAAAGTAATTGCTTATAACAAACACACTGTGTGACACCTAACTTTCTCCCACTCGGACTTTACCGTTAATTTTTATATTGGAGTTAGCTTAGTCACAATAAGGGGGTGAGCAAGGCAGGCACGCTAGAGCATCTACTCCCTGGTGGTCTAGTGGCTAGGATTCGGCGCTTTCACCGCCGCGGCCCGGGTTCGATTCCCGGTCAGGGAAGATCCCTCTAAAGCATAGATTGCTTAATTTGTCTGTGTATCTTTTTTAAAAGAAGGTCTTTAAAAAGGCACCCCTCCCAATAGATGAAAGGGGAGGAATGGGGCTTGTTCTCCTGTGCCCCAGGTTGCTTTGCCCCCATTGACCTAAGCCACCTTTGTGCGCACGCAGTCCCCCACCCAGTCAGGTGCTCTATGTTGGCGTGAAGTGCAGTACCAGCTCAACAGAAAGGTAAATTGCTGGAAAACCCTGCTGTGATGCATACATCTACTTTGGAGCACTCTTCTCCTTTGCACTCTTGAATCGCTTAAGCGCAATGTATTCTTCCAGCAAGCTGAATAACGAGATAGGTGAGAGAAGGTGTACCAGCTGTCTGTGCGCCATCAGCAGCCACTAGGTGTCCCTCTTGGGTTTTCCCGGGGATCCTGATTGTGCAGGAATTCATCGGTTCAGTAGCAAGGGGGAGAGGATGGCCTGTGCCTGGAAGTGACAGGCAGTCTGGTGGCATCATGAGGATTAAGTTCCGATTCATATTTGCTGTAGAATAAAATATGTTTTCAGCCCCCATGAGCTTTGTCACTCGGAGAGCAGTGTATGAACTTTTGCTCCACAGCTCTGGGCTCCCTGGTGGTCTAGTGGTTAGGATTCGGCGCTCTCACCGCCGCGGCCCGGGTTCGATTCCCGGTCAGGGAAAAGTCCCTCTTCTGACCTTGAAAGCTTTTCCTTCCCGTAGGTCAGGGCGTCTCAAAATGAAGTTGCTTTTCTGACTCACAATTTGCCTAGCATGACGCAGTATCGCTCAAAATATGATTTTCGCAAGGTTCCTTTAGAGCTGCTTCCCATGGTGGGAGGCAAGGCTCTTGAGCAAGTGAGATCCTGTATTCCGAGGCGCGCTTCCTTTTGTAGGCTTCTGACCCCATGGCCTGTGGCAGGTAGTCCTCCTTTGACTGGGCCGCAGGCTTTGTCTCCAAATGGCGTCCTGGACCCACTGCAACCCACCTGTTTGCTAAAACGGAAGTCTGCCTCTGGGTAAGAAAAAGCTGAGCTGCACGTACGGAAAGCGGCAGAGGCCAGAGGCGGGGAGGGTGTGGCAAGGGCTGCCTGATTTGCATAGTGACCTGTTGCATCTTGGGAATGTACAGGCTTTGGAGCTTAACAGGTACTGCAGGTGTCTGCCTGGCCTGAGAGATGCCTGTCTGGTGCTCCCCTCAGGACACACAGGCCTTCCATTCGAGCATGGAGGGTGAGGGACATGGGTCACCCTCATATACAGGGGTGTGGGCATGGGCAGGATAGGTTGTGGGGGACCCGTCAGGGCATTGCCCGTTCGGAAGGCGAGAGGAGGCGGGGCAGGAAACTCTGCTCAATTTCTTTCCCAGAGGCCTGTGGAGAACCCTTTGCACGTTTGAGCCAGCCGGGCCTGCATCAGCAGATCCTGCTCCACTGGGAAGGGAGAGCCTGTAGGCGTAAATCAAAAAAAGGGGAGAAATCTGCAAATTCTAGCGGCAGACCCATGTTGCCCAGGAAGCAATCAGTTTCTCCTACTCCCTATAGTGGAAAAAGACATAGGAGGTGTATTTCTCTAGGCAGGGGCTCTGTGTAGATGGCACTTCATTGCTCTGGGAAGCATCCATGCTGGTGGAAGAGTAGCAGCAGACTCCACACCTGAGGCTTGAATGGGGACCGTTGGGGAGGGGCAGTGGGAGGCCGAGGAGGGCGGAGGAAAATGCTTTTCAAAAGCATCTGCACGTTCCTACAAACCTGCTGAAAACCCATACCAGGAATGGGGCTCGAGCCCATGCGGACAAACGTCCATTGGATCTTAAGTCCAACGCCTTAACCACTCGGCCACCCTGGTGAGACCCAAGGATTTACTTTCTTCAACTCCCTTTTTATGCTTGCTGCTGTAGCACCAGCTGTCCAGCAAGAGGTGATTGCAGAGTTAAAAGGCTTTTGCAGGAGGTTAAATGTAATTGCTTATAACAAACACACTGTGTGACACCTAACTTTCTCCCACTCGGACCTTACCGTTAATTTTTATATTGGAGTTAGCTTAGTCACAATAAGGGGGTGAGCAAGGCAGGCACACTAGAGCATCTACTCCCTGGTGGTCTAGTGGCTAGGATTCGGCGCTTTCACCGCCGCGGCCCGGGTTCGATTTCCGGTCAGGGAAGATCCCTCTAAAGCATAGATTGCTTAATTTGTCTGTGTATCTTTTTTAAAAGAAGGTCTTTAAAAAGGCACCCCTCCCAATAGATGAAAGCGGAGGAATGGGGCTTGTTCTCCTGTGCCCCAGGTTGCTTTGCCCCCATTGACCTAAGCCACCTTTGTGCGCACGCAGTCCCCCACCCAGTCAGGTGCTCTATGTTGGCGTGAAGTGCAGTACCAGCTCAACAGAAAGGTAAATTGCTGGAAAACCCTGCTGTGATGCATACATCTACTTTGGAGCACTCTTCTCCTTTGCACTCTTGAATCGCTTAAGCGCAATGTATTCTTCCAGCAAGCTGAATAACGAGATAGGTGAGAGAAGGTGTACCAGCTGTCTGTGCGCCATCAGCAGCCACTAGGTGTCCCTCTTGTGTTTTCCCGGGGATCCTGATTGTGCAGGAATTCATCGGTTCAGTAGCAAGGGGGAGAGGATGGCCTGTGCCTGGAAGTGACAGGCAGTCTGGTGGCATCATGAGGATTAAGTTCCGATTCATATTTGCTGTAGAATAAAATATGTTTTCAGCCCCCATGAGCTTTGTCACTCGGAGAGCAGTGTATGAACTTTTGCTGCACGGCTCTGGGCTCCCTGGTGGTCTAGTGGTTAGGATTCGGCGCTCTCACCGCCGCGGCCCGGGTTCGATTCCCGGTCAGGGAAAAGTCCCTCTTCTGACCGTGAAAGCTTTTCCTTCCCGTAGGTCAGGGCTTCTCAAAATGAAGTTGCTTTTCTGACTCACAATTTGCCTAGCATGACGCAGTATCGCTCAAAATATGATTTTCGCAAGGTTCCTTTAGAGCTGCTTCCCATGGTGGGAGGCAAGGCTCTTGAGCAAGTGAGATCCTGTATTCCGAGGCGCGCTTCCTTTTGTAGGCTTCTGACCCCATGGCCTGTGGCAGGTAGTCCTCCTTTGACTGGGCCGCAGGCTTTGTCTCCAAATGGCGTCCTGGACCCACTGCAACCCACCTGTTTGCTAAAACGGAAGTCTGCCTCTGGGTAAGAAAAAGCTGAGCTGCACGTACGGAAAGCGGCAGAGGCCAGAGGCGGGGAGGGTGTGGCAAGGGCTGCCTGATTTGCATAGTGACCTGTTGCATCTTGGGAATGTACAGGCTTTGGAGCTTAACAGGTACTGCAGGTGTCTGCCTGGCCTGAGAGATGCCTGTCTGGTGCTCCCCTCAGGACACACAGGCCTTCCATTCGAGCATGGAGGGTGAGGGACATGGGTCACCCTCATATACAGGGGTGTGGGCATGGGCAGGATAGGTTGTGGGGGACCCGTCAGGGCATTGCCCGTTCGGAAGGCGAGAGGAGGCGGGGCAGGAAACTCTGCTCAATTTCTTTCCCAGAGGCCTGTGGAGAACCCTTTGCACGTTTGAGCCAGCCGGGCCTGCATCAGCAGATCCTGCTCCACTGGGAAGGGGGAGCCTGTAGGCGTAAATCAAAAAAAGGGGAGAAATCTGCAAATTCTAGCGGCAGACCCATGTTGCCCAGGAAGCAATCAGTTTCTCCTGCTCCCTATAGTGGAAAAAGACATAGGAGGTGTATTTCCCTAGGCAGGGGCTCTGTGTAGATGGCACTTCATTGCTCTGGGAAGCATCCATGCTGGTAGAAGAGTAGCAGCAGACTCCACACCTGAGGCTTGAATGGGGACCGTTGGGGAGGGGCAGTGGGAGGCCGAGGAGGGCGGAGGAAAATGCTTTTCAAAAGCATCTGCACGTTCCTACAAACCTGCTGAAAACCCATACCAGGAATGGGGCTCGAACCCATGCGGACAAACGTCCATTGGATCTTAAGTCCAACGCCTTAACCACTCGGCCACCCTGGTGAGACCCAAGGATTTACTTTCTTCAACTCCCTTTTTATGCTTGCTGCTGTAGCACCAGCTGTCCAGCAAGAGGTGATTGCAGAGTTAAAAGGCTTTTGCAGGAGGTTAAAAGTAATTGCTTATAACAAACACACTGTGTGACACCTAACTTTCTCCCACTCGGACCTTACCGTTAATTTTTATATTGGAGTTAGCTTAGTCACAATAAGGGGGTGAGCAAGGCAGGCACACTAGAGCATCTACTCCCTGGTGGTCTAGTGGCTAGGATTCGGCGCTTTCACCGCCGCGGCCCGGGTTCGATTCCCGGTCAGGGAAGATCCCTCTAAAGCATAGATTGCTTAATTTGTCTGTGTATCTTTTTTAAAAGAAGGTCTTTAAAAAGGCACCCCTCCCAATAGATGAAAGCGGAGGAATGGGGCTTGTTCTCCTGTGCCCCAGGTTGCTTTGCCCCCATTGACCTAAGCCACCTTTGTGCGCACGCAGTCCCCCACCCAGTCAGGTGCTCTATGTTGGCGTGAAGTGCAGTACCAGCTCAACAGAAAGGTAAATTGCTGGAAAACCCTGCTGTGATGCATACATCTACTTTGGAGCACTCTTCTCCTTTGCACTCTTGAATCGCTTAAGCGCAATGTATTCTTCCAGCAAGCTGAATAACGAGATAGGTGAGAGAAGGTGTACCAGCTGTCTGTGCGCCATCAGCAGCCACTAGGTGTCCCTCTTGTGTTTTCCCGGGGATCCTGATTGTGCAGGAATTCATCGGTTCAGTAGCAAGGGGGAGAGGATGGCCTGTGCCTGGAAGTGACAGGCAGTCTGGTGGCATCATGAGGATTAAGTTCCGATTCATATTTGCTGTAGAATAAAATATGTTTTCAGCCCCCATGAGCTTTGTCACTCGGAGAGCAGTGTATGAACTTTTGCTGCACGGCTCTGGGCTCCCTGGTGGTCTAGTGGTTAGGATTCGGCGCTCTCACCGCCGCGGCCCGGGTTCGATTCCCGGTCAGGGAAAAGTCCCTCTTCTGACCTTGAAAGCTTTTCCTTCCCGTAGGTCAGGGCTTCTCAAAATGAAGTTGCTTTTCTGACTCACAATTTGCCTAGCATGACGCAGTATCGCTCAAAATATGATTTTCGCAAGGTTCCTTTAGAGCTGCTTCCCATGGTGGGAGGCAAGGATCTTGAGCAAGTGAGATCCTGTATTCCGAGGCGCGCTTCCTTTTGTAGGCTTCTGACCCCATGGCCTGTGGCAGGTAGTCCTCCTTTGACTGGGCCGCAGGCTTTGTCTCCAAATGGCGTCCTGGACCCACTGCAACCCACCTGTTTGCTAAAACGGAAGTCTGCCTCTGGGTAAGAAAAAGCTGAGCTGCACGTACGGAAAGCGGCAGAGGCCAGAGGCGGGGAGGGTGTGGCAAGGGCTGCCTGATTTGCATAGTGACCTGTTGCATCTTGGGAATGTACAGGCTTTGGAGCTTAACAGGTACTGCAGGTGTCTGCCTGGCCTGAGAGATGCCTGTCTGGTGCTCCCCTCAGGACACACAGGCCTTCCATTCGAGCATGGAGGGTGAGGGACATGGGTCACCCTCATATACAGCTTAAGCGCAATGTATTCTTCCAGCAAGCTGAATAACGAGATAGGTGAGAGAAGGTGTACCAGCTGTCTGTGCGCCATGGGCAGGATAGGTTGTGGGGGACCCGTCAGGGCATTGCCCGTTTGGAAGCCCGTTCGGAAGGCGAGAGGAGGCGGGGCAGGAAACTCTGCTCAATTTCTTTCCCAGAGGCCTGTGGAGAACCCTTTGCACGTTTGAGCCAGCCGGGCCTGCATCAGCAGATCCTGCTCCACTGGGAAGGGAGAGCCTGTAGGCGTAAATCAAAAAAAGGGGAGAAATCTGCAAATTCTAGTGGCAGACCCATGTTGCCCAGGAAGCAATCAGTTTCTCCTGCTCCCTATAGTGGAAAAAGACATAGGAGGTGTATTTCTCTAGGCAGGGGCTCTGTGTAGATGGCACTTCATTGCTCTGGGAAGCATCCATGCTGGTAGAAGAGTAGCAGCAGACTCCACACCTGAGGCTTGAATGGGGACCGTTGGGGAGGGGCAGTGGGAGGCCCAGGAGGGCGGAGGAAAATGCTTTTCAAAAGCATCTGCACGTTCCTACAAACCTGCTGAAAACCCATACCAGGAATGGGGCTCGAACCCATGCGGACAAACGTCCATTGGATCTTAAGTCCAACGCCTTAACCACTCGGCCACCCTGGTGAGACCCAAGGATTTACTTTCTTCAACTACCTTTTTATGCTTGCTGCTGTAGCACCAGCTGTCCAGCAAGAGGTGATTGCAGAGTTAAAAGGCTTTTGCAGGAGGTTAAAAGTAATTGCTTATAACAAACACACTGTGTGACACCTAACTTTCTCCCACTCGGACTTTACCGTTAATTTTTATATTGGAGTTAGCTTAGTCACAATAAGGGGGTGAGCAAGGCAGGCACGCTAGAGCATCTACTCCCTGGTGGTCTAGTGGCTAGGATTCGGCGCTTTCACCGCCGCGGCCCGGGTTCGATTCCCGGTCAGGGAAGATCCCTCTAAAGCATAGATTGCTTAATTTGTCTGTGTATCTTTTTTAAAAGAAGGTCTTTAAAAAGGCACCCCTCCCAATAGATGAAAGCGGAGGAATGGGGCTTGTTCTCCTGTGCCCCAGGTTGCTTTGCCCCCATTGACCTAAGCCACCTTTGTGCGCACGCAGTCCCCCACCCAGTCAGGTGCTCTATGTTGGCGTGAAGTGCAGTACCAGCTCAACAGAAAGGTAAATTGCTGGAAAACCCTGCTGTGATGCATACATCTACTTTGGAGCACTCTTCTCCTTTGCACTCTTGAATCGCTTAAGCGCAATGTATTCTTCCAGCAAGCTGAATAACGAGATAGGTGAGAGAAGGTGTACCAGCTGTCTGTGCGCCATCAGCAGCCACTAGGTGTCCCTCTTGGGTTTTCCCGGGGATCCTGATTGTTCAGGAATTCATCGGTTCAGTAGCAAGGGGGAGAGGATGGCCTGTGCCTGGAAGTGACAGGCAGTCTGGTGGCATCATGAGGATTAAGTTCCGATTCATATTTGCTGTAGAATAAAATATGTTTTCAGCCCCCATGAGCTTTGTCACTCGGAGAGCAGTGTATGAACTTTTGCTGCACAGCTCTGGGCTCCCTGGTGGTCTAGTGGTTAGGATTCGGCGCTCTCACCGCCGCGGCCCGGGTTCGATTCCCGGTCAGGGAAAAGTCCCTCTTCTGACCTTGAAAGCTTTTCCTTCCCGTAGGTCAGGGCGTCTCAAAATGAAGTTGCTTTTCTGACTCACAATTTGCCTAGCATGACGCAGTATCGCTCAAAATATGATTTTCGCAAGGTTCCTTTAGAGCTGCTTCCCATGGTGGGAGGCAAGGCTCTTGAGCAAGTGAGATCCTGTATTCCGAGGCGCGCTTCCTTTTGTAGGCTTCTGACCCCATGGCCTGTGGCAGGTAGTCCTCCTTTGACTGGGCCGCAGGCTTTGTCTCCAAATGGCGTCCTGGACCCACTGCAACCCACCTGTTTGCTAAAACGGAAGTCTGCCTCTGGGTAAGAAAAAGCTGAGCTGCACGTACGGAAAGCGGCAGAGGCCAGAGGCGGGGAGGGTGTGGCAAGGGCTGCCTGATTTGCATAGTGACCTGTTGCATCTTGGGAATGTACAGGCTTTGGAGCTTAACAGGTTCTGCAGGTGTCTGCCTGGCCTGAGAGATGCCTGTCTGGTGCTCCCCTCAGGACACACAGGCCTTCCATTCGAGCATGGAGGGTGAGGGGCATGGGTCACCCTCATATACAGGGGTGTGGGCATGGGCAGGATAGGTTGTGGGGGACCCGTCAGGGCATTGCCCGTTCGGAAGGCGAGAGGAGGCGGGGCAGGAAACTCTGCTCAATTTCTTTCCCAGAGGCCTGTGGAGAACCCTTTGCACGTTTGAGCCAGCCGGGCCTGCATCAGCAGATCCTGCTCCACTGGGAAGGGAGAGCCTGTAGGCGTAAATCAAAAAAAGGGGAGAAATCTGCAAATTCTAGCGGCAGACCCATGTTGCCCAGGAAGCAATCAGTTTCTCCTACTCCCTATAGTGGAAAAAGACATAGGAGGTGTATTTCTCTAGGCAGGGGCTCTGTGTAGATGGCACTTCATTGCTCTGGGAAGCATCCATGCTGGTGGAAGAGTAGCAGCAGACTCCACACCTGAGGCTTGAATGGGGACCGTTGGGGAGGGGCAGTGGGAGGCCGAGGAGGGCGGAGGAAAATGCTTTTCAAAAGCATCTGCACGTTCCTACAAACCTGCTGAAAACCCATACCAGGAATGGGGCTCGAGCCCATGCGGACAAACGTCCATTGGATCTTAAGTCCAACGCCTTAACCACTCGGCCACCCTGGTGAGACCCAAGGATTTACTTTCTTCAACTCCCTTTTTATGCTTGCTGCTGTAGCACCAGCTGTCCAGCAAGAGGTGATTGCAGAGTTAAAAGGCTTTTGCAGGAGGTTAAAAGTAATTGCTTATAACAAACACACTGTGTGACACCTAACTTTCTCCCACTCGGACCTTACCGTTAATTTTTATATTGGAGTTAGCTTAGTCACAATAAGGGGGTGAGCAAGGCAGGCACACTAGAGCATCTACTCCCTGGTGGTCTAGTGGCTAGGATTCGGCGCTTTCACCGCCGCGGCCCGGGTTCGATTCCCGGTCAGGGAAGATCCCTCTAAAGCATAGATTGCTTAATTTGTCTGTGTATCTTTTTTAAAAGAAGGTCTTTAAAAAGGCACCCCTCCCAATAGATGAAAGCGGAGGAATGGGGCTTGTTCTCCTGTGCCCCAGGTTGCTTTGCCCCCATTGACCTAAGCCACCTTTGTGCGCACGCAGTCCCCCACCCAGTCAGGTGCTCTATGTTGGCGTGAAGTGCAGTACCAGCTCAACAGAAAGGTAAATTGCTGGAAAACCCTGCTGTGATGCATACATCTACTTTGGAGCACTCTTCTCCTTTGCACTCTTGAATCGCTTAAGCGCAATGTATTCTTCCAGCAAGCTGAATAACGAGATAGGTGAGAGAAGGTGTACCAGCTGTCTGTGCGCCATCAGCAGCCACTAGGTGTCCCTCTTGTGTTTTCCCGGGGATCCTGATTGTGCAGGAATTCATCGGTTCAGTAGCAAGGGGGAGAGGATGGCCTGTGCCTGGAAGTGACAGGCAGTCTGGTGGCATCATGAGGATTAAGTTCCGATTCATATTTGCTGTAGAATAAAATATGTTTTCAGCCCCCATGAGCTTTGTCACTCGGAGAGCAGTGTATGAACTTTTGCTGCACGGCTCTGGGCTCCCTAGTGGTCTAGTGGTTAGGATTCGGCGCTCTCACCGCCGCGGCCCGGGTTCGATTCCCGGTCAGGGAAAAGTCCCTCTTCTGACCGTGAAAGCTTTTCCTTCCCGTAGGTCAGGGCTTCTCAAAATGAAGTTGCTTTTCTGACTCACAATTTGCCTAGCATGACGCAGTATCGCTCAAAATATGATTTTCGCAAGGTTCCTTTAGAGCTGCTTCCCATGGTGGGAGGCAAGGCTCTTGAGCAAGTGAGATCCTGTATTCCGGGGCGCGCTTCCTTTTGTAGGCTTCTGACCCCATGGCCTGTGGCAGGTAGTCCTCCTTTGACTGGGCCGCAGGCTTTGTCTCCAAATGGCGTCCTGGACCCACTGCAACCCACCTGTTTGCTAAAACGGAAGTCTGCCTCTGGGTAAGAAAAAGCTGAGCTGCACGTACGGAAAGCGGCAGAGGCCAGAGGCGGGGAGGGTGTGGCAAGGGCTGCCTGATTTGCATAGTGACCTGTTGCATCTTGGGAATGTACAGGCTTTGGAGCTTAACAGGTACTGCAGGTGTCTGCCTGGCCTGAGAGATGCCTGTCTGGTGCTCCCCTCAGGACACACAGGCCTTCCATTCGAGCATGGAGGGTGAGGGACATGGGTCACCCTCATATACAGGGGTGTGGGCATGGGCAGGATAGGTTGTGGGGGACCCGTCAGGGCATTGCCCGTTCGGAAGGCGAGAGGAGGCGGGGCAGGAAACTCTGCTCAATTTCTTTCCCAGAGGCCTGTGGAGAACCCTTTGCACGTTTGAGCCAGCCGGGCCTGCATCAGCAGATCCTGCTCCACTGGGAAGGGGGAGCCTGTAGGCGTAAATCAAAAAAAGGGGAGAAATCTGCAAATTCTAGCGGCAGACCCATGTTGCCCAGGAAGCAATCAGTTTCTCCTGCTCCCTATAGTGGAAAAAGACATAGGAGGTGTATTTCTCTAGGCAGGGGCTCTGTGTAGATGGCACTTCATTGCTCTGGGAAGCATCCATGCTGGTAGAAGAGTAGCAGCAGACTCCACACCTGAGGCTTGAATGGGGACCGTTGGGGAGGGGCAGTGGGAGGCCGAGGAGGGCGGAGGAAAATGCTTTTCAAAAGCATCTGCACGTTCCTACAAACCTGCTGAAAACCCATACCAGGAATGGGGCTCGAACCCATGCGGACAAACGTCCATTGGATCTTAAGTCCAACGCCTTAACCACTCGGCCACCCTGGTGAGACCCAAGGATTTACTTTCTTCAACTCCCTTTTTATGCTTGCTGCTGTAGCACCAGCTGTCCAGCAAGAGGTGATTGCAGAGTTAAAAGGCTTTTGCAGGAGGTTAAAAGTAATTGCTTATAACAAACACACTGTGTGACACCTAACTTTCTCCCACTCGGACCTTACCGTTAATTTTTATATTGGAGTTAGCTTAGTCACAATAAGGGGGTGAGCAAGGCAGGCACACTAGAGCATCTACTCCCTGGTGGTCTAGTGGCTAGGATTCGGCGCTTTCACCGCCGCGGCCCGGGTTCGATTCCCGGTCAGGGAAGATCCCTCTAAAGCATAGATTGCTTAATTTGTCTGTGTATCTTTTTTAAAAGAAGGTCTTTAAAAAGGCACCCCTCCCAATAGATGAAAGCGGAGGAATGGGGCTTGTTCTCCTGTGCCCCAGGTTGCTTTGCCCCCATTGACCTAAGCCACCTTTGTGCGCACGCAGTCCCCCACCCAGTCAGGTGCTCTATGTTGGCGTGAAGTGCAGTACCAGCTCAACAGAAAGGTAAATTGCTGGAAAACCCTGCTGTGATGCATACATCTACTTTGGAGCACTCTTCTCCTTTGCACTCTTGAATCGCTTAAGCGCAATGTATTCTTCCAGCAAGCTGAATAACGAGATAGGTGAGAGAAGGTGTACCAGCTGTCTGTGCGCCATCAGCAGCCACTAGGTGTCCCTCTTGTGTTTTCCCGGGGATCCTGATTGTGCAGGAATTCATCGGTTCAGTAGCAAGGGGGAGAGGATGGCCTGTGCCTGGAAGTGACAGGCAGTCTGGTGGCATCATGAGGATTAAGTTCCGATTCATATTTGCTGTAGAATAAAATATGTTTTCAGCCCCCATGAGCTTTGTCACTCGGAGAGCAGTGTATGAACTTTTGCTGCACGGCTCTGGGCTCCCTGGTGGTCTAGTGGTTAGGATTCGGCGCTCTCACCGCCGCGGCCCGGGTTCGATTCCCGGTCAGGGAAAAGTCCCTCTTCTGACCTTGAAAGCTTTTCCTTCCCGTAGGTCAGGGCTTCTCAAAATGAAGTTGCTTTTCTGACTCACAATTTGCCTAGCATGACGCAGTATCGCTCAAAATATGATTTTCGCAAGGTTCCTTTAGAGCTGCTTCCCATGGTGGGAGGCAAGGATCTTGAGCAAGTGAGATCCTGTATTCCGAGGCGCGCTTCCTTTTGTAGGCTTCTGACCCCATGGCCTGTGGCAGGTAGTCCTCCTTTGACTGGGCCGCAGGCTTTGTCTCCAAATGGCGTCCTGGACCCACTGCAACCCACCTGTTTGCTAAAACGGAAGTCTGCCTCTGGGTAAGAAAAAGCTGAGCTGCACGTACGGAAAGCGGCAGAGGCCAGAGGCGGGGAGGGTGTGGCAAGGGCTGCCTGATTTGCATAGTGACCTGTTGCATCTTGGGAATGTACAGGCTTTGGAGCTTAACAGGTACTGCAGGTGTCTGCCTGGCCTGAGAGATGCCTGTCTGGTGCTCCCCTCAGGACACACAGGCCTTCCATTCGAGCATGGAGGGTGAGGGACATGGGTCACCCTCATATACAGCTTAAGCGCAATGTATTCTTCCAGCAAGCTGAATAACGAGATAGGTGAGAGAAGGTGTACCAGCTGTCTGTGCGCCATGGGCAGGATAGGTTGTGGGGGACCCGTCAGGGCATTGCCCGTTTGGAAGCCCGTTCGGAAGGCGAGAGGAGGCGGGGCAGGAAACTCTGCTCAATTTCTTTCCCAGAGGCCTGTGGAGAACCCTTTGCACGTTTGAGCCAGCCGGGCCTGCATCAGCAGATCCTGCTCCACTGGGAAGGGAGAGCCTGTAGGCGTAAATCAAAAAAAGGGGAGAAATCTGCAAATTCTAGTGGCAGACCCATGTTGCCCAGGAAGCAATCAGTTTCTCCTGCTCCCTATAGTGGAAAAAGACATAGGAGGTGTATTTCTCTAGGCAGGGGCTCTGTGTAGATGGCACTTCATTGCTCTGGGAAGCATCCATGCTGGTAGAAGAGTAGCAGCAGACTCCACACCTGAGGCTTGAATGGGGACCGTTGGGGAGGGGCAGTGGGAGGCCCAGGAGGGCGGAGGAAAATGCTTTTCAAAAGCATCTGCACGTTCCTACAAACCTGCTGAAAACCCATACCAGGAATGGGGCTCGAACCCATGCGGACAAACGTCCATTGGATCTTAAGTCCAACGCCTTAACCACTCGGCCACCCTGGTGAGACCCAAGGATTTACTTTCTTCAACTACCTTTTTATGCTTGCTGCTGTAGCACCAGCTGTCCAGCAAGAGGTGATTGCAGAGTTAAAAGGCTTTTGCAGGAGGTTAAAAGTAATTGCTTATAACAAACACACTGTGTGACACCTAACTTTCTCCCACTCGGACTTTACCGTTAATTTTTATATTGGAGTTAGCTTAGTCACAATAAGGGGGTGAGCAAGGCAGGCACGCTAGAGCATCTACTCCCTGGTGGTCTAGTGGCTAGGATTCGGCGCTTTCACCGCCGCAGCCCGGGTTCGATTCCCGGTCAGGGAAGATCCCTCTAAAGCATAGATTGCTTAATTTGTCTGTGTATCTTTTTTAAAAGAAGGTCTTTAAAAAGGCACCCCTCCCAATAGATGAAAGCGGAGGAATGGGGCTTGTTCTCCTGTGCCCCAGGTTGCTTTGCCCCCATTGACCTAAGCCACCTTTGTGCGCACGCAGTCCCCCACCCAGTCAGGTGCTCTATGTTGGCGTGAAGTGCAGTACCAGCTCAACAGAAAGGTAAATTGCTGGAAAACCCTGCTGTGATGCATACATCTACTTTGGAGCACTCTTCTCCTTTGCACTCTTGAATCGCTTAAGCGCAATGTATTCTTCCAGCAAGCTGAATAACGAGATAGGTGAGAGAAGGTGTACCAGCTGTCTGTGCGCCATCAGCAGCCACTAGGTGTCCCTCTTGTGTTTTCCCGGGGATCCTGATTGTGCAGGAATTCATCGGTTCAGTAGCAAGGGGGAGAGGATGGCCTGTGCCTGGAAGTGACAGGCAGTCTGGTGGCATCATGAGGATTAAGTTCCGATTCATATTTGCTGTAGAATAAAATATGTTTTCAGCCCCCATGAGCTTTGTCACTCGGAGAGCAGTGTATGAACTTTTGCTGCACGGCTCTGGGCTCCCTGGTGGTCTAGTGGTTAGGATTCGGCGCTCTCACCGCCGCGGCCCGGGTTCGATTCCCGGTCAGGGAAAAGTCCCTCTTCTGACCGTGAAAGCTTTTCCTTCCCGTAGGTCAGGGCTTCTCAAAATGAAGTTGCTTTTCTGACTCACAATTTGCCTAGCATGACGCAGTATCGCTCAAAATATGATTTTCGCAAGGTTCCTTTAGAGCTGCTTCCCATGGTGGGAGGCAAGGCTCTTGAGCAAGTGAGATCCTGTATTCCGAGGCGCGCTTCCTTTTGTAGGCTTCTGACCCCATGGCCTGTGGCAGGTAGTCCTCCTTTGACTGGGCCGCAGGCTTTGTCTCCAAATGGCGTCCTGGACCCACTGCAACCCACCTGTTTGCTAAAACGGAAGTCTGCCTCTGGGTAAGAAAAAGCTGAGCTGCACGTACGGAAAGCGGCAGAGGCCAGAGGCGGGGAGGGTGTGGCAAGGGCTGCCTGATTTGCATAGTGACCTGTTGCATCTTGGGAATGTACAGGCTTTGGAGCTTAACAGGTACTGCAGGTGTCTGCCTGGCCTGAGAGATGCCTGTCTGGTGCTCCCCTCAGGACACACAGGCCTTCCATTCGAGCATGGAGGGTGAGGGACATGGGTCACCCTCATATACAGGGGTGTGGGCATGGGCAGGATAGGTTGTGGGGGACCCGTCAGGGCATTGCCCGTTCGGAAGGCGAGAGGAGGCGGGGCAGGAAACTCTGCTCAATTTCTTTCCCAGAGGCCTGTGGAGAACCCTTTGCACGTTTGAGCCAGCCGGGCCTGCATCAGCAGATCCTGCTCCACTGGGAAGGGGGAGCCTGTAGGCGTAAATCAAAAAAAGGGGAGAAATCTGCAAATTCTAGCGGCAGACCCATGTTGCCCAGGAAGCAATCAGTTTCTCCTGCTCCCTATAGTGGAAAAAGACATAGGAGGTGTATTTCTCTAGGCAGGGGCTCTGTGTAGATGGCACTTCATTGCTCTGGGAAGCATCCATGCTGGTAGAAGAGTAGCAGCAGACTCCACACCTGAGGCTTGAATGGGGACCGTTGGGGAGGGGCAGTGGGAGGCCGAGGAGGGCGGAGGAAAATGCTTTTCAAAAGCATCTGCACGTTCCTACAAACCTGCTGAAAACCCATACCAGGAATGGGGCTCGAACCCATGCGGACAAACGTCCATTGGATCTTAAGTCCAACGCCTTAACCACTCGGCCACCCTGGTGAGACCCAAGGATTTACTTTCTTCAACTCCCTTTTTATGCTTGCTGCTGTAGCACCAGCTGTCCAGCAAGAGGTGATTGCAGAGTTAAAAGGCTTTTGCAGGAGGTTAAAAGTAATTGCTTATAACAAACACACTGTGTGACACCTAACTTTCTCCCACTCGGACCTTACCGTTAATTTTTATATTGGAGTTAGCTTAGTCACAATAAGGGGGTGAGCAAGGCAGGCACACTAGAGCATCTACTCCCTGGTGGTCTAGTGGCTAGGATTCGGCGCTTTCACCGCCGCGGCCCGGGTTCGATTCCCGGTCAGGGAAGATCCCTCTAAAGCATAGATTGCTTAATTTGTCTGTGTATCTTTTTTAAAAGAAGGTCTTTAAAAAGGCACCCCTCCCAATAGATGAAAGCGGAGGAATGGGGCTTGTTCTCCTGTGCCCCAGGTTGCTTTGCCCCCATTGACCTAAGCCACCTTTGTGCGCACGCAGTCCCCCACCCAGTCAGGTGCTCTATGTTGGCGTGAAGTGCAGTACCAGCTCAACAGAAAGGTAAATTGCTGGAAAACCCTGCTGTGATGCATACATCTACTTTGGAGCACTCTTCTCCTTTGCACTCTTGAATCGCTTAAGCGCAATGTATTCTTCCAGCAAGCTGAATAACGAGATAGATGAGAGAAGGTGTACCAGCTGTCTGTGCGCCATCAGCAGCCACTAGGTGTCCCTCTTGTGTTTTCCCGGGGATCCTGATTGTGCAGGAATTCATCGGTTCAGTAGCAAGGGGGAGAGGATGGCCTGTGCCTGGAAGTGACAGGCAGTCTGGTGGCATCATGAGGATTAAGTTCCGATTCATATTTGCTGTAGAATAAAATATGTTTTCAGCCCCCATGAGCTTTGTCACTCGGAGAGCAGTGTATGAACTTTTGCTGCACGGCTCTGGGCTCCCTGGTGGTCTAGTGGTTAGGATTCGGCGCTCTCACCGCCGCGGCCCGGGTTCGATTCCCGGTCAGGGAAAAGTCCCTCTTCTGACCTTGAAAGCTTTTCCTTCCCGTAGGTCAGGGCGTCTCAAAATGAAGTTGCTTTTCTGACTCACAATTTGCCTAGCATGACGCAGTATCGCTCAAAATATGATTTTCGCAAGGTTCCTTTAGAGCTGCTTCCCATGGTGGGAGGCAAGGATCTTGAGCAAGTGAGATCCTGTATTCCGAGGCGCGCTTCCTTTTGTAGGCTTCTGACCCCATGGCCTGTGGCAGGTAGTCCTCCTTTGACTGGGCCGCAGGCTTTGTCTCCAAATGGCGTCCTGGACCCACTGCAACCCACCTGTTTGCTAAAACGGAAGTCTGCCTCTGGGTAAGAAAAAGCTGAGCTGCACGTACGGAAAGCGGCAGAGGCCAGAGGCGGGGAGGGTGTGGCAAGGGCTGCCTGATTTGCATAGTGACCTGTTGCATCTTGGGAATGTACAGGCTTTGGAGCTTAACAGGTACTGCAGGTGTCTGCCTGGCCTGAGAGATGCCTGTCTGGTGCTCCCCTCAGGACACACAGGCCTTCCATTCGAGCATGGAGGGTGAGGGACATGGGTCACCCTCATATACAGGGGTGTGGGCATGGGCAGGATAGGTTGTGGGGGACCCGTCAGGGCATTGCCCGTTCGGAAGGCGAGAGGAGGCGGGGCAGGAAACTCTGCTCAATTTCTTTCCCAGAGGCCTGTGGAGAACCCTTTGCACGTTTGAGCCAGCCGGGCCTGCATCAGCAGATCCTGCTCCACTGGGAAGGGGGAGCCTGTAGGCGTAAATCAAAAAAAGGGGAGAAATCTGCAAATTCTAGCGGCAGACCCATGTTGCCCAGGAAGCAATCAGTTTCTCCTGCTCCCTATAGTGGAAAAAGACATAGGAGGTGTATTTCTCTAGGCAGGGGCTCTGTGTAGATGGCACTTCATTGCTCTGGGAAGCATCCATGCTGGTAGAAGAGTAGCAGCAGACTCCACACCTGAGGCTTGAATGGGGACCGTTGGGGAGGGGCAGTGGGAGGCCGAGGAGGGCGGAGGAAAATGCTTTTCAAAAGCATCTGCACGTTCCTACAAACCTGCTGAAAACCCATACCAGGAATGGGGCTCGAACCCATGCGGACAAACGTCCATTGGATCTTAAGTCCAACGCCTTAACCACTCGGCCACCCTGGTGAGACCCAAGGATTTACTTTCTTCAACTCCCTTTTTATGCTTGCTGCTGTAGCACCAGCTGTCCAGCAAGAGGTGATTGCAGAGTTAAAAGGCTTTTGCAGGAGGTTAAAAGTAATTGCTTATAACAAACACACTGTGTGACACCTAACTTTCTCCCACTCGGACCTTACCGTTAATTTTTATATTGGAGTTAGCTTAGTCACAATAAGGGGGTGAGCAAGGCAGGCACACTAGAGCATCTACTCCCTGGTGGTCTAGTGGCTAGGATTCGGCGCTTTCACCGCCGCGGCCCGGGTTCGATTCCCGGTCAGGGAAGATCCCTCTAAAGCATAGATTGCTTAATTTGTCTGTGTATCTTTTTTAAAAGAAGGTCTTTAAAAAGGCACCCCTCCCAATAGATGAAAGCGGAGGAATGGGGCTTGTTCTCCTGTGCCCCAGGTTGCTTTGCCCCCATTGACCTAAGCCACCTTTGTGCGCACGCAGTCCCCCACCCAGTCAGGTGCTCTATGTTGGCGTGAAGTGCAGTACCAGCTCAACAGAAAGGTAAATTGCTGGAAAACCCTGCTGTGATGCATACATCTACTTTGGAGCACTCTTCTCCTTTGCACTCTTGAATCGCTTAAGCGCAATGTATTCTTCCAGCAAGCTGAATAACGAGATAGATGAGAGAAGGTGTACCAGCTGTCTGTGCGCCATCAGCAGCCACTAGGTGTCCCTCTTGTGTTTTCCCGGGGATCCTGATTGTGCAGGAATTCATCGGTTCAGTAGCAAGGGGGAGAGGATGGCCTGTGCCTGGAAGTGACAGGCAGTCTGGTGGCATCATGAGGATTAAGTTCCGATTCATATTTGCTGTAGAATAAAATATGTTTTCAGCCCCCATGAGCTTTGTCACTCGGAGAGCAGTGTATGAACTTTTGCTGCACGGCTCTGGGCTCCCTGGTGGTCTAGTGGTTAGGATTCGGCGCTCTCACCGCCGCGGCCCGGGTTCGATTCCCGGTCAGGGAAAAGTCCCTCTTCTGACCTTGAAAGCTTTTCCTTCCCGTAGGTCAGGGCTTCTCAAAATGAAGTTGCTTTTCTGACTCACAATTTGCCTAGCATGACGCAGTATCGCTCAAAATATGATTTTCGCAAGGTTCCTTTAGAGCTGCTTCCCATGGTGGGAGGCAAGGATCTTGAGCAAGTGAGATCCTGTATTCCGAGGCGCGCTTCCTTTTGTAGGCTTCTGACCCCATGGCCTGTGGCAGGTAGTCCTCCTTTGACTGGGCCGCAGGCTTTGTCTCCAAATGGCGTCCTGGACCCACTGCAACCCACCTGTTTGCTAAAACGGAAGTCTGCCTCTGGGTAAGAAAAAGCTGAGCTGCACGTACGGAAAGCGGCAGAGGCCAGAGGCGGGGAGGGTGTGGCAAGGGCTGCCTGATTTGCATAGTGACCTGTTGCATCTTGGGAATGTACAGGCTTTGGAGCTTAACAGGTACTGCAGGTGTCTGCCTGGCCTGAGAGATGCCTGTCTGGTGCTCCCCTCAGGACACACAGGCCTTCCATTCGAGCATGGAGGGTGAGGGACATGGGTCACCCTCATATACAGCTTAAGCGCAATGTATTCTTCCAGCAAGCTGAATAACGAGATAGGTGAGAGAAGGTGTACCAGCTGTCTGTGCACCATGGGCAGGATAGGTTGTGGGGGACCCGTCAGGGCATTGCCCGTTTGGAAGCCCGTTCGGAAGGCGAGAGGAGGCGGGGCAGGAAACTCTGCTCAATTTCTTTCCCAGAGGCCTGTGGAGAACCCTTTGCACGTTTGAGCCAGCCGGGCCTGCATCAGCAGATCCTGCTCCACTGGGAAGGGAGAGCCTGTAGGCGTAAATCAAAAAAAGGGGAGAAATCTGCAAATTCTAGTGGCAGACCCATGTTGCCCAGGAAGCAATCAGTTTCTCCTGCTCCCTATAGTGGAAAAAGACATAGGAGGTGTATTTCTCTAGGCAGGGGCTCTGTGTAGATGGCACTTCATTGCTCTGGGAAGCATCCATGCTGGTAGAAGAGTAGCAGCAGACTCCACACCTGAGGCTTGAATGGGGACCGTTGGGGAGGGGCAGTGGGAGGCCCAGGAGGGCGGAGGAAAATGCTTTTCAAAAGCATCTGCACGTTCCTACAAACCTGCTGAAAACCCATACCAGGAATGGGGCTCGAACCCATGCGGACAAACGTCCATTGGATCTTAAGTCCAACGCCTTAACCACTCGGCCACCCTGGTGAGACCCAAGGATTTACTTTCTTCAACTACCTTTTTATGCTTGCTGCTGTAGCACCAGCTGTCCAGCAAGAGGTGATTGCAGAGTTAAAAGGCTTTTGCAGGAGGTTAAAAGTAATTGCTTATAACAAACACACTGTGTGACACCTAACTTTCTCCCACTCGGACTTTACCGTTAATTTTTATATTGGAGTTAGCTTAGTCACAATAAGGGGGTGAGCAAGGCAGGCACGCTAGAGCATCTACTCCCTGGTGGTCTAGTGGCTAGGATTCGGCGCTTTCACCGCCGCGGCCCGGGTTCGATTCCCGGTCAGGGAAGATCCCTCTAAAGCATAGATTGCTTAATTTGTCTGTGTATCTTTTTTAAAAGAAGGTCTTTAAAAAGGCACCCCTCCCAATAGATGAAAGCGGAGGAATGGGGCTTGTTCTCCTGTGCCCCAGGTTGCTTTGCCCCCATTGACCTAAGCCACCTTTGTGCGCACGCAGTCCCCCACCCAGTCAGGTGCTCTATGTTGGCGTGAAGTGCAGTACCAGCTCAACAGAAAGGTAAATTGCTGGAAAACCCTGCTGTGATGCATACATCTACTTTGGAGCACTCTTCTCCTTTGCACTCTTGAATCGCTTAAGCGCAATGTATTCTTCCAGCAAGCTGAATAACGAGATAGGTGAGAGAAGGTGTACCAGCTGTCTGTGCGCCATCAGCAGCCACTAGGTGTCCCTCTTGGGTTTTCCCGGGGATCCTGATTGTGCAGGAATTCATCGGTTCAGTAGCAAGGGGGAGAGGATGGCCTGTGCCTGGAAGTGACAGGCAGTCTGGTGGCATCATGAGGATTAAGTTCCGATTCATATTTGCTGTAGAATAAAATATGTTTTCAGCCCCCATGAGCTTTGTCACTCGGAGAGCAGTGTATGAACTTTTGCTGCACAGCTCTGGGCTCCCTGGTGGTCTAGTGGTTAGGATTCGGCGCTCTCACCGCCGCAGCCCGGGTTCGATTCCCGGTCAGGGAAAAGTCCCTCTTCTGACCTTGAAAGCTTTTCCTTCCCGTAGGTCAGGGCGTCTCAAAATGAAGTTGCTTTTCTGACTCACAATTTGCCTAGCATGACGCAGTATCGCTCAAAATATGATTTTCGCAAGGTTCCTTTAGAGCTGCTTCCCATGGTGGGAGGCAAGGCTCTTGAGCAAGTGAGATCCTGTATTCCGAGGCGCGCTTCCTTTTGTAGGCTTCTGACCCCATGGCCTGTGGCAGGTAGTCCTCCTTTGACTGGGCCGCAGGCTTTGTCTCCAAATGGCGTCCTGGACCCACTGCAACCCACCTGTTTGCTAAAACGGAAGTCTGCCTCTGGGTAAGAAAAAGCTGAGCTGCACGTACGGAAAGCGGCAGAGGCCAGAGGCGGGGAGGGTGTGGCAAGGGCTGCCTGATTTGCATAGTGACCTGTTGCATCTTGGGAATGTACAGGCTTTGGAGCTTAACAGGTACTGCAGGTGTCTGCCTGGCCTGAGAGATGCCTGTCTGGTGCTCCCCTCAGGACACACAGGCCTTCCATTCGAGCATGGAGGGTGAGGGGCATGGGTCACCCTCATATACAGGGGTGTGGGCATGGGCAGGATAGGTTGTGGGGGACCCGTCAGGGCATTGCCCGTTCAGGAGGCGAGAGGAGGCGGGGCAGGAAACTCTGCTCAATTTCTTTCCCAGAGGCCTGTGGAGAACCCTTTGCACGTTTGAGCCAGCCGGGCCTGCATCAGCAGATCCTGCTCCACTGGGAAGGGAGAGCCTGTAGGCGTAAATCAAAAAAAGGGGAGAAATCTGCAAATTCTAGCGGCAGACCCATGTTGCCCAGGAAGCAATCAGTTTCTCCTACTCCCTATAGTGGAAAAAGACATAGGAGGTGTATTTCTCTAGGCAGGGGCTCTGTGTAGATGGCACTTCATTGCTCTGGGAAGCATCCATGCTGGTGGAAGAGTAGCAGCAGACTCCACACCTGAGGCTTGAATGGGGACCGTTGGGGAGGGGCAGTGGGAGGCCGAGGAGGGCGGAGGAAAATGCTTTTCAAAAGCATCTGCACGTTCCTACAAACCTGCTGAAAACCCATACCAGGAATGGGGCTCGAGCCCATGCGGACAAACGTCCATTGGATCTTAAGTCCAACGCCTTAACCACTCGGCCACCCTGGTGAGACCCAAGGATTTACTTTCTTCAACTCCCTTTTTATGCTTGCTGCTGTAGCACCAGCTGTCCAGCAAGAGGTGATTGCAGAGTTAAAAGGCTTTTGCAGGAGGTTAAAAGTAATTGCTTATAACAAACACACTGTGTGACACCTAACTTTCTCCCACTCGGACCTTACCGTTAATTTTTATATTGGAGTTAGCTTAGTCACAATAAGGGGGTGAGCAAGGCAGGCACACTAGAGCATCTACTCCCTGGTGGTCTAGTGGCTAGGATTCGGCGCTTTCACCGCCGCGGCCCGGGTTCGATTCCCGGTCAGGGAAGATCCCTCTAAAGCATAGATTGCTTAATTTGTCTGTGTATCTTTTTTAAAAGAAGGTCTTTAAAAAGGCACCCCTCCCAATAGATGAAAGCGGAGGAATGGGGCTTGTTCTCCTGTGCCCCAGGTTGCTTTGCCCCCATTGACCTAAGCCACCTTTGTGCGCACGCAGTCCCCCACCCAGTCAGGTGCTCTATGTTGGCGTGAAGTGCAGTACCAGCTCAACAGAAAGGTAAATTGCTGGAAAACCCTGCTGTGATGCATACATCTACTTTGGAGCACTCTTCTCCTTTGCACTCTTGAATCGCTTAAGCGCAATGTATTCTTCCAGCAAGCTGAATAACGAGATAGGTGAGAGAAGGTGTACCAGCTGTCTGTGCGCCATCAGCAGCCACTAGGTGTCCCTCTTGTGTTTTCCCGGGGATCCTGATTGTGCAGGAATTCATCGGTTCAGTAGCAAGGGGGAGAGGATGGCCTGTGCCTGGAAGTGACAGGCAGTCTGGTGGCATCATGAGGATTAAGTTCCGATTCATATTTGCTGTAGAATAAAATATGTTTTCAGCCCCCATGAGCTTTGTCACTCGGAGAGCAGTGTATGAACTTTTGCTGCACGGCTCTGGGCTCCCTGGTGGTCTAGTGGTTAGGATTCGGCGCTCTCACCGCCGCGGCCCGGGTTCGATTCCCGGTCAGGGAAAAGTCCCTCTTCTGACCGTGAAAGCTTTTCCTTCCCGTAGGTCAGGGCTTCTCAAAATGAAGTTGCTTTTCTGACTCACAATTTGCCTAGCATGACGCAGTATCGCTCAAAATATGATTTTCGCAAGGTTCCTTTAGAGCTGCTTCCCATGGTGGGAGGCAAGGATCTTGAGCAAGTGAGATCCTGTATTCCGAGGCGCGCTTCCTTTTGTAGGCTTCTGACCCCATGGCCTGTGGCAGGTAGTCCTCCTTTGACTGGGCCGCAGGCTTTGTCTCCAAATGGCGTCCTGGACCCACTGCAACCCACCTGTTTGCTAAAACGGAAGTCTGCCTCTGGGTAAGAAAAAGCTGAGCTGCACGTACGGAAAGCGGCAGAGGCCAGAGGCGGGGAGGGTGTGGCAAGGGCTGCCTGATTTGCATAGTGACCTGTTGCATCTTGGGAATGTACAGGCTTTGGAGCTTAACAGGTACTGCAGGTGTCTGCCTGGCCTGAGAGATGCCTGTCTGGTGCTCCCCTCAGGACACACAGGCCTTCCATTCGAGCATGGAGGGTGAGGGACATGGGTCACCCTCATATACAGGGGTGTGGGCATGGGCAGGATAGGTTGTGGGGGACCCGTCAGGGCATTGCCCGTTCGGAAGGCGAGAGGAGGCGGGGCAGGAAACTCTGCTCAATTTCTTTCCCAGAGGCCTGTGGAGAACCCTTTGCACGTTTGAGCCAGCCGGGCCTGCATCAGCAGATCCTGCTCCACTGGGAAGGGGGAGCCTGTAGGCGTAAATCAAAAAAAGGGGAGAAATCTGCAAATTCTAGCGGCAGACCCATGTTGCCCAGGAAGCAATCAGTTTCTCCTGCTCCCTATAGTGGAAAAAGACATAGGAGGTGTATTTCTCTAGGCAGGGGCTCTGTGTAGATGGCACTTCATTGCTCTGGGAAGCATCCATGCTGGTAGAAGAGTAGCAGCAGACTCCACACCTGAGGCTTGAATGGGGACCGTTGGGGAGGGGCAGTGGGAGGCCGAGGAGGGCGGAGGAAAATGCTTTTCAAAAGCATCTGCACGTTCCTACAAACCTGCTGAAAACCCATACCAGGAATGGGGCTCGAACCCATGCGGACAAACGTCCATTGGATCTTAAGTCCAACGCCTTAACCACTCGGCCACCCTGGTGAGACCCAAGGATTTACTTTCTTCAACTACCTTTTTATGCTTGCTGCTGTAGCACCAGCTGTCCAGCAAGAGGTGATTGCAAAGTTAAAAGGCTTTTGCAGGAGGTTAAAAGTAATTGCTTATAACAAACACACTGTGTGACACCTAACTTTCTCCCACTCGGACTTTACCGTTAATTTTTATATTGGAGTTAGCTTAGTCACAATAAGGGGGTGAGCAAGGCAGGCACACTAGAGCATCTACTCCCTGGTGGTCTAGTGGCTAGAATTCGGCACTTTCACCGCCGCGGCCCGGGTTCGATTCCCGGTCAGGGAAGATCCCTCTAAAGCATAGATTGCTTAATTTGTCTGTGTATCTTTTTTAAAAGAAGGTCTTTAAAAAGGCACCCCTCCCAATAGATGAAAGCGAAGGAATGGGGCTTGTTCTCCTGTGCCCCAGGTTGCTTTGCCCCCATTGACCTAAGCCACCTTTGTGCGCACGCAGTCCCCCACCCAGTCAGGTGCTCTATGTTGGCGTGAAGTGCAGTACCAGCTCAACAGAAAGGTAAATTGCTGGAAAACCCTGCTGTGATGCATACATCTACTTTGGAGCACTCTTCTCCTTTGCACTCTTGAATCGCTTAAGCGCAATGTATTCTTCCAGCAAGCTGAATAACGAGATAGGTGAGAGAAGGTGTACCAGCTGTCTGTGCGCCATCAGCAGCCACTAGGTGTCCCTCTTGTGTTTTCCCGGGGATCCTGATTGTGCAGGAATTCATCGGTTCAGTAGCAAGGGGGAGAGGATGGCCTGTGCCTGGAAGTGACAGGCAGTCTGGTGGCATCATGAGGATTAAGTTCCGATTCATATTTGCTGTAGAATAAAATATGTTTTCAGCCCCCATGAGCTTTGTCACTCGGAGAGCAGTGTATGAACTTTTGCTGCACGGCTCTGGGCTCCCTGGTGGTCTAGTGGTTAGGATTCGGCGCTCTCACCGCCGCGGCCCGGGTTCGATTCCCGGTCAGGGAAAAGTCCCTCTTCTGACCTTGAAAGCTTTTCCTTCCCGTAGGTCAGGGCGTCTCAAAATGAAGTTGCTTTTCTGACTCACAATTTGCCTAGCATGACGCAGTATCGCTCAAAATATGATTTTCGCAAGGTTCCTTTAGAGCTGCTTCCCATGGTGGGAGGCAAGGCTCTTGAGCAAGTGAGATCCTGTATTCCGAGGCGCGCTTCCTTTTGTAGGCTTCTGACCCCATGGCCTGTGGCAGGTAGTCCTCCTTTGACTGGGCCGCAGGCTTTGTCTCCAAATGGCGTCCTGGACCCACTGCAACCCACCTGTTTGCTAAAACGGAAGTCTGCCTCTGGGTAAGAAAAAGCTGAGCTGCACGTACGGAAAGCGGCAGAGGCCAGAGGCGGGGAGGGTGTGGCAAGGGCTGCCTGATTTGCATAGTGACCTGTTGCATCTTGGGAATGTACAGGCTTTGGAGCTTAACAGGTACTGCAGGTGTCTGCCTGGCCTGAGAGATGCCTGTCTGGTGCTCCCCTCAGGACACACAGGCCTTCCATTCGAGCATGGAGGGTGAGGGACATGGGTCACCCTCATATACAGGGGTGTGGGCATGGGCAGGATAGGTTGTGGGGGACCCGTCAGGGCATTGCCCGTTTGGAAGCCCGTTCGGAAGGCGAGAGGAGGCGGGGCTGGAAACTCTGCTCAATTTCTTTCCCAGAGGCCTGTGGAGAACCCTTTGCACGTTTGAGCCAGCCGGGCCTGCATCAGCAGATCCTGCTCCACTGGGAAGGGAGAGCCTGTAGGCGTAAATCAAAAAAAGGGGAGAAATCTGCAAATTCTAGCGGCAGACCCATGTTGCCCAGGAAGCAATCAGTTTCTCCTGCTCCCTATAGTGGAAAAAGACATAGGAGGTGTATTTCTCTAGGCAGGGGCTCTGTGTAGATGGCACTTCATTGCTCTGGGAAGCATCCATGCTGGTAGAAGAGTAGCAGCAGACTCCACACCTGAGGCTTGAATGGGGACCGTTGGGGAGGGGCAGTGGGAGGCCGAGGAGGGCGGAGGAAAATGCTTTTCAAAAGCATCTGCACGTTCCTACAAACCTGCTGAAAACCCATACCAGGAATGGGGCTCGAACCCATGCGGACAAACGTCCATTGGATCTTAAGTCCAACGCCTTAACCACTCGGCCACCCTGGTGAGACCCAAGGATTTACTTTCTTCAACTCCCTTTTTATGCTTGCTGCTGTAGCACCAGCTGTCCAGCAAGAGGTGATTGCAGAGTTAAAAGGCTTTTGCAGGAGGTTAAAAGTAATTGCTTATAACAAACACACTGTGTGACACCTAACTTTCTCCCACTCGGACCTTACCGTTAATTTTTATATTGGAGTTAGCTTAGTCACAATAAGGGGGTGAGCAAGGCAGGCACACTAGAGCATCTACTCCCTGGTGGTCTAGTGGCTAGGATTCGGCGCTTTCACTGCCGCGGCCCAGGTTCGATTCCCGGTCAGGGAAAAGTCCCTCTTCTGACCTTGAAAGCTTTTCCTTCCCGTAGGTCAGGGCTTCTCAAAATGAAGTTGCTTTTCTGACTCACAATTTGCCTAGCATGACGCAGTATCGCTCAAAATATGATTTTCGCAAGGTTCCTTTAGAGCTGCTTCCCATGGTGGGAGGCAAGGCTCTTGAGCAAGTGAGATCCTGTATTCCGAGGCGCGCTTCCTTTTGTAGGCTTCTGACCCCATGGCCTGTGGCAGGTAGTCCTCCTTTGGCTGGGCTGCAGGCTTTGTCTCCAAATGGCGTCCTGGACCCACTGCAACCCACCTGTTTGCTAAAACGGAAGTCTGCCTCTGGGTAAGAAAAAGCTGAGCTGCACGTACGGAAAGCGGCAGAGGCCAGAGGCGGGGAGGGTGTGGCAAGGGCTGCCTGATTTGCATAGTGACCTGTTGCATCTTGGGAATGTACAGGCTTTGGAGCTTAACAGGTACTGCAGGTGTCTGCCTGGCCTGAGAGATGCCTGTCTGGTGCTCCCCTCAGGACACACAGGCCTTCCATTCGAGCATGGAGGGTGAGGGACATGGGTCACCCTCATATACAGGGGTGTGGGCATGGGCAGGATAGGTTGTGGGGGACCCGTCAGGGCATTGCCCGTTCGGAAGGCGAGAGGAGGCGGGGCAGGAAACTCTGCTCAATTTCTTTCCCAGAGGCCTGTGGAGAACCCTTTGCACGTTTGAGCCAGCCGGGCCTGCATCAGCAGATCCTGCTCCACTGGGAAGGGAGAGCCTGTAGGCGTAAATCAAAAAAAGGGGAGAAATCTGCAAATTCTAGCGGCAGACCCATGTTGCCCAGGAAGCAATCAGTTTCTCCTGCTCCCTATAGTGGAAAAAGACATAGGAGGTGTATTTCTCTAGGCAGGGGCTCTGTGTAGATGGCACTTCATTGCTCTGGGAAGCATACGTGCTGGTAGAAGAGTAGCAGCAGACTCCACACCTGAAGCTTGAATGGGGACCGTTGGGGAGGGGCAGTGGGAGGCCGAGGAGGGCGGAGGAAAATGCTTTTCAAAAGCATCTGCACGTTCCTACAAACCTGCTGAAAACCCATACCAGGAATGGGGCTCGAACCCATGCGGACAAACGTCCATTGGATCTTAAGTCCAACGCCTTAACCACTCGGCCACCCTGGTGAGACCCAAGGATTTAATTTCTTCAACTCCCTTTTTATGCTTGCTGCTGTAGCACCAGCTGTCCAGCAAGAGGTGATTGCAGAGTTAAAAGGCTTTTGCAGGAGGTTAAAAGTAATTGCTTATAACAAACACACTGTGTGACACCTAACTTTCTCCCACTCGGACTTTACCGCTAATTTTTATATTGGAGTTAGCTTAGTCACAATAAGGGGGTGAGCAAGGCAGGCACACTAGAGCATCTACTCCCTGGTGGTCTAGTGGCTAGGATTCGGCGCTTTCACCGCCGCGGCCCGGGTTCGATTCCCGGTCAGGGAAGATCCCTCTAAAGCATAGATTGCTTAATTTGTCTGTGTATCTTTTTTAAAAGAAGGTCTTTAAAAAGGCACCCCTCCCAATAGATGAAAGCGGAGGAATGGGGCTTGTTCTCCTGTGCCCCAGGTTGCTTTGCCCCCATTGACCTAAGCCACCTTTGTGCGCACGCAGTCCCCCACCCAGTCAGGTGCTCTATGTTGGCGTGAAGTGCAGTACCAGCTCAACAGAAAGGTAAATTGCTGGAAAACCCTGCTGTGATGCATACATCTACTTTGGAGCACTCTTCTCCTTTGCACTCTTGAATCGCTTAAGCGCAATGTATTCTTCCAGCAAGCTGAATAACGAGATAGGTGAGAGAAGGTGTACCAGCTGTCTGTGCGCCATCAGCAGCCACTAGGTGTCCCTCTTGTGTTTTCCCGGGGATCCTGATTGTGCAGGAATTCATCGGTTCAGTAGCAAGGGGGAGAGGATGGCCTGTGCCTGGAAGTGACAGGCAGTCTGGTGGCATCATGAGGATTAAGTTCCGATTCATATTTGCTGTAGAATAAAATATGTTTTCAGCCCCCATGAGCTTTGTCACTCGGAGAGCAGTGTATGAACTTTTGCTGCACGGCTCTGGGCTCCCTGGTGGTCTAGTGGTTAGGATTCGGCGCTCTCACCGCCGCGGCCCGGGTTCGATTCCCGGTCAGGGAAAAGTCCCTCTTCTGACCGTGAAAGCTTTTCCTTCCCGTAGGTCAGGGCTTCTCAAAATGAAGTTGCTTTTCTGACTCACAATTTGCCTAGCATGACGCAGTATCGCTCAAAATATGATTTTCGCAAGGTTCCTTTAGAGCTGCTTCCCATGGTGGGAGGCAAGGCTCTTGAGCAAGTGAGATCCTGTATTCCGAGGCGCGCTTCCTTTTGTAGGCTTCTGACCCCATGGCCTGTGGCAGGTAGTCCTCCTTTGACTGGGCCGCAGGCTTTGTCTCCAAATGGCGTCCTGGACCCACTGCAACCCACCTGTTTGCTAAAACGGAAGTCTGCCTCTGGGTAAGAAAAAGCTGAGCTGCACGTACGGAAAGCGGCAGAGGCCAGAGGCGGGGAGGGTGTGGCAAGGGCTGCCTGATTTGCATAGTGACCTGTTGCATCTTGGGAATGTACAGGCTTTGGAGCTTAACAGGTACTGCAGGTGTCTGCCTGGCCTGAGAGATGCCTGTCTGGTGCTCCCCTCAGGACACACAGGCCTTCCATTCGAGCATGGAGGGTGAGGGACATGGGTCACCCTCATATACAGGGGTGTGGGCATGGGCAGGATAGGTTGTGGGGGACCCGTCAGGGCATTGCCCGTTCGGAAGGCGAGAGGAGGCGGGGCAGGAAACTCTGCTCAATTTCTTTCCCAGAGGCCTGTGGAGAACCCTTTGCACGTTTGAGCCAGCCGGGCCTGCATCAGCAGATCCTGCTCCACTGGGAAGGGGGAGCCTGTAGGCGTAAATCAAAAAAAGGGGAGAAATCTGCAAATTCTAGCGGCAGACCCATGTTGCCCAGGAAGCAATCAGTTTCTCCTGCTCCCTATAGTGGAAAAAGACATAGGAGGTGTATTTCTCTAGGCAGGGGCTCTGTGTAGATGGCACTTCATTGCTCTGGGAAGCATCCATGCTGGTAGAAGAGTAGCAGCAGACTCCACACCTGAGGCTTGAATGGGGACCGTTGGGGAGGGGCAGTGGGAGGCCGAGGAGGGCGGAGGAAAATGCTTTTCAAAAGCATCTGCACGTTCCTACAAACCTGCTGAAAACCCATACCAGGAATGGGGCTCGAACCCATGCGGACAAACGTCCATTGGATCTTAAGTCCAACGCCTTAACCACTCGGCCACCCTGGTGAGACCCAAGGATTTACTTTCTTCAACTACCTTTTTATGCTTGCTGCTGTAGCACCAGCTGTCCAGCAAGAGGTGATTGCAGAGTTAAAAGGCTTTTGCAGGAGGTTAAAAGTAATTGCTTATAACAAACACACTGTGTGACACCTAACTTTCTCCCACTCGGACTTTACCGTTAATTTTTATATTGGAGTTAGCTTAGTCACAATAAGGGGGTGAGCAAGGCAGGCACACTAGAGCATCTACTCCCTGGTGGTCTAGTGGCTAGAATTCGGCACTTTCACCGCCGCGGCCCGGGTTCGATTCCCGGTCAGGGAAGATCCCTCTAAAGCATAGATTGCTTAATTTGTCTGTGTATCTTTTTTAAAAGAAGGTCTTTAAAAAGGCACCCCTCCCAATAGATGAAAGCGAAGGAATGGGGCTTGTTCTCCTGTGCCCCAGGTTGCTTTGCCCCCATTGACCTAAGCCACCTTTGTGCGCACGCAGTCCCCCACCCAGTCAGGTGCTCTATGTTGGCGTGAAGTGCAGTACCAGCTCAACAGAAAGGTAAATTGCTGGAAAACCCTGCTGTGATGCATACATCTACTTTGGAGCACTCTTCTCCTTTGCACTCTTGAATCGCTTAAGCGCAATGTATTCTTCCAGCAAGCTGAATAACGAGATAGGTGAGAGAAGGTGTACCAGCTGTCTGTGCGCCATCAGCAGCCACTAGGTGTCCCTCTTGTGTTTTCCCGGGGATCCTGATTGTGCAGGAATTCATCGGTTCAGTAGCAAGGGGGAGAGGATGGCCTGTGCCTGGAAGTGACAGGCAGTCTGGTGGCATCATGAGGATTAAGTTCCGATTCATATTTGCTGTAGAATAAAATATGTTTTCAGCCCCCATGAGCTTTGTCACTCGGAGAGCAGTGTATGAACTTTTGCTGCACGGCTCTGGGCTCCCTGGTGGTCTAGTGGTTAGGATTCGGCGCTCTCACCGCCGCGGCCCGGGTTCGATTCCCGGTCAGGGAAAAGTCCCTCTTCTGACCTTGAAAGCTTTTCCTTCCCGTAGGTCAGGGCGTCTCAAAATGAAGTTGCTTTTCTGACTCACAATTTGCCTAGCATGACGCAGTATCGCTCAAAATATGATTTTCGCAAGGTTCCTTTAGAGCTGCTTCCCATGGTGGGAGGCAAGGCTCTTGAGCAAGTGAGATCCTGTATTCCGAGGCGCGCTTCCTTTTGTAGGCTTCTGACCCCATGGCCTGTGGCAGGTAGTCCTCCTTTGACTGGGCCGCAGGCTTTGTCTCCAAATGGCGTCCTGGACCCACTGCAACCCACCTGTTTGCTAAAACGGAAGTCTGCCTCTGGGTAAGAAAAAGCTGAGCTGCACGTACGGAAAGCGGCAGAGGCCAGAGGCGGGGAGGGTGTGGCAAGGGCTGCCTGATTTGCATAGTGACCTGTTGCATCTTGGGAATGTACAGGCTTTGGAGCTTAACAGGTACTGCAGGTGTCTGCCTGGCCTGAGAGATGCCTGTCTGGTGCTCCCCTCAGGACACACAGGCCTTCCATTCGAGCATGGAGGGTGAGGGACATGGGTCACCCTCATATACAGGGGTGTGGGCATGGGCAGGATAGGTTGTGGGGGACCCGTCAGGGCATTGCCCGTTCGGAAGGCGAGAGGAGGCGGGGCAGGAAACTCTGCTCAATTTCTTTCCCAGAGGCCTGTGGAGAACCCTTTGCACGTTTGAGCCAGCCGGGCCTGCATCAGCAGATCCTGCTCCACTGGGAAGGGGGAGCCTGTAGGCGTAAATCAAAAAAAGGGGAGAAATCTGCAAATTCTAGCGGCAGACCCATGTTGCCCAGGAAGCAATCAGTTTCTCCTGCTCCCTATAGTGGAAAAAGACATAGGAGGTGTATTTCTCTAGGCAGGGGCTCTGTGTAGATGGCACTTCATTGCTCTGGGAAGCATCCATGCTGGTAGAAGAGTAGCAGCAGACTCCACACCTGAGGCTTGAATGGGGACCGTTGGGGAGGGGCAGTGGGAGGCCGAGGAGGGCGGAGGAAAATGCTTTTCAAAAGCATCTGCACGTTCCTACAAACCTGCTGAAAACCCATACCAGGAATGGGGCTCGAACCCATGCGGACAAACGTCCATTGGATCTTAAGTCCAACGCCTTAACCACTCGGCCACCCTGGTGAGACCCAAGGATTTACTTTCTTCAACTACCTTTTTATGCTTGCTGCTGTAGCACCAGCTGTCCAGCAAGAGGTGATTGCAGAGTTAAAAGGCTTTTGCAGGAGGTTAAAAGTAATTGCTTATAACAAACACACTGTGTGACACCTAACTTTCTCCCACTCGGACTTTACCGTTAATTTTTATATTGGAGTTAGCTTAGTCACAATAAGGGGGTGAGCAAGGCAGGCACACTAGAGCATCTACTCCCTGGTGGTCTAGTGGCTAGAATTCGGCACTTTCACCGCCGCGGCCCGGGTTCGATTCCCGGTCAGGGAAGATCCCTCTAAAGCATAGATTGCTTAATTTGTCTGTGTATCTTTTTTAAAAGAAGGTCTTTAAAAAGGCACCCCTCCCAATAGATGAAAGCGAAGGAATGGGGCTTGTTCTCCTGTGCCCCAGGTTGCTTTGCCCCCATTGACCTAAGCCACCTTTGTGCGCACGCAGTCCCCCACCCAGTCAGGTGCTCTATGTTGGCGTGAAGTGCAGTACCAGCTCAACAGAAAGGTAAATTGCTGGAAAACCCTGCTGTGATGCATACATCTACTTTGGAGCACTCTTCTCCTTTGCACTCTTGAATCGCTTAAGCGCAATGTATTCTTCCAGCAAGCTGAATAACGAGATAGGTGAGAGAAGGTGTACCAGCTGTCTGTGCGCCATCAGCAGCCACTAGGTGTCCCTCTTGTGTTTTCCCGGGGATCCTGATTGTGCAGGAATTCATCGGTTCAGTAGCAAGGGGGAGAGGATGGCCTGTGCCTGGAAGTGACAGGCAGTCTGGTGGCATCATGAGGATTAAGTTCCGATTCATATTTGCTGTAGAATAAAATATGTTTTCAGCCCCCATGAGCTTTGTCACTCGGAGAGCAGTGTATGAACTTTTGCTGCACGGCTCTGGGCTCCCTGGTGGTCTAGTGGTTAGGATTCGGCGCTCTCACCGCCGCGGCCCGGGTTCGATTCCCGGTCAGGGAAAAGTCCCTCTTCTGACCTTGAAAGCTTTTCCTTCCCGTAGGTCAGGGCGTCTCAAAATGAAGTTGCTTTTCTGACTCACAATTTGCCTAGCATGACGCAGTATCGCTCAAAATATGATTTTCGCAAGGTTCCTTTAGAGCTGCTTCCCATGGTGGGAGGCAAGGCTCTTGAGCAAGTGAGATCCTGTATTCCGAGGCGCGCTTCCTTTTGTAGGCTTCTGACCCCATGGCCTGTGGCAGGTAGTCCTCCTTTGACTGGGCCGCAGGCTTTGTCTCCAAATGGCGTCCTGGACCCACTGCAACCCACCTGTTTGCTAAAACGGAAGTCTGCCTCTGGGTAAGAAAAAGCTGAGCTGCACGTACGGAAAGCGGCAGAGGCCAGAGGCGGGGAGGGTGTGGCAAGGGCTGCCTGATTTGCATAGTGACCTGTTGCATCTTGGGAATGTACAGGCTTTGGAGCTTAACAGGTACTGCAGGTGTCTGCCTGGCCTGAGAGATGCCTGTCTGGTGCTCCCCTCAGGACACACAGGCCTTCCATTCGAGCATGGAGGGTGAGGGACATGGGTCACCCTCATATACAGGGGTGTGGGCATGGGCAGGATAGGTTGTGGGGGACCCGTCAGGGCATTGCCCGTTTGGAAGCCCGTTCGGAAGGCGAGAGGAGGCGGGGCAGGAAACTCTGCTCAATTTCTTTCCCAGAGGCCTGTGGAGAACCCTTTGCACGTTTGAGCCAGCCGGGCCTGCATCAGCAGATCCTGCTCCACTGGGAAGGGAGAGCCTGTAGGCGTAAATCAAAAAAAGGGGAGAAATCTGCAAATTCTAGCGGCAGACCCATGTTGCCCAGGAAGCAATCAGTTTCTCCTGCTCCCTATAGTGGAAAAAGACATAGGAGGTGTATTTCTCTAGGCAGGGGCTCTGTGTAGATGGCACTTCATTGCTCTGGGAAGCATCCATGCTGGTAGAAGAGTAGCAGCAGACTCCACACCTGAGGCTTGAATGGGGACCGTTGGGGAGGGGCAGTGGGAGGCCGAGGAGGGCGGAGGAAAATGCTTTTCAAAAGCATCTGCACGTTCCTACAAACCTGCTGAAAACCCATACCAGGAATGAGGCTCGAACCCATGCGGACAAACGTCCATTGGATCTTAAGTCCAACGCCTTAACCACTCGGCCACCCTGGTGAGACCCAAGGATTTACTTTCTTCAACTCCCTTTTTATGCTTGCTGCTGTAGCACCAGCTGTCCAGCAAGAGGTGATTGCAGAGTTAAAAGGCTTTTGCAGGAGGTTAAAAGTAATTGCTTATAACAAACACACTGTGTGACACCTAACTTTCTCCCACTCGGACCTTACCGTTAATTTTTATATTGGAGTTAGCTTAGTCACAATAAGGGGGTGAGCAAGGCAGGCACACTAGAGCATCTACTCCCTGGTGGTCTAGTGGCTAGGATTCGGCGCTTTCACTGCCGCGGCCCAGGTTCGATTCCCGGTCAGGGAAAAGTCCCTCTTCTGACCTTGAAAGCTTTTCCTTCCCGTAGGTCAGGGCTTCTCAAAATGAAGTTGCTTTTCTGACTCACAATTTGCCTAGCATGACGCAGTATCGCTCAAAATATGATTTTCGCAAGGTTCCTTTAGAGCTGCTTCCCATGGTGGGAGGCAAGGCTCTTGAGCAAGTGAGATCCTGTATTCCGAGGCGCGCTTCCTTTTGTAGGCTTCTGACCCCATGGCCTGTGGCAGGTAGTCCTCCTTTGGCTGGGCTGCAGGCTTTGTCTCCAAATGGCGTCCTGGACCCACTGCAACCCACCTGTTTGCTAAAACGGAAGTCTGCCTCTGGGTAAGAAAAAGCTGAGCTGCACGTACGGAAAGCGGCAGAGGCCAGAGGCGGGGAGGGTGTGGCAAGGGCTGCCTGATTTGCATAGTGACCTGTTGCATCTTGGGAATGTACAGGCTTTGGAGCTTAACAGGTACTGCAGGTGTCTGCCTGGCCTGAGAGATGCCTGTCTGGTGCTCCCCTCAGGACACACAGGCCTTCCATTCGAGCATGGAGGGTGAGGGACATGGGTCACCCTCATATACAGGGGTGTGGGCATGGGCAGGATAGGTTGTGGGGGACCCGTCAGGGCATTGCCCGTTCGGAAGGCGAGAGGAGGCGGGGCAGGAAACTCTGCTCAATTTCTTTCCCAGAGGCCTGTGGAGAACCCTTTGCACGTTTGAGCCAGCCGGGCCTGCATCAGCAGATCCTGCTCCACTGGGAAGGGAGAGCCTGTAGGCGTAAATCAAAAAAAGGGGAGAAATCTGCAAATTCTAGCGGCAGACCCATGTTGCCCAGGAAGCAATCAGTTTCTCCTGCTCCCTATAGTGGAAAAAGACATAGGAGGTGTATTTCTCTAGGCAGGGGCTCTGTGTAGATGGCACTTCATTGCTCTGGGAAGCATACGTGCTGGTAGAAGAGTAGCAGCAGACTCCACACCTGAAGCTTGAATGGGGACCGTTGGGGAGGGGCAGTGGGAGGCCGAGGAGGGCGGAGGAAAATGCTTTTCAAAAGCATCTGCACGTTCCTACAAACCTGCTGAAAACCCATACCAGGAATGGGGCTCGAACCCATGCGGACAAACGTCCATTGGATCTTAAGTCCAACGCCTTAACCACTCGGCCACCCTGGTGAGACCCAAGGATTTAATTTCTTCAACTCCCTTTTTATGCTTGCTGCTGTAGCACCAGCTGTCCAGCAAGAGGTGATTGCAGAGTTAAAAGGCTTTTGCAGGAGGTTAAAAGTAATTGCTTATAACAAGCACACTGTGTGACACCTAACTTTCTCCCACTCGGACTTTACCGCTAATTTTTATATTGGAGTTAGCTTAGTCACAATAAGGGGGTGAGCAAGGCAGGCACACTAGAGCATCTACTCCCTGGTGGTCTAGTGGCTAGGATTCGGCGCTTTCACCGCCGCGGCCCGGGTACGATTCCCGGTCAGGGAAGATCCCTCTAAAGCATAGATTGCTTAATTTGTCTGTGTATCTTTTTTAAAAGAAGGTCTTTAAAAAGGCACCCCTCCCAATAGATGAAAGCGGAGGAATGGGGCTTGTTCTCCTGTGCCCCAGGTTGCTTTGCCCCCATTGACCTAAGCCACCTTTGTGCGCACGCAGTCCCCCACCCAGTCAGGTGCTCTATGTTGGCGTGAAGTGCAGTACCAGCTCAGCAGAAAGGTAAATTGCTGGAAAACCCTGCTGTGATGCATACATCTACTTTGGAGCACTCTTCTCCTTTGCACTCTTGAATCGCTTAAGCGCAATGTATTCTTCCAGCAAGCTGAATAACGAGATAGGTGAGAGAAGGTGTACCAGCTGTCTGTGCGCCATCAGCAGCCACTAGGTGTCCCTCTTGTGTTTTCCCGGGGATCCTGATTGTGCAGGAATTCATCGGTTCAGTAGCAAGGGGGAGAGGATGGCCTGTGCCTGGAAGTGACAGGCAGTCTGGTGGCATCATGAGGATTAAGTTCCGATTCATATTTGCTGTAGAATAAAATATGTTTTCAGCCCCCATGAGCTTTGTCACTCGGAGAGCAGTGTATGAACTTTTGCTGCACAGCTCTGGGCTCCCTGGTGGTCTAGTGGTTAGGATTCAGCGCTCTCATCAAGCGGCCTGGGTTCGATTCCCAGTCAGGGAAAAGTCCCTCTTCTGACCTTGAAAGCTTTTCCTTCCCGTAGGTCAGGGCTTCTCAAAATGAAGTTGCTTTTCTGACTCACAATTTGCCTAGCATGACGCAGTATCGCTCAAAATATGATTTTCGCAAGGTTCCTTTAGAGCTGCTTCCCACGGTGGGAGGCAAGGCTCTTGAGCAAGTGAGATCCTGTATTCCGAGGCGCGCTTCCTTTTGTAGGCTTCTGACCCCATGGCCTGTGGCAGGTAGTCCTCCTTTGACTGGGCCGCAGGCTTTGTCTCCAAATGGCGTCCTGAACCCACTCCAACCCACCTGTTTGCTAAAACGGAAGTCTGCCTCTGGGTAAGAAAAAGCTGAGCTGCACGTACGGAAAGCGGCAGAGGCCAGAGGCGGGGAGGGTGTGGCAAGGGCTGCCTGATTTGCATAGTGACCTGTTGCATCTTGGGAATGTACAGGCTTTGGAGCTTAACAGGTACTGCAGGTGTCTGCCTGGCCTCAGAGATTCCTGTCTGGTGCTCCCCTCAGGACACACAGGCCTTCCATTCGAGCATGGAGGGTGAGGGACATGGGTCACCCTCATATACAGGGGTGTGGGCATGGGCAGGATAGGTTGTGGGGGACCCGTCAGGGCATTGCCCGTTTGGAAGCCCGTTCGGAAGGCGAGAGGAGGCGGGGCAGGAAACTCTGCTCAATTTCTTTCCCAGAGGCCTGTGGAGAACCCTTTGCACGTTTGAGCCAGCCGGGCCTGCATCAGCAGATCCTGCTCCACTGGGAAGGGAGAGCCTGTAGGCGTAAATCAAAAAAAGGGGAGAAATCTGCAAATTCTAGCGGCAGACCCATGTTGCCCAGGAAGCAATCAGTTTCTCCTGCTCCCTATAGTGGAAAAAGACATAGGAGGTGTATTTCTCTAGGCAGGGGCTCTGTGTAGATGGCACTTCATTGCTCTGGGAAGCATCCATGCTGGTAGAAGAGTAGCAGCAGACTCCACACCTGAGGCTTGAATGGGGACCGTTGGGGAGGGGCAGTGGGAGGCCGAGGAGGGCGGAGGAAAATGCTTTTCAAAAGCATCTGCACGTTCCTACAAACCTGCTGAAAACCCATACCAGGAATGGGGCTCGAACCCATGCGGACAAACGTCCATTGGATCTTAAGTCTAACGCCTTAACCACTCGGCCACCCTGGTGAGACCCAAGGATTTACTTTCTTCAACTCCCTTTTTATGCTTGCTGCTGTAGCACCAGCTGTCCAGGAAGAGGTGATTGCAGAGTTAAAAGGCTTTTGCAGGAGGTTAAAAGTAATTGCTTATAACAAACACACTGTGTGACACCTAACTTTCTCCCACTCGGACGTTACCGTTAATTTTTATATTGGAGTTAGCTTAGTCACAATAAGGGGGTGAGCAAGGCAGGCACACTAGAGCATCTACTCCCTGGTGGTCTAGTGGCTAGGATTCGGCGCTTTCACCGCCGCGGCCCGGGTTCGATTCCCGGTCAGGGAAGATCCCTCTAAAGCACAGATTGCTTAATTTGTCTGTGTATCTTTTTTAAAAGAAGGTCTTTAAAAAGGCACCCCTCCCAATAGATGAAAGCGGAGGAATGGGGCTTGTTCTCCTGTGCCCCAGGTTGCTTTACCCCCATTGACCTAAGCCACCTTTGTGCGCACGCAGTCCCCCACCCAGTCAGGTGCTCTATGTTGGCGTGAAGTGCAGTACCAGCTCAACAGAAAGGTAAATTGCTGGAAAACCCTGCTGTGATGCATACATCTACTTTGGAGCACTCTTCTCCTTTGCACTCTTGAATCGCTTAAGCGCAATGTATTCTTCCAGCAAGCTGAATAACGAGATAGGTGAGAGAAGGTGTACCAGCTGTCTGTGCGCCATCAGCAGCCACTAGGTGTCCCTCTTGTGTTTTCCCGGGGATCCTGATTGTGCAGGAATTCATCGGTTCAGTAGCAAGGGGGAGAGGATGGCCTGTGCCTGGAAGTGACAGGCAGTCTGGTGGCATCATGAGGATTAAGTTCCGATTCATATTTGCTGTAGAATAAAATATGTTTTCAGCCCCCATGAGCTTTGTCACTCGGAGAGCAGTGTATGAACTTTTGCTGCACAGCTCTGGGCTCCCTGGTGGTCTAGTGGTTAGGATTCGGCGCTCTCACCGCCGCGGCCCGGGTTCGATTCCCGGTCAGGGAAAAGTCCCTCTTCTGACCTTGAAAGCTTTTCCTTTCCGTAGGTCAGGGCTTCTCAAAATGAAGTTGCTTTTCTGACTCACAATTTGCCTAGCATGACGCAGTATCGCTCAAAATATGATTTTCGCAAGGTTCCTTTAGAGCTGCTTCCCATGGTGGGAGGCAAGGCTCTTGAGCAAGTGAGATCCTGTATTCCGAGGCGCGCTTCCTTTTGTAGGCTTCTGACCCCATGGCCTGTGGCAGGTAGTCCTCCTTTGACTGGGCCGCAGGCTTTGTCTCCAAATGGCGTCCTGGACCCACTGCAACCCACCTGTTTGCTAAAACGGAAGTCTGCCTCTGGGTAAGAAAAAGCTGAGCTGCACGTACGGAAAGCGGCAGAGGCCAGAGGCGGGGAGGGTGTGGCAAGGGCTGCCTGATTTGCATAGTGACCTGTTGCATCTTGGGAATGTACAGGCTTTGGAGCTTAACAGGTACTGCAGGTATCTGCCTGGCCTGAGAGATGCCTGTCTGGTGCTCCCCTCAGGACACACAGGCCTTCCATTCGAGCATGGAGGGTGAGGGACATGGGTCACCCTCATATACAGGGGTGTGGGCATGGGCAGGATAGGTTGTGGGGGACCCGTCAGGGCATTGCCCGTTCGGAAGGCGAGAGGAGGCGGGGCAGGAAACTCTGCTCAATTTCTTTCCCAGAGGCCTGTGGAGAACCCTTTGCACGTTTGAGCCAGCCGGGCCTGCATCAGCAGATCCTGCTCCACTGGGAAGGGGGAGCCTGTAGGCGTAAATCAAAAAAAGGGGAGAAATCTGCAAATTCTAGCGGCAGACCCATGTTGCCCAGGAAGCAATCAGTTTCTCCTGCTCCCTATAGTGGAAAAAGACATAGGAGGTGTATTTCTCTAGGCAGGGGCTCTGTGTAGATGGCACTTCATTGCTCTGGGAAGCATCCATGCTGGTAGAAGAGTAGCAGCAGACTCCACACCTGAGGCTTGAATGGGGACCGTTGGGGAGGGGCAGTGGGAGGCCGAGGAGGGCGGAGGAAAATGCTTTTCAAAAGCATCTGCACGTTCCTACAAACCTGCTGAAAACCCATACCAGGAATGGGGCTCGAACCCATGCGGACAAACGTCCATTGGATCTTAAGTCTAACGCCTTAACCACTCGGCCACCCTGGTGAGACCCAAGGATTTACTTTCTTCAACTCCCTTTTTATGCTTGCTGCTGTAGCACCAGCTGTCCAGCAAGAGGTGATTGCAGAGTTAAAAGGCTTTTGCAGGAGGTTAAAAGTAATTGCTTATAACAAACACACTGTGTGACACCTAACTTTCTCCCACTCGGACTTTACCGCTAATTTTTATATTGGAGTTAGCTTAGTCACAATAAGGGGGTGAGCAAGGCAGGCACACTAGAGCATCTACTCCCTGGTGGTCTAGTGGCTAGGATTCGGCGCTTTCACCGCCGCGGCCCGGGTACGATTCCCGGTCAGGGAAGATCCCTCTAAAGCATAGATTGCTTAATTTGTCTGTGTATCTTTTTTAAAAGAAGGTCTTTCAAAAGGCACCCCTCCCAATAGATGAAAGCGGAGGAATGGGGCTTGTTCTCCTGTGCCCCAGGTTGCTTTGCCCCCATTGACCTAAGCCACCTTTGTGCGCACGCAGTCCCCCACCCAGTCAGGTGCTCTATGTTGGCGTGAAGTGCAGTACCAGCTCAGCAGAAAGGTAAATTGCTGGAAAACCCTGCTGTGATGCATACATCTACTTTGGAGCACTCTTCTCCTTTGCACTCTTGAATCGCTTAAGCGCAATGTATTCTTCCAGCAAGCTGAATAACGAGATAGGTGAGAGAAGGTGTACCAGCTGTCTGTGCGCCATCAGCAGCCACTAGGTGTCCCTCTTGTGTTTTCCCGGGGATCCTGATTGTGCAGGAATTCATCGGTTCAGTAGCAAGGGGGAGAGGATGGCCTGTGCCTGGAAGTGACAGGCAGTCTGGTGGCATCATGAGGATTAAGTTCCGATTCATATTTGCTGTAGAATAAAATATGTTTTCAGCCCCCATGAGCTTTGTCACTCGGAGAGCAGTGTATGAACTTTTGCTGCACAGCTCTGGGCTCCCTGGTGGTCTAGTGGTTAGGATTCAGCGCTCTCATCACCGCGGCCTGGGTTCGATTCCCAGTCAGGGAAAAGTCCCTCTTCTGACCTTGAAAGCTTTTCCTTCCCGTAGGTCAGGGCTTCTCAAAATGAAGTTGCTTTTCTGACTCACAATTTGCCTAGCATGACGCAGTATCGCTCAAAATATGATTTTCGCAAGGTTCCTTTAGAGCTGCTTCCCACGGTGGGAGGCAAGGCTCTTGAGCAAGTGAGATCCTGTATTCCGAGGCGCGCTTCCTTTTGTAGGCTTCTGACCCCATGGCCTGTGGCAGGTAGTCCTCCTTTGACTGGGCCGCAGGCTTTGTCTCCAAATGGCGTCCTGGACCCACTCCAACCCACCTGTTTGCTAAAACGGAAGTCTGCCTCTGGGTAAGAAAAAGCTGAGCTGCACGTACGGAAAGCGGCAGAGGCCAGAGGCGGGGAGGGTGTGGCAAGGGCTGCCTGATTTGCATAGTGACCTGTTGCATCTTGGGAATGTACAGGCTTTGGAGCTTAACAGGTACTGCAGGTGTCTGCCTGGCCTGAGAGATGCCTGTCTGGTGCTCCCCTCAGGACACACAGGCCTTCCATTCGAGCATGGAGGGTGAGGGACATGGGTCACCCTCATATACAGGGGTGTGGGCATGGGCAGGATAGGTTGTGGGGGACCCGTCAGGGCATTGCCCGTTTGGAAGCCCGTTCGGAAGGCGAGAGGAGGCGGGGCAGGAAACTCTGCTCAATTTCTTTCCCAGAGGCCTGTGGAGAACCCTTTGCACGTTTGAGCCAGCCGGGCCTGCATCAGCAGATCCTGCTCCACTGGGAAGGGAGAGCCTGTAGGCGTAAATCAAAAAAAGGGGAGAAATCTGCAAATTCTAGCGGCAGACCCATGTTGCCCAGGAAGCAATCAGTTTCTCCTGCTCCCTATAGTGGAAAAAGACATAGGAGGTGTATTTCTCTAGGCAGGGGCTCTGTGTAGATGGCACTTCATTGCTCTGGGAAGCATCCATGCTGGTAGAAGAGTAGCAGCAGACTCCACACCTGAGGCTTGAATGGGGACCGTTGGGGAGGGGCAGTGGGAGGCCGAGGAGGGCGGAGGAAAATGCTTTTCAAAAGCATCTGCACGTTCCTACAAACCTGCTGAAAACCCATACCAGGAATGAGGCTCGAACCCATGCGGACAAACGTCCATTGGATCTTAAGTCCAACGCCTTAACCACTCGGCCACCCTGGTGAGACCCAAGGATTTACTTTCTTCAACTCCCTTTTTATGCTTGCTGCTGTAGCACCAGCTGTCCAGCAAGAGGTGATTGCAGAGTTAAAAGGCTTTTGCAGGAGGTTAAAAGTAATTGCTTATAACAAACACACTGTGTGACACCTAACTTTCTCCCACTCGGACCTTACCGTTAATTTTTATATTGGAGTTAGCTTAGTCACAATAAGGGGGTGAGCAAGGCAGGCACACTAGAGCATCTACTCCCTGGTGGTCTAGTGGCTAGGATTCGGCGCTTTCACTGCCGCGGCCCAGGTTCGATTCCCGGTCAGGGAAAAGTCCCTCTTCTGACCTTGAAAGCTTTTCCTTCCCGTAGGTCAGGGCTTCTCAAAATGAAGTTGCTTTTCTGACTCACAATTTGCCTAGCATGACGCAGTATCGCTCAAAATATGATTTTCGCAAGGTTCCTTTAGAGCTGCTTCCCATGGTGGGAGGCAAGGCTCTTGAGCAAGTGAGATCCTGTATTCCGAGGCGCGCTTCCTTTTGTAGGCTTCTGACCCCATGGCCTGTGGCAGGTAGTCCTCCTTTGGCTGGGCTGCAGGCTTTGTCTCCAAATGGCGTCCTGGACCCACTGCAACCCACCTGTTTGCTAAAACGGAAGTCTGCCTCTGGGTAAGAAAAAGCTGAGCTGCACGTACGGAAAGCGGCAGAGGCCAGAGGCGGGGAGGGTGTGGCAAGGGCTGCCTGATTTGCATAGTGACCTGTTGCATCTTGGGAATGTACAGGCTTTGGAGCTTAACAGGTACTGCAGGTGTCTGCCTGGCCTGAGAGATGCCTGTCTGGTGCTCCCCTCAGGACACACAGGCCTTCCATTCGAGCATGGAGGGTGAGGGACATGGGTCACCCTCATATACAGGGGTGTGGGCATGGGCAGGATAGGTTGTGGGGGACCCGTCAGGGCATTGCCCGTTCGGAAGGCGAGAGGAGGCGGGGCAGGAAACTCTGCTCAATTTCTTTCCCAGAGGCCTGTGGAGAACCCTTTGCACGTTTGAGCCAGCCGGGCCTGCATCAGCAGATCCTGCTCCACTGGGAAGGGAGAGCCTGTAGGCGTAAATCAAAAAAAGGGGAGAAATCTGCAAATTCTAGCGGCAGACCCATGTTGCCCAGGAAGCAATCAGTTTCTCCTGCTCCCTATAGTGGAAAAAGACATAGGAGGTGTATTTCTCTAGGCAGGGGCTCTGTGTAGATGGCACTTCATTGCTCTGGGAAGCATACGTGCTGGTAGAAGAGTAGCAGCAGACTCCACACCTGAAGCTTGAATGGGGACCGTTGGGGAGGGGCAGTGGGAGGCCGAGGAGGGCGGAGGAAAATGCTTTTCAAAAGCATCTGCACGTTCCTACAAACCTGCTGAAAACCCATACCAGGAATGGGGCTCGAACCCATGCGGACAAACGTCCATTGGATCTTAAGTCCAACGCCTTAACCACTCGGCCACCCTGGTGAGACCCAAGGATTTAATTTCTTCAACTCCCTTTTTATGCTTGCTGCTGTAGCACCAGCTGTCCAGCAAGAGGTGATTGCAGAGTTAAAAGGCTTTTGCAGGAGGTTAAAAGTAATTGCTTATAACAAGCACACTGTGTGACACCTAACTTTCTCCCACTCGGACTTTACCGCTAATTTTTATATTGGAGTTAGCTTAGTCACAATAAGGGGGTGAGCAAGGCAGGCACACTAGAGCATCTACTCCCTGGTGGTCTAGTGGCTAGGATTCGGCGCTTTCACCGCCGCGGCCCGGGTACGATTCCCGGTCAGGGAAGATCCCTCTAAAGCATAGATTGCTTAATTTGTCTGTGTATCTTTTTTAAAAGAAGGTCTTTAAAAAGGCACCCCTCCCAATAGATGAAAGCGGAGGAATGGGGCTTGTTCTCCTGTGCCCCAGGTTGCTTTGCCCCCATTGACCTAAGCCACATTTGTGCGCACGCAGTCCCCCACCCAGTCAGGTGCTCTATGTTGGCGTGAAGTGCAGTACCAGCTCAGCAGAAAGGTAAATTGCTGGAAAACCCTGCTGTGATGCATACATCTACTTTGGAGCACTCTTCTCCTTTGCACTCTTGAATCGCTTAAGCGCAATGTATTCTTCCAGCAAGCTGAATAACGAGATAGGTGAGAGAAGGTGTACCAGCTGTCTGTGCGCCATCAGCAGCCACTAGGTGTCCCTCTTGTGTTTTCCCGGGGATCCTGATTGTGCAGGAATTCATCGGTTCAGTAGCAAGGGGGAGAGGATGGCCTGTGCCTGGAAGTGACAGGCAGTCTGGTGGCATCATGAGGATTAAGTTCCGATTCATATTTGCTGTAGAATAAAATATGTTTTCAGCCCCCATGAGCTTTGTCACTCGGAGAGCAGTGTATGAACTTTTGCTGCACAGCTCTGGGCTCCCTGGTGGTCTAGTGGTTAGGATTCAGCGCTCTCATCAAGCGGCCTGGGTTCGATTCCCAGTCAGGGAAAAGTCCCTCTTCTGACCTTGAAAGCTTTTCCTTCCCGTAGGTCAGGGCTTCTCAAAATGAAGTTGCTTTTCTGACTCACAATTTGCCTAGCATGACGCAGTATCGCTCAAAATATGATTTTCGCAAGGTTCCTTTAGAGCTGCTTCCCACGGTGGGAGGCAAGGCTCTTGAGCAAGTGAGATCCTGTATTCCGAGGCGCGCTTCCTTTTGTAGGCTTCTGACCCCATGGCCTGTGGCAGGTAGTCCTCCTTTGACTGGGCCGCAGGCTTTGTCTCCAAATGGCGTCCTGAACCCACTCCAACCCACCTGTTTGCTAAAACGGAAGTCTGCCTCTGGGTAAGAAAAAGCTGAGCTGCACGTACGGAAAGCGGCAGAGGCCAGAGGCGGGGAGGGTGTGGCAAGGGCTGCCTGATTTGCATAGTGACCTGTTGCATCTTGGGAATGTACAGGCTTTGGAGCTTAACAGGTACTGCAGGTGTCTGCCTGGCCTCAGAGATTCCTGTCTGGTGCTCCCCTCAGGACACACAGGCCTTCCATTCGAGCATGGAGGGTGAGGGACATGGGTCACCCTCATATACAGGGGTGTGGGCATGGGCAGGATAGGTTGTGGGGGACCCGTCAGGGCATTGCCCGTTTGGAAGCCCGTTCGGAAGGCGAGAGGAGGCGGGGCAGGAAACTCTGCTCAATTTCTTTCCCAGAGGCCTGTGGAGAACCCTTTGCACGTTTGAGCCAGCCGGGCCTGCATCAGCAGATCCTGCTCCACTGGGAAGGGAGAGCCTGTAGGCGTAAATCAAAAAAAGGGGAGAAATCTGCAAATTCTAGCGGCAGACCCATGTTGCCCAGGAAGCAATCAGTTTCTCCTGCTCCCTATAGTGGAAAAAGACATAGGAGGTGTATTTCTCTAGGCAGGGGCTCTGTGTAGATGGCACTTCATTGCTCTGGGAAGCATCCATGCTGGTAGAAGAGTAGCAGCAGACTCCACACCTGAGGCTTGAATGGGGACCGTTGGGGAGGGGCAGTGGGAGGCCGAGGAGGGCGGAGGAAAATGCTTTTCAAAAGCATCTGCACGTTCCTACAAACCTGCTGAAAACCCATACCAGGAATGGGGCTCGAACCCATGCGGACAAACGTCCATTGGATCTTAAGTCTAACGCCTTAACCACTCGGCCACCCTGGTGAGACCCAAGGATTTACTTTCTTCAACTCCCTTTTTATGCTTGCTGCTGTAGCACCAGCTGTCCAGGAAGAGGTGATTGCAGAGTTAAAAGGCTTTTGCAGGAGGTTAAAAGTAATTGCTTATAACAAACACACTGTGTGACACCTAACTTTCTCCCACTCGGACGTTACCGTTAATTTTTATATTGGAGTTAGCTTAGTCACAATAAGGGGGTGAGCAAGGCAGGCACACTAGAGCATCTACTCCCTGGTGGTCTAGTGGCTAGGATTCGGCGCTTTCACCGCCGCGGCCCGGGTTCGATTCCCGGTCAGGGAAGATCCCTCTAAAGCACAGATTGCTTAATTTGTCTGTGTATCTTTTTTAAAAGAAGGTCTTTAAAAAGGCACCCCTCCCAATAGATGAAAGCGGAGGAATGGGGCTTGTTCTCCTGTGCCCCAGGTTGCTTTACCCCCATTGACCTAAGCCACCTTTGTGCGCACGCAGTCCCCCACCCAGTCAGGTGCTCTATGTTGGCGTGAAGTGCAGTACCAGCTCAACAGAAAGGTAAATTGCTGGAAAACCCTGCTGTGATGCATACATCTACTTTGGAGCACTCTTCTCCTTTGCACTCTTGAATCGCTTAAGCGCAATGTATTCTTCCAGCAAGCTGAATAACGAGATAGGTGAGAGAAGGTGTACCAGCTGTCTGTGCGCCATCAGCAGCCACTAGGTGTCCCTCTTGTGTTTTCCCGGGGATCCTGATTGTGCAGGAATTCATCGGTTCAGTAGCAAGGGGGAGAGGATGGCCTGTGCCTGGAAGTGACAGGCAGTCTGGTGGCATCATGAGGATTAAGTTCCGATTCATATTTGCTGTAGAATAAAATATGTTTTCAGCCCCCATGAGCTTTGTCACTCGGAGAGCAGTGTATGAACTTTTGCTGCACAGCTCTGGGCTCCCTGGTGGTCTAGTGGTTAGGATTCGGCGCTCTCACCGCCGCGGCCCGGGTTCGATTCCCGGTCAGGGAAAAGTCCCTCTTCTGACCTTGAAAGCTTTTCCTTTCCGTAGGTCAGGGCTTCTCAAAATGAAGTTGCTTTTCTGACTCACAATTTGCCTAGCATGACGCAGTATCGCTCAAAATATGATTTTCGCAAGGTTCCTTTAGAGCTGCTTCCCATGGTGGGAGGCAAGGCTCTTGAGCAAGTGAGATCCTGTATTCCGAGGCGCGCTTCCTTTTGTAGGCTTCTGACCCCATGGCCTGTGGCAGGTAGTCCTCCTTTGACTGGGCCGCAGGCTTTGTCTCCAAATGGCGTCCTGGACCCACTGCAACCCACCTGTTTGCTAAAACGGAAGTCTGCCTCTGGGTAAGAAAAAGCTGAGCTGCACGTACGGAAAGCGGCAGAGGCCAGAGGCGGGGAGGGTGTGGCAAGGGCTGCCTGATTTGCATAGTGACCTGTTGCATCTTGGGAATGTACAGGCTTTGGAGCTTAACAGGTACTGCAGGTATCTGCCTGGCCTGAGAGATGCCTGTCTGGTGCTCCCCTCAGGACACACAGGCCTTCCATTCGAGCATGGAGGGTGAGGGACATGGGTCACCCTCATATACAGGGGTGTGGGCATGGGCAGGATAGGTTGTGGGGGACCCGTCAGGGCATTGCCCGTTCGGAAGGCGAGAGGAGGCGGGGCAGGAAACTCTGCTCAATTTCTTTCCCAGAGGCCTGTGGAGAACCCTTTGCACGTTTGAGCCAGCCGGGCCTGCATCAGCAGATCCTGCTCCACTGGGAAGGGGGAGCCTGTAGGCGTAAATCAAAAAAAGGGGAGAAATCTGCAAATTCTAGCGGCAGACCCATGTTGCCCAGGAAGCAATCAGTTTCTCCTGCTCCCTATAGTGGAAAAAGACATAGGAGGTGTATTTCTCTAGGCAGGGGCTCTGTGTAGATGGCACTTCATTGCTCTGGGAAGCATCCATGCTGGTAGAAGAGTAGCAGCAGACTCCACACCTGAGGCTTGAATGGGGACCGTTGGGGAGGGGCAGTGGGAGGCCGAGGAGGGCGGAGGAAAATGCTTTTCAAAAGCATCTGCACGTTCCTACAAACCTGCTGAAAACCCATACCAGGAATGGGGCTCGAACCCATGCGGACAAACGTCCATTGGATCTTAAGTCTAACGCCTTAACCACTCGGCCACCCTGGTGAGACCCAAGGATTTACTTTCTTCAACTCCCTTTTTATGCTTGCTGCTGTAGCACCAGCTGTCCAGCAAGAGGTGATTGCAGAGTTAAAAGGCTTTTGCAGGAGGTTAAAAGTAATTGCTTATAACAAACACACTGTGTGACACCTAACTTTCTCCCACTCGGACTTTACCGCTAATTTTTATATTGGAGTTAGCTTAGTCACAATAAGGGGGTGAGCAAGGCAGGCACACTAGAGCATCTACTCCCTGGTGGTCTAGTGGCTAGGATTCGGCGCTTTCACCGCCGCGGCCCGGGTACGATTCCCGGTCAGGGAAGATCCCTCTAAAGCATAGATTGCTTAATTTGTCTGTGTATCTTTTTTAAAAGAAGGTCTTTCAAAAGGCACCCCTCCCAATAGATGAAAGCGGAGGAATGGGGCTTGTTCTCCTGTGCCCCAGGTTGCTTTGCCCCCATTGACCTAAGCCACCTTTGTGCGCACGCAGTCCCCCACCCAGTCAGGTGCTCTATGTTGGCGTGAAGTGCAGTACCAGCTCAGCAGAAAGGTAAATTGCTGGAAAACCCTGCTGTGATGCATACATCTACTTTGGAGCACTCTTCTCCTTTGCACTCTTGAATCGCTTAAGCGCAATGTATTCTTCCAGCAAGCTGAATAACGAGATAGGTGAGAGAAGGTGTACCAGCTGTCTGTGCGCCATCAGCAGCCACTAGGTGTCCCTCTTGTGTTTTCCCGGGGATCCTGATTGTGCAGGAATTCATCGGTTCAGTAGCAAGGGGGAGAGGATGGCCTGTGCCTGGAAGTGACAGGCAGTCTGGTGGCATCATGAGGATTAAGTTCCGATTCATATTTGCTGTAGAATAAAATATGTTTTCAGCCCCCATGAGCTTTGTCACTCGGAGAGCAGTGTATGAACTTTTGCTGCACAGCTCTGGGCTCCCTGGTGGTCTAGTGGTTAGGATTCAGCGCTCTCATCGCCGCGGCCTGGGTTCGATTCCCAGTCAGGGAAAAGTCCCTCTTCTGACCTTGAAAGCTTTTCCTTCCCGTAGGTCAGGGCTTCTCAAAATGAAGTTGCTTTTCTGACTCACAATTTGCCTAGCATGACGCAGTATCGCTCAAAATATGATTTTCGCAAGGTTCCTTTAGAGCTGCTTCCCACGGTGGGAGGCAAGGCTCTTGAGCAAGTGAGATCCTGTATTCCGAGGCGCGCTTCCTTTTGTAGGCTTCTGACCCCATGGCCTGTGGCAGGTAGTCCTCCTTTGACTGGGCCGCAGGCTTTGTCTCCAAATGGCGTCCTGGACCCACTCCAACCCACCTGTTTGCTAAAACGGAAGTCTGCCTCTGGGTAAGAAAAAGCTGAGCTGCACGTACGGAAAGCGGCAGAGGCCAGAGGCGGGGAGGGTGTGGCAAGGGCTGCCTGATTTGCATAGTGACCTGTTGCATCTTGGGAATGTACAGGCTTTGGAGCTTAACAGGTACTGCAGGTATCTGCCTGGCCTGAGAGATGCCTGTCTGGTGCTCCCCTCAGGACACACAGGCCTTCCATTCGAGCATGGAGGGTGAGGGACATGGGTCACCCTCATATACAGGGGTGTGGGCATGGGCAGGATAGGTTGTGGGGGACCCGTCAGGGCATTGCCCGTTCGGAAGGCGAGAGGAGGCGGGGCAGGAAACTCTGCTCAATTTCTTTCCCAGAGGCCTGTGGAGAACCCTTTGCACGTTTGAGCCAGCCGGGCCTGCATCAGCAGATCCTGCTCCACTGGGAAGGGGGAGCCTGTAGGCGTAAATCAAAAAAAGGGGAGAAATCTGCAAATTCTAGCGGCAGACCCATGTTGCCCAGGAAGCAATCAGTTTCTCCTGCTCCCTATAGTGGAAAAAGACATAGGAGGTGTATTTCTCTAGGCAGGGGCTCTGTGTAGATGGCACTTCATTGCTCTGGGAAGCATCCATGCTGGTAGAAGAGTAGCAGCAGACTCCACACCTGAGGCTTGAATGGGGACCGTTGGGGAGGGGCAGTGGGAGGCCGAGGAGGGCGGAGGAAAATGCTTTTCAAAAGCATCTGCACGTTCCTACAAACCTGCTGAAAACCCATACCAGGAATGGGGCTCGAACCCATGCGGACAAACGTCCATTGGATCTTAAGTCTAACGCCTTAACCACTCGGCCACCCTGGTGAGACCCAAGGATTTACTTTCTTCAACTCCCTTTTTATGCTTGCTGCTGTAGCACCAGCTGTCCAGCAAGAGGTGATTGCAGAGTTAAAAGGCTTTTGCAGGAGGTTAAAAGTAATTGCTTATAACAAACACACTGTGTGACACCTAACTTTCTCCCACTCGGACTTTACCGCTAATTTTTATATTGGAGTTAGCTTAGTCACAATAAGGGGGTGAGCAAGGCAGGCACACTAGAGCATCTACTCCCTGGTGGTCTAGTGGCTAGGATTCGGCGCTTTCACCGCCGCGGCCCGGGTACGATTCCCGGTCAGGGAAGATCCCTCTAAAGCATAGATTGCTTAATTTGTCTGTGTATCTTTTTTAAAAGAAGGTCTTTCAAAAGGCACCCCTCCCAATAGATGAAAGCGGAGGAATGGGGCTTGTTCTCCTGTGCCCCAGGTTGCTTTGCCCCCATTGACCTAAGCCACCTTTGTGCGCACGCAGTCCCCCACCCAGTCAGGTGCTCTATGTTGGCGTGAAGTGCAGTACCAGCTCAGCAGAAAGGTAAATTGCTGGAAAACCCTGCTGTGATGCATACATCTACTTTGGAGCACTCTTCTCCTTTGCACTCTTGAATCGCTTAAGCGCAATGTATTCTTCCAGCAAGCTGAATAACGAGATAGGTGAGAGAAGGTGTACCAGCTGTCTGTGCGCCATCAGCAGCCACTAGGTGTCCCTCTTGTGTTTTCCCGGGGATCCTGATTGTGCAGGAATTCATCGGTTCAGTAGCAAGGGGGAGAGGATGGCCTGTGCCTGGAAGTGACAGGCAGTCTGGTGGCATCATGAGGATTAAGTTCCGATTCATATTTGCTGTAGAATAAAATATGTTTTCAGCCCCCATGAGCTTTGTCACTCGGAGAGCAGTGTATGAACTTTTGCTGCACAGCTCTGGGCTCCCTGGTGGTCTAGTGGTTAGGATTCAGCGCTCTCATCGCCGCGGCCTGGGTTCGATTCCCAGTCAGGGAAAAGTCCCTCTTCTGACCTTGAAAGCTTTTCCTTCCCGTAGGTCAGGGCTTCTCAAAATGAAGTTGCTTTTCTGACTCACAATTTGCCTAGCATGACGCAGTATCGCTCAAAATATGATTTTCGCAAGGTTCCTTTAGAGCTGCTTCCCACGGTGGGAGGCAAGGCTCTTGAGCAAGTGAGATCCTGTATTCCGAGGCGCGCTTCCTTTTGTAGGCTTCTGACCCCATGGCCTGTGGCAGGTAGTCCTCCTTTGACTGGGCCGCAGGCTTTGTCTCCAAATGGCGTCCTGGACCCACTCCAACCCACCTGTTTGCTAAAACGGAAGTCTGCCTCTGGGTAAGAAAAAGCTGAGCTGCACGTACGGAAAGCGGCAGAGGCCAGAGGCGGGGAGGGTGTGGCAAGGGCTGCCTGATTTGCATAGTGACCTGTTGCATCTTGGGAATGTACAGGCTTTGGAGCTTAACAGGTACTGCAGGTGTCTGCCTGGCCTCAGAGATTCCTGTCTGGTGCTCCCCTCAGGACACACAGGCCTTCCATTCGAGCATGGAGGGTGAGGGACATGGGTCACCCTCATATACAGGGGTGTGGGCATGGGCAGGATAGGTTGTGGGGGACCCGTCAGGGCATTGCCCGTTTGGAAGCCCGTTCGGAAGGCGAGAGGAGGCGGGGCAGGAAACTCTGCTCAATTTCTTTCCCAGAGGCCTGTGGAGAACCCTTTGCACGTTTGAGCCAGCCGGGCCTGCATCAGCAGATCCTGCTCCACTGGGAAGGGAGAGCCTGTAGGCGTAAATCAAAAAAAGGGGAGAAATCTGCAAATTCTAGCGGCAGACCCATGTTGCCCAGGAAGCAATCAGTTTCTCCTGCTCCCTATAGTGGAAAAAGACATAGGAGGTGTATTTCTCTAGGCAGGGGCTCTGTGTAGATGGCACTTCATTGCTCTGGGAAGCATCCATGCTGGTAGAAGAGTAGCAGCAGACTCCACACCTGAGGCTTGAATGGGGACCGTTGGGGAGGGGCAGTGGGAGGCCGAGGAGGGCGGAGGAAAATGCTTTTCAAAAGCATCTGCACGTTCCTACAAACCTGCTGAAAACCCATACCAGGAATGGGGCTCGAACCCATGCGGACAAACGTCCATTGGATCTTAAGTCTAACGCCTTAACCACTCGGCCACCCTGGTGAGACCCAAGGATTTACTTTCTTCAACTCCCTTTTTATGCTTGCTGCTGTAGCACCAGCTGTCCAGGAAGAGGTGATTGCAGAGTTAAAAGGCTTTTGCAGGAGGTTAAAAGTAATTGCTTATAACAAACACACTGTGTGACACCTAACTTTCTCCCACTCGGACCTTACCGTTAATTTTTATATTGGAGTTAGCTTAGTCACAATAAGGGGGTGAGCAAGGCAGGCACACTAGAGCATCTACTCCCTGGTGGTCTAGTGGCTAGGATTCGGCGCTTTCACCGCCGCGGCCCGGGTTCGATTCCCGGTCAGGGAAGATCGCTCTAAAGCACAGATTGCTTAATTTGTCTGTGTATCTTTTTTAAAAGAAGGTCTTTAAAAAGGCACCCCTCCCAATAGATGAAAGCGGAGGAATGGGGCTTGTTCTCCTGTGCCCCAGGTTGCTTTACCCCCATTGACCTAAGCCACCTTTGTGCGCACGCAGTCCCCCACCCAGTCAGGTGCTCTATGTTGGCGTGAAGTGCAGTACCAGCTCAACAGAAAGGTAAATTGCTGGAAAACCCTGCTGTGATGCATACATCTACTTTGGAGCACTCTTCTCCTTTGCACTCTTGAATCGCTTAAGCGCAATGTATTCTTCCAGCAAGCTGAATAACGAGATAGGTGAGAGAAGGTGTACCAGCTGTCTGTGCGCCATCAGCAGCCACTAGGTGTCCCTCTTGTGTTTTCCCGGGGATCCTGATTGTGCAGGAATTCATCGGTTCAGTAGCAAGGGGGAGAGGATGGCCTGTGCCTGGAAGTGACAGGCAGTCTGGTGGCATCATGAGGATTAAGTTCCGATTCATATTTGCTGTAGAATAAAATATGTTTTCAGCCCCCATGAGCTTTGTCACTCGGAGAGCAGTGTATGAACTTTTGCTGCACAGCTCTGGGCTCCCTGGTGGTCTAGTGGTTAGGATTCGGCGCTCTCACCGCCGCGGCCCGGGTTCGATTCCCGGTCAGGGAAAAGTCCCTCTTCTGACCTTGAAAGCTTTTCCTTCCCGTAGGTCAGGGCTTCTCAAAATGAAGTTGCTTTTCTGACTCACAATTTGCCTAGCATGACGCAGTATCGCTCAAAATATGATTTTCGCAAGGTTCCTTTAGAGCTGCTTCCCATGGTGGGAGGCAAGGCTCTTGAGCAAGTGAGATCCTGTATTCCGAGGCGCGCTTCCTTTTGTAGGCTTCTGACCCCATGGCCTGTGGCAGGTAGTCCTCCTTTGACTGGGCCGCAGGCTTTGTCTCCAAATGGCGTCCTGGACCCACTGCAACCCACCTGTTTGCTAAAACGGAAGTCTGCCTCTGGGTAAGAAAAAGCTGAGCTGCACGTACGGAAAGCGGCAGAGGCCAGAGGCGGGGAGGGTGTGGCAAGGGCTGCCTGATTTGCATAGTGACCTGTTGCATCTTGGGAATGTACAGGCTTTGGAGCTTAACAGGTACTGCAGGTATCTGCCTGGCCTGAGAGATGCCTGTCTGGTGCTCCCCTCAGGACACACAGGCCTTCCATTCGAGCATGGAGGGTGAGGGACATGGGTCACCCTCATATACAGGGGTGTGGGCATGGGCAGGATAGGTTGTGGGGGACCCGTCAGGGCATTGCCCGTTCGGAAGGCGAGAGGAGGCGGGGCAGGAAACTCTGCTCAATTTCTTTCCCAGAGGCCTGTGGAGAACCCTTTGCACGTTTGAGCCAGCCGGGCCTGCATCAGCAGATCCTGCTCCACTGGGAAGGGGGAGCCTGTAGGCGTAAATCAAAAAAAGGGGAGAAATCTGCAAATTCTAGCGGCAGACCCATGTTGCCCAGGAAGCAATCAGTTTCTCCTGCTCCCTATAGTGGAAAAAGACATAGGAGGTGTATTTCTCTAGGCAGGGGCTCTGTGTAGATGGCACTTCATTGCTCTGGGAAGCATCCATGCTGGTAGAAGAGTAGCAGCAGACTCCACACCTGAGGCTTGAATGGGGACCGTTGGGGAGGGGCAGTGGGAGGCCGAGGAGGGCGGAGGAAAATGCTTTTCAAAAGCATCTGCACGTTCCTACAAACCTGCTGAAAACCCATACCAGGAATGGGGCTCGAACCCATGCGGACAAACGTCCATTGGATCTTAAGTCTAACGCCTTAACCACTCGGCCACCCTGGTGAGACCCAAGGATTTACTTTCTTCAACTCCCTTTTTATGCTTGCTGCTGTAGCACCAGCTGTCCAGCAAGAGGTGATTGCAGAGTTAAAAGGCTTTTGCAGGAGGTTAAAAGTAATTGCTTATAACAAACACACTGTGTGACACCTAACTTTCTCCCACTCGGACCTTACCGTTAATTTTTATATTGGAGTTAGCTTAGTCACAATAAGGGGGTGAGCAAGGCAGGCACACTAGAGCATCTACTCCCTGGTGGTCTAGTGGCTAGGATTCGGCGCTTTCACCGCCGCGGCCCGGGTTCGATTCCCGGTCAGGGAAGATCGCTCTAAAGCACAGATTGCTTAATTTGTCTGTGTATCTTTTTTAAAAGAAGGTCTTTAAAAAGGCACCCCTCCCAATAGATGAAAGCGGAGGAATGGGGCTTGTTCTCCTGTGCCCCAGGTTGCTTTACCCCCATTGACCTAAGCCACCTTTGTGCGCACGCAGTCCCCCACCCAGTCAGGTGCTCTATGTTGGCGTGAAGTGCAGTACCAGCTCAACAGAAAGGTAAATTGCTGGAAAACCCTGCTGTGATGCATACATCTACTTTGGAGCACTCTTCTCCTTTGCACTCTTGAATCGCTTAAGCGCAATGTATTCTTCGAGCAAGCTGAATAACGAGATAGGTGAGAGAAGGTGTACCAGCTGTCTGTGCGCCATCAGCAGCCACTAGGTGTCCCTCTTGTGTTTTCCCGGGGATCCTGATTGTGCAGGAATTCATCGGTTCAGTAGCAAGGGGGAGAGGATGGCCTGTGCCTGGAAGTGACAGGCAGTCTGGTGGCATCATGAGGATTAAGTTCCGATTCATATTTGCTGTAGAATAAAATATGTTTTCAGCCCCCATGAGCTTTGTCACTCGGAGAGCAGTGTATGAACTTTTGCTGCACAGCTCTGGGCTCCCTGGTGGTCTAGTGGTTAGGATTCGGCGCTCTCACCGCCGCGGCCCGGGTTCGATTCCCGGTCAGGGAAAAGTCCCTCTTCTGACCTTGAAAGCTTTTCCTTCCCGTAGGTCAGGGCTTCTCAAAATGAAGTTGCTTTTCTGACTCACAATTTGCCTAGCATGACGCAGTATCGCTCAAAATATGATTTTCGCAAGGTTCCTTTAGAGCTGCTTCCCATGGTGGGAGGCAAGGCTCTTGAGCAAGTGAGATCCTGTATTCCGAGGCGCGCTTCCTTTTGTAGGCTTCTGACCCCATGGCCTGTGGCAGGTAGTCCTCCTTTGACTGGGCCGCAGGCTTTGTCTCCAAATGGCGTCCTGGACCCACTGCAACCCACCTGTTTGCTAAAACGGAAGTCTGCCTCTGGGTAAGAAAAAGCTGAGCTGCACGTACGGAAAGCGGCAGAGGCCAGAGGCGGGGAGGGTGTGGCAAGGGCTGCCTGATTTGCATAGTGACCTGTTGCATCTTGGGAATGTACAGGCTTTGGAGCTTAACAGGTACTGCAGGTATCTGCCTGGCCTGAGAGATGCCTGTCTGGTGCTCCCCTCAGGACACACAGGCCTTCCATTCGAGCATGGAGGGTGAGGGACATGGGTCACCCTCATATACAGGGGTGTGGGCATGGGCAGGATAGGTTGTGGGGGACCCGTCAGGGCATTGCCCGTTCGGAAGGCGAGAGGAGGCGGGGCAGGAAACTCTGCTCAATTTCTTTCCCAGAGGCCTGTGGAGAACCCTTTGCACGTTTGAGCCAGCCGGGCCTGCATCAGCAGATCCTGCTCCACTGGGAAGGGGGAGCCTGTAGGCGTAAATCAAAAAAAGGGGAGAAATCTGCAAATTCTAGCGGCAGACCCATGTTGCCCAGGAAGCAATCAGTTTCTCCTGCTCCCTATAGTGGAAAAAGACATAGGACCTGTATTTCTCTAGGCAGGGGCTCTGTGTAGATGGCACTTCATTGCTCTGGGAAGCATCCATGCTGGTAGAAGAGTAGCAGCAGACTCCACACCTGAGGCTTGAATGGGGACCGTTGGGGAGGGGCAGTGGGAGGCCGAGGAGGGCGGAGGAAAATGCTTTTCAAAAGCATCTGCACGTTCCTACAAACCTGCTGAAAACCCATACCAGGAATGGGGCTCGAACCCATGCGGACAAACGTCCATTGGATCTTAAGTCCAACGCCTTAACCACTCGGCCACCCTGGTGAGACCCAAGGATTTACTTTCTTCAACTACCTTTTTATGCTTGCTGCTGTAGCACCAGCTGTCCAGCAAGAGGTGATTGCAGAGTTAAAAGGCTTTTGCAGGAGGTTAAAAGTAATTGCTTATAACAAACACACTGTGTGACACCTAACTTTCTCCCACTCGGACTTTACCGTTAATTTTTATATTGGAGTTAGCTTAGTCACAATAAGGGGGTGAGCAAGGCAGGCACACTAGAGCATCTACTCCCTGGTGGTCTAGTGGCTAGAATTCGGCGCTTTCACCGCCGCGGCCCGGGTTCGATTCCCGGTCAGGGAAGATCCCTCTAAAGCATAGATTGCTTAATTTGTCTGTGTTTTTTTTTTTAAAAGAAGGTCTTTAAAAAGGCACCCCTCCCAATAGATGAAAGCGAAGGAATGGGGCTTGTTCTCCTGTGCCCCAGGTTGCTTTGCCCCCATTGACCTAAGCCACCTTTGTGCGCACGCAGTCCCCCACCCAGTCAGGTGCTCTATGTTGGCGTGAAGTGCAGTACCAGCTCAACAGAAAGGTAAATTGCTGGAAAACCCTGCTGTGATGCATACATCTACTTTGGAGCACTCTTCTCCTTTGCACTCTTGAATCGCTTAAGCGCAATGTATTCTTCCAGCAAGCTAAATAACGAGATAGGTGAGAGAAGGTGTACCAGCTGTCTGTGCGCCATCAGCAGCCACTAGGTGTCCCTCTTGTGTTTTCCCGGGGATCCTGATTGTGCAGGAATTCATCGGTTCAGTAGCAAGGGGGAGAGGATGGCCTGTGCCTGGAAGTGACAGGCAGTCTGGTGGCATCATGAGGATTAAGTTCCGATTCATATTTGCTGTAGAATAAAATATGTTTTCAGCCCCCATGAGCTTTGTCACTCGGAGAGCAGTGTATGAACTTTTGCTGCACGGCTCTGGGCTCCCTGGTGGTCTAGTGGTTAGGATTCGGCGCTCTCACCGCCGCGGCCTGGGTTCGATTCCCGGTCAGGGAAAAGTCCCTCTTCTGACCTTGAAAGCTTTTCCTTCCCGTAGGTCAGGGCGTCTCAAAATGAAGTTGCTTTTCTGACTCACAATTTGCCTAGCATGACGCAGTATCGCTCAAAATATGATTTTCGCAAGGTTCCTTTAGAGCTGCTTCCCATGGTGGGAGGCAAGGCTCTTGAGCAAGTGAGATCCTGTATTCCGAGGCGCGCTTCCTTTTGTAGGCTTCTGACCCCATGGCCTGTGGCAGGTAGTCCTCCTTTGACTGGGCCGCAGGCTTTGTCTCCAAATGGCGTCCTGGACCCACTGCAACCCACCTGTTTGCTAAAACGGAAGTCTGCCTCTGGGTAAGAAAAAGCTGAGCTGCACGTACGGAAAGCGGCAGAGGCCAGAGGCGGGGAGGGTGTGGCAAGGGCTGCCTGATTTGCATAGTGACCTGTTGCATCTTGGGAATGTACAGGCTTTGGAGCTTAACAGGTACTGCAGGTGTCTGCCTGGCCTGAGAGATGCCTGTCTGGTGCTCCCCTCAGGACACACAGGCCTTCCATTCGAGCATGGAGGGTGAGGGACATGGGTCACCCTCATATACAGGGGTGTGGGCATGGGCAGGATAGGTTGTGGGGGACCCGTCAGGGCATTGCCCGTTTGGAAGCACTCCGGAAGGCGAGAGGAGGCGGGGCAGGAAACTCTGCTCAATTTCTTTCCCAGAGGCCTGTGGAGAACCCTTTGCACGTTTGAGCCAGCCGGGCCTGCATCAGCAGATCCTGCTCCACTGGGAAGGGAGAGCCTGTAGGCGTAAATCAAAAAAAGGGGAGAAATCTGCAAATTCTAGCGGCAGACCCATGTTGCCCAGGAAGCAATCAGTTTCTCCTGCTCCCTATAGTGGAAAAAGACATAGGAGGTGTATTTCTCTAGGCAGGGGCTCTGTGTAGATGGCACTTCATTGCTCTGGGAAGCATCCATGCTGGTAGAAGAGTAGCAGCAGACTCCACACCTGAGGCTTGAATGGGGACCGTTGGGGAGGGGCAGTGGGAGGCCGAGGAGGGCGGAGGAAAATGCTTTTCAAAAGCATCTGCACGTTCCTACAAACCTGCTGAAAACCCATACCAGGAATGGGGCTCGAACCCATGCGGACAAACGTCCATTGGATCTTAAGTCCAACGCCTTAACCACTCGGCCACCCTGGTGAGACCCAAGGATTTACTTTCTTCAACTCCCTTTTTATGCTTGCTGCTGTAGCACCAGCTGTCCAGCAAGAGGTGATTGCAGAGTTAAAAGGCTTTTGCAGGAGGTTAAAAGTAATTGCTTATAACAAACACACTGTGTGACACCTAACTTTCTCCCACTCGGACCTTACCGTTAATTTTTATATTGGAGTTAGCTTAGTCACAATAAGGGGGTGAGCAAGGCAGGCACACTAGAGCATCTACTCCCTGGTGGTCTAGTGGCTAGGATTCGGCGCTTTCACTGCCGCAGCCCGGGTTCGATTCCCGGTCAGGGAAAAGTCCCTCTTCTGACCTTGAAAGCTTTTCCTTCCCGTAGGTCAGGGCTTCTCAAAATGAAGTTGCTTTTCTGACTCACAATTTGCCTAGCATGACGCAGTATCGCTCAAAATATGATTTTCGCAAGGTTCCTTTAGAGCTGCTTCCCATGGTGGGAGGCAAGGCTCTTGAGCAAGTGAGATCCTGTATTCCGAGGCGCGCTTCCTTTTGTAGGCTTCTGACCCCATGGCCTGTGGCAGGTAGTCCTCCTTTGGCTGGGCTGCAGGCTTTGTCTCCAAATGGCGTCCTGGACCCACTGCAACCCACCTGTTTGCTAAAACGGAAGTCTGCCTCTGGGTAAGAAAAAGCTGAGCTGCACGTACGGAAAGCGGCAGAGGCCAGAGGCGGGGAGGGTGTGGCAAGGGCTGCCTGATTTGCATAGTGACCTGTTGCATCTTGGGAATGTACAGGCTTTGGAGCTTAACAGGTACTGCAGGTGTCTGCCTGGCCTGAGAGATGCCTGTCTGGTGCTCCCCTCAGGACACACAGGCCTTCCATTCGAGCATGGAGGGTGAGGGACATGGGTCACCCTCATATACAGGGGTGTGGGCATGGGCAGGATAGGTTGTGGGGGACCCGTCAGGGCATTGCCCGTTCGGAAGGCGAGAGGAGGCGGGGCAGGAAACTCTGCTCAATTTCTTTCCCAGAGGCCTGTGGAGAACCCTTTGCACGTTTGAGCCAGCCGGGCCTGCATCAGCAGATCCTGCTCCACTGGGAAGGGGGAGCCTGTAGGCGTAAATCAAAAAAAGGGGAGAAATCTGCAAATTCTAGCGGCAGACCCATGTTGCCCAGGAAGCAATCACTTTCTCCTGCTCCCTATAGTGGAAAAAGACATAGGAGGTGTATTTCTCTAGGCAGGGGCTCTGTGTAGATGGCACTTCATTGCTCTGGGAAGCATCCATGCTGGTAGAAGAGTAGCAGCAGACTCCACACCTGAGGCTTGAATGGGGACCGTTGGGGAGGGGCAGTGGGAGGCCGAGGAGGGCGGAGGAAAATGCTTTTCAAAAGCATCTGCACGTTCCTACAAACCTGCTGAAAACCCATACCAGGAATGGGGCTCGAACCCATGCGGACAAACGTCCATTGGATCTTAAGTCCAACGCCTTAACTACTCAGCCACCCTGGTGAGACCCAAGGATTTACTTTCTTCAACTACCTTTTTATGCTTGCTGCTGTAGCACCAGCTGTCCAGCAAGAGGTGATTGCAGAGTTAAAAGGCTTTTGCAGGAGGTTAAAAGTAATTGCTTATAACAAACACACTGTGTGACACCTAACTTTCTCCCACTCGGACTTTACCGTTAATTTTTATATTGGAGTTAGCTTAGTCACAATAAGGGGGTGAGCAAGGCAGGCACACTAGAGCATCTACTCCCTGGTGGTCTAGTGGCTAGAATTCGGCGCTTTCACCGCTGCGGCCCGAGTTCGATTCCCGGTCAGGGAAGATCCTTCTAAAGCATAGATTGCTTAATTTGTCTGTGTATCTTTTTTAAAAGAAGGTCTTTAAAAAGGCACCCCTCCCAATAGATGAAAGCGAAGGAATGGGGCTTGTTCTCCTGTGCCCCAGGTTGCTTTGCCCCCATTGACCTAAGCCACCTTTGTGCGCACGCAGTCCCCCACCCAGTCAGGTGCTCTATGTTGGCGTGAAGTGCAGTACCAGCTCAACAGAAAGGTAAATTGCTGGAAAACCCTGCTGTGATGCATACATCTACTTTGGAGCACTCTTCTCCTTTGCACTCTTGAATCGCTTAAGCGCAATGTATTCTTCCAGCAAGCTGAATAACGAGATAGGTGAGAGAAGGTGTACCAGCTGTCTGTGCGCCATCAGCAGCCACTAGGTATCCCTCTTGTGTTTTCCCGGGGATCCTGATTGTGCAGGAATTCATCGGTTCAGTAGCAAGGGGGAGAGGATGGCCTGTGCCTGGAAGTGACAGGCAGTCTGGTGGCATCATGAGGATTAAGTTCCGATTCATATTTGCTGTAGAATAAAATATGTTTTCAGCCCCCATGAGCTTTGTCACTCGGAGAGCAGTGTATGAACTTTTGCTGCACGGCTCTGGGCTCCCTGGTGGTCTAGTGGTTAGGATTCGGCGCTCTCACCGCCGCGGCCCGGGTTCGATTCCCGGTCAGGGAAAAGTCCCTCTTCTGACCTTGAAAGATTTTCCTTCCCGTAGGTCAGGGCGTCTCAAAATGAAGTTGCTTTTCTGACTCACAATTTGCCTAGCATGACGCAGTATCGCTCAAAATATGATTTTCGCAAGGTTCCTTTAGAGCTGCTTCCCATGGTGGAAGGCAAGGCTCTTGAGCAAGTGAGATCCTGTATTCCGAGGCGCGCTTCCTTTTGTAGGCTTCTGACCCCATGGCCTGTGGCAGGTAGTCCTCCTTTGACTGGGCCGCAGGCTTTGTCTCCAAATGGCGTCCTGGACCCACTGCAACCCACCTGTTTGCTAAAACGGAAGTCTGCCTCTGGGTAAGAAAAAGCTGAGCTGCACGTACGGAAAGCGGCAGAGGCCAGAGGCGGGGAGGGTGTGGCAAGGGCTGCCTGATTTGCATAGTGACCTGTTGCATCTTGGGAATGTACAGGCTTTGGAGCTTAACAGGTACTGCAGGTGTCTGCCTGGCCTGAGAGATGCCTGTCTGGTGCTCCCCTCAGGACACACAGGCCTTCCATTCGAGCATGGAGGGTGAGGGACATGGGTCACCCTCATATACAGGGGTGTGGGCATGGGCAGGATAGGTTGTGGGGGACCCGTCAGGGCATTGCCCGTTCGGAAGGCGAGAGGAGGCGGGGCAGGAAACTCTGCTCAATTTCTTTCCCAGAGGCCTGTGGAGAACCCTTTGCACGTTTGAGCCAGCCGGGCCTGCATCAGCAGATCCTGCTCCACTGGGAAGGGAGAGCCTGTAGGCGTAAATCAAAAAAAGGGGAGAAATCTGCAAATTCTAGCGGCAGACCCATGTTGCCCAGGAAGCAATCAGTTTCTCCTACTCCCTATAGTGGAAAAAGACATAGGAGGTGTATTTCTCTAGGCAGGGGCTCTGTGTAGATGGCACTTCATTGCTCTGGGAAGCATCCATGCTGGTAGAAGAGTAGCAGCAGACTCCACACCTGAGGCTTGAATGGGGACCGTTGGGGAGGGGCAGTGGGAGGCCGAGGAGGGCGGAGGAAAATGCTTTTCAAAAGCATCTGCACGTTCCTACAAACCTGCTGAAAACCCATACCAGGAATGGGGCTCGAACCCATGCGGACAAACGTCCATTGGACCAACGCCTTAACCACTCAGCCACCCTGGTGAGACCCAAGGATTTACTTTCTTCAACTACCTTTTTATGCTTGCTGCTGTAGCACCAGCTGTCCAGCAAGAGGTGATTGCAGAGTTAAAAGGCTTTTGCAGGAGGTTAAAAGTAATTGCTTATAACAAACACACTGTGTGACACCTAACTTTCTCCCACTCGGACTTTACCGTTAATTTTTATATTGGAGTTAGCTTAGTCACAATAAGGGGGTGAGCAAGGCAGGCACACCAGAGCATCTACTCCCTGGTGGTCTAGTGGCTAGGATTCAGCGCTTTCACCGCCGCAGCCCGGGTTCGATTCCCGGTCAGGGAAGATCCCTCTAAAGCATAGATTGCTTCATTTGTCTGTGTATCTTTTTTAAAAGAAGGTCTTTAAAAAGGCACCCCTCCCAATAGATGAAAGCGGAGGAATGGGGCTTGTTCTCCTGTGCCCCAGGTTGCTTTGCCCCCATTGACCTAAGCCACCTTTGTGCGCACGCAGTCCCCCACCCAGTCAGGTGCTCTATGTTGGCGTGAAGTGCAGTACCAGCTCAACAGAAAGGTAAATTGCTGGAAAACCCTACTGTGATGCATACATCTACTTTGGAGCACTCTTCTCCTTTGCACTCTTGAATCGCTTAAGCGCAATGTATTCTTCCAGCAAGCTGAATAACGAGATAGGTGAGAGAAGGTGTACCAGCTGTCTGTGCGCCATCAGCAGCCACTAGGTGTCCCTCTTGTGTTTTCCCGGGGATCCTGATTGTGCAGGAATTCATCGGTTCAGTAGCAAGGGGGAGAGGATGGCCTGTGCCTGGAAGTGACAGGCAGTCTGGTGGCATCATGAGGATTAAGTTCCGATTCATATTTGCTGTAGAATAAAATATGTTTTCAGCCCCCATGAGCTTTGTCACTCGGAGAGCAGTGTATGAACTTTTGCTGCACAGCTCTGGGCTCCCTGGTGGTCTAGTGGTTAGGATTCGGCGCTCTCACCGCCGCGGCCTGGGTTCGATTCCCAGTCAGGGAAAAGTCCCTCTTCTGACCTTGAAAGCTTTTCCTTCCCGTAGGTCAGGGCTTCTCAAAATGAAGTTGCTTTTCTGACTCACAATTTGCCTAGCATGACGCAGTATCGCTCAAAATATGATTTTCGCAAGGTTCCTTTAGAGCTGCTTCCCACGGTGGGAGGCAAGGCTCTTGAGCAAGTGAGATCCTGTATTCCGAGGCGCGCTTCCTTTTGTAGGCTTCTGACCCCATGGCCTGTGGCAGGTAGTCCTCCTTTGACTGGGCCGCAGGCTTTGTCTCCAAATGGCGTCCTGGACCCACTGCAACCCACCTGTTTGCTAAAACGGAAGTCTGCCTCTGGGTAAGAAAAAGCTGAGCTGCACGTACGGAAAGCGGCAGAGGCCAGAGGCGGGGAGGGTGTGGCAAGGGCTGCCTGATTTGCATAGTGACCTGTTGCATCTTGGGAATGTACAGGCTTTTGAGCTTAACAGGTACTGCAGGTGTCTGCCTGGCCTGAGAGATGCCTGTCTGGTGCTCCCCTCAGGACACACAGGCCTTCCATTCGAGCATGGAGGGTGAGGGACATGGGTCACCCTCATATACAGGGGTGTGGGCATGGGCAGGATAGGTTGTGGGGGACCCGTCAGGGCATTGCCCGTTCGGAAGGCAAGAGGAGGCGGGGCAGGAAACTCTGCTCAATTTCTTTCCCAGAGGCCTGTGGAGAACCCTTTGCACGTTTGAGCCAGCCGGGCCTGCATCAGCAGACCCTGCTCCACTGGGAAGGGGGAGCCTGTAGGCGTAAATCAAAAAAAGGGGAGAAATCTGCAAATTCTAGCGGCAGACCCATGTTGCCCAGGAAGCAATCAGTTTCTCCTGCTCCCTATAGTGGAAAAAGACATAGGAGGTGTATTTCTCTAGGCAGGGGCTCTGTGTAGATGGCACTTCATTGCTCTGGGAAGCATCCATGCTGGTAGAAGAGTAGCAGCAGACTCCACACCTGAGGCTTGAATGGGGACCGTTGGGGAGGGGCAGTGGGAGGCCGAGGAGGGCGGAGGAAAATGCTTTTCAAAAGCATCTGCACGTTCCTACAAACCTGCTGAAAACCCATACCAGGAATGGGGCTCGAACCCATGCGGACAAACGTCCATTGGATCTTAAGTCCAACGCCTTAACCACTCGGCCACCCTGGTGAGACCCAAGGGTTTACTTTCTTCAACTACCTTTTTATGCTTGCTGCTGTAGCACCAGCTGTCCAGCAAGAGGTGATTGCAGAGTTAAAAGGCTTTTGCAGGAGGTTAAAAGTAATTGCTTATAACAAACACACTGTGTGACACCTAACTTTCTCCCACTCGGACTTTACCGTTAATTTTTATATTGGAGTTAGCTAGGTCACAATAAGGGGGTGAGCAAGGCAGGCACACTAGAGCATCTACTCCCTGGTGGTCTAGTGGCTAGGATTCGGCGCTTTCACCGCCGCGGCCCGGGTTCGATTCCCGGTCAGGGAAGATCCCTCTAAAGCATAGATTGCTTAATTTGTCTGTGTATCTTTTTTAAAAGAAGGTCTTTAAAAAGGCACCCCTCCCAATAGATGAAAGCGAAGGAATGGGGCTTGTTCTCCTGTGCCCCAGGTTGCTTTGCCCCCATTGACCTAAGCCACCTTTGTGCGCACGCAGTCCCCCACCCAGTCAGGTGCTCTATGTTGGCGTGAAGTGCAGTACCAGCTCAACAGAAAGGTAAATTGCTGGAAAACCCTGCTGTGATGCATACATCTACTTTGGAGCACTCTTCTCCTTTGCACTCTTGAATCGCTTAAGCGCAATGTATTCTTCCAGCAAGCTGAATAACGAGATAGGTGAGAGAAGGTTTACCAGCTGTCTGTGCGCCATCAGCAGCCACTAGGTGTCCCTCTTGTGTTTTCCCGGGAATCCTGATTGTGCAGGAATTCATCGGTTCAGTAGCAAGGGGGAGAGGATGGCCTGTGCCTGGAAGTGACAGGCAGTCTGGTGGCATCATGAGGATTAAGTTCTGATTCATATTTGCTGTAGAATAAAATATGTTTTCAGCCCCCATGAGCTTTGTCACTCGGAGAGCAGTGTATGAACTTTTGCTGCACGGCTCTGGGCTCCCTGGTGGTCTAGTGGTTAGGATTCGGCGCTCTCACCGCCGCGGCCCGGGTTCGATTCCCGGTCAGGGAAAAGTCCCTCTTCTGACCTTGAAAGCTTTTCCTTCCCGTAGGTCAGGGCGTCTCAAAATGAAGTTGCTTTTCTGACTCACAATTTGCCTAGCATGACGCAGTATCGCTCAAAATATGATTTTCGCAAGGTTCCTTTAGAGCTGCTTCCCATGGTGGGAGGCAAGGCTCTTGAGCAAGTGAGATCCTGTATTCCGAGGCGCGCTTCCTTTTGTAGGCTTCTGACCCCATGGCCTGTGGCAGGTAGTCCTCCTTTGACTGGGCAGCAGGCTTTGTCTCCAAATGGCGTCCTGGACCCACTGCAACCCACCTGTTTGCTAAAACGGAAGTCTGCCTCTGGGTAAGAAAAAGCTGAGCTGCACGTACGGAAAGCGGCAGAGGCCAGAGGCGGGGAGGGTGTGGCAAGGGCTGCCTGATTTGCATAGTGACCTGTTGCATCTTGGGAATGTACAGGCTTTGGAGCTTAACAGGTACTGCAGGTGTCTGCCTGGCCTGAGAGATGCCTGTCTGGTGCTCCCCTCAGGACACACAGGCCTTCCATTCGAGCATGGAGGGTGAGGGACATGGGTCACCCTCATATACAGGGGTGTGGGCATGGGCAGGATAGGTTGTGGGGGACCCGTCAGGGCATTGCCCGTTCGGAAGGCGAGAGGAGGCGGGGCAGGAAACTCTGCTCAATTTCTTTCCCAGAGGCCTGTGGAGAACCCTTTGCACGTTTGAGCCAGCCGGGCCTGCATCAGCAGATCCTGCTCCACTGGGAAGGGAGAGCCTGTAGGCGTAAATCAAAAAAAGGGGAGAAATCTGCAAATTCTAGCGGCAGACCCATGTTGCCCAGGAAGCAATCAGTTTCTCCTACTCCCTATAGTGGAAAAAGACATAGGAGGTGTATTTCTCTAGGCAGGGGCTCTGTGTAGATGGCACTTCATTGCTCTGGGAAGCATCCATGCTGGTAGAAGAGTAGCAGCAGACTCCACACCTGAGGCTTGAATGGGGACCGTTGGGGAGGGGCAGTGGGAGGCCGAGGAGGGCGGAGGAAAATGCTTTTCAAAAGCATCTGCACGTTCCTACAAACCTGCTGAAAACCCATACCAGGAATGGGGCTCGAACCCATGCGGACAAACGTCCATTGGATCTTAAGTCCAACGCCTTAACCACTCGGCCACCCTGGTGAGACCCAAGGATTTACTTTCTTCAACTCCCTTTTTATGCTTGCTGCTGTAGCACCAGCTGTCCAGCAAGAGGTGATTGCAGAGTTAAAAGGCTTTTGCAGGAGGTTAAAAGTAATTGCTTATAACAAACACACTGTGTGACACCTAACTTTCTCCCACTCGGACCTTACCGTTAATTTTTATATTGGAGTTAGCTTAGTCACAATAAGGGGGTGAGCAAGGCAGGCACACTAGAGCATCTACTCCCTGGTGGTCTAGTGGCTAGGATTCGGCGCTTTCACCGCCGCGGCCCGGGTTCAATTCCCGGTCAGGGAAGATCCCTCTAAAGCATAGATTGCTTAATTTGTCTGTGTATCTTTTTTAAAAGAAGGTCTTTAAAAAGGCACCCCTCCCAATAGATGAAAGCGGAGGAATGGGGCTTGTTCTCCTGTGCCCCAGGTTGCTTTACCCCCATTGACCTAAGCCACCTTTGTGCGCACGCAGTCCCCCACCCAGTCAGGTGCTCTATGTTGGCGTGAAGTGCAGTACCAGCTCAACAGAAAGGTAAATTGCTGGAAAACCCTGCTGTGATGCATACATCTACTTTGGAGCACTCTTTTCCTTTGCACTCTTGAATCGCTTAAGCGCAATGTATTCTTCCAGCAAGCTGAATAACGAGATAGGTGAGAGAAGGTGTACCAGCTGTCTGTGCGCCATCAGCAGCCACTAGGTGTCCCTCTTGTGTTTTCCCGGGGATCCTGATTGTGCAGGAATTCATCGGTTCAGTAGCAAGGGGGAGAGGATGGCCTGTGCCTGGAAGTGACAGGCAGTCTGGTGGCACCATGAGGATTAAGTTCCGATTCATATTTGCTGTAGAATAAAATATGTTTTCAGCCCCCATGAGCTTTGTCACTCGGAGAGCAGTGTATGAACTTTTGCTGCACGGCTCTGGGCTCCCTGGTGGTCTAGTGGTTAGGATTCGGCGCTCTCACCGCCGCGGCCCGGGTTCGATTCCCGGTCAGGGAAAAGTCCCTCTTCTGACCTTGAAAGCTTTTCCTTCCCGTAGGTCAGGGCTTCTCAAAATGAAGTTGCTTTTCTGACTCACAATTTGCCTAGCATGACGCAGTATCGCTCAAAATATGATTTTCGCAAGGTTCCTTTAGAGCTGCTTCCCATGGTGGGAGGCAAGGCTCTTGAGCAAGTGAGATCCTGTATTCCGAGGCGCGCTTCCTTTTGTAGGCTTCTGACCCCATGGCCTGTGGCAGGTAGTCCTCCTTTGACTGGGCCGCAGGCTTTGTCTCCAAATGGCGTCCTGGACCCACTGCAACCCACCTGTTTGCTAAAACGGAAGTCTGCCTCTGGGTAAGAAAAAGCTGAGCTGCACGTACGGAAAGCGGCAGAGGCCAGAGGCGGGGAGGGTGTGGCAAGGGCTGCCTGATTTGCATAGTGACCTGTTGCATCTTGGGAATGTACAGGCTTTGGAGCTTAACAGGTACTGCAGGTGTCTGCCTGGCCTGAGAGATGCCTGTCTGGTGCTCCCCTCAGGACACACAGGCCTTCCATTCGAGCATGGAGGGTGAGGGACATGGGTCACCCTCATATACAGGGGTGTGGGCATGGGCAGGATAGGTTGTGGGGGACCCGTCAGGGCATTGCCCGTTCGGAAGGCGAGAGGAGGCGGGGCAGGAAACTCTGCTCAATTTCTTTCCCAGAGGCCTGTGGAGAACCCTTTGCACGTTTGAGCCAGCCGGGCCTGCATCAGCAGATCCTGCTCCACTGGGAAGGGGGAGCCTGTAGGCGTAAATCAAAAAAAGGGGAGAAATCTGCAAATTCTAGCGGCAGACACATGTTGCCCAGGAAGCAATCAGTTTCTCCTGCTCCCTATAGTGGAAAAAGACATAGGAGGTGTATTTCTCTAGGCAGGGGCTCTGTGTAGATGGCACTTCATTGCTCTGGGAAGCATCCATGCTGGTAGAAGAGTAGCAGCAGACTCCACACCTGAGGCTTGAATGGGGACCGTTGGGGAGGGGCAGTGGGAGGCCGAGGAGGGCGGAGGAAAATGCTTTTCAAAAGCATCTGCACGTTCCTACAAACCTGCTGAAAACCCATACCAGGAATGGGGCTCGAACCCATGCGGACAAACGTCCATTGGATCTTAAGTCCAACGCCTTAACCACTCGGCCACCCTGGTGAGACCCAAGGATTTACTTTCTTCAACTACCTTTTTATGCTTGCTGCTGTAGCACCAGCTGTCCAGCAAGAGGTGATTGCAGAGTTAAAAGGCTTTTGCAGGAGGTTAAAAGTAATTGCTTATAACAAACACACTGTGTGACACCTAACTTTCTCCCACTCGGACTTTACCGTTAATTTTTATATTGGAGTTAGCTTAGTCACAATAAGGGGGTGAGCAAGGCAGGCACACTAGAGCATCTACTCTCTGGTGGTCTAGTGGCTAGGATTCGGCGCTTTCACCGCCGCGGCCCGGGTTCGATTCCCGGTCAGGGAAGATCCCTCTAAAGCATAGATTGCTTAATTTGTCTGTGTATCTTTTTTAAAAGAAGGTCTTTAAAAAGGCACCCCTCCCAATAGATGAAAGCGAAGGAATGGGGCTTGTTCTCCTGTGCCCCAGGTTGCTTTGCCCCCATTGACCTAAGCCACCTTTGTGCGCACGCAGTCCCCCACCCAGTCAGGTGCTCTATGTTGGCGTGAAGTGCAGTACCAGCTCAACAGAAAGGTAAATTGCTGGAAAACCCTGCTGTGATGCATACATCTACTTTGGAGCACTCTTCTCCTTTGCACTCTTGAATCGCTTAAGCGCAATGTATTCTTCCAGCAAGCTGAATAACGAGATAGGTGAGAGAAGGTGTACCAGCTGTCTGTGCGCCATCAGCAGCCACTAGGTGTCCCTCTTGTGTTTTCCCGGGGATCCTGATTGTGCAGGAATTCATCGGTTCAGTAGCAAGGGGGAGAGGATGGCCTGTGCCTGGAAGTGACAGGCAGTCTGGTGGCATCATGAGGATTAAGTTCCGATTCATATTTGCTGTAGAATAAAATATGTTTTCAGCCCCCATGAGCTTTGTCACTCGGAGAGCAGTGTATGAACTTTTGCTGCACAGCTCTGGGCTCCCTGGTGGTCTAGTGGTTAGGATTCGGCGCTCTCACCGCCGCGGCCCGGGTTCGATTCCCGGTCAGGGAAAAGTCCCTCTTCTGACCTTGAAAGCTTTTCCTTCCCGTAGGTCAGGGCGTCTCAAAATGAAGTTGCTTTTCTGACTCACAATTTGCCTAGCATGACGCAGTATCGCTCAAAATATGATTTTCGCAAGGTTCCTTTAGAGCTGCTTCCCATGGTGGGAGGCAAGGCTCTTGAGCAAGTGAGATCCTGTATTCCGAGGCGCGCTTCCTTTTGTAGGCTTCTGACCCCATGGCCTGTGGCAGGTAGTCCTCCTTTGACTGGGCCGCAGGCTTTGTCTCCAAATGGCGTCCTGGACCCACTGCAACCCACCTGTTTGCTAAAACGGAAGTCTGCCTCTGGGTAAGAAAAAGCTGAGCTGCACGTACGGAAAGCGGCAGAGGCCAGAGGCGGGGAGGGTGTGGCAAGGGCTGCCTGATTTGCATAGTGACCTGTTGCATCTTGGGAATGTACAGGCTTTGGAGCTTAACAGGTACTGCAGGTATCTGCCTGGCCTGAGAGATGCCTGTCTGGTGCTCCCCTCAGGACACACAGGCCTTCCATTCGAGCATGGAGGGTGAGGGACATGGGTCACCCTCATATACAGGGGTGTGGGCATGGGCAGGATAGGTTGTGGGGGACCCGTCAGGGCATTGCCCGTTCGGAAGGCGAGAGGAGGCGGGGCAGGAAACTCTGCTCAATTTCTTTCCCAGAGGCCTGTGGAGAACCCTTTGCACGTTTGAGCCAGCCGGGCCTGCATCAGCAGATCCTGCTCCACTGGGAAGGGGGAGCCTGTAGGCGTAAATCAAAAAAAGGGGAGAAATCTGCAAATTCTAGCGGCAGACCCATGTTGCCCAGGAAGCAATCAGTTTCTCCTGCTCCCTATAGTGGAAAAAGACATAGGAGGTGTATTTCTCTAGGCAGGGGCTCTGTGTAGATGGCACTTCATTGCTCTGGGAAGCATCCATGCTGGTAGAAGAGTAGCAGCAGACTCCACACCTGAGGCTTGAATGGGGACCGTTGGGGAGGGGCAGTGGGAGGCCGAGGAGGGCGGAGGAAAATGCTTTTCAAAAGCATCTGCACGTTCCTACAAACCTGCTGAAAACCCATACCAGGAATGGGGCTCGAACCCATGCGGACAAACGTCCATTGGATCTTAAGTCTAACGCCTTAACCACTCGGCCACCCTGGTGAGACCCAAGGATTTACTTTCTTCAACTCCCTTTTTATGCTTGCTGCTGTAGCACCAGCTGTCCAGCAAGAGGTGATTGCAGAGTTAAAAGGCTTTTGCAGGAGGTTAAAAGTAATTGCTTATAACAAACACACTGTGTGACACCTAACTTTCTCCCACTCGGACCTTACCGTTAATTTTTATATTGGAGTTAGCTTAGTCACAATAAGGGGGTGAGCAAGGCAGGCACACTAGAGCATCTACTCCCTGGTGGTCTAGTGGCTAGGATTCGGCGCTTTCACCGCCGCGGCCCGGGTTCGATTCCCGGTCAGGGAAGATCGCTCTAAAGCACAGATTGCTTAATTTGTCTGTGTATCTTTTTTAAAAGAAGGTCTTTAAAAAGGCACCCCTCCCAATAGATGAAAGCGGAGGAATGGGGCTTGTTCTCCTGTGCCCCAGGTTGCTTTACCCCCATTGACCTAAGCCACCTTTGTGCGCACGCAGTCCCCCACCCAGTCAGGTGCTCTATGTTGGCGTGAAGTGCAGTACCAGCTCAACAGAAAGGTAAATTGCTGGAAAACCCTGCTGTGATGCATACATCTACTTTGGAGCACTCTTCTCCTTTGCACTCTTGAATCGCTTAAGCGCAATGTATTCTTCGAGCAAGCTGAATAACGAGATAGGTGAGAGAAGGTGTACCAGCTGTCTGTGCGCCATCAGCAGCCACTAGGTGTCCCTCTTGTGTTTTCCCGGGGATCCTGATTGTGCAGGAATTCATCGGTTCAGTAGCAAGGGGGAGAGGATGGCCTGTGCCTGGAAGTGACAGGCAGTCTGGTGGCATCATGAGGATTAAGTTCCGATTCATATTTGCTGTAGAATAAAATATGTTTTCAGCCCCCATGAGCTTTGTCACTCGGAGAGCAGTGTATGAACTTTTGCTGCACAGCTCTGGGCTCCCTGGTGGTCTAGTGGTTAGGATTCGGCGCTCTCACCGCCGCGGCCCGGGTTCGATTCCCGGTCAGGGAAAAGTCCCTCTTCTGACCTTGAAAGCTTTTCCTTCCCGTAGGTCAGGGCTTCTCAAAATGAAGTTGCTTTTCTGACTCACAATTTGCCTAGCATGACGCAGTATCGCTCAAAATATGATTTTCGCAAGGTTCCTTTAGAGCTGCTTCCCATGGTGGGAGGCAAGGCTCTTGAGCAAGTGAGATCCTGTATTCCGAGGCGCGCTTCCTTTTGTAGGCTTCTGACCCCATGGCCTGTGGCAGGTAGTCCTCCTTTGACTGGGCCGCAGGCTTTGTCTCCAAATGGCGTCCTGGACCCACTGCAACCCACCTGTTTGCTAAAACGGAAGTCTGCCTCTGGGTAAGAAAAAGCTGAGCTGCACGTACGGAAAGCGGCAGAGGCCAGAGGCGGGGAGGGTGTGGCAAGGGCTGCCTGATTTGCATAGTGACCTGTTGCATCTTGGGAATGTACAGGCTTTGGAGCTTAACAGGTACTGCAGGTATCTGCCTGGCCTGAGAGATGCCTGTCTGGTGCTCCCCTCAGGACACACAGGCCTTCCATTCGAGCATGGAGGGTGAGGGACATGGGTCACCCTCATATACAGGGGTGTGGGCATGGGCAGGATAGGTTGTGGGGGACCCGTCAGGGCATTGCCCGTTCGGAAGGCGAGAGGAGGCGGGGCAGGAAACTCTGCTCAATTTCTTTCCCAGAGGCCTGTGGAGAACCCTTTGCACGTTTGAGCCAGCCGGGCCTGCATCAGCAGATCCTGCTCCACTGGGAAGGGGGAGCCTGTAGGCGTAAATCAAAAAAAGGGGAGAAATCTGCAAATTCTAGCGGCAGACCCATGTTGCCCAGGAAGCAATCAGTTTCTCCTGCTCCCTATAGTGGAAAAAGACATAGGACCTGTATTTCTCTAGGCAGGGGCTCTGTGTAGATGGCACTTCATTGCTCTGGGAAGCATCCATGCTGGTAGAAGAGTAGCAGCAGACTCCACACCTGAGGCTTGAACGGGGACCGTTGGGGAGGGGCAGTGGGAGGCCGAGGAGGGCGGAGGAAAATGCTTTTCAAAAGCATCTGCACGTTCCTACAAACCTGCTGAAAACCCATACCAGGAATGGGGCTCGAACCCATGCGGACAAACGTCCATTGGATCTTAAGTCCAACGCCTTAACCACTCGGCCACCCTGGTGAGACCCAAGGATTTACTTTCTTCAACTACCTTTTTATGCTTGCTGCTGTAGCACCAGCTGTCCAGCAAGAGGTGATTGCAGAGTTAAAAGGCTTTTGCAGGAGGTTAAAAGTAATTGCTTATAACAAACACACTGTGTGACACCTAACTTTCTCCCACTCGGACTTTACCGTTAATTTTTATATTGGAGTTAGCTTAGTCACAATAAGGGGGTGAGCAAGGCAGGCACACTAGAGCATCTACTCCCTGGTGGTCTAGTGGCTAGAATTCGGCGCTTTCACCGCCGCGGCCCGGGTTCGATTCCCGGTCAGGGAAGATCCCTCTAAAGCATAGATTGCTTAATTTGTCTGTGTTTTTTTTTTTAAAAGAAGGTCTTTAAAAAGGCACCCCTCCCAATAGATGAAAGCGAAGGAATGGGGCTTGTTCTCCTGTGCCCCAGGTTGCTTTGCCCCCATTGACCTAAGCCACCTTTGTGCGCACGCAGTCCCCCACCCAGTCAGGTGCTCTATGTTGGCGTGAAGTGCAGTACCAGCTCAACAGAAAGGTAAATTGCTGGAAAACCCTGCTGTGATGCATACATCTACTTTGGAGCACTCTTCTCCTTTGCACTCTTGAATCGCTTAAGCGCAATGTATTCTTCCAGCAAGCTGAATAACGAGATAGGTGAGAGAAGGTGTACCAGCTGTCTGTGCGCCATCAGCAGCCACTAGGTGTCCCTCTTGTGTTTTCCCGGGGATCCTGATTGTGCAGGAATTCATCGGTTCAGTAGCAAGGGGGAGAGGATGGCCTGTGCCTGGAAGTGACAGGCAGTCTGGTGGCATCATGAGGATTAAGTTCCGATTCATATTTGCTGTAGAATAAAATATGTTTTCAGCCCCCATGAGCTTTGTCACTCGGAGAGCAGTGTATGAACTTTTGCTGCACGGCTCTGGGCTCCCTGGTGGTCTAGTGGTTAGGATTCGGCGCTCTCACCGCCGCGGCCTGGGTTCGATTCCCGGTCAGGGAAAAGTCCCTCTTCTGACCTTGAAAGCTTTTCCTTCCCGTAGGTCAGGGCGTCTCAAAATGAAGTTGCTTTTCTGACTCACAATTTGCCTAGCATGACGCAGTATCGCTCAAAATATGATTTTCGCAAGGTTCCTTTAGAGCTGCTTCCCATGGTGGGAGGCAAGGCTCTTGAGCAAGTGAGATCCTGTATTCCGAGGCGCGCTTCCTTTTGTAGGCTTCTGACCCCATGGCCTGTGGCAGGTAGTCCTCCTTTGACTGGGCCGCAGGCTTTGTCTCCAAATGGCGTCCTGGACCCACTGCAACCCACCTGTTTGCTAAAACGGAAGTCTGCCTCTGGGTAAGAAAAAGCTGAGCTGCACGTACGGAAAGCGGCAGAGGCCAGAGGCGGGGAGGGTGTGGCAAGGGCTGCCTGATTTGCATAGTGACCTGTTGCATCTTGGGAATGTACAGGCTTTGGAGCTTAACAGGTACTGCAGGTGTCTGCCTGGCCTGAGAGATGCCTGTCTGGTGCTCCCCTCAGGACACACAGGCCTTCCATTCGAGCATGGAGGGTGAGGGACATGGGTCACCCTCATATACAGGGGTGTGGGCATGGGCAGGATAGGTTGTGGGGGACCCGTCAGGGCATTGCCCGTTTGGAAGCACTCCGGAAGGCGAGAGGAGGCGGGGCAGGAAACTCTGCTCAATTTCTTTCCCAGAGGCCTGTGGAGAACCCTTTGCACGTTTGAGCCAGCCGGGCCTGCATCAGCAGATCCTGCTCCACTGGGAAGGGAGAGCCTGTAGGCGTAAATCAAAAAAAGGGGAGAAATCTGCAAATTCTAGCGGCAGACCCATGTTGCCCAGGAAGCAATCAGTTTCTCCTGCTCCCTATAGTGGAAAAAGACATAGGAGGTGTATTTCTCTAGGCAGGGGCTCTGTGTAGATGGCACTTCATTGCTCTGGGAAGCATCCATGCTGGTAGAAGAGTAGCAGCAGACTCCACACCTGAGGCTTGAATGGGGACCGTTGGGGAGGGGCAGTGGGAGGCCGAGGAGGGCGGAGGAAAATGCTTTTCAAAAGCATCTGCACGTTCCTACAAACCTGCTGAAAACCCATACCAGGAATGGGGCTCGAACCCATGCGGACAAACGTCCATTGGATCTTAAGTCCAACGCCTTAACCACTCGGCCACCCTGGTGAGACCCAAGGATTTACTTTCTTCAACTCCCTTTTTATGCTTGCTGCTGTAGCACCAGCTGTCCAGCAAGAGGTGATTGCAGAGTTAAAAGGCTTTTGCAGGAGGTTAAAAGTAATTGCTTATAACAAACACACTGTGTGACACCTAACTTTCTCCCACTCGGACCTTACCGTTAATTTTTATATTGGAGTTAGCTTAGTCACAATAAGGGGGTGAGCAAGGCAGGCACACTAGAGCATCTACTCCCTGGTGGTCTAGTGGCTAGGATTCGGCGCTTTCACTGCCGCAGCCCGGGTTCGATTCCCGGTCAGGGAAAAGTCCCTCTTCTGACCTTGAAAGCTTTTCCTTCCCGTAGGTCAGGGCTTCTCAAAATGAAGTTGCTTTTCTGACTCACAATTTGCCTAGCATGACGCAGTATCGCTCAAAATATGATTTTCGCAAGGTTCCTTTAGAGCTGCTTCCCATGGTGGGAGGCAAGGCTCTTGAGCAAGTGAGATCCTGTATTCCGAGGCGCGCTTCCTTTTGTAGGCTTCTGACCCCATGGCCTGTGGCAGGTAGTCCTCCTTTGGCTGGGCTGCAGGCTTTGTCTCCAAATGGCGTCCTGGACCCACTGCAACCCACCTGTTTGCTAAAACGGAAGTCTGCCTCTGGGTAAGAAAAAGCTGAGCTGCACGTACGGAAAGCGGCAGAGGCCAGAGGCGGGGAGGGTGTGGCAAGGGCTGCCTGATTTGCATAGTGACCTGTTGCATCTTGGGAATGTACAGGCTTTGGAGCTTAACAGGTACTGCAGGTGTCTGCCTGGCCTGAGAGATGCCTGTCTGGTGCTCCCCTCAGGACACACAGGCCTTCCATTCGAGCATGGAGGGTGAGGGACATGGGTCACCCTCATATACAGGGGTGTGGGCATGGGCAGGATAGGTTGTGGGGGACCCGTCAGGGCATTGCCCGTTCGGAAGGCGAGAGGAGGCGGGGCAGGAAACTCTGCTCAATTTCTTTCCCAGAGGCCTGTGGAGAACCCTTTGCACGTTTGAGCCAGCCGGGCCTGCATCAGCAGATCCTGCTCCACTGGGAAGGGGGAGCCTGTAGGCGTAAATCAAAAAAAGGGGAGAAATCTGCAAATTCTAGCGGCAGACCCATGTTGCCCAGGAAGCAATCACTTTCTCCTGCTCCCTATAGTGGAAAAAGACATAGGAGGTGTATTTCTCTAGGCAGGGGCTCTGTGTAGATGGCACTTCATTGCTCTGGGAAGCATCCATGCTGGTAGAAGAGTAGCAGCAGACTCCACACCTGAGGCTTGAATGGGGACCGTTGGGGAGGGGCAGTGGGAGGCCGAGGAGGGCGGAGGAAAATGCTTTTCAAAAGCATCTGCACGTTCCTACAAACCTGCTGAAAACCCATACCAGGAATGGGGCTCGAACCCATGCGGACAAACATCCATTGGATCTTAAGTCCAACGCCTTAACTACTCAGCCACCCTGGTGAGACCCAAGGATTTACTTTCTTCAACTACCTTTTTATGCTTGCTGCTGTAGCACCAGCTGTCCAGCAAGAGGTGATTGCAGAGTTAAAAGGCTTTTGCAGGAGGTTAAAAGTAATTGCTTATAACAAACACACTGTGTGACACCTAACTTTCTCCCACTCGGACTTTACCGTTAATTTTTATATTGGAGTTAGCTTAGTCACAATAAGGGGGTGAGCAAGGCAGGCACACTAGAGCATCTACTCCCTGGTGGTCTAGTGGCTAGAATTCGGCGCTTTCACCGCCGCGGCCCGGGTTCGATTCCCGGTCAGGGAAGATCCCTCTAAAGCATAGATTGCTTAATTTGTCTGTGTTTTTTTTTTTAAAAGAAGGTCTTTAAAAAGGCACCCCTCCCAATAGATGAAAGCGAAGGAATGGGGCTTGTTCTCCTGTGCCCCAGGTTGCTTTGCCCCCATTGACCTAAGCCACCTTTGTGCGCACGCAGTCCCCCACCCAGTCAGGTGCTCTATGTTGGCGTGAAGTGCAGTACCAGCTCAACAGAAAGGTAAATTGCTGGAAAACCCTGCTGTGATGCATACATCTACTTTGGAGCACTCTTCTCCTTTGCACTCTTGAATCGCTTAAGCGCAATGTATTCTTCCAGCAAGCTGAATAACGAGATAGGTGAGAGAAGGTGTACCAGCTGTCTGTGCGCCATCAGCAGCCACTAGGTGTCCCTCTTGTGTTTTCCCGGGGATCCTGATTGTGCAGGAATTCATCGGTTCAGTAGCAAGGGGGAGAGGATGGCCTGTGCCTGGAAGTGACAGGCAGTCTGGTGGCATCATGAGGATTAAGTTCCGATTCATATTTGCTGTAGAATAAAATATGTTTTCAGCCCCCATGAGCTTTGTCACTCGGAGAGCAGTGTATGAACTTTTGCTGCACGGCTCTGGGCTCCCTGGTGGTCTAGTGGTTAGGATTCGGCGCTCTCACCGCCGCGGCCTGGGTTCGATTCCCGGTCAGGGAAAAGTCCCTCTTCTGACCTTGAAAGCTTTTCCTTCCCGTAGGTCAGGGCGTCTCAAAATGAAGTTGCTTTTCTGACTCACAATTTGCCTAGCATGACGCAGTATCGCTCAAAATATGATTTTCGCAAGGTTCCTTTAGAGCTGCTTCCCATGGTGGGAGGCAAGGCTCTTGAGCAAGTGAGATCCTGTATTCCGAGGCGCGCTTCCTTTTGTAGGCTTCTGACCCCATGGCCTGTGGCAGGTAGTCCTCCTTTGACTGGGCCGCAGGCTTTGTCTCCAAATGGCGTCCTGGACCCACTGCAACCCACCTGTTTGCTAAAACGGAAGTCTGCCTCTGGGTAAGAAAAAGCTGAGCTGCACGTACGGAAAGCGGCAGAGGCCAGAGGCGGGGAGGGTGTGGCAAGGGCTGCCTGATTTGCATAGTGACCTGTTGCATCTTGGGAATGTACAGGCTTTGGAGCTTAACAGGTACTGCAGGTGTCTGCCTGGCCTGAGAGATGCCTGTCTGGTGCTCCCCTCAGGACACACAGGCCTTCCATTCGAGCATGGAGGGTGAGGGACATGGGTCACCCTCATATACAGGGGTGTGGGCATGGGCAGGATAGGTTGTGGGGGACCCGTCAGGGCATTGCCCGTTTGGAAGCACTCCGGAAGGCGAGAGGAGGCGGGGCAGGAAACTCTGCTCAATTTCTTTCCCAGAGGCCTGTGGAGAACCCTTTGCACGTTTGAGCCAGCCGGGCCTGCATCAGCAGATCCTGCTCCACTGGGAAGGGAGAGCCTGTAGGCGTAAATCAAAAAAAGGGGAGAAATCTGCAAATTCTAGCGGCAGACCCATGTTGCCCAGGAAGCAATCAGTTTCTCCTGCTCCCTATAGTGGAAAAAGACATAGGAGGTGTATTTCTCTAGGCAGGGGCTCTGTGTAGATGGCACTTCATTGCTCTGGGAAGCATCCATGCTGGTAGAAGAGTAGCAGCAGACTCCACACCTGAGGCTTGAATGGGGACCGTTGGGGAGGGGCAGTGGGAGGCCGAGGAGGGCGGAGGAAAATGCTTTTCAAAAGCATCTGCACGTTCCTACAAACCTGCTGAAAACCCATACCAGGAATGGGGCTCGAACCCATGCGGACAAACGTCCATTGGATCTTAAGTCCAACGCCTTAACCACTCGGCCACCCTGGTGAGACCCAAGGATTTACTTTCTTCAACTCCCTTTTTATGCTTGCTGCTGTAGCACCAGCTGTCCAGCAAGAGGTGATTGCAGAGTTAAAAGGCTTTTGCAGGAGGTTAAAAGTAATTGCTTATAACAAACACACTGTGTGACACCTAACTTTCTCCCACTCGGACCTTACCGTTAATTTTTATATTGGAGTTAGCTTAGTCACAATAAGGGGGTGAGCAAGGCAGGCACACTAGAGCATCTACTCCCTGGTGGTCTAGTGGCTAGGATTCGGCGCTTTCACTGCCGCAGCCCGGGTTCGATTCCCGGTCAGGGAAAAGTCCCTCTTCTGACCTTGAAAGCTTTTCCTTCCCGTAGGTCAGGGCTTCTCAAAATGAAGTTGCTTTTCTGACTCACAATTTGCCTAGCATGACGCAGTATCGCTCAAAATATGATTTTCGCAAGGTTCCTTTAGAGCTGCTTCCCATGGTGGGAGGCAAGGCTCTTGAGCAAGTGAGATCCTGTATTCCGAGGCGCGCTTCCTTTTGTAGGCTTCTGACCCCATGGCCTGTGGCAGGTAGTCCTCCTTTGGCTGGGCTGCAGGCTTTGTCTCCAAATGGCGTCCTGGACCCACTGCAACCCACCTGTTTGCTAAAACGGAAGTCTGCCTCTGGGTAAGAAAAAGCTGAGCTGCACGTACGGAAAGCGGCAGAGGCCAGAGGCGGGGAGGGTGTGGCAAGGGCTGCCTGATTTGCATAGTGACCTGTTGCATCTTGGGAATGTACAGGCTTTGGAGCTTAACAGGTACTGCAGGTGTCTGCCTGGCCTGAGAGATGCCTGTCTGGTGCTCCCCTCAGGACACACAGGCCTTCCATTCGAGCATGGAGGGTGAGGGACATGGGTCACCCTCATATACAGGGGTGTGGGCATGGGCAGGATAGGTTGTGGGGGACCCGTCAGGGCATTGCCCGTTCGGAAGGCGAGAGGAGGCGGGGCAGGAAACTCTGCTCAATTTCTTTCCCAGAGGCCTGTGGAGAACCCTTTGCACGTTTGAGCCAGCCGGGCCTGCATCAGCAGATCCTGCTCCACTGGGAAGGGGGAGCCTGTAGGCGTAAATCAAAAAAAGGGGAGAAATCTGCAAATTCTAGCGGCAGACCCATGTTGCCCAGGAAGCAATCACTTTCTCCTGCTCCCTATAGTGGAAAAAGACATAGGAGGTGTATTTCTCTAGGCAGGGGCTCTGTGTAGATGGCACTTCATTGCTCTGGGAAGCATCCATGCTGGTAGAAGAGTAGCAGCAGACTCCACACCTGAGGCTTGAATGGGGACCGTTGGGGAGGGGCAGTGGGAGGCCGAGGAGGGCGGAGGAAAATGCTTTTCAAAAGCATCTGCACGTTCCTACAAACCTGCTGAAAACCCATACCAGGAATGGGGCTCGAACCCATGCGGACAAACATCCATTGGATCTTAAGTCCAACGCCTTAACTACTCAGCCACCCTGGTGAGACCCAAGGATTTACTTTCTTCAACTACCTTTTTATGCTTGCTGCTGTAGCACCAGCTGTCCAGCAAGAGGTGATTGCAGAGTTAAAAGGCTTTTGCAGGAGGTTAAAAGTAATTGCTTATAACAAACACACTGTGTGACACCTAACTTTCTCCCACTCGGACTTTACCGTTAATTTTTATATTGGAGTTAGCTTAGTCACAATAAGGGGGTGAGCAAGGCAGGCACACTAGAGCATCTACTCCCTGGTGGTCTAGTGGCTAGAATTCGGCGCTTTCACCGCTGCGGCCCGAGTTCGATTCCCGGTCAGGGAAGATCCTTCTAAAGCATAGATTGCTTAATTTGTCTGTGTATCTTTTTTAAAAGAAGGTCTTTAAAAAGGCACCCCTCCCAATAGATGAAAGCGAAGGAATGGGGCTTGTTCTCCTGTGCCCCAGGTTGCTTTGCCCCCATTGACCTAAGCCACCTTTGTGCGCACGCAGTCCCCCACCCAGTCAGGTGCTCTATGTTGGCGTGAAGTGCAGTACCAGCTCAACAGAAAGGTAAATTGCTGGAAAACCCTGCTGTGATGCATACATCTACTTTGGAGCACTCTTCTCCTTTGCACTCTTGAATCGCTTAAGCGCAATGTATTCTTCCAGCAAGCTGAATAACGAGATAGGTGAGAGAAGGTGTACCAGCTGTCTGTGCGCCATCAGCAGCCACTAGGTATCCCTCTTGTGTTTTCCCGGGGATCCTGATTGTGCAGGAATTCATCGGTTCAGTAGCAAGGGGGAGAGGATGGCCTGTGCCTGGAAGTGACAGGCAGTCTGGTGGCATCATGAGGATTAAGTTCCGATTCATATTTGCTGTAGAATAAAATATGTTTTCAGCCCCCATGAGCTTTGTCACTCGGAGAGCAGTGTATGAACTTTTGCTGCACGGCTCTGGGCTCCCTGGTGGTCTAGTGGTTAGGATTCGGCGCTCTCACCGCCGCGGCCCGGGTTCGATTCCCGGTCAGGGAAAAGTCCCTCTTCTGACCTTGAAAGATTTTCCTTCCCGTAGGTCAGGGCGTCTCAAAATGAAGTTGCTTTTCTGACTCACAATTTGCCTAGCATGACGCAGTATCGCTCAAAATATGATTTTCGCAAGGTTCCTTTAGAGCTGCTTCCCATGGTGGAAGGCAAGGCTCTTGAGCAAGTGAGATCCTGTATTCCGAGGCGCGCTTCCTTTTGTAGGCTTCTGACCCCATGGCCTGTGGCAGGTAGTCCTCCTTTGACTGGGCCGCAGGCTTTGTCTCCAAATGGCGTCCTGGACCCACTGCAACCCACCTGTTTGCTAAAACGGAAGTCTGCCTCTGGGTAAGAAAAAGCTGAGCTGCACGTACGGAAAGCGGCAGAGGCCAGAGGCGGGGAGGGTGTGGCAAGGGCTGCCTGATTTGCATAGTGACCTGTTGCATCTTGGGAATGTACAGGCTTTGGAGCTTAACAGGTACTGCAGGTGTCTGCCTGGCCTGAGAGATGCCTGTCTGGTGCTCCCCTCAGGACACACAGGCCTTCCATTCGAGCATGGAGGGTGAGGGACATGGGTCACCCTCATATACAGGGGTGTGGGCATGGGCAGGATAGGTTGTGGGGGACCCGTCAGGGCATTGCCCGTTCGGAAGGCGAGAGGAGGCGGGGCAGGAAACTCTGCTCAATTTCTTTCCCAGAGGCCTGTGGAGAACCCTTTGCACGTTTGAGCCAGCCGGGCCTGCATCAGCAGATCCTGCTCCACTGGGAAGGGAGAGCCTGTAGGCGTAAATCAAAAAAAGGGGAGAAATCTGCAAATTCTAGCGGCAGACCCATGTTGCCCAGGAAGCAATCAGTTTCTCCTACTCCCTATAGTGGAAAAAGACATAGGAGGTGTATTTCTCTAGGCAGGGGCTCTGTGTAGATGGCACTTCATTGCTCTGGGAAGCATCCATGCTGGTAGAAGAGTAGCAGCAGACTCCACACCTGAGGCTTGAATGGGGACCGTTGGGGAGGGGCAGTGGGAGGCCGAGGAGGGCGGAGGAAAATGCTTTTCAAAAGCATCTGCACGTTCCTACAAACCTGCTGAAAACCCATACCAGGAATGGGGCTCGAACCCATGCGGACAAACGTCCATTGGACCAACGCCTTAACCACTCAGCCACCCTGGTGAGACCCAAGGATTTACTTTCTTCAACTACCTTTTTATGCTTGCTGCTGTAGCACCAGCTGTCCAGCAAGAGGTGATTGCAGAGTTAAAAGGCTTTTGCAGGAGGTTAAAAGTAATTGCTTATAACAAACACACTGTGTGACACCTAACTTTCTCCCACTCGGACTTTACCGTTAATTTTTATATTGGAGTTAGCTTAGTCACAATAAGGGGGTGAGCAAGGCAGGCACACCAGAGCATCTACTCCCTGGTGGTCTAGTGGCTAGGATTCAGCGCTTTCACCGCCGCAGCCCGGGTTCGATTCCCGGTCAGGGAAGATCCCTCTAAAGCATAGATTGCTTCATTTGTCTGTGTATCTTTTTTAAAAGAAGGTCTTTAAAAAGGCACCCCTCCCAATAGATGAAAGCGGAGGAATGGGGCTTGTTCTCCTGTGCCCCAGGTTGCTTTGCCCCCATTGACCTAAGCCACCTTTGTGCGCACGCAGTCCCCCACCCAGTCAGGTGCTCTATGTTGGCGTGAAGTGCAGTACCAGCTCAACAGAAAGGTAAATTGCTGGAAAACCCTACTGTGATGCATACATCTACTTTGGAGCACTCTTCTCCTTTGCACTCTTGAATCGCTTAAGCGCAATGTATTCTTCCAGCAAGCTGAATAACGAGATAGGTGAGAGAAGGTGTACCAGCTGTCTGTGCGCCATCAGCAGCCACTAGGTGTCCCTCTTGTGTTTTCCCGGGGATCCTGATTGTGCAGGAATTCATCGGTTCAGTAGCAAGGGGGAGAGGATGGCCTGTGCCTGGAAGTGACAGGCAGTCTGGTGGCATCATGAGGATTAAGTTCCGATTCATATTTGCTGTAGAATAAAATATGTTTTCAGCCCCCATGAGCTTTGTCACTCGGAGAGCAGTGTATGAACTTTTGCTGCACAGCTCTGGGCTCCCTGGTGGTCTAGTGGTTAGGATTCGGCGCTCTCACCGCCGCGGCCTGGGTTCGATTCCCAGTCAGGGAAAAGTCCCTCTTCTGACCTTGAAAGCTTTTCCTTCCCGTAGGTCAGGGCTTCTCAAAATGAAGTTGCTTTTCTGACTCACAATTTGCCTAGCATGACGCAGTATCGCTCAAAATATGATTTTCGCAAGGTTCCTTTAGAGCTGCTTCCCACGGTGGGAGGCAAGGCTCTTGAGCAAGTGAGATCCTGTATTCCGAGGCGCGCTTCCTTTTGTAGGCTTCTGACCCCATGGCCTGTGGCAGGTAGTCCTCCTTTGACTGGGCCGCAGGCTTTGTCTCCAAATGGCGTCCTGGACCCACTGCAACCCACCTGTTTGCTAAAACGGAAGTCTGCCTCTGGGTAAGAAAAAGCTGAGCTGCACGTACGGAAAGCGGCAGAGGCCAGAGGCGGGGAGGGTGTGGCAAGGGCTGCCTGATTTGCATAGTGACCTGTTGCATCTTGGGAATGTACAGGCTTTTGAGCTTAACAGGTACTGCAGGTGTCTGCCTGGCCTGAGAGATGCCTGTCTGGTGCTCCCCTCAGGACACACAGGCCTTCCATTCGAGCATGGAGGGTGAGGGACATGGGTCACCCTCATATACAGGGGTGTGGGCATGGGCAGGATAGGTTGTGGGGGACCCGTCAGGGCATTGCCCGTTCGGAAGGCAAGAGGAGGCGGGGCAGGAAACTCTGCTCAATTTCTTTCCCAGAGGCCTGTGGAGAACCCTTTGCACGTTTGAGCCAGCCGGGCCTGCATCAGCAGACCCTGCTCCACTGGGAAGGGGGAGCCTGTAGGCGTAAATCAAAAAAAGGGGAGAAATCTGCAAATTCTAGCGGCAGACCCATGTTGCCCAGGAAGCAATCAGTTTCTCCTGCTCCCTATAGTGGAAAAAGACATAGGAGGTGTATTTCTCTAGGCAGGGGCTCTGTGTAGATGGCACTTCATTGCTCTGGGAAGCATCCATGCTGGTAGAAGAGTAGCAGCAGACTCCACACCTGAGGCTTGAATGGGGACCGTTGGGGAGGGGCAGTGGGAGGCCGAGGAGGGCGGAGGAAAATGCTTTTCAAAAGCATCTGCACGTTCCTACAAACCTGCTGAAAACCCATACCAGGAATGGGGCTCGAACCCATGCGGACAAACGTCCATTGGATCTTAAGTCCAACGCCTTAACCACTCGGCCACCCTGGTGAGACCCAAGGGTTTACTTTCTTCAACTACCTTTTTATGCTTGCTGCTGTAGCACCAGCTGTCCAGCAAGAGGTGATTGCAGAGTTAAAAGGCTTTTGCAGGAGGTTAAAAGTAATTGCTTATAACAAACACACTGTGTGACACCTAACTTTCTCCCACTCGGACTTTACCGTTAATTTTTATATTGGAGTTAGCTAGGTCACAATAAGGGGGTGAGCAAGGCAGGCACACTAGAGCATCTACTCCCTGGTGGTCTAGTGGCTAGGATTCGGCGCTTTCACCGCCGCGGCCCGGGTTCGATTCCCGGTCAGGGAAGATCCCTCTAAAGCATAGATTGCTTAATTTGTCTGTGTATCTTTTTTAAAAGAAGGTCTTTAAAAAGGCACCCCTCCCAATAGATGAAAGCGAAGGAATGGGGCTTGTTCTCCTGTGCCCCAGGTTGCTTTGCCCCCATTGACCTAAGCCACCTTTGTGCGCACGCAGTCCCCCACCCAGTCAGGTGCTCTATGTTGGCGTGAAGTGCAGTACCAGCTCAACAGAAAGGTAAATTGCTGGAAAACCCTGCTGTGATGCATACATCTACTTTGGAGCACTCTTCTCCTTTGCACTCTTGAATCGCTTAAGCGCAATGTATTCTTCCAGCAAGCTGAATAACGAGATAGGTGAGAGAAGGTTTACCAGCTGTCTGTGCGCCATCAGCAGCCACTAGGTGTCCCTCTTGTGTTTTCCCGGGAATCCTGATTGTGCAGGAATTCATCGGTTCAGTAGCAAGGGGGAGAGGATGGCCTGTGCCTGGAAGTGACAGGCAGTCTGGTGGCATCATGAGGATTAAGTTCTGATTCATATTTGCTGTAGAATAAAATATGTTTTCAGCCCCCATGAGCTTTGTCACTCGGAGAGCAGTGTATGAACTTTTGCTGCACGGCTCTGGGCTCCCTGGTGGTCTAGTGGTTAGGATTCGGCGCTCTCACCGCCGCGGCCCGGGTTCGATTCCCGGTCAGGGAAAAGTCCCTCTTCTGACCTTGAAAGCTTTTCCTTCCCGTAGGTCAGGGCGTCTCAAAATGAAGTTGCTTTTCTGACTCACAATTTGCCTAGCATGACGCAGTATCGCTCAAAATATGATTTTCGCAAGGTTCCTTTAGAGCTGCTTCCCATGGTGGGAGGCAAGGCTCTTGAGCAAGTGAGATCCTGTATTCCGAGGCGCGCTTCCTTTTGTAGGCTTCTGACCCCATGGCCTGTGGCAGGTAGTCCTCCTTTGACTGGGCCGCAGGCTTTGTCTCCAAATGGCGTCCTGGACCCACTGCAACCCACCTGTTTGCTAAAACGGAAGTCTGCCTCTGGGTAAGAAAAAGCTGAGCTGCACGTACGGAAAGCGGCAGAGGCCAGAGGCGGGGAGGGTGTGGCAAGGGCTGCCTGATTTGCATAGTGACCTGTTGCATCTTGGGAATGTACAGGCTTTGGAGCTTAACAGGTACTGCAGGTGTCTGCCTGGCCTGAGAGATGCCTGTCTGGTGCTCCCCTCAGGACACACAGGCCTTCCATTCGAGCATGGAGGGTGAGGGACATGGGTCACCCTCATATACAGGGGTGTGGGCATGGGCAGGATAGGTTGTGGGGGACCCGTCAGGGCATTGCCCGTTCGGAAGGCGAGAGGAGGCGGGGCAGGAAACTCTGCTCAATTTCTTTCCCAGAGGCCTGTGGAGAACCCTTTGCACGTTTGAGCCAGCCGGGCCTGCATCAGCAGATCCTGCTCCACTGGGAAGGGAGAGCCTGTAGGCGTAAATCAAAAAAAGGGGAGAAATCTGCAAATTCTAGCGGCAGACCCATGTTGCCCAGGAAGCAATCAGTTTCTCCTACTCCCTATAGTGGAAAAAGACATAGGAGGTGTATTTCTCTAGGCAGGGGCTCTGTGTAGATGGCACTTCATTGCTCTGGGAAGCATCCATGCTGGTAGAAGAGTAGCAGCAGACTCCACACCTGAGGCTTGAATGGGGACCGTTGGGGAGGGGCAGTGGGAGGCCGAGGAGGGCGGAGGAAAATGCTTTTCAAAAGCATCTGCACGTTCCTACAAACCTGCTGAAAACCCATACCAGGAATGGGGCTCGAACCCATGCGGACAAACGTCCATTGGATCTTAAGTCCAACGCCTTAACCACTCGGCCACCCTGGTGAGACCCAAGAATTTACTTTCTTCAACTCCCTTTTTATGCTTGCTGCTGTAGCACCAGCTGTCCAGCAAGAGGTGATTGCAGAGTTAAAAGGCTTTTGCAGGAGGTTAAAAGTAATTGCTTATAACAAACACACTGTGTGACACCTAACTTTCTCCCACTCGGACCTTACCGTTAATTTTTATATTGGAGTTAGCTTAGTCACAATAAGGGGGTGAGCAAGGCAGGCACACTAGAGCATCTACTCCCTGGTGGTCTAGTGGCTAGGATTCGGCGCTTTCACCGCCGCGGCCCGGGTTCAATTCCCGGTCAGGGAAGATCCCTCTAAAGCATAGATTGCTTAATTTGTCTGTGTATCTTTTTTAAAAGAAGGTCTTTAAAAAGGCACCCCTCCCAATAGATGAAAGCGGAGGAATGGGGCTTGTTCTCCTGTGCCCCAGGTTGCTTTACCCCCATTGACCTAAGCCACCTTTGTGCGCACGCAGTCCCCCACCCAGTCAGGTGCTCTATGTTGGCGTGAAGTGCAGTACCAGCTCAACAGAAAGGTAAATTGCTGGAAAACCCTGCTGTGATGCATACATCTACTTTGGAGCACTCTTTTCCTTTGCACTCTTGAATCGCTTAAGCGCAATGTATTCTTCCAGCAAGCTGAATAACGAGATAGGTGAGAGAAGGTGTACCAGCTGTCTGTGCGCCATCAGCAGCCACTAGGTGTCCCTCTTGTGTTTTCCCGGGGATCCTGATTGTGCAGGAATTCATCGGTTCAGTAGCAAGGGGGAGAGGATGGCCTGTGCCTGGAAGTGACAGGCAGTCTGGTGGCATCATGAGGATTAAGTTCCGATTCATATTTGCTGTAGAATAAAATATGTTTTCAGCCCCCATGAGCTTTGTCACTCGGAGAGCAGTGTATGAACTTTTGCTGCACGGCTCTGGGCTCCCTGGTGGTCTAGTGGTTAGGATTCGGCGCTCTCACCGCCGCGGCCCGGGTTCGATTCCCGGTCAGGGAAAAGTCCCTCTTCTGACCTTGAAAGCTTTTCCTTCCCGTAGGTCAGGGCTTCTCAAAATGAAGTTGCTTTTCTGACTCACAATTTGCCTAGCATGACGCAGTATCGCTCAAAATATGATTTTCGCAAGGTTCCTTTAGAGCTGCTTCCCATGGTGGGAGGCAAGGCTCTTGAGCAAGTGAGATCCTGTATTCCGAGGCGCGCTTCCTTTTGTAGGCTTCTGACCCCATGGCCTGTGGCAGGTAGTCCTCCTTTGACTGGGCCGCAGGCTTTGTCTCCAAATGGCGTCCTGGACCCACTGCAACCCACCTGTTTGCTAAAACGGAAGTCTGCCTCTGGGTAAGAAAAAGCTGAGCTGCACGTACGGAAAGCGGCAGAGGCCAGAGGCGGGGAGGGTGTGGCAAGGGCTGCCTGATTTGCATAGTGACCTGTTGCATCTTGGGAATGTACAGGCTTTGGAGCTTAACAGGTACTGCAGGTGTCTGCCTGGCCTGAGAGATGCCTGTCTGGTGCTCCCCTCAGGACACACAGGCCTTCCATTCGAGCATGGAGGGTGAGGGACATGGGTCACCCTCATATACAGGGGTGTGGGCATGGGCAGGATAGGTTGTGGGGGACCCGTCAGGGCATTGCCCGTTCGGAAGGCGAGAGGAGGCGGGGCAGGAAACTCTGCTCAATTTCTTTCCCAGAGGCCTGTGGAGAACCCTTTGCACGTTTGAGCCAGCCGGGCCTGCATCAGCAGATCCTGCTCCACTGGGAAGGGGGAGCCTGTAGGCGTAAATCAAAAAAAGGGGAGAAATCTGCAAATTCTAGCGGCAGACACATGTTGCCCAGGAAGCAATCAGTTTCTCCTGCTCCCTATAGTGGAAAAAGACATAGGAGGTGTATTTCTCTAGGCAGGGGCTCTGTGTAGATGGCACTTCATTGCTCTGGGAAGCATCCATGCTGGTAGAAGAGTAGCAGCAGACTCCACACCTGAGGCTTGAATGGGGACCGTTGGGGAGGGGCAGTGGGAGGCCGAGGAGGGCGGAGGAAAATGCTTTTCAAAAGCATCTGCACGTTCCTACAAACCTGCTGAAAACCCATACCAGGAATGGGGCTCGAACCCATGCGGACAAACGTCCATTGGATCTTAAGTCCAACGCCTTAACCACTCGGCCACCCTGGTGAGACCCAAGGATTTACTTTCTTCAACTACCTTTTTATGCTTGCTGCTGTAGCACCAGCTGTCCAGCAAGAGGTGATTGCAGAGTTAAAAGGCTTTTGCAGGAGGTTAAAAGTAATTGCTTATAACAAACACACTGTGTGACACCTAACTTTCTCCCACTCGGACTTTACCGTTAATTTTTATATTGGAGTTAGCTTAGTCACAATAAGGGGGTGAGCAAGGCAGGCACACTAGAGCATCTACTCTCTGGTGGTCTAGTGGCTAGGATTCGGCGCTTTCACCGCCGCGGCCCGGGTTCGATTCCCGGTCAGGGAAGATCCCTCTAAAGCATAGATTGCTTAATTTGTCTGTGTATCTTTTTTAAAAGAAGGTCTTTAAAAAGGCACCCCTCCCAATAGATGAAAGCGAAGGAATGGGGCTTGTTCTCCTGTGCCCCAGGTTGCTTTGCCCCCATTGACCTAAGCCACCTTTGTGCGCACGCAGTCCCCCACCCAGTCAGGTGCTCTATGTTGGCGTGAAGTGCAGTACCAGCTCAACAGAAAGGTAAATTGCTGGAAAACCCTGCTGTGATGCATACATCTACTTTGGAGCACTCTTCTCCTTTGCACTCTTGAATCGCTTAAGCGCAATGTATTCTTCCAGCAAGCTGAATAACGAGATAGGTGAGAGAAGGTGTACCAGCTGTCTGTGCGCCATCAGCAGCCACTAGGTGTCCCTCTTGTGTTTTCCCGGGGATCCTGATTGTGCAGGAATTCATCGGTTCAGTAGCAAGGGGGAGAGGATGGCCTGTGCCTGGAAGTGACAGGCAGTCTGGTGGCATCATGAGGATTAAGTTCCGATTCATATTTGCTGTAGAATAAAATATGTTTTCAGCCCCCATGAGCTTTGTCACTCGGAGAGCAGTGTATGAACTTTTGCTGCACGGCTCTGGGCTCCCTGGTGGTCTAGTGGTTAGGATTCGGCGATCTCACCGCCGCGGCACGGGTTCGATTCCCGGTCAGGGAAAAGTCCCTCTTCTGACCTTGAAAGCTTTTCCTTCCCGTAGGTCAGGGCGTCTCAAAATGAAGTTGCTTTTCTGACTCACAATTTGCCTAGCATGACGCAGTATCGCTCAAAATATGATTTTCGCAAGGTTCCTTTAGAGCTGCTTCCCATGGTGGGAGGCAAGGCTCTTGAGCAAGTGAGATCCTGTATTCCGAGGCGCGCTTCCTTTTGTAGGCTTCTGACCCCATGGCCTGTGGCAGGTAGTCCTCCTTTGACTGGGCCGCAGGCTTTGTCTCCAAATGGCGTCCTGGACCCACTGCAACCCACCTGTTTGCTAAAACGGAAGTCTGCCTCTGGGTAAGAAAAAGCTGAGCTGCACGTACGGAAAGCGGCAGAGGCCAGAGGCGGGGAGGGTGTGGCAAGGGCTGCCTGATTTGCATAGTGACCTGTTGCATCTTGGGAATGTACAGGCTTTGGAGCTTAACAGGTACTGCAGGTGTCTGCCTGGCCTGAGAGATGCCTGTCTGGTGCTCCCCTCAGGACACACAGGCCTTCCATTCGAGCATGGAGGGTGAGGGACATGGGTCACCCTCATATACAGGGGTGTGGGCATGGGCAGGATAGGTTGTGGGGGACCCGTCAGGGCATTGCCCGTTCGGAAGGCGAGAGGAGGCGGGGCAGGAAACTCTGCTCAATTTCTTTCCCAGAGGCCTGTGGAGAACCCTTTGCACGTTTGAGCCAGCCGGGCCTGCATCAGCAGATCCTGCTCCACTGGGAAGGGAGAGCCTGTAGGCGTAAATCAAAAAAAGGGGAGAAATCTGCAAATTCTAGCGGCAGACCCATGTTGCCCAGGAAGCAATCAGTTTCTCCTACTCCCTATAGTGGAAAAAGACATAGGAGGTGTATTTCTCTAGGCAGGGGCTCTGTGTAGATGGCACTTCATTGCTCTGGGAAGCATCCATGCTGGTAGAAGGGTAGCAGCAGACTCCACACCTGAGGCTTGAATGGGGACCGTTGGGGAGGGGCAGTGGGAGGCCGAGGAGGGCGGAGGAAAATGCTTTTCAAAAGCATCTGCACGTTCCTACAAACCTGCTGAAAACCCATACCAGGAATGGGGCTCGAACCCATGCGGACAAACGTCCATTGGACCAACGCCTTAACCACTCAGCCACCCTGGTGAGACCCAAGGATTTACTTTCTTCAACTACCTTTTTATGCTTGCTGCTGTAGCACCAGCTGTCCAGCAAGAGGTGATTGCAGAGTTAAAAGGCTTTTGCAGGAGGTTAAAAGTAATTGCTTATAACAAACACACTGTGTGACACCTAACTTTCTCCCACTCGGACTTTACCGTTAATTTTTATATTGGAGTTAGCTTAGTCACAATAAGGGGGTGAGCAAGGCAGGCACACTAGAGCATCTACTCCCTGGTGGTCTAGTGGCTAGGATTTGGCGCTTTCACCGCCGCGGCCCGGGTTCGATTCCCGGTCAGGGAAGATCCCTCTAAAGCATAGATTGCTTAATTTGTCTGTGTATCTTTTTTAAAAGAAGGTCTTTAAAAAGGCACCCCTCCCAATAGATGAAAGCAGAGGAATGGGGCTTGTTCTCCTGTGCCCCAGGTTGCTTTGCCCCCATTGACCTAAGCCACCTTTGTGCGCACGCAGTCCCCCACCCAGTCAGGTGCTCTATGTTGGCGTGAAGTGCAGTACCAGCTCAACAGAAAGGTAAATTGCTGGAAAACCCTGCTGTGATGCATACATCTACTTTGGAGCACTCTTCTCCTTTGCACTCTTGAATCGCTTAAGCGCAATGTATTCTTCCAGCAAGCTGAATAACGAGATAGGTGAGAGAAGGTGTACCAGCTGTCTGTGCGCCATCAGCAGCCACTAGGTGTCCCTCTTGTGTTTTCCCGGGGATCCTGATTGTGCAGGAATTCATCGGTTCAGTAGCAAGGGGGAGAGGATGGCCTGTGCCTGGAAGTGACAGGCAGTCTGGTGGCATCATGAGGATTAAGTTCCGATTCATATTTGCTGTAGAATAAAATATGTTTTCAGCCCCCATGAGCTTTGTCACTCGGAGAGCAGTGTATGAACTTTTGCTGCACGGCTCTGGGCTCCCTGGTGGTCTAGTGGTTAGGATTCGGCGCTCTCACCGCCGCGGCCTGGGTTCGATTCCCAGTCAGGGAAAAGTCCCTCTTCTGACCTTGAAAGCTTTTCCTTCCCGTAGGTCAGGGCTTCTCAAAATGAAGTTGCTTTTCTGACTCACAATTTGCCTAGCATGACGCAGTATCGCTCAAAATATGATTTTCGCAAGGTTCCTTTAGAGCTGCTTCCCACGGTGGGAGGCAAGGCTCTTGAGCAAGTGAGATCCTGTATTCCGAGGCGCGCTTCCTTTTGTAGGCTTCTGACCCCATGGCCTGTGGCAGGTAGTCCTCCTTTGACTGGGCCGCAGGCTTTGTCTCCAAATGGCGTCCTGGACCCACTCCAACCCACCTGTTTGCTAAAACGGAAGTCTGCCTCTGGGTAAGAAAAAGCTGAGCTGCACGTACGGAAAGCGGCAGAGGCCAGAGGCGGGGAGGGTGTGGCAAGGGCTGCCTGATTTGCATAGTGACCTGTTGCATCTTGGGAATGTACAGGCTTTGGAGCTTAACAGGTACCTCAGGTGTCTGCCTGGCCTGAGAGATGCCTGTCTGGTGCTCCCCTCAGGACACACAGGCCTTCCATTCGAGCATGGAGGGTGAGGGACATGGGTCACCCTCATATACAGGGGTGTGGGCATGGGCAGGATAGGTTGTGGGGGACCCGTCAGGGCATTGCCCGTTCGGAAGGCGAGAGGAGGCGGGGCAGGAAACTCTGCTCAATTTCTTTCCCAGAGGCCTGTGGAGAACCCTTTGCACGTTTGAGCCAGCCGGGCCTGCATCAGCAGATCCTGCTCCACTGGGAAGGGGGAGCCTGTAGGCGTAAATCAAAAAAAGGGGAGAAATCTGCAAATTCTAGCGGCAGACACATGTTGCCCAGGAAGCAATCAGTTTCTCCTGCTCCCTATAGTGGAAAAAGACATAGGAGGTGTATTTCTCTAGGCAGGGGCTCTGTGTAGATGGCACTTCATTGCTCTGGGAAGCATCCATGCTGGTAGAAGAGTAGCAGCAGACTCCACACCTGAGGCTTGAATGGGGACCGTTGGGGAGGGGCAGTGGGAGGCCGAGGAGGGCGGAGGAAAATGCTTTTCAAAAGCATCTGCACGTTCCTACAAACCTGCTGAAAACCCATACCAGGAATGGGGCTCGAACCCATGCGGACAAACGTCCATTGGATCTTAAGTCCAACGCCTTAACCACTCGGCCACCCTGGTGAGACCCAAGGATTTACTTTCTTCAACTACCTTTTTATGCTTGCTGCTGTAGCACCAGCTGTCCAGCAAGAGGTGATTGCAGAGTTAAAAGGCTTTTGCAGGAGGTTAAAAGTAATTGCTTATAACAAACACACTGTGTGACACCTAACTTTCTCCCACTCGGACTTTACCGTTAATTTTTATATTGGAGTTAGCTTAGTCACAATAAGGGGGTGAGCAAGGCAGGCACACTAGAGCATCTACTCTCTGGTGGTCTAGTGGCTAGGATTCGGCGCTTTCACCGCCGCGGCCCGGGTTCGATTCCCGGTCAGGGAAGATCCCTCTAAAGCATAGATTGCTTAATTTGTCTGTGTATCTTTTTTAAAAGAAGGTCTTTAAAAAGGCACCCCTCCCAATAGATGAAAGCGAAGGAATGGGGCTTGTTCTCCTGTGCCCCAGGTTGCTTTGCCCCCATTGACCTAAGCCACCTTTGTGCGCACGCAGTCCCCCACCCAGTCAGGTGCTCTATGTTGGCGTGAAGTGCAGTACCAGCTCAACAGAAAGGTAAATTGCTGGAAAACCCTGCTGTGATGCATACATCTACTTTGGAGCACTCTTCTCCTTTGCACTCTTGAATCGCTTAAGCGCAATGTATTCTTCCAGCAAGCTGAATAACGAGATAGGTGAGAGAAGGTGTACCAGCTGTCTGTGCGCCATCAGCAGCCACTAGGTGTCCCTCTTGTGTTTTCCCGGGGATCCTGATTGTGCAGGAATTCATCGGTTCAGTAGCAAGGGGGAGAGGATGGCCTGTGCCTGGAAGTGACAGGCAGTCTGGTGGCATCATGAGGATTAAGTTCCGATTCATATTTGCTGTAGAATAAAATATGTTTTCAGCCCCCATGAGCTTTGTCACTCGGAGAGCAGTGTATGAACTTTTGCTGCACGGCTCTGGGCTCCCTGGTGGTATAGTGGTTAGGATTCGGCGCTCTCACCGCCGCGGCATGGGTTCGATTCCCGGTCAGGGAAAAGTCCCTCTTCTGACCTTGAAAGCTTTTCCTTCCCGTAGGTCAGGGCGTCTCAAAATGAAGTTGCTTTTCTGACTCACAATTTGCCTAGCATGACGCAGTATCGCTCAAAATATGATTTTCGCAAGGTTCCTTTAGAGCTGCTTCCCATGGTGGGAGGCAAGGCTCTTGAGCAAGTGAGATCCTGTATTCCGAGGCGCGCTTCCTTTTGTAGGCTTCTGACCCCATGGCCTGTGGCAGGTAGTCCTCCTTTGACTGGGCCGCAGGCTTTGTCTCCAAATGGCGTCCTGGACCCACTGCAACCCACCTGTTTGCTAAAACGGAAGTCTGCCTCTGGGTAAGAAAAAGCTGAGCTGCACGTACGGAAAGCGGCAGAGGCCAGAGGCGGGGAGGGTGTGGCAAGGGCTGCCTGATTTGCATAGTGACCTGTTGCATCTTGGGAATGTACAGGCTTTGGAGCTTAACAGGTACTGCAGGTGTCTGCCTGGCCTGAGAGAATCCTGTCTGGTGCTCCCCTCAGGACACACAGGCCTTCCATTCGAGCATGGAGGGTGAGGGACATGGGTCACCCTCATATACAGGGGTGTGGGCATGGGCAGGATAGGTTGTGGGGGACCCGTCAGGGCATTGCCCGTTCGGAAGGCGAGAGGAGGCGGGGCAGGAAACTCTGCTCAATTTCTTTCCCAGAGGCCTGTGGAGAACCCTTTGCACGTTTGAGCCAGCCGGGCCTGCATCAGCAGATCCTGCTCCACTGGGAAGGGAGAGCCTGTAGGCGTAAATCAAAAAAAGGGGAGAAATCTGCAAATTCTAGCGGCAGACCCATGTTGCCCAGGAAGCAATCAGTTTCTCCTACTCCCTATAGTGGAAAAAGACATAGGAGGTGTATTTCTCTAGGCAGGGGCTCTGTGTAGATGGCACTTCATTGCTCTGGGAAGCATCCATGCTGGTAGAAGGGTAGCAGCAGACTCCACACCTGAGGCTTGAATGGGGACCGTTGGGGAGGGGCAGTGGGAGGCCGAGGAGGGCGGAGGAAAATGCTTTTCAAAAGCATCTGCACGTTCCTACAAACCTGCTGAAAACCCATACCAGGAATGGGGCTCGAACCCATGCGGACAAACGTCCATTGGACCAACGCCTTAACCACTCAGCCACCCTGGTGAGACCCAAGGATTTACTTTCTTCAACTACCTTTTTATGCTTGCTGCTGTAGCACCAGCTGTCCAGCAAGAGGTGATTGCAGAGTTAAAAGGCTTTTGCAGGAGGTTAAAAGTAATTGCTTATAACAAACACACTGTGTGACACCTAACTTTCTCCCACTCGGACTTTACCGTTAATTTTTATATTGGAGTTAGCTTAGTCACAATAAGGGGGTGAGCAAGGCAGGAACACTAGAGCATCTACTCCCTGGTGGTCTAGTGGCTAGGATTCGGCGCTTTCACCGCCGCGCCCCGGGTTCGATTCCCGGTCAGGGAAGATCCCTCTAAAGCATAGATTGCTTAATTTGTCTGTGTATCTTTTTTAAAAGAAGGTCTTTAAAAAGGCACCCCTCCCAATAGATGAAAGCGGAGGAATGGGGCTTGTTCTCCTGTGCCCCAGGTTGCTTTGCCCCCATTGACCTAAGCCACCTTTGTGCGCACGCAGTCCCCCACCCAGTCAGGTGCTCTATGTTGGCGTGAAGTGCAGTACCAGCTCAACAGAAAGGTAAATTGCTGGAAAACCCTGCTGTGATGCATACATCTACTTTGGAGCACTCTTCTCCTTTGCACTCTTGAATCGCTTAAGCGCAATGTATTCTTCCAGCAAGCTGAATAACGAGATAGGTGAGAGAAGGTGTACCAGCTGCCTGTGCGCCATCAGCAGCCACTAGGTGTCCCTCTTGTGTTTTCCCGGGGATCCTGATTGTGCAGGAATTCATCGGTTCAGTAGCAAGGGGGAGAGGATGGCCTGTGCCTGGAAGTGACAGGCAGTCTGGTGGCATCATGAGGATTAAGTTCCGATTCATATTTGCTGTAGAATAAAATATGTTTTCAGCCCCCATGAGCTTTGTCACTCGGAGAGCAGTGTATGAACTTTTGCTGCACGGCTCTGGGCTCCCTGGTGGTCTAGTGGTTAGGATTCGGCGCTCTCACCGCCGCGGCCTGGGTTCGATTCCCAGTCAGGGAAAAGTCCCTCTTCTGACCTTGAAAGCTTTTCCTTCCCGTAGGTCAGGGCTTCTCAAAATGAAGTTGCTTTTCTGACTCACAATTTGCCTAGCATGACGCAGTATCGCTCAAAATATGATTTTCGCAAGGTTCCTTTAGAGCTGCTTGCCACGGTGGGAGGCAAGGCTCTTGAGCAAGTGAGATCCTGTATTCCGAGGCGCGCTTCCTTTTGTAGGCTTCTGACCCCATGGCCTGTGGCAGGTAGTCCTCCTTAGACTGGGCCGCAGGCTTTGTCTCCAAATGGCGTCCTGGACCCACTCCAACCCACCTGTTTGCTAAAACGGAAGTCTGCCTCTGGGTAAGAAAAAGCTGAGCTGCACGTACGGAAAGCGGCAGAGGCCAGAGGCGGGGAGGGTGTGGCAAGGGCTGCCTGATTTGCATAGTGACCTGTTGCATCTTGGGAATGTACAGGCTTTGGAGCTTAACAGGTACTGCAGGTGTCTGCCTGGCCTGAGAGATGCCTGTCTGGTGCTCCCCTCAGGACACACAGGCCTTCCATTCGAGCATGGAGAGTGAGGGACATGGGTCACCCTCATATACAGGGGTGTGGGCATGGGCAGGATAGGTTGTGGGGGACCCGTCAGGGCATTGCCCGTTCGGAAGGCGAGAGGAGGCGGGGCAGGAAACTCTGCTCAATTTCTTTCCCAGAGGCCTGTGGAGAACCCTTTGCACGTTTGAGCCAGCCGGGCCTGCATCAGCAGATCCTGCTCCACTGGGAAGGGAGAGCCTGTAGGCGTAAATCAAAAAAAGGGGAGAAATCTGCAAATTCTAGCGGCAGACCCATGTTGCCCAGGAAGCAATCAGTTTCTCCTGCTCCCTATAGTGGAAAAAGACATAGGAGGTGTATTTCTCTAGGCAGGGGCTCTGTGTAGATGGCACTTCATTGCTCTGGGAAGCATCCATGCTGGTAGAAGAGTAGCAGCAGACTCCACACCTGAGGCTTGAATGGGGACCGTTGGGGAGGGGCAGTGGGAGGCCGAGGAGGGCGGAGGAAAATGATTTTCAAAAGCATCTGCACATTCCTACAAACCTGCTGAAAACCCATACCAGGAATGGGGCTCGAACCCATGCGGACAAACGTCCATTGGATCTTAAGTCCAACGCCTTAACCACTCGGCCACCCTGGTGAGACCCAAGGATTTACTTTCTTCAACTCCCTTTTTATGCTTGCTGCTGTAGCACCAGCTGTCCAGCAAGAGGTGATTGCAGAGTTAAAAGGCTTTTGCAGGAGGTTAAAAGTAATTGCTTATAACAAACACACTGTGTGACACCTAACTTTCTCCCACTCGGACCTTACCGTTAATTTTTATATTGGAGTTAGCTTAGTCACAATAAGGGGGTGAGCAAGGCAGGCACACTAGAGCATCTACTCCCTGGTGGTCTAGTGGATAGGATTCGGCGCTTTCACCACCGCGGCTCGGGTTCGATTCCCGGTCAGGGAAAAGTCCCTCTTCTGACCTTGAAAGCTTTTCCTTCCCGTAGGTCAGGGCTTCTCAAAATGAAGTTGCTTTTCTGACTCACAATTTGCCTAGCATGACGCAGTATCGCTCAAAATATGATTTTCGCAAGGTTCCTTTAGAGCTGCTTCCCATGGTGGGAGGCAAGGCTCTTGAGCAAGTGAGATCCTGTATTCCGAGGCGCGCTTCCTTTTGTAGGCTTCTGACCCCATGGCCTGTGGCAGGTAGTCCTCCTTTGACTGGGCCGCAGGCTTTGTCTCCAAATGGCGTCCTGGACCCACTGCAACCCACCTGTTTGCTAAAACGGAAGTCTGCCTCTGGGTAAGAAAAAGCTGAGCTGCACGTACGGAAAGCGGCAGAGGACAGAGGCGGGGAGGGTGTGGCAAGGGCTGCCTGATTTGCATAGTGACCTGTTGCATCTTGGGAATGTACAGGCTTTGGAGCTTAACAGGTACTGCAGGTGTCTGCCTGGCCTGAGAGATGCCTGTCTGGTGCTCCCCTCAGGACACACAGGCCTTCCATTCGAGCATGGAGGGTGAGGGACATGGGTCACCCTCATATACAGGGGTGTGGGCATGGGCAGGATAGGTTGTGGGGGACCCGTCAGGGCATTGCCCGTTCGGAAGGCGAGAGGAGGCGGGGCAGGAAACTCTGCTCAATTTCTTTCCCAGAGGCCTGTGGAGAACCCTTTGCACGTTTGAGCCAGCCGGGCCTGCATCAGCAGATCCTGCTCCACTGGGAAGGGAGAGCCTGTAGGCGTAAATCAAAAAAAGGGGAGAAATCTGCAAATTCTAGCGGCAGACCCATGTTGCCCAGGAAGCAATCAGTTTCTCCTGCTCCCTATAGTGGAAAAAGACATAGGAGGTGTATTTCTCTAGGCAGGGGCTCTGTGTAGATGGCACTTCATTGCTCTGGGAAGCATCCATGCTGGTAGAAGAGTAGCAGCAGACTCCACACCTGAGGCTTGAATGGGGACCGTTGGGGAGGGGCAGTGGGAGGCCGAGGAGGGCGGAGTAAAATGCTTTTCAAAAGCATCTGCACGTTCCTACAAACCTGCTGAAAACCCATACCAGGAATGGGGCTCGAACCCATGCGGACAAACGTCCATTGGATCTTAAGTCCAACACCTTAACCACTCAGCCACCCTGGTGAGACCCAAGGATTTACTTTCTTCAACTACCTTTTTATGCTTGCTGCTGTAGCACCAGCTGTCCAGCAAGAGGTGATTGCAGAGTTAAAAGGCTTTTGCAGGAGGTTAAAAGTAATTGCTTATAACAAACACACTGTGTGACACCTAACTTTCTCCCACTCGGACTTTACCGTTAATTTTTATATTGGAGTTAGCTTAGTCACAATAAGGGGGTGAGCAAGGCAGGCACACTAGAGCATCTACTCCCTGGTGGTCTAGTGGCTAGGATTCGGCGCTTTCACCGCCGCGGCCTGGGTTCGATTCCCGGTCAGGGAAGATCCCTCTAAAGCATAGATTGCTTAATTTGTCTGTGTATCTTTTTTAAAAGAAGGTCTTTAAAAAGGCACCCCTCCCAATAGATGAAAGCGGAGGAATGGGGCTTGTTCTCCTGTGCCCCAGGTTGCTTTGCCCCCATTGACCTAAGCCACCTTTGTGCGCACGCAGTCCCCCACCCAGTCAGGTGCTCTATGTTGGCGTGAAGTGCAGTACCAGCTCAACAGAAAGGTAAATTGCTGGAAAACCCTGCTGTGATGCATACATCTACTTTGGAGCACTCTTCTCCTTTGCACTCTTGAATCGCTTAAGCGCAATGTATTCTTCCAGCAAGCTGAATAACGAGATAGGTGAGAGAAGGTGTACCAGCTGTCTGTGCGCCATCAGCAGCCACTAGGTGTCCCTCTTGTGTTTTCCCGGGGATCCTGATTGTGCAGGAATTCATTGGTTCAGTAGCAAGGGGGAGAGGATGGCCTGTGCCTGGAAGTGACAGGCAGTCTGGTGGCATCATGAGGATTAAGTTCCGATTCATATTTGCTGTAGAATAAAATATGTTTTCAGCCCCCATGAGCTTTGTCACTCGGAGAGCAGTGTATGAACTTTTGCTGCACGGCTCTGGGCTCCCTGGTGGTCTAGTGGTTAGGATTCGTCGCTCTCACCGCCGCGGCCTGGGTTCGATTCCCAGTCAGGGAAAAGTCCCTCTTCTGACCTTGAAAGCTTTTCCTTCCCGTAGGTCAGGGCTTCTCAAAATGAAGTTGCTTTTCTGACTCACAATTTGCCTAGCATGACGCAGTATCGCTCAAAATATGATTTTCGCAAGGTTCCTTTAGAGCTGCTTGCCACGGTGGGAGGCAAGGCTCTTGAGCAAGTGAGATCCTGTATTCCGAGGCGCGCTTCCTTTTGTAGGCTTCTGACCCCATGGCCTGTGGCAGGTAGTCCTCCTTTGACTGGGCCGCAGGCTTTGTCTCCAAATGGCGTCCTGGACCCACTCCAACCCACCTGTTTGCTAAAACGGAAGTCTGCCTCTGGGTAAGAAAAAGCTGAGCTGCACGTACGGAAAGCGGCAGAGGCCAGAGGCGGGGAGGGTGTGGCAAGGGCTGCCTGATTTGCATAGTGACCTGTTGCATCTTGGGAATGTACAGGCTTTGGAGCTTAACAGGTACTGCAGGTGTCTGCCTGGCCTGAGAGATGCCTGTCTGGTGCTCCCCTCAGGACACACAGGCCTTCCATTCGAGCATGGAGGGTGAGGGACATGGGTCACCCTCATATACAGGGGTGTGGGCATGGGCAGGATAGGTTGTGGGGGACCCGTCAGGGCATTGCCCGTTCGGAAGGCGAGAGGAGGCGGGGCAGGAAACTCTGCTCAATTTCTTTCCCAGAGGCCTGTGGAGAACCCTTTGCACGTTTGAGCCAGCCGGGCCTGCATCAGCAGATCCTGCTCCACTGGGAAGGGAGAGCCTGTAGGCGTAAATCAAAAAAGGGGAGAAATCTGCAAATTCTAGCGGCAGACCCATGTTGCCCAGGAAGCAATCAGTTTCTCCTGCTCCCTATAGTGGAAAAAGACATAGGAGGTGTATTTCTCTAGGCAGGGGCTCTGTGTAGATGGCACTTCATTGCTCTGGGAAGCATCCATGCTGGTAGAAGAGTAGCAGCAGACTCCACACCTGAGGCTTGAATGGGGACCGTTGGGGAGGGGCAGTGGGAGGCCGAGGAGGGCGGAGGAAAATGCTTTTCAAAAGCATCTGCACGTTCCTACAAACCTGCTGAAAACCCATACCAGGAATGGGGCTCGAACCCATGCGGACAATCGTCCATTGGATCTTAAGTCCAACGCCTTAACCACTCGGCCACCCTGGTGAGACCCAAGGATTTACTTTCTTCAACTCCCTTTTTATGCTTGCTGCTGTAGCACCAGCTGTCCAGCAAGAGGTGATTGCAGAGTTAAAAGGCTTTTGCAGGAGGTTAAAAGTAATTGCTTATAACAAACACACTGTGTGACACCTAACTTTCTCCCACTCGGACCTTACCGTTAATTTTTATATTGGAGTTAGCTTAGTCACAATAAGGGGGTGAGCAAGGCAGGCACACTAGAGCATCTACTCCCTGGTGGTCTAGTGGCTAGGATTCGGCGCTTTCACCGCCGCGGCTCGGGTTCGATTCCCGGTCAGGGAAAAGTCCCTCTTCTGACCTTGAAAGCTTTTCCTTCCCGTAGGTCAGGGTTTCTCAAAATGAAGTTGCTTTTCTGACTCACAATTTGCCTAGCATGACGCAGTATCGCTCAAAATATGATTTTCGCAAGGTTCCTTTAGAGCTGCTTCCCATGGTGGGAGGCAAGGCTCTTGAGCAAGTGAGATCCTGTATTCCGAGGCGCGCTTCCTTTTGTAGGCTTCTGACCCCATGGCCTGTGGCAGGTAGTCCTCCTTTGACTGGGCCGCAGGCTTTGTCTCCAAATGGCGTCCTGGACCCACTGCAACCCACCTGTTTGCTAAAACGGAAGTCTGCCTCTGGGTAAGAAAAAGCTGAGCTGCACGTACGGAAAGGGGCAGAGGCCAGAGGCGGGGAGGGTGTGGCAAGGGCTGCCTGATTTGCATAGTTACCTGTTGCATCTTGGGAATGTACAGGCTTTGGAGCTTAACAGGTACTGCAGGTGTCTGCCTAGCCTGAGAGATGCCTGTCTGGTGCTCCCCTCAGGACACACAGGCCTTCCATTCGAGCATGGAGGGTGAGGGACATGGGTCACCTCATATACAGGGGTGTGGGCATGGGCAGGATAGGTTGTGGGGGACCCGTCAGGGCATTGCCCGTTCGGAAGGCGAGAGGAGGCGGGGCAGGAAACTCTGCTCAATTTCTTTCCCAGAGGCCTGTGGAGAACCCTTTGCACGTTTGAGCCAGCCGGGCCTGCATCAGCAGATCCTGCTCCACTGGGAAGAGAGAGCCTGTAGGCGTAAATCAAAAAAAGGGGAGAAATCTGCAAATTCTAGCGGCAGACCCATGTTGCCCAGGAAGCAATCAGTTTCTCCTGCTCCCTATAGTGGAAAAAGACATAGGAGGTGTATTTCTCTAGGCAGGGGCTCTGTGTAGATGGCACTTCATTGCTCTGGGAAGCATCCATGCTGGTAGAAGAGTAGCAGCAGACTCCACACCTGAGGCTTGAATGGGGACCGTTGGGGAGGGGCAGTGGGAGGCCGAGGAGGGCGGAGGAAAATGCTTTTCAAAAGCATCTGCACGTTCCTACAAACCTGCTGAAAACCCATAACAGGAATGGGGCTCGAACCCATGCGGACAAACGTCTATTGGATCTTAAGACCAACGCCTTAACCACTCAGCCACCCTGGTGAGACCCAAGGATTTACTTTCTTCAACTCCCTTTTTATACTTGCTGCTGTAGCACCAGCTGTCCAGCAAGAGGTGATTGCAGAGTTAAAAGGCTTTTGCAGGAGGTTAAAAGTAATTGCTTATAACAAACACACTGTGTGACACCTAACTTTCTCCCACTCGGACTTTACCGTTAATTTTTATATTGGAGTTAGCTTAGTCACAATAAGGGGGTGAGCAAGGCAGGAACACTAGAGCATCTACTCCCTGGTGGTCTAGTGGCTAGGATTCGGCGCTTTCACCGCCGCGCCCCGGGTTCGATTCCCGGTCAGGGAAGATCCCTCTAAAGCATAGATTGCTTAATTTGTCTGTGTATCTTTTTTAAAAGAAGGTCTTTAAAAAGGCACCCCTCCCAATAGATGAAAGCGGAGGAATGGGGCTTGTTCTCCTGTGCCCCAGGTTGCTTTGCCCCCATTGACCTAAGCCACCTTTGTGCGCACGCAGTCCCCCACCCAGTCAGGTGCTCTATGTTGGCGTGAAGTGCAGTACCAGCTCAACAGAAAGGTAAATTGCTGGAAAACCCTGCTGTGATGCATACATCTACTTTGGAGCACTCTTCTCCTTTGCACTCTTGAATCGCTTAAGCGCAATGTATTCTTCCAGCAAGCTGAATAACGAGATAGGTGAGAGAAGGTGTACCAGCTGTCTGTGCGCCATCAGCAGCCACTAGGTGTCCCTCTTGTGTTTTCCCGGGGATCCTGATTGTGCAGGAATTCATCGGTTCAGTAGCAAGGGGGAGAGGATGGCCTGTGCCTGGAAGTGACAGGCAGTCTGGTGGCATCATGAGGATTAAGTTCCGATTCATATTTGCTGTAGAATAAAATATGTTTTCAGCCCCCATGAGCTTTGTCACTCGGAGAGCAGTGTATGAACTTTTGCTGCACGGCTCTGGGCTCCCTGGTGGTCTAGTGGTTAGGATTCGGCGCTCTCACCGCCGCGGCCTGGGTTCGATTCCCAGTCAGGGAAAAGTCCCTCTTCTGACCTTGAAAGCTTTTCCTTCCCGTAGGTCAGGGCTTCTCAAAATGAAGTTGCTTTTCTGACTCACAATTTGCCTAGCATGACGCAGTATCGCTCAAAATATGATTTTCGCAAGGTTCCTTTAGAGCTGCTTGCCACGGTGGGAGGCAAGGCTCTTGAGCAAGTGAGATCCTGTATTCCGAGGCGCGCTTCCTTTTGTAGGCTTCTGACCCCATGGCCTGTGGCAGGTAGTCCTCCTTTGACTGGGCCGCAGGCTTTGTCTCCAAATGGCGTCCTGGACCCACTGCAACCCACCTGTTTGCTAAAACGGAAGTCTGCCTCTGGGTAAGAAAAAGCTGAGCTGCACGTACGGAAAGCGGCAGAGGCCAGAGGCGGGGAGGGTGTGGCAAGGGCTGCCTGATTTGCATAGTGACCTGTTGCATCTTGGGAATGTACAGGCTTTGGAGCTTAACAGGTACTGCAGGTGTCTGCCTGGCCTGAGAGATGCCTGTCTGGTGCTCCCCTCAGGACACACAGGCCTTCCATTCGAGCATGGAGGGTGAGGGACATGGGTCACCCTCATATACAGAGGTGTGGGCATGGGCAGGATAGGTTGTGGGGGACCCGTCAGGGCATTGCCCGTTCGGAAGGCGAGAGGAGGCGGGGCAGGAAACTCTGCTCAATTTCTTTCCCAGAGGCCTGTGGAGAACCCTTTGCACGTTTGAGCCAGCCGGGCCTGCATCAGCAGATCCTGCTCCACTGGGAAGGGAGAGCCTGTAGGCGTAAATCAAAAAAAGGGGAGAAATCTGCAAATTCTAGCGGCAGACCCATGTTGCCCAGGAAGCAATCAGTTTCTCCTGCTCCCTATAGTGGAAAAAGACATAGGAGGTGTATTTCTCTAGGCAGGGGCTCTGTGTAGATGGCACTTCATTGCTCTGGGAAGCATCCATGCTGGTAGAAGAGTAGCAGCAGACTCCACACCTGAGGCTTGAATGGGGACCGTTGGGGAGGGGCAGTGGGAGGCCGAGGAGGGCGGAGGAAAATGCTTTTCAAAAGCATCTGCACGTTCCTACAAACCTGCTGAAAACCCATACCAGGAATGGGGCTCGAACCCATGCGGACAAACGTCCATTGGATCTTAAGTCCAACGCCTTAACTACTCAGCCACCCTGGTGAGACCCAAGGATTTACTTTCTTCAACTACCTTTTTATGCTTGCTGCTGTAGCACCAGCTGTCCAGCAAGAGGTGATTGCAGAGTTAAAAGGCTTTTGCAGGAGGTTAAAAGTAATTGCTTATAACAAACACACTGTGTGACACCTAACTTTCTCCCACTCGGACTTTACCGTTAATTTTTATATTGGAGTTAGCTTAGTCACAATAAGGGGGTGAGCAAGGCAGGCACACTAGAGCATCTACTCCCTGGTGGTCTAGTGGCTAGGATTCGGCGCTTTCACCGCCGCGGCCCGGGTTCGATTCCCGGTCAGGGAAGATCCCTCTAAAGCATAGATTGCTTAATTTGTCTGTGTATCTTTTTTAAAAGAAGGTCTTTAAAAAGGCACCCCTCCCAATAGATGAAAGCGGAGGAATGGGGCTTGTTCTCCTGTGCCCCAGGTTGCTTTGCCCCCATTGACCTAAGCCACCTTTGTGCGCACGCAGTCCCCCACCCAGTCAGGTGCTCTATGTTGGCGTGAAGTGCAGTACCAGCTCAACAGAAAGGTAAATTGCTGGAAAACCCTGCTGTGATGCATACATCTACTTTGGAGCACTCTTCTCCTTTGCACTCTTGAATCGCTTAAGCGCAATGTATTCTTCCAGCAAGCTGAATAACGAGATAGGTGAGAGAAGGTGTACCAGCTGTCTGTGCGCCATCAGCAGCCACTAGGTGTCCCTCTTGTGTTTTCCCGGGGATCCTGATTGTGCAGGAATTCATCGGTTCAGTAGCAAGGGGGAGAGGATGGCCTGTGCCTGGAAGTGACAGGCTGTCTGGTGGCATCATGAGGATTAAGTTCCGATTCATATTTGCTGTAGAATAAAATATGTTTTCAGCCCCCATGAGCTTTGTCACTCGGAGAGCAGTGTATGAACTTTTGCTGCACGGCTCTGGGCTCCCTGGTGGTCTAGTGGTTAGGATTCGGCGCTCTCACCGCCGCGGCCTGGGTTCGATTCCCAGTCAGGGAAAAGTCCCTCTTCTGACCTTGAAAGCTTTTCCTTCCCGTAGGTCAGGGCTTCTCAAAATGAAGTTGCTTTTCTGACTCACAATTTGCCTAGCATGACGCAGTATCGCTCAAAATATGATTTTCGCAAGGTTCCTTTAGAGCTGCTTGCCACGGTGGGAGGCAAGGCTCTTGAGCAAGTGAGATCCTGTATTCCGAGGCGCGCTTCCTTTTGTAGGCTTCTGACCCCATGGCCTGTGGCAGGTAGTCCTCCTTTGACTGGGCCGCAGGCTTTGTCTCCAAATGGCGTCCTGGACCCACTCCAACCCACCTGTTTGCTAAAACGGAAGTCTGCCTCTGGGTAAGAAAAAGCTGAGCTGCACGTACGGAAAGCGGCAGAGGCCAGAGGCGGGGAGGGTGTGGCAAGGGCTGCCTGATTTGCATAGTGACCTGTTGCATCTTGGGAATGTACAGGCTTTGGAGCTTAACAGGTACTGCAGGTGTCTGCCTGGCCTGAGAGATGCCTGTCTGGTGCTCCCCTCAGGACACACAGGCCTTCCATTCGAGCATGGAGGGTGAGGGACATGGGTCACCCTCATATACAGGGGTGTGGGCATGGGCAGGATAGGTTGTGGGGGACCCGTCAGGGCATTGCCCGTTCGGAAGGCGAGAGGAGGCGGGGCAGGAAACTCTGCTCAATTTCTTTCCCAGAGGCCTGTGGAGAACCCTTTGCACATTTGAGCCAGCCGGGCCTGCATCAGCAGATCCTGCTCCACTGGGAAGGGAGAGCCTGTAGGCGTAAATCAAAAAAAGGGGAGAAATCTGCAAATTCTAGCGGCAGACCCATGTTGCCCAGGAAGCAATCAGTTTCTCCTGCTCCCTATAGTGGAAAAAGACATAGGAGGTGTATTTCTCTAGGCAGGGGCTCTGTGTAGATGGCACTTCATTGCTCTGGGAAGCATCCATGCTGGTAGAAGAGTAGCAGCAGACTCCACACCTGAGGCTTGAATGGGGACCGTTGGGGAGGGGCAGTGGGAGGCCGAGGAGGGCGGAGGAAAATGCTTTTCAAAAGCATCTGCACGTTCCTACAAACCTGCTGAAAACCCATACCAGGAATGGGGCTCGAACCCATGCGGACAAACGTCCATTGGATCTTAAGTCCAACGCCTTAACCACTCGGCCACCCTGGTGAGACCCAAAGATTTACTTTCTTCAACTCCCTTTTTATGCTTGCTGCTGTAGCACCAGCTGTCCAGCAAGAGGTGATTGCAGAGTTAAAAGGCTTTTGCAGGAGGTTAAAAGTAATTGCTTATAACAAACACACTGTGTGACACCTAACTTTCTCCCACTCGGACCTTACCGTTAATTTTTATATTGGAGTTAGCTTAGTCACAATAAGGGGGTGAGCAAGGCAGGCACACTAGAGCATCTACTCCCTGGTGGTCTAGTGGCTAGGATTCGGCACTTTCACCGCCGCGGCTCGGGTTCGATTCCCGGTCAGGGAAAAGTCCCTCTTCTGACCTTGAAAGCTTTTCCTTCCCGTAGGTCAGGGCTTCTCAAAATGAAGTTGCTTTTCTGACTCACAATTTGCCTAGCATGACGCAGTATCGCTCAAAATATGATTTTCGCAAGGTTCCTTTAGAGCTGCTTCCCATGGTGGGAGGCAAGGCTCTTGAGCAAGTGAGATCCTGTATTCCGAGGCGCGCTTCCTTTTGTAGGCTTCTGACCCCATGGCCTGTGGCAGGTAGTCCTCCTTTGACTGGGCCGCAGGCTTTGTCTCCAAATGGCGTCCTGGACCCACTGCAACCCACCTGTTTGCTAAAACGGAAGTCTGCCTCTGGGTAAGAAAAAGCTGAGCTGCACGTACGGAAAGCGGCAGAGGCCAGAGGCGGGGAGGGTGTGGCAAGGGCTGCCTGATTTGCATAGTGACCTGTTGCATCTTGGGAATGTACAGGCTTTGGAGCTTAACAGGTACTGCAGGTGTCTGCCTGGCCTGAGAGATGCCTGTCTGGTGCTCCCCTCAGGACACACAGGCCTTCCATTCGAGCATGGAGGGTGAGGGACATGGGTCACCCTCATATACAGGGGTGTGGGCATGGGCAGGATAGGTTGTGGGGGACCCGTCAGGGCATTGCCCGTTCGGAAGGCGAGAGGAGGCGGGGCAGGAAACTCTGCTCAATTTCTTTCCCAGAGGCCTGTGGAGAACCCTTTGCACGTTTGAGCCAGCCGGGCCTGCATCAGCAGATCCTGCTCCACTGGGAAGGGAGAGCCTGTAGGCGTAAATCAAAAAAAGGGGAGAAATCTGCAAATTCTAGTGGCAGACCCATGTTGCCCAGGAAGCAATCAGTTTCTCCTGCTCCCTATAGTGGAAAAAGACATAGGAGGTGTATTTCTCTAGGCAGGGGCTCTGTGTAGATGGCACTTCATTGCTCTGGGAAGCATCCATGCTGGTAGAAGAGTAGCAGCAGACTCCACACCTGAGGCTTGAATGGGGACCGTTGGGGAGGGGCAGTGGGAGGCCGAGGAGGGCGGAGGAAAATGCTTTTCAAAAGCATCTGCACGTTCCTACAAACCTGCTGAAAACCCATACCAGGAATGGGGCTCGAACCCATGCGGACAAATGTCCATTGGATCTTAAGTCCAACGCCTTAACCACTCGGCCACCCTGGTGAGACCCAAGGATTTACTTTCTTCAACTACCTTTTTATGCTTGCTGCTGTAGCACCAGCTGTCCAGCAAGAGGTGATTGCAGAGTTAAAAGGCTTTTGCAGGAGGTTAAAAGTAATTGCTTATAACAAACACACTGTGTGACACATAACTTTCTCCCACTCGGACTTTACCGTTAATTTTTATATTGGAGTTAGCTTAGTCACAATAAGGGGGTGAGCAAGGCAGGCACACTAGAGCATCTACTCCCTGGTGGTCTAGTGGCTAGGATTCGGCGCTTTCACTGCCGCGGCCTGGGTTCGATTCCCGGTCAGGGAAGTTCCCTCTAAAGCATAGATTGCTTAATTTGTCTGTGTATCTTTTTTAAAAGAAGGTCTTTAAAAAGGCACCCCTCCCAATAGATGAAAGCAGAGGAATGGGGCTTGTTCTCCTGTGCCCCAGGTTGCTTTGCCCCCATTGACCTAAGCCACCTTTGTGCACACGCAGTCCCCCACCCAGTCAGGTGCTCTATGTTGGCGTGAAGTGCAGTACCAGCTCAACAGAAAGGTAAATTGCTGGAAAACCCTGCTGTGATGCATACATCTACTTTGGAGCACTCTTCTCCTTTGCACTCTTGAATCGCTTAAGCGCAATGTATTCTTCCAGCAAGCTGAATAACGAGATAGGTGAGAGAAGGTGTACCAGCTGTCTGTGCGCCATCAGCAGCCACTAGGTGTCCCTCTTGTGTTTTCCCGGGGATCCTGATTGTGCAGGAATTCATCGGTTCAGTAGCAAGGGGGAGAGGATGGCCTGTGCCTGGAAGTGACAGGCAGTCTGGTGGCATCATGAGGATTAAGTTCCGATTCATATTTGCTGTAGAATAAAATATGTTTTCAGCCCCCATGAGCTTTGTCACTCGGAGAGCAGTGTATGAACTTTTGCTGCACGGCTCTGGGCTCCCTGGTGGTCTAGTGGTTAGGATTCGGCGCTCTCACCGCCGCGGCCTGGGTTCGATTCCCAGTCAGGGAAAAGTCCCTCTTCTGACCTTGAAAGCTTTTCCTTCCTGTAGGTCAGGGCTCCTCAAAATGAAGTTGCTTTTCTGACTCACAATTTGCCTAGCATGACGCAGTATCGCTCAAAATATGATTTTCGCAAGGTTCCTTTAGAGCTGCTTCCCACGGTGGGAGGCAAGGCTCTTGAGCAAGTGAGATCCTGTATTCCGAGGCGCGCTTCCTTTTGTAGGCTTCTGACCCCATGGCCTGTGGCAGGTAGTCCTCCTTTGACTGGGCCGCAGACTTTGTCTCCAAATGGCGTCCTGGACCCACTCCAACCCACCTGTTTGCTAAAACGGAAGTCTGCCTCTGGGTAAGAAAAAGCTGAGCTGCACGTACGGAAAGCGGCAGAGGCCAGAGGCGGGGAGGGTGTGGCAAGGGCTGCCTGATTTGCATAGTGACCTGTTGCATCTTGGGAATGTACAGGCTTTGGAGCTTAACAGGTTCTGCAGGTGTCTGCCTGGCCTGAGAGATGCCTGTCTGGTGCTCCCCTCAGGACACACAGGCCTTCCATTCGAGCATGGAGGGTGAGGGACATGGGTCACCCTCATATACAGGGGTGTGGGCATGGGCAGGATAGGTTGTGGGGGACCCGTCAGGGCATTGCCGGTTTGGAAGCCCGTTCGGAAGGCGAGAGGAGGCGGGGCAGGAAACCCTGCTCAATTTCTTTCCCAGAGGCCTGTGGAGAACCCTTTGCACGTTTGAGCCAGCCGGGCCTGCATCAGCAGATCCTGCTCCACTGGGAAGGGAGAGCCTGTAGGCGTAAATCAAAAAAAGGGGAGAAATCTGCAAATTCTAGCGGCAGACCCATGTTGCCCAGGAAGCAATCAGTTTCTCCTGCTCCCTATAGTGGAAAAAGACATAGGAGGTGTATTTCTCTAGGCAGGGGCTCTGTGTAGATGGCAGTTCATTGCTCTGGGAAGCATCCATGCTGGTAGAAGAGTAGCAGCAGACTCCACACCTGAGGCTTGAATGGGGACCGTTGGGGAGGGGCAGTGGGAGGCCGAGGAGGGCGGAGGAAAATGCTTTTCAAAAGCATCTGCACGTTCCTACAAACCTGCTGAAAACCCATACCAGGAATGGGGCTCGAACCCATGCGGACAAACGTCCATTGGATCTTAAGTCCAACGCCTTAACCACTCGGCCACCCTGGTGAGACCCAAGGATTTACTTTCTTCAACTACCTTTTTATGCTTGCTGCTGTAGCACCAGCTGTCCAGCAAGAGGTGATTGCAGAGTTAAAAGGCTTTTGCAGGAGGTTAAAAGTAATTGCTTATAACAAACACACTGTGTGACACCTAACTTTCTCCCACTCGGACTTTACCGTTAATTTTTATATTGGAGTTAGCTTAGTCACAATAAGGGGGTGAGCAAGGCAGGCACACTAGAGCATCTACTCCCTGGTGGTCTAGTGGCTAGGATTCGGCGCTTTCACCGCCGCGGCCTGGGTTCGATTCCCGGTCAGGGAAGATCCCTCTAAAGCATAGATTGCTTAATTTGTCTGTGTATCTTTTTTAAAAGAAGGTCTTTAAAAAGGCACCCCTCCCAATAGATGAAAGCGGAGGAATGGGGCTTGTTCTCCTGTGCCCCAGGTTGCTTTGCCCCCATTGACCTAAGCCACCTTTGTGCGCACGCAGTCCCCCACCCAGTCAGGTGCTCTATGTTGGCGTGAAGTGCAGTACCAGCTCAACAGAAAGGTAAATTGCTGGAAAACCCTGCTGTGATGCATACATCTACTTTGGAGCACTCTTCTCCTTTGCACTCTTGAATCGCTTAAGCGCAATGTATTCTTCCAGCAAGCTGAATAACGAGATAGGTGAGAGAAGGTGTACCAGCTGTCTGTGCGCCATCAGCAGCCACTAGGTGTCCCTCTTGTGTTTTCCCGGGGATCCTGATTGTGCAGGAATTCATCGGTTCAGTAGCAAGGGGGAGAGGATGGCCAGTGCCTGGAAGTGACAGGCAGTCTGGTGGCATCATGAGGATTAAGTTCCGATTCATATTTGCTGTAGAATAAAATATGTTTTCAGCCCCCATGAGCTTTGTCACTCGGAGAGCAGTGTATGAACTTTTGCTGCACGGCTCTGGGCTCCCTGGTGGTCTAGTGGTTAGGATTCGGCGCTCTCACCGCCGCGGCCCGGGTTCGATTCCCAGTCAGGGAAAAGTCCCTCTTCTGACCTTGAAAGCTTTTCCTTCCCGTAGGTCAGGGCGTCTCAAAATGAAGTTGCTTTTCTGACTCACAATTTGCCTAGCATGACGCAGTATCGCTCAAAATATGATTTTCGCAAGGTTCCTTTAGAGCTGCTTCCCATGGTGGGAGGCAAGGCTCTTGAGCAAGTGAGATCCTGTATTCCGAGGCGCGCTTCCTTTTGTAGGCTTCTGACCCCATGGCCTGTGGCAGGTAGTCCTCCTTTGACTGGGCCGCAGGCTTTGTCTCCAAATGGCGTCCTGGATCCACTGCAACCCACCTGTTTGCTAAACGGAAGTCTGCCTCTGGGTAAGAAAAAGCTGAGCTGTGCGTACGGAAAGCGGCAGAGGCCAGAGGCGGGGAGGGTGTGGCAAGGGCTGCCTGATTTGCATAGTGACCTGTTGCATCTTGGGAATGTACAGGCTTTGGAGCTTAACAGGTACTGCAGGTGTCTGCCTGGCCTGAGAGATGCCTGTCTGGTGCTCCCCTCAGGACACGCAGGCCTTCCATTCGAGCATGGAGGGTAAGGGACATGGGTCACCCTCATATACAGGGGTGTGGGCATGGGCAGGATAGGTTGTGGGGGACCCGTCAGGGCATTGCCCGTTCGGAAGGCGAGAGGAGGCGGGGCAGGAAACTCTGCTCAATTTCTTTCCCAGAGGCCTGTGGAGAACCCTTTGCACGTTTGAGCCAGCCGGGCCTGCATCAGCAGATCCTGCTCCACTGGGAAGGGAGAGCCTGTAGGCGTAAATCAAAAAAAGGGGAGAAATCTGCAAATTCTAGCGGCAGACCCATGTTGCCCAGGAAGCAATCAGTTTCTCCTGCTCCCTATAGTGGAAAAAGACATAGGAGGTGTATTTCTCTAGGCAGGGGCTCTGTGTAGATGGCAGTTCATTGCTCTAGGAAGCATCCATGCTGGTAGAAGAGTAGCAGCAGACTCCACACCTGAGGCTTGAATGGGGACCGTTGGGGAGGGGCAGTGGGAGGCCGAGGAGGGCGGAGGAAAATGCTTTTCAAAAGCATCTGCACGTTCCTACAAACCTGCTGAAAACCCAAACCAGGAATGGGGCTCGAACCCATGCGGACAAACGTCCATTGGATCTTAAGTCCAACGCCTTAACCACTCGGCCACCCTGGTGAAACCCAAGGATTTACTTTCTTCAACTACCTTTTTATGCTTGCTGCTGTAGCACCAGCTGTCCAGCAAGAGGTGATTGCAGAGTTAAAAGGCTTTTGCAGGAGGTTAAAAGTAATTGCTTATAACAAACACACTGTGTGACACCTAACTTTCTCCCACTCGGACTTTACCGTTAATTTTTATATTGAAGTTAGCATAGTCACAATAAGGGGGTGAGCAAGGCAGGCACACTAGAGCATCTACTCCCTGGTGGTCTAGTGGCTAGGATTCGGCACTTTCACCGCCGCGGCCCGGGTTCGATTCCCGGTCAGGGAAGATCCCTCTAAAGCATAGATTGCTTAATTTGTCTGTGTATCTTTTTTAAAAGAAGGTCTTTAAAAAGGCACCCCTCCCAATAGATGAAAGCGGAGGAATGGGGCTTGTTCTCCTGTGCCCCAGGTTGCTTTGCCCCATTGACCTAAGCCACCTTTGTGCGCACGCAGTCCCCCACCCAGTCAGGTGCTCTATGTTGGCGTGAAGTGCAGTACCAGCTCAACAGAAAGGTAAATTGCTGGAAAACCCTGCTGTGATGCATACATCTACTTTGGAGCACTCTTCTCCTTTGCACTCTTGAATCGCTTAAGCGCAATGTATTCTTCCAGCAAGCTGAATAACGAGATAGGTGAGAGAAGGTGTACCAGCTGTCTGTGCGCCATCAGCAGCCACTAGGTGTCCCTCTTGTGTTTTCCCGGGGATCCTGATTGTGCAGGAATTCATCGGTTCAGTAGCAAGGGGGAGAGGATGGCCTGTGCCTGGAAGTGACAGGCAGTCTGGTGGCATCATGAGGATTAAGTTCCGATTCATATTTGCTGTAGAATAAAATATGTTTTCAGCCCCCATGAGCTTTGTCACTCGGAGAGCAGTGTATGAACTTTTACTGCACGGCTCTGGGCTCCCTGGTGGTCTAGTGGTTAGGATTCGGCGCTCTCACCGCCGCGGCCTGGGTTCGATTCCCAGTCAGGGAAAAGTCCCTCTTCTGACCTTGAAAGCTTTTCCTTCCTGTAGGTCAGGGCTCCTCAAAATGAAGTTGCTTTTCTGACTCACAATTTGCCTAGCATGACGCAGTATCGCTCAAAATATGATTTTCGCAAGGTTCCTTTAGAGCTGCTTCCCACGGTGGGAGGCAAGGCTCTTGAGCAAGTGAGATCCTGTATTCCGAGGCGCGCTTCCTTTTGTAGGCTTCTGACCCCATGGCCTGTGGCAGGTAGTCCTCCTTTGACTGGGCCGCAGACTTTGTCTCCAAATGGCGTCCTGGACCCACTCCAACCCACCTGTTTGCTAAAACGGAAGTCTGCCTCTGGGTAAGAAAAAGCTGAGCTGCACGTACGGAAAGCGGCAGAGGCCAGAGGCGGGGAGGGTGTGGCAAGGGCTGCCTGATTTGCATAGTCACCTGTTGCATCTTGGGAATGTACAGGCTTTGGAGCTTAACAGGTTCTGCAGGTGTCTGCCTGGCCTGAGAGATGCCTGTCTGGTGCTCCCCTCAGGACACACAGGCCTTCCATTCGAGCATGGAGGGTGAGGGACATGGGTCACCCTCATATACAGGGGTGTGGGCATGGGCAGGATAGGTTGTGGGGGACCCGTCAGGGCATTGCCGGTTTGGAAGCCCGTTCGGAAGGCGAGAGGAGGCGGGGCAGGAAACCCTGCTCAATTTCTTTCCCAGAGGCCTGTGGAGAACCCTTTGCACGTTTGAGCCAGCCGGGCCTGCATCAGCAGGTCCTGCTCCACTGGGAAGGGAGAGCCTGTAGGCGTAAATCAAAAAAAGGGGAGAAATCTGCAAATTCTAGCGGCAGACCCATGTTGCCCAGGAAGCAATCAGTTTCTCCTACTCCCTATAGTGGAAAAAGACATAGGAGGTGTATTTCTCTAGGCAGGGGCTCTGTGTAGATGGCACTTCATTGCTCTGGGAAGCATCCATGCTGGTAGAAGAGTAGCAGCAGACTCCACACCTGAGGCTTGAATGGGGACCGTTGGGGAGGGGCAGTGGGAGGCCGAGGAGGGCGGAGGAAAATGCTTTTCAAAAGCATCTGCACGTTCCTACAAACCTGCTGAAAACCCATACCAGGAATGGGGCTCGAACCCATGCGGACAAACGTCCATTGGATCTTAAGTCCAACGCCTTAACCACTCGGCCACCCTGGTGAGACCCAAGGATTTACTTTCTTCAACTAGCTTTTTATGCTTGCTGCTGTAGCACCAGCTGTCCAGCAAGAGGTGATTGCAGAGTTAAAAGGCTTTTGCAGGAGGTTAAAAGTAATTGCTTATAACAAACACACTGTGTGACACCTAACTTTCTCCCACTCGGACTTTACCGTTAATTTTTATATTGGAGTTAGCTTAGTCACAATAAGGGGGTGAGCAAGGCAGGCACACTAGAGCATCTACTCCATGGTGGTCTAGTGGCTAGGATTCGGCGCGTTCACTGCCGCGGCCCGGGTTCGATTCCCGGTCAGGGAAGATCCCTCAAAAGCATAGATTGCTTAATTTGTCTGTGTATCTTTTTTAAAAGAAGGTCTTTAAAAAGACATCCCTCCCAATAGATGAAAGCGGAGGAATGGGGCTTGTTCTCCTGTGCCCCAGGTTGCTTTGCCCCCATTGACCTAAGCCACCTTTGTGCGCACGCAGTCCCCCACCCAGTCAGGTGCTCTATGTTGGCGTGAAGTGCAGTACCAGCTCAACAGAAAGGTAAATTGCTGGAAAACCCTGCTGTGATGCATACATCTACTTTGGAGCACTCTTCACCTTTGCACTCTTGAATCGCTTAAGCGCAATGTATTCTTCCAGCAAGCTGAATAACGAGATAGGTGAGAGAAGGTGTACCAGCTGTCTGTGCGCCATCAGCAGCCACTAGGTGTCCCTCTTGTGTTTTCCCGGGGATCCTGATTGTGCAGGAATTCATCGGTTCAGTAGCAAGGGGGAGAGGATGGCCAGTGCCTGGAAGTGACAGGCAGTCTGGTGGCATCATGAGGATTAAGTTCCGATTCATATTTGCTGTAGAATAAAATATGTTTTCAGCCCCCATGAGCTTTGTCACTCGGAGAGCAGTGTATGAACTTTTGCTGCACGGCTCTGGGCTCCCTGGTGGTCTAGTGGTTAGGATTCGGCGCTCTCACCGCCGCGGCCCGGGTTCGATTCCCAGTCAGGGAAAAGTCCCTCTTCTGACCTTGAAAGCTTTTCCTTCCCGTAGGTCAGGGCGTCTCAAAATGAAGTTGCTTTTCTGACTCACAATTTGCCTAGCATGACGCAGTATCGCTCAAAATATGATTTTCGCAAGGTTCCTTTAGAGCTGCTTCCCATGGTGGGAGGCAAGGCTCTTGAGCAAGTGAGATCCTGTATTCCGAGGCGCGCTTCCTTTTGTAGGCTTCTGACCCCATGGCCTGTGGCAGGTAGTCCTCCTTTGACTGGGCCGCAGGCTTTGTCTCCAAATGGCGTCCTGGACCCACTGCAACCCACCTGTTTGCTAAAACGGAAGTCTGCCTCTGGGTAAGAAAAAGCTGAGGTGCACGTACGGAAAGAGGCAGAGGCCAGAGGCGGGGAGGGTGTGGCAAGGGCTGCCTGATTTGCATAGTGACCTGTTGCATCTTGGGAATGTACAGGCTTTGGAGCTTAACAGGTACTGCAGGTGTCTGCCTGGCCTGAGAGATGCCTGTCTGGTGCTCCCCTCAGGACACACAGGCCTTCCATTCGAGCATGGAGGGTGAGGGACATGGGTCACCCTCATATACAGGGGTGTGGGCATGGGCAGGATAGGTTGTGGGGGACCCGTCAGTGCATTGCCCGTTCGGAAGGCGAGAGGAGGCGGGGCAGGAAACTCTGCTCAATTTCTTTCCCAGAGGCCTGTGGAGAACCCTTTGCACGTTTGAGCCAGCCGGGCCTGCATCAGCAGATCCTGCTCCACTGGGAAGGGAGAGCCTGTAGGCGTAAATCAAAAAAAGGGGAGAAATCTGCAAATTCTAGCGGCAGACCCATGTTGCCCAGGAAGCAATCAGTTTCTCCTACTCCCTATAGTGGAAAAAGACATAGGAGGTGTATTTCTCTAGGCAGGGGCTCTGTGTAGATGGCACTTCATTGCTCTGGGAAGCATCCATGCTGGTAGAAGAGTAGCAGCAGACTCCACACCTGAGGCTTGAATGGGGACCGTTGGGGAGGGGCAGTGGGAGGCCGAGGAGGGCGGAGGAAAATGCTTTTCAAAAGCATCTGCACGTTCCTACAAACCTGCTGAAAACCCATACCAGGAATGGGGCTCAAACCCATGCGGACAAACGTCCATTGGATCTTAAGTTCAACGCCTTAACCACTCGGCCACCCTGGTGAGACCCAAGGATTTACTTTCTTCAACTACCTTTTTATGCTTGCTGCTGTAGCACCAGCTGTCCAGCAAGAGGTGATTGCAGAGTTAAAAGGCTTTTGCAGGAGGTTAAAAGTAATTGCTTATAACAAACACACTGTGTGACACCTAACTTTCTCCCACTCGGACTTTACCGTTAATTTTTATATTGGAGTTAGCTTAGTCACAATAAGGGGGTGAGCAAGGCAGGCACACTAGAGCATCTACTCCATGGTGGTCTAGTGGCTAGGATTTGGCGCTTTCACCGCCGCGGCCCGGGTTCGATTCCCGGTCAGGGAAGATCCCTCTAAAGCATAGATTGCTTAATTTGTCTGTGTATCTTTTTTAAAAGAAGGTTTTTAAAAAGGCACCCCTCCCAATAGATGAAAGCGGAGGAATGGAGCTTGTTCTCCTGTGCCCCAGGTTGCTTTGCCCCCATTGACCTAAGCCACCTTTGTGCGCACGCAGTCCCCCACCCAGTCAGGTGCTCTATGTTGGCGTGAAGTGCAGTACCAGCTCAACAGAAAGGTAAATTGCTGGAAAACCCTGCTGTGATGCATACATCTACTTTGGAGCACTCTTCTCCTTTGCACTCTTGAATCGCTTAAGCGCAATGTATTCTTCCAGCAAGCTGAATAACGAGATAGGTGAGAGAAGGTGTACCAGCTGTCTGTGCGCCATCAGCAGCCACTAGGTGTCCCTCTTGTGTTTTCCCGGGGATCCTGATTGTGCAGGAATTCATCGGTTCAGTAGCAAGGGGGAGAGGATGGCCTGTGCCTGGAAGTGACAGGCAGTCTGGTGGCATCATGAGGATTAAGTTCCGATTCATATTTGCTGTAGAATAAAATATGTTTTCAGCCCCCATGAGCTTTGTCACTCGGAGAGCAGTGTATGAACTTTTGCTGCACGGCTCTGGGCTCCCTGGTGGTCTAGTGGTTAGGATTCGGCGCTCTCACCGCCGCGGCCCGGGTTCGATTCACGGTCAGGGAAAAGTCCCTCTTCTGACCTTGAAAACTTTTCCTTCCCGTAGGTCAGGGCTTCTCAAAATGAAGTTGCTTTTCTGACTCACAATTTGCCTAGCATGACGCAGTATCGCTCAAAATATGATTTTCGCAAGGTTCCTTTAGAGCTGCTTCCCATGGTGGGAGGCAAGGCTCTTGAGCAAGTGAGATCCTGTATTCCGAGGCGCGCTTCCTTTTGTAGGCTTCTGACCCCATGGCCTGTGGCAGGTAGTCCTCCTTTGACTGGGCCGCAGGCTTTGTCTCCAAATGGCGTCCTGGACCCACTGCAACCCACCTGTTTGCTAAAACGGAAGTCTGCCTCTGGGTAAGAAAAAGCTGAGCTGCACGTACGGAAAGCGGCAGAGGCCAGAGGCGGGGAGGGTGTGGCAAGGGCTGCCTGATTTGCATAGTGACCTGTTGCATCTTGGGAATGTACAGGCTTTGGAGCTTAACAGGTACTGCAGGTGTCTGCCTGGCCTGAGAGATGCCTGTCTGGTGCTCCCCTCAGGACACACAGGCCTTCCATTCGAGCATGGAGGGTGAGGGACATGGGTCACCCTCATATACAGGGGTGTGGGCATGGGCAGGATAGGTTGTGGGGGACCCGTCAGGGCATTGCCCGTTCGGAAGGCGAGAGGAGGCGGGGCAGGAAACTCTGCTCAATTTCTTTCCCAGAGGCCTGTGGAGAACCCTTTGCACGTTTGAGCCAGCCGGGCCTGCATCAGCAGATCCTGCTCCACTGGGAAGGGAGAGCCTGTAGGCGTAAATCAAAAAAAGGGGAGAAATCTGCAAATTCTAGCGGCAGACCCATGTTGCCCAGGAAGCAATCAGTTTCTCCTGCTCCCTAAAGTGGAAAAAGACATAGGAGGTGTATTTCTCTAGGCAGGGGCTCTGTGTAGATGGCAGTTCATTGCTCTGGGAAGCATCCATGCTGGTAGAAGAGTAGCAGCAGACTCCACACCTGAGGCTTGAATGGGGACCGTTGGGGATGTGGAACATGAGCCCATAATTCTATCGATGCCCAGGCCGCTGGCGCAAACCGCCTCTTAGTTCCCATGTTGAATAATTACCAAATAAAGAGACGGGCGCTGGAAGCAGGAATCAAGAACAGAGTTTAATTCTCATGAGGAGAGCCAGTCATTTCGCACACGAAACACAGTGTCTTTCGGGAGGTGCTCTAACAAGTGAGCTGAGACTCTTGCTTTTATACCTTACAAAACACTTGATAGTACAATCAGGACAGTATGACGCAAAAGAAAGACATCCCTATAATCCTCGTGTCAATCCTACCCCACATATGTTCACAATGGGGACCCTTGACCTGCTGATAAGAGGGGAGGGCAATCACGCAGCTGAGTGTTCCATAGGATGTGTACGCCTGATCATAGCCCCGGGGGTGGGGTGGCTAGGATCAATAGTGGATCCTTTGAAGAGGAGTGACTTCATACAATAAGGGCAGTAAATGGTATCTCCTGGCTTAGGCGATGGCCTCGGACATGTGTGGTCAGCCGGACTCGGGGGAAGGGGTCATCAAAGGAGTGGTATTCATGCCGCGTGGACAATCGGGCGCGGAGGGAAGGCTCGTCAACAGAGGGGTATTCATGGAAGGAAAGGAGGTGTTGGTCAGGCGCGGCCGTGACTCTCAAGGACAGGGCCTTGCAGAAGAAGAAGGTTTATGACTTGCCCATGTGAGGAGAAGGGAGGGGTAGCCAGGGTGGACACAGGGACGGAGTCACACAGAGAGAGAGAGAGATCTGATGACCCGTACATGAGAGAGCGGGGGCAGTCAGGTGCAGCTGGGGAGGGCTACGTCAGCCAAGGCGAAGGATGCCTCTTCAAGAGGGAATGGGGGGGGGGTTTTGTGCGGGTCAAGCAGGAGAGTTGCCTTTCACAGCAGGGTCGCGCAGAGGGAGAGGGTTTCATGGTCTATGCATGAGAGAGGGGGTTTAAGATACGCGCAGGAGGGAAGCCGGGGATTCCAATGGGTAAAAGGCCATGGTGCCTAGAATGGCTGTACATATGTATATAGGTATGGGCTCTTACTGGCAGAGTGATACGGTCAATAGTTTACGGTATTCATGGTGCTCACAGGGAGAGGAGTGGGAGAAGAAGGGAAATGAATGCTGTTTATGTACATCAATTTCTTCAACTTTCACAGTCGCCCCTTTTTACATTACAGCAGTCATTTTTGTAATTGATGGGGTTACAGGTAGACAGGCATCGTTGATGAATTAGCATTTTTGTTGATACTAACATTTGGCGTACAATCATAGACAGTTGAAGTGATGGGCAGAATGCAGCACATAGGAAATTGCATTTCGTTGAGTTCCTGACAATTAAACGCACTGCATAGCATAAATCTTTCTGACTTAAAAATGTGACCAATGAACAGTTTTGACCAGGTAGTTGAGAGCGGAATTCAGTTCAATACACAAGATTTCTTCGTCACAGTGTCTTTTGATCAGTGAGCCATCACTGGTAGGCTCTAGTCCGTGTACTTTCGTTGACGCTGTTGAGCACCGGCGGTGGAGCTATAGGTCCAGCTCGGTTCTATCCTTACGCGTTGCAGGGTGCGGTCAGTCCTCTGCTGTTAGACCACAGTCCTGTTCCCTAAACAATCCGTTTGGTGGCGCCTTATGCTCGGCACCTACATTTCCGTGGCGACACCCCATTCCCATTTGAATGCAGTTCTTCCTTTTGGCAAAAAGTCACGTGGAAAAAGGGGGTGAGTGTGGTTCAAATGGTCGATAGGAGAGAGAGCGGAGTTGGGTCAGAGTTCCTGGGACGCACAAAAGGGACCAAGGGAGCAAAGGATAACAAGCAGGCAGGCCCATCAATCGGGCCCAAAGAAGGGGGACGGAGACTCCAGGCACACGTGGGTTAGCAGACGGAGGGCTTCAAGGCGGTCCGTCATTTTTCATTTTCCACGTTGAAATTGCGGTCTCGTCCCGTATCTTGTTGCTCTGCGGCTCCACCTTTGGTCGAGGTCACACGTGTCCCAAGATCTGCAGTCAGGCTGTACGCCGCATCTGACCCATCTCCTTCGGTGATCGTGAATCTTTGAATAGGTACAAGACAAGGTTTTAGAGAAATGGCAGAAGAAGATATCTACGCATGTGAATTCCTCCCTCAATTCTACGCATTTGGGAGATACGCTCATTGGTCACAGTCAGAGGTCCATTACCAAGCAGTGCATGTGTCAGCATTCCTACTGAGTTCATGGCAGGTTTATTCATCGTCCTATTTATAACTCAAGTGAGGGTAAATGATATTCCCATCAACTGTGCATTTCATCATATTCAACATTACGGAGCATTTCACTTCAGTACTGGCTAATCTTTTCAAACAGGGCGGGGGTGCCATCATCGAGAGTCAGGCAGAACAAGGTTTTCTCGGGGGTCAACAGTTACTCATGGTCATCATGTTTATATCCGGGACAGCAACTGGGGTCTATCAAAATGGGGCGGGGATGCTTCGGGCGTTCGCGCTTGGGTGCAAAAAGGGGATGGGGCAATCTGGGCATTGGGGGTCAATCTAGACGTTGGCGTTCGTCTCTGAGGAACAGACATAAGGTGCCATTGACATACAGTTCCCCTATAAATGGCCAGATTTGGGGGACTTTAGTCGTCTTACCTGTCCTTTCCTTTTCAGCCAATTCAAGTTCATTCATTTTGCAGAAAGGAGAGGTAGTAATATGGCGAGATACAATCATTTTAGTTTCGGTATATTTCGCTGAACACCTTCGCGTTCAATAAATATCCAATCAGACTGGTGCCGGTGGGGCACAATTTTACCAAAAAGAGGGAGAGAAAATAGGGGGACTCTCATAGAGAGTGAGAGTCGTCCGCAATCTAAACGAGCCATTCGGTACACGTATGACATGTAGAGAGAGGGGGAGAGAGAGAGAGAGAGAGAGAGATAAGGGGTGGTGAGAGAGAGTGAGAGAGAGAGAGAGAGAAAGAGAGAAAGAGACGTGTACGAAAATAGGTCATTTAGTGCGCTCACAACACAGAACAGCAAAGGTCAGGTAACACGCAGATACAGACAGAGGGAAGACATAAATCCGTACATTACACACACACAAACTCAGACAGGGAAGACGGCACATGTGTTACACATATATAAGACATTCACGACAAGACAGGAAACAATTGTTAGCCAACAAGATCTGTTTTATATATATCCTACGTATCTTTACTATCCTATTTATCTACGTGCTTAGCTCTTTCTACCCTTCCCTCCTTTTCCTTCTCGCCCATTATGTCTGCGAGCGTTCTCAATTGCCAATACTTACACCTCGGTTGGTCGGTCAGAAATTAGCCTGGTCGCGCTATTTACCCATGGTTGGATCTTAAACCATTTTTCAGTTCCTTCCTTTGGTGGGAAGTTCTCCAGGCTGAGGCAACGGCAAGTATTGATCAGGAGAACAGTCGGACAGCGTGGCTATATCTATAAGAGTATGAAAAAGGGGGCAGTGCATTTTGAACATCAGCAACATTTCTAACTTCCCAGACGGGCGGTGCCGTGATAACCCTTACCCGTATATTTTTCTTTGTCCTTTCCCTACCTAGTCAAACGTCCAGTTACGTTGTTTAACGCGTCATTTCTTAGTCAATTTTTCGTCATTCAGTACCTGTCCAGTTTCTATGTCAGTCCATCCTCCCAGTCGCTATGTTCTAAGGAGGGACAGTCATGTTTGAGTCTACGTCTTTTAAAAACTTATCGTTATAACGACTACACACATATTCCCTCTTTCCCTTTTCGTCGGTGGTTCGACCATCGCTCTCCCACACTTCAGCCGACGTTCTGACGTGACCTGCAGAAGGGAGGAGAAAGAAGGGGTGGGGGGCAGCATTCAAAACACATCAACATGCAGTAGTCCGAAAACGTTTTTACCTACCACTTACTCGACCTATCTCCACGTACTGCATTTCGTTACCATCTCGGCGCTTAAGCCCAGAGGGACCAGTGGCCAGATAGATAATCATTGACGATCTGTGTATCTACATGAGTTACTTGACCGTAACCCTCTTTGTCGGGTGCAAGGGTGACGGTCAGGTGGCATTTCTGTGGTGTCATTTTAAGGGTGTCTAAACACTTTTCTGGCTGCCTGCGACACACAATGTAGCTGCTAAATATCTGATCCTTTTTGATCTACTTCTTTCATCATACTTATTCTTCGCTCACAGTAGTAAGACATCCAAAACTCATTAATGCAACTGCTACAATCATGCTTTCTTTTTCAAAATACTTTTAATAAAAAGCGTTGAGGTATAAATACAGGCCCACAACTCAGTGGGCCGGCTACGAAGCAGATTGAAACTGTACATAAGAAGAACGAAGTTGGTGGCAGTTCATTGCGTAAAGTGCAGCAGTGCAATAAAATAGTATTAAACTTCCCTACAGAGCAAGCATGATGCATGTCAGTAATTCATCTCTAATAAATTCATTATCCAATGTTCATTCATTACCTAAATTACACCAATTCGTTTTCCAAATCATAATCAGTACCCACCCTAAGTCAGTTCATTGTCCAAGCACATACTCAATATCCTTCGTATCTACTTTCATTATCCAAGAAAACTACATACATATCTCGGGGCAAAAAGCTGCGTGGTCAGGGTGCAATAAAGTTTATTCAAAAGTCTCATTTTGTGTCGGCGCCATTTTGGGTGGGGCCAGGCGAGTTCCAGCGCAGTCAGAATATCTCCAATGACTCGTGGTTGGACCAGAACCTTCCGTTGGAAGCTCAAAAAGTTTTGAATCATGTGGTAACAGTTCTAACAATATGGACCATTAGTCAAAGAGTGGGGAGGGCGGCAACAATTTTCCTACCGGGTCATTCTGGTGTTCCACCGGAACTGAACAAGTCTGTGCCGTGGCTGCACTTTAGCCATTTCCCATCCGAGGCTGGCGCCGGCAGGAGTTGCACCGATGCCGTGGTTCCCAGTGAGGGGGGCGGAGGCGCCCATGCGGAGGGATCGGGGTGCCCCCCCGGCTCTTATAGAATCTTCAAGGTTGAGGAGAGAAGGCATGGAGCGTGTGCCCGTCCTGGGCAGAAGACCGCTTTTTGATGTTGACCCTCTTTAAGTAAGAGCATTGGGGTGTCGCTGGAAGCCTCCACCTGGAGGGAGGTGGGGGAGGCTCGTTCGCGCCGCCTCCCCCTTCCCGCGACCCCGCGCCGTTCCTCGGCTCCGTCGCTTCGACATTGGCCGTGCTGGCTATTGAAGATGGGGGGGTGGTCGGCGGCTGAGGCAAGACAGCCCCCCCTTTTCTCTTGACATGTGGCGGGACTACCTGGAACTGTCCAGGCGTCGACATGTGGCGGGACTACCTGTAACTATGCAGGCGATGGCATGTGGCGGGACTACCTGCAACTGTCAGGCGTTGGGTGTAGTTGCGGCCATTATTGCACAAAGAAATGCCGCCATCCTTGCCTTGGCTTCGCCCATCAACGAAAGCCGGATCGGGTGAGAGAGAGGGGTGGTCGGCGGCCGAGGCAAGACAGCCCCCTCTCTCCCCGCGGCCTGCAGGGCGGCAGAAGAGAAGAGATGGAGAGGCCCTTGCCATTCTCTGGATCGCCTGCCCAACATCATCTCCTTCCGACCGCGGCCAGGCGAGCCCCTCGTGCCTCGAGGCCTCGCCTTCCGGATGGGCGTAACCGCGGACCTGTTGCACTTCGGAAGCTTCCGGAATGGGGGTAGGTACCTATTGAATTGTTTCTATTTCATGTGACCGTTATTTGGGCGTGGCGGGCAATGAGGCAGACATGTTGGGAGCAGGAATAGGCAGTAGAGCCTAGCTACCTCGTGGCTATCTTTGCTGCCAAACTTTTCGCCATTTTATATTTCTTATTACGAACTATTTCTAATGTTTCTTATTTTTAGTGAAGTCAAAAGCTCATCAGGGGGTTACTGACTTAGCCTGATTTCTTTTTATTTTTCTTTCTCTTCCTTAGCGTGTTTCGAGCTAAAGTTTTTCTGTTAGTAGGGAACGGTGATCACTTCATATTTTTATGTGTCCTTTTCACTAGGGGGGTACTTCTGGACGGGCCAGACGAGTTCCCTCCAATAAATGGTCCGGGGTGGAACGAGATTATCGATCAAAAAGGGGAACATATATTCCTTCATTAGGGTATCATCCTGGACAGACCGAGCGATGTACTTCCACTTACTAGGGTAGCCTCCTGGACGGACCAGATGGTCTACTTCCACTAAATGGCCCATGAGCGGGGAGCATATGTCCTCCATAAGGGTAGTCTCCTGGGCGGACCATGCGAGCTACCCCCCAAATAACCAAACAGTGGGGAGTGGGTAGGACTGACGAATTCACAAAGGGGCATAACCTACCCTTTACTACTTGCAAAGACTAGATAGAATATTTCTACTCCACGTTGTTTGCAGGCAGAAAATACCTCAAACGAAACAATTCCTGGAACAACAATGTCCAGGCAACCAACCAATCAGTGGGGAGAAAAACAGGCATGACGGATTACAACGGGGACAAACGTCTGCATTACCTGCCCTTCGCTATCCAGAAAGGAAGACGGAATATTTCTACTCGTCTCAGTTTGTAGACAGGGAAGATCTCAAAGAGCAACAATCGATTATTAATCGATTTCAAACAATCCAGTGGGGAGAAAAGTAGGCATGACGAATTACAACAGGGACAAAAGTCTGCATTACCTACCCTTCTCTATCTGCAAAGAGGGACGACGTTCCTATTCGCCGCTGTTTGCAAACAGAGAATGTCTCGTTCTCAAAAGAGAACCAATATGTCAAGTAGCATTCAAAGCTAAATGAACCAATACCAACAATATCAGTATACAAATACCGATTTCAATACAAACAATCAATCAATCAATCAGGTGGATAGAACCACCCTACCAATCAGGCGTAAAAACACCCTACTTAATCTTACCCGGACCGGACCATACGGACAGTTCTTCGACTTCCTCCTCCAGCGCCCGATCGTTCTCTTACTCCATGTAGCATTCCTGTGGGATTCCAGTCAGGACAATAGGTCACTCAAGAGAGGTCCATTCAGAATTGGTGAAGTTCTTTCGATCGGCAGCCGGGCTAGGGCCCTCTCAAGGCAGGTATACTCCGATCATTTTAGATGTTCACTTCTTCGTCTGGATCTCTCTTACCGAACCTTATGTCACTGATGGGCCCCACGTTGGGCGCCAATTGTGGAACATGAGCCCATAATTCTATCGATGCCCAGGCCGCTGGCGCAAACCGCCTCTTAGTTCCCATGTTGAATAATTACCAAATAAAGAGACGGGCGCTGGAAGCAGGAATCAAGAACAGAGTTTAATTCTCATGAGGAGAGCCAGTCATTTCGCACACAAAACACAGTGTCTTTCGGGAGGTGCTCTAACAAGTGAGCTGAGACTCTTGCTTTTATACCTTACAAAACACTTGATAGTACAATCAGGACAGTATGACGCAAAAGAAAGACATCCCTATAATCCTCGTGTCAATCCTACCCCACATATGTTCACAATGGGGACCCTTGACCTGCTGATAAGAGGGGAGGGCAATCACGCAGCTGAGTGTTCCGTAGGATGTGTACGCCTGATCATAGCCCCGGGGGTGGGGTGGCTAGGATCAATAGTGGATCCTTTGAAGAGGAGTGACTTCATACAATAAGGGCAGTAAATGGTATCTCCTGGCTTAGGCGATGGCCTCGGACATGTGTGGTCAGCCGGACTCGGGGGAAGGGGTCATCAAAGGAGTGGTATTCATGCCGCGTGGACAATCGGGCGCGGAGGGAAGGCTCGTCAACAGAGGGGTATTCATGGAAGGAAAGGAGGTGTTGGTCAGGCGCGGCCGTGACTCTCAAGGACAGGGCCTTGCAGAAGAAGAAGGTTTATGACTTGCCCATGTGAGGAGAAGGGAGGGGTAGCCAGGGTGGACACAGGGACGGAGTCACACAGAGAGAGAGAGAGATCTGATGACCCGTACATGAGAGAGCGGGGGCAGTCAGGTGCAGCTGGGGAGGGCTACGTCAGCCAAGGCGAAGGATGCCTCTTCAAGAGGGAATGGGGGGGGGGTTTGTGCGGGTCAAGCAGGAGAGTTGCCTTTCACAGCAGGGTCCCGCAGAGGGAGAGGGTTTCATGGTCTATGCATGAGAGAGGGGGTTTAAGATACGCGCAGGAGGGAAGCCGGGGATTCCAATGGGTAAAAGGCCATGGTGCCTAGAATGGCTGTACATATGTATATACTCTTACTGGCAGAGTGATACGGTCAATAGTTTACGGTATTCATGGTGCTCACAGGGAGAGGAGTGGGAGAAGAAGGGAAATGAATGCTGTTTATGTACATCAATTTCTTCAACTTTCACAGGGAGGGGCAGTGGGAGGCCGAGGAGGGCGGAGGAAAATGCTTTTCAAAAGCATCTGCACGTTCCTACAAACCTGCTGAAAACCCATACCAGGAATGGGGCTCGAACCCATGCGGACAAATGTCCATTGGATCTTAAGTCCAACGCCTTAACCACTCGGCCACCCTGGTGAGACCCAAGGATTTACTTTCTTCAACTACCTTTTTATGCTTGCTGCTGTAGCACCAGCTGTCCAGCAAGAGGTGATTGCAGAGTTAAAAGGCTTTTGCAGGAGGTTAAAAGTAATTGCTTATAACAAACACACTGTGTGACACATAACTTTCTCCCACTCGGACTTTACCGTTAATTTTTATATTGGAGTTAGCTTAGTCACAATAAGGGGGTGAGCAAGGCAGGCACACTAGAGCATCTACTCCCTGGTGGTCTAGTGGCTAGGATTCGGCGCTTTCACTGCCGCGGCCTGGGTTCGATTCCCGGTCAGGGAAGATCCCTCTAAAGCATAGATTGCTTAATTTGTCTGTGTATCTTTTTTAAAAGAAGGTCTTTAAAAAGGCACCCCTCCCAATAGATGAAAGCGGAGGAATGGGGCTTGTTCTCCTGTGCCCCAGGTTGCTTTGCCCCCATTGACCTAAGCCACCTTTGTGCGCACGCAGTCCCCCACCCAGTCAGGTGCTCTATGTTGGCGTGAAGTGCAGTACCAGCTCAACAGAAAGGTAAATTGCTGGAAAACCCTGCTGTGATGCATACATCTACTTTGGAGCACTCTTCTCCTTTCCACTCTTGAATCGCTTAAGCGCAATGTATTCTTCCAGCAAGCTGAATAACGAGATAGGTGAGAGAAGGTGTACCAGCTGTCTGTGCGCCATCAGCAGCCACTGGGTGTCCCTCTTGTGTTTTCCCGGGGATCCTGATTGTGCAGGAATTCATCGGTTCAGTAGCAAGGGGGAGAGGATGGCCTGTGCCTGGAAGTGACAGGCAGTCTGGTGGCATCATGAGGATTAAGTTCCGATTCATATTTGCTGTAGAATAAAATATGTTTTCAGCCCCCATGAGCTTTGTCACTCGGAGAGCAGTGTATGAACTTTTGCTGCACGGCTCTGGGCTCCCTGGTGGTCTAGTGGTTAGGATTCGGCGCTCTCACCGCCGCGGCCCGGGTTCGATTCCCGGTCAGGGAAAAGTCCCTCTTCTGACCTTGAAAGCTTTTCCTTCCCGTAGGTCAGGGCGTCTCAAAATGAAGTTGCTTTTCTGACTCACAATTTGCCTAGCATGACGCAGTATCGCTCAAAATATGATTTTCGCAAGGTTCCTTTAGAGCTGCTTCCCATGGTGGGAGGCAAGGCTCTTGAGCAAGTGAGATCCTGTATTCCGAGGCGCGCTTCCTTTTGTAGGCTTCTGACCCCATGGCCTGTGGCAGGTAGTCCTCCTTTGACTGGGCCGCAGGCTTTGTCTCCAAATGGCGTCCTGGACCCACTGCAACCCACCTGTTTGCTAAAACGGAAGTCTGCCTCTGGGTAAGAAAAAGCTGAGCTGCACGTACGGAAAGCGGCAGAGGCCAGAGGCGGGGAGGGTGTGGCAAGGGCTGCCTGATTTGCATAGTGACCTGTTGCATCTTGGGAATGTACAGGCTTTGGAGCTTAACAGGTACTGCAGGTGTCTGCCTGGCCTGAGAGATGCCTGTCTGGTGCTCCCTTCAGGACGCACAGGCCTTCCATTCGAGCATGGAGGGTGAGGGACATGGGTCACCCTCATATACAGGGGTGTGGGCATGGGCAGGATAGGTTGTGGGGGACCCGTCAAGGAATTGCCCGTTCGGAAGGCGAGAGGAGGCGGGGCAGGAAACTCTGCTCAATTTCTTTCCCAGAGGCCTGTGGAGAACCCTTTGCACGTTTGAGCCAGCCGGGCCTGCATCAGCAGATCCTGCTCCACTGGGAAGGGAGAGCCTGTAGGCGTAAATCAAAAAAAGGGGAGAAATCTGCAAATTCTAGCGGCAGACCCATGTTGCCCAGGAAGCAATCAGTTTCTCCTACTCCCTATAGTGGAAAAAGACATAGGAGGTGTATTTCTCTAGGCAGGGGCTCTGTGTAGATGGCACTTCATTGCTCTGGGAAGCATCCATGCTGGTAGAAGAGTAGCAGCAGACTCCACACCTGAGGCTTGAATGGGGACCGTTGGGGAGGGGCAGTGGGAGGCCGAGGAGGGAGGAGGAAAATGCTTTTCAAAAGCATCTGCACGTTCCTACAAACCTGCTGAAAACCCATACCAGGAATGGGGCTCAAACCCATGCGGACAAACGTCCATTGGATCTTAAGTCCAACGCCTTAACCACTCGGCCACCCTGGTGAGACCCAAGGATTTACTTTCTTCAAATACCTTTTTATGCTTGCTGCTGTAGCACCAGCTGTCCAGCAAGAGGTGATTGCAGAGTTAAAAGGCTTTTGCAGGAGGTTAAAAGTAATTGCTTATAACAAACACACTGTGTGACACCTAACTTTCTCCCACTCGGACTTTACCGTTAATTTTTATATTGGAGTTAGCTTAGTCACAATAAGGGGGTGAGCAAGGCAGGCACACTAGAGCATCTACTCCCTTGTGGTCTAGTGGCTAGGATTCGGAGCTTTCACCGCCGCGGCCCGGGTTCGATTCCCGGTCAGGGAAGATCCCTCTAAAGCATAGATTGCTTAATTTGTCTGTGTATCTTTTTTAAAAGAAGGTCTTTAAAAAGGCACCCCTCTCAATAGATGAAAGCGGAGGAATGGGGCTTGTTCTCCTGTGCCCCAGGTTGCTTTGCCCCCATTGACCTAAGCCACCTTTGTGCGCACGCAGTCCCCCACCCAGTCAGGTGCTCTATGTTGGCGTGAAGTGCAGTACCAGCTCAACAGAAAGGTAAATTGCTGGAAAACCCTGCTGTGATGCATACATCTACTTTGGAGCACTCTTCTCCTTTGCACTCTTGAATCGCTTAAGCGCAATGTATTCTTCCAGCAAGCTGAATAACGAGATAGGTGAGAGAAGGTGTACCAGCTGTCTGTGCGCCATCAGCAGCCACTAGGTGTCCCTCTTGTGTTTTCCCGGGGATCCTGATTGTGCAGGAATTCATCGGTTCAGTAGCAAGGGGGAGAGGATGGCCTGTGCCTGGAAGTGACAGGCAGTCTGGTGGCATCATGAGGATTAAGTTCCGATTCATATTTGCTGTAGAATAAAATATGTTTTCAGCCCCCATGCGCTTTGTCACTCGGAGAGCAGTGTATGAACTTTTGCTGCACGGCTCTGGGCTCCCTGGTGGTCTAGTGGTTAGGATTCGGCGCTCTCACCGCCGCGGCCTGGGTTCGATTCCCAGTCAGGGAAAAGTCCCTCTTCTGACCTTGAAAGCTTTTCCTTCCCGTAGGTCAGGGCTTCTCAAAATGAAGTTGCTTTTCTGACTCACAATTTGCCTAGCATGACGCAGTATCGCTCAAAATATGATTTTCGCAAGGTTCCTTTAGAGCTGCTTCCCACGGTGGGAGGCAAGGCTCTTGAGCAAGTGAGATCCTGTATTCCGAGGCGCGCTTCCTTTTGTAGGCTTCTGACCCCATGGCCTGTGGCAGGTAGTCCTCCTTTGACTGGGCCGCAGACTTTGTCTCCAAATGGCGTCCTGAACCCACTCCAACCCACCTGTTTGCTAAAACGGAAGTCTGCCTCTGGGTAAGAAAAAGCTGAGCTGCACGTACGGAAAGCGGCAGAGGCCAGAGGCGGGGAGGGTGTGGCAAGGGCTGCCTGATTTGCATAGTGACCTGTTGCATCTTGGGAATGTACAGGCTTTGGAGCTTAACAGGTTCTGCAGGTGTCTGCCTGGCCTGAGAGATGCCTGTCTGGTGCTCCCCTCAGGACACACAGGCCTTCCATTCGAGCATGGAGGGTGAGGGACATGGGTCACCCTCATATACAGGGGTGTGGGCATGGGCAGGATAGGTTGTGGGGGACCCGTCAGGGCATTGCCCGTTCAGAAGGCGAGAGGAGGCGGGGCAGGAAACTCTGCTCAATTTCTTTCCCAGAGGCCTGTGGAGAACCCTTTGCACGTTTGAGCCAGCCGGGCCTGCATCAGCAGATCCTGCTCCACTGGGAAGGGAGAGCCTGTAGGCGTAAATCAAAAAAAGGGGAGAAATCTGCAAATTCTAGTGGCAGACCCATGTTGCCCAGGAAGCAATCAGTTTCTCCTGCTCCCTATAGTGGAAAAAGACATAGGAGGTGTATTTCTCTAGGCAGGGGCTCTGTGTAGATGGCACTTCATTGCTCTGGGAAGCATCCATGCTGGTAGAAGAGTAGCAGCAGACTCCACACCTGAGGCTTGAATGGGGACCGTTGGGGAGGGGCAGTGGGAGGCCGAGGAGGGCGGAGGAAAATGCTTTTCAAAAGCATCTGCACGTTCCTACAAACCTGCTGAAAACCCATACCAGGAATGGGGCTCGAACCCATGCGGACAAACGTCCATTGGATCTTAAGTCCAACGCCTTAACCACTCAGCCACCCTGGTGAGACCCAAGGATTCACTTTCTTCAACTCCCTTTTTATGCTTGCTGCTGTAGCACCGGCTGTCCAGCAAGAGGTGATTGCAGAGTTAAAAGGCTTTTGCAGGAGGTTAAAAGTAATTGCTTATAACAAACACACTGTGTGACACCTAACTTTCTCCCACTCGGACTTTACCGTTAATTTTTATATTGGAGTTAGCTTAGTCACAATAAGGGGGTGAACAAGGCAGGCACACTAGAGCATCTCCTCCCTGGTGGTCTAGTGGCTAGGATTCGGCGCTTTCACCGCCGCGGCCCGGGTTCGATTCCCGGTCAGGGAAGATCCCTCTAAAGCATAGATTGCTTAATTTGTCTGTGTATCTTTTTTAAAAGAACGTCTTTAAAAAGGCACCCCTCCCAATAGATGAAAGCGGAGGAATAGGGCTTGTTCTCCTGTGCCCCAGGTTGCTTTGCCCCCATTGACCTAAGCCACCTTTGTGCGCACGCAGTCCCCCACCCAGTCAGGTGCTCTATGTTGGCGTGAAGTGCAGTACCAGCTCAACAGAAAGGTAAATTGCTGGAAAACCCTGCTGTGATGCATACATCTACTTTGGAGCACTCTTCTCCTTTGCACTCTTGAATCGCTTAAGCGCAATGTATTCTTCCAGCAAGCTGAATAACGAGATAGGTGAGAGAAGGTGTACCAGCTGTCTGTGCGCCATCAGCAGCCACTAGGTGTCCCTCTTGTGTTTTCCCGGGGATCCTGATTGTGCAGGAATTCATCGGTTCAGTAGCAAGGGGGAGAGGATGGCCTGTGCCTGGAAGTGACAGGCAGTCTGGTGGCATCATGAGGATTAAGTTCTGATTCATATTTGCTGTAGAATAAAATATGTTTTCAGCCCCCATGAGCTTTGTCACTCGGAGAGCAGTGTATGAACTTTTGCTGCACGGCTCTGGGCTCCCTGGTGGTCTAGTGGTTAGGATTCGGCGCTCTCACCGCCGTGGCCCGGGTTCGATTCCCGGTCAGGGAAAAGTCCCTCTTCTGGCCTTGAAAGCTTTTCCTTCCCGTAGGTCAGGGCTTCTCAAAATGAAGTTGCTTTTCTGACTCACAATTTGCCTAGCATGACGCAGTATCGCTCAAAATATGATTTTCGCAAGGTTCCTTTAGAGCTGCTTTCCATGGTGGGAGGCAAGGCTCTTGAGCAAGTGAGATCCTGTATTCCGAGGCGCGCTTCCTTTTGTAGGCTTCTGACCCCATGGCCTGTGGCAGGTAGTCCTCCTTTGACTGGGCCGCAGGCTTTGTCTCCAAATGGCGTCCTGGACCCACTGCAACCCACCTGTTTGCTAAAACGGAAGTCTGCCTCTGGGTAAGAAAAAGCTGAGCTGCACGTACGGAAAGCGGCAGAGGCCAGAGGCGGGGAGGGTGTGGCAAGGGCTGCCTGATTTGCATAGTGACCTGTTGCATCTTGGGAATGTACAGGCTTTGGAGCTTAACAGGTACTGCAGGTGTCTGCCTGGCCTGAGAGATGCCTGTCTGGTGCTCCCCTCAGGACGCACAGGCCTTCCATTCGAGCATGGAGGGTGAGGGACATGGGTCACCCTCATATACAGGGGTGTGGGCATGGGCAGGATAGGTTGTGGGGGACCCGTCAGGGCATTGCCCGTTCGGAAGGCGAGAGGAGGCGGGGCAGGAAACTCTGCTCAATTTCTTTCCCAGAGGCCTGTGGAGAACCCTTTGCACGTTTGAGCCAGCCGGGCCTGCATCAGCAGATCCTGCTCCACTGGGAAGGGAGAGCCTGTAGGCGTAAATCAAAAAAAGGGGAGAAATCTGCAAATTCTAGCGGCAGACCCATGTTGCCCAGGAAGCAATCAGTTTCTCCTGCTCCCTATAGTGGAAAAAGACATAGGAGGTGTATTTCTCTAGGCAGGGGCTCTGTGTAGATGGCAGTTCATTGCTCTGGGAAGCATCCATGCTGGTAGAAGAGTAGCAGCAGACTCCACACCTGAGGCTTGAATGGGGACCGTTGGGGAGGGGCAGTGGGAGGCCGAGGAGGGCGGAGGAAAATGCTTTTCAAAAGCATCTGCACGTTCCTACAAACCTGCTGAAAACCCATACCAGGAATGGGGCTCGAACCCATGCGGACAAATGTCCATTGGATCTTAAGTCCAATGCCTTAACCACTCGGCCACCCTGGTGAAACCCAAGGATTTACTTTCTTCAACTACCTTTTTATGCTTGCTGCTGTAGCACCAGCTGTCCAGCAAGAGGTGATTGCAGAGTTAAAAGGCTTTTGCAGGAGGTTAAAAGTAATTGCTTATAACAAACACACTGTGTGACACCTAACTTTCTCCCACTCGGACTTTACCGTTAATTTTTATATTGGAGTTAGCTTAGTCACAATAAGGAGGTGAGCAAGGCAGGCACACTACAGCATCTACTCCCTGGTGGTCTAGTGGCTAGGATTCGGCACTTTCACCGCCGCGGCCCGGGTTCGATTCCCGGTCAGGGAAGATCCCTCTAAAGCATAGATTGCTTAATTTGTCTGTGTATCTTTTTTAAAAGAAGGTCTTTAAAAAGGCACCGCTCCCAATAGATGAAAGCGGAGGAATGGGGCTTGTTCTCCTGTGCCCCAGGTTACTTTGCCCCCATTGACCTAAGCCACCTTTGTGCGCACGCAGTCCCCCACCCAGTCAGGTGCTCTATGTTGGCGTGAAGTGCAGTACCAGCTCAACAGAAAGGTAAATTGCTGGAAAACCCTGCTGTGATGCATACATCTACTTTGGAGCACTCTTCTCCTTTGCACTCTTGAATCGCTTAAGCGCAATGTATTCTTCCAGCAAGCTGAATAACGAGATAGGTGAGAGAAGGTGTACCAGCTGTCTGTGCGCCATCAGCAGCCACTAGGTGTCCCTCTTGTGTTTTCCCGGGGATCCTGATTGTGCAGGAATTCATCGGTTCAGTAGCAAGGGGGAGAGGATGGCCTGTGCCTGGAAGTGAAAGGCAGTCTGGTGGCATCATGAGGATTAAGTTCCGATTCATATTTGCTGTAGAATAAAATATGTTTTCAGCCCCCATGAGCTTTGTCACTCGGAGAGCAGTGTATGAACTTTTGCTGCACGGCTCTGGGCTCCCTGGTGGTCTAGTGGTTAGGATTCGGCGCTCTCACTGCCGCGGCCTGGGTTCGATTCCCAGTCAGGGAAAAGTCCCTCTTCTGACCTTGAAAGCTTTTCCTTCCCGTAGGTCAGGGCTCCTCAAAATGAAGTTGCTTTTCTGACTCACAATTTGCCTAGCATGACGCAGTATCGCTCAAAGTATGATTTTCGCAAGGTTCCTTTAGAGCTGCTTCCCACGGTGGGAGGCAAGGCTCTTGAGCAAGTGAGATCCTGTATTCCGAGGCGCGCTTCCTTTTGTAGGCTTCTGACCCCATGGCCTGTGGCAGGTAGTCCTCCTTTGACTGGGCCGCAGACTTTGTCTCCAAATGGCGTCCTGAACCCACTCCAACCCACCTGTTTGCTAAAACGGAAGTCTGCCTCTGGGTAAGAAAAAGCTGAGCTGCACGTACGGAAAGCGGCAGAGGCCAGAGGCGGGGAGGGTGTGGCAAGGGCTGCCTGATTTGCATAGTGACCTGTTGCATCTTGGGAATGTACAGGCTTTGGAGCTTAACAGGTTCTGCAGGTGTCTGCCTGGCCTGAGAGATGCCTGTCTGGTGCTCCCCTCAGGTCACACAGGCCTTCCATTCGAGCATGGAGGGTGAGGGACATGGGTCACCCTCATATACAGGGGTGTGGGCATGGGCAGGATAGGTTGTGGGGGACCCGTCAGGGCATTGCCCGTTCGGAAGGCGAGAGGAGGCGGGGCAGGAAACTCTGCTCAATTTCTTTCCCAGAGGCCTGTGGAGAACCCTTTGCACGTTTGAGCCAGCCGGGCCTGCATCAGCAGATCCTGCTCCACTGGGAAGGGAGAGCCTGTAGGCGTAAATCAAAAAAAGGGGAGAAATCTGCAAATTCTAGCGGCAGACCCATGTTGCCCAGGAAGCAATCAGTTTCTCCTGCTCCCTATAGTGGAAAAAGACATAGGAGGTGTATTTCTCTAGGCAGGGGCTCTGTGTAGATGGCACTTCATTGCTCTGGGAAGCATCCATGCTGGTAGAAGAGTAGCAGCAGACTCCACACCTGAGGCTTGAATGGGGACCGTTGGGGAGGGGCAGTGGGAGGCCGAGGAGGGCGGAGGAAAATGCTTTTCAAAAGCATCTGCACGTTCCTACAAACCTGCTGAAAACCCATACCAGGAATGGGGCTCGAACCCATGCGGACAAACATCCATTGGATCTTAAGTCCAACGCCTTAACCACTCGGCCACCCTGGTGAGACCCAAGGATTTACTTTCTTCAACTACCTTTTTATGCTTGCTGCTGTAGCACCAGCTGTCCAGCAAGAGGTGATTGCAGAGTTAAAAGGCTTTTGCAGGAGGTTAAAAGTAATTGCTTATAACAAACACACTGTGTGACACCTAACTTTCTCCCACTCGGACTTTACCGTTAATTTTTATATTGGAGTTAGCTTAGTCACAATAAGGGGGTGAGCAAGGCAGGCACACTAGAGCATCTACTCCCTGGTGGTCTAGTGGCTAGGATTCGGCGCTTTCACCGCCGCGGCCCTGGTTCGATTCCCGGTCAGGGAACATCCCTTTAAAGCATAGATTGCTTAATTTGTCTGTGTATCTTTTTTAAAAGAAGGTCTTTAAAAAGGCACCCCTCCCAATAGATGAAAGCGGAGGAATGGGGCTTGTTCTCCTGTGCCCCAGGTTGCTTTGCCCCCATTGACCTAAGCCACCTTTGTGCGCACGCAGTCCCCCACCCAGTCAGGTGCTCTATGTTGGCGTGAAGTGCAGTACCAGCTCAACAGAAAGGTAAATTGCTGGAAAACCCTGCTGTGATGCATACATCTACTTTGGAGCACTCTTCTCCTTTCCACTCTTGAATCGCTTAAGCGCAATGTATTCTTCCAGCAAGCTGAATAACGAGATAGGTGAGAGAAGGTGTACCAGCTGTCTGTGCGCCATCAGCAGCCACTAGGTGTCCCTCTTGTGTTTTCCCGGGGATCCTGATTGTGCAGGAATTCATCGGTTCAGTAGCATGGGGGAGAGGATGGCCTGTGCCTGGAAGTGACAGGCAGTCTGGTGGCATCATGAGGATTAAGTTCCGATTCATATTTGCTGTAGAATAAAATATGTTTTCAGCCCCCATGAGCTTTGTCACTCGGAGAGCAGTGTATGAACTTTTGCTGCACGGCTCTGGGCTCCCTGGTGGTCTAGTGGTTAGGATTCGGCGCTCTCACCGCCGCGGCCCGGGTACGATTCCCGGTCAGGGAAAAGTCCCTCTTCTGACCTTGAAAGCTTTTCCTTCCCGTAGGTCAGGGCGTCTCAAAATGAAGTTGCTTTTCTGACTCACAATTTGCCTAGCATGACGCAGTATCGCTCAAAATATGATTTTAGCAAGGTTCCTTTAGAGCTGCTTCCCATGGTGGGAGGCAAGGCTCTTGAGCAAGTGAGATCCTGTATTCCGAGGCGCGCTTCCTTTTGTAGGCTTCTGACCCCATGGCCTGTGGCAGGTAGTCCTCCTTTGACTGGGCCGCAGGCTTTGTCTCCAAATGGCGTCCTGGACCCACTGCAACCCACCTGTTTGCTAAAACGGAAGTCTGCCTCTGGGTAAGAAAAAGCTGAGCTGCACGTACGGAAAGCGGCAGAGGCCAGAGGCGGGGAGGGTGTGGCAAGGGCTGCCTGATTTGCATAGTGACCTGTTGCATCTTGGGAATGTACAGGCTTTGGAGCTTAACAGGTACTGCAGGTGTCTACCTGGCCTGAGAGATGCCTGTCTGGTGCTCCCCTCAGGACACACAGGCCTTCCATTCGAGCATGGAGGGTGAGGGACATGGGTCACCCTCATATACAGGGGTGTGGGCATGGGCAGGATAGGTTGTGGGGGACCCGTCAGGGCATTGCCCGTTCGGAAGGCGAGAGGAGGCGGGGCAGGAAACTCTGCTCAATTTCTTTCCCAGAGGCCTGTGGAGAACCCTTTGCACGTTTGAGCCAGCCGGGCCTGCATCAGCAGATCCTGCTCCACTGGGAAGGGAGAGCCTGTAGGCGTAAATCAAAAAAAGGGGAGAAATCTGCAAATTCTAGCGGCAGACCCATGTTGCCCAGGAAGCAATCAGTTTCTCCTACTCCCTATAGTGGAAAAAGACATAGGAGGTGTATTTCTCTAGGCAGGGGCTCTGTGTAGATGGCACTTCATTGCTCTGGGAAGCATCCATGCTGGTAGAAGAGTAGCAGCAGACTCCACACCTGAGGCTTGAATGGGGACCGTTGGGGAGGGGCAGTGGGAGGCCGAGGAGGGCGGAGGAAAATGCTTTTCAAAAGCATCTGCACGTTCCTACAAACCTGCTGAAAACCCATACCAGGAATGGGGCTCGAACCCATGCGGACAAACGTCCATTGGATCTTAAGTCCAACGCCTTAACCACTCGGCCACCCTGGTGAGACCCAAGGATTTACTTTCTTCAACTACCTTTTTATGCTTGCTGCTGTAGCACCAGCTGTCCAGCAAGAGGTGATTGCAGAGTTAAAAGGCTTTTGCAGGAGGTTAAAAGTAATTGCTTATAACAAACACACTGTGTGACACCTAACTTTCTCCCACTCGGACTTTACCGTTAATTTTTATATTGGAGTTAGCTTAGTCACAATAAGGGGGTGAGCAAGGCAGGCACACTAGAGCATCTACTCCCTGGTGGTCTAGTGGCTAGGATTCGGCGCTTTCACCGCCGCGGCCCGGGTTCGATTCCCGGTCAGGGAAGATCCCTCTAAAGCATAGATTGCTTAATTTGTCTGTGTATCTTTTTTAAAAGAAGGTCTTTAAAAAGGCACCGCTCCCAATAGATGAAAGCGGAGGAATGGGGCTTGTTCTCCTGTGCCCCAGGTTACTTTGCCCCCATTGACCTAAGCCACCTTTGTGCGCACGCAGTCCCCCACCCAGTCAGGTGCTCTATGTTGGCGTGAAGTGCAGTACCAGCTCAACAGAAAGGTAAATTGCTGGAAAACCCTGCTGTGATGCATACATCTACTTTGGAGCACTCTTCTCCTTTGCACTCTTGAATCGCTTAAGCGCAATGTATTCTTCCAGCAAGCTGAATAACGAGATAGGTGAGAGAAGGTGTACCAGCTGTCTGTGCGCCATCAGCAGCCACTAGGTGTCCCTCTTGTGTTTTCCCGGGGATCCTGATTGTGCAGGAATTCATCGGTTCAGTAGCAAGGGGGAGAGGATGGCCTGTGCCTGGAAGTGAAAGGCAGTCTGGTGGCATCATGAGGATTAAGTTCCGATTCATATTTGCTGTAGAATAAAATATGTTTTCAGCCCCCATGAGCTTTGTCACTCGGAGAGCAGTGTATGAACTTTTGCTGCACGGCTCTGGGCTCCCTGGTGGTCTAGTGGTTAGGATTCGGCGCTCTCACTGCCGCGGCCTGGGTTCGATTCCCAGTCAGGGAAAAGTCCCTCTTCTGACCTTGAAAGCTTTTCCTTCCCGTAGGTCAGGGCTCCTCAAAATGAAGTTGCTTTTCTGACTCACAATTTGCCTAGCATGACGCAGTATCGCTCAAAGTATGATTTTCGCAAGGTTCCTTTAGAGCTGCTTCCCACGGTGGGAGGCAAGGCTCTTGAGCAAGTGAGATCCTGTATTCCGAGGCGCGCTTCCTTTTGTAGGCTTCTGACCCCATGGCCTGTGGCAGGTAGTCCTCCTTTGACTGGGCCGCAGACTTTGTCTCCAAATGGCGTCCTGAACCCACTCCAACCCACCTGTTTGCTAAAACGGAAGTCTGCCTCTGGGTAAGAAAAAGCTGAGCTGCACGTACGGAAAGCGGCAGAGGCCAGAGGCGGGGAGGGTGTGGCAAGGGCTGCCTGATTTGCATAGTGACCTGTTGCATCTTGGGAATGTACAGGCTTTGGAGCTTAACAGGTTCTGCAGGTGTCTGCCTGGCCTGAGAGATGCCTGTCTGGTGCTCCCCTCAGGTCACACAGGCCTTCCATTCGAGCATGGAGGGTGAGGGACATGGGTCACCCTCATATACAGGGGTGTGGGCATGGGCAGGATAGGTTGTGGGGGACCCGTCAGGGCATTGCCCGTTCGGAAGGCGAGAGGAGGCGGGGCAGGAAACTCTGCTCAATTTCTTTCCCAGAGGCCTGTGGAGAACCCTTTGCACGTTTGAGCCAGCCGGGCCTGCATCAGCAGATCCTGCTCCACTGGGAAGGGAGAGCCTGTAGGCGTAAATCAAAAAAAGGGGAGAAATCTGCAAATTCTAGCGGCAGACCCATGTTGCCCAGGAAGCAATCAGTTTCTCCTGCTCCCTATAGTGGAAAAAGACATAGGAGGTGTATTTCTCTAGGCAGGGGCTCTGTGTAGATGGCACTTCATTGCTCTGGGAAGCATCCATGCTGGTAGAAGAGTAGCAGCAGACTCCACACCTGAGGCTTGAATGGGGACCGTTGGGGAGGGGCAGTGGGAGGCCGAGGAGGGCGGAGGAAAATGCTTTTCAAAAGCATCTGCACGTTCCTACAAACCTGCTGAAAACCCATACCAGGAATGGGGCTCGAACCCATGCGGACAAACATCCATTGGATCTTAAGTCCAACGCCTTAACCACTCGGCCACCCTGGTGAGACCCAAGGATTTACTTTCTTCAACTACCTTTTTATGCTTGCTGCTGTAGCACCAGCTGTCCAGCAAGAGGTGATTGCAGAGTTAAAAGGCTTTTGCAGGAGGTTAAAAGTAATTGCTTATAACAAACACACTGTGTGACACCTAACTTTCTCCCACTCGGACTTTACCGTTAATTTTTATATTGGAGTTAGCTTAGTCACAATAAGGGGGTGAGCAAGGCAGGCACACTAGAGCATCTACTCCCTGGTGGTCTAGTGGCTAGGATTCGGCGCTTTCACCGCCGCGGCCCTGGTTCGATTCCCGGTCAGGGAACATCCCTTTAAAGCATAGATTGCTTAATTTGTCTGTGTATCTTTTTTAAAAGAAGGTCTTTAAAAAGGCACCCCTCCCAATAGATGAAAGCGGAGGAATGGGGCTTGTTCTCCTGTGCCCCAGGTTGCTTTGCCCCCATTGACCTAAGCCACCTTTGTGCGCACGCAGTCCCCCACCCAGTCAGGTGCTCTATGTTGGCGTGAAGTGCAGTACCAGCTCAACAGAAAGGTAAATTGCTGGAAAACCCTGCTGTGATGCATACATCTACTTTGGAGCACTCTTCTCCTTTCCACTCTTGAATCGCTTAAGCGCAATGTATTCTTCCAGCAAGCTGAATAACGAGATAGGTGAGAGAAGGTGTACCAGCTGTCTGTGCGCCATCAGCAGCCACTAGGTGTCCCTCTTGTGTTTTCCCGGGGATCCTGATTGTGCAGGAATTCATCGGTTCAGTAGCATGGGGGAGAGGATGGCCTGTGCCTGGAAGTGACAGGCAGTCTGGTGGCATCATGAGGATTAAGTTCCGATTCATATTTGCTGTAGAATAAAATATGTTTTCAGCCCCCATGAGCTTTGTCACTCGGAGAGCAGTGTATGAACTTTTGCTGCACGGCTCTGGGCTCCCTGGTGGTCTAGTGGTTAGGATTCGGCGCTCTCACCGCCGCGGCCCGGGTACGATTCCCGGTCAGGGAAAAGTCCCTCTTCTGACCTTGAAAGCTTTTCCTTCCCGTAGGTCAGGGCGTCTCAAAATGAAGTTGCTTTTCTGACTCACAATTTGCCTAGCATGACGCAGTATCGCTCAAAATATGATTTTAGCAAGGTTCCTTTAGAGCTGCTTCCCATGGTGGGAGGCAAGGCTCTTGAGCAAGTGAGATCCTGTATTCCGAGGCGCGCTTCCTTTTGTAGGCTTCTGACCCCATGGCCTGTGGCAGGTAGTCCTCCTTTGACTGGGCCGCAGGCTTTGTCTCCAAATGGCGTCCTGGACCCACTGCAACCCACCTGTTTGCTAAAACGGAAGTCTGCCTCTGGGTAAGAAAAAGCTGAGCTGCACGTACGGAAAGCGGCAGAGGCCAGAGGCGGGGAGGGTGTGGCAAGGGCTGCCTGATTTGCATAGTGACCTGTTGCATCTTGGGAATGTACAGGCTTTGGAGCTTAACAGGTACTGCAGGTGTCTACCTGGCCTGAGAGATGCCTGTCTGGTGCTCCCCTCAGGACACACAGGCCTTCCATTCGAGCATGGAGGGTGAGGGACATCGGTCACCCTCATATACAGGGGTGTGGGCATGGGCAGGATAGGTTGTGGGGGACCCGTCAGGGCATTGCCCGTTCGGAAGGCGAGAGGAGGCGGGGCAGGAAACTCTGCTCAATTTCTTTCCCAGAGGCCTGTGGAGAACCCTTTGCACGTTTGAGCCAGCCGGGCCTGCATCAGCAGATCCTGCTCCACTGGGAAGGGAGAGCCTGTAGGCGTAAATCAAAAAAAGGGGAGAAATCTGCAAATTCTAGCGGCAGACCCATGTTGCCCAGGAAGCAATCAGTTTCTCCTACTCCCTATAGTGGAAAAAGACATAGGAGGTGTATTTCTCTAGGCAGGGGCTCTGTGTAGATGGCACTTCATTGCTCTGGGAAGCATCCATGCTGGTAGAAGAGTAGCAGCAGACTCCACACCTGAGGCTTGAATGGGGACCGTTGGGGAGGGGCAGTGGGAGGCCGAGGAGGGCGGAGGAAAATGCTTTTCAAAAGCATCTGCACGTTCCTACAAACCTGCTGAAAACCCATACCAGGAATGGGGCTCGAACCCATGCGGACAAACGTCCATTGGATCTTAAGTCCAACGCCTTAACCACTCGGCCACCCTGGTGAGACCCAAGGATTTACTTTCTTCAACTACCTTTTTATGCTTGCTGCTGTAGCACCAGCTGTCCAGCAAGAGGTGATTGCAGAGTTAAAAGGCTTTTGCAGGAGGTTAAAAGTAATTGCTTATAACAAACACACTGTGTGACACCTAACTTTCTCCCACTCGGACTTTACCGTTAATTTTTATATTGGAGTTAGCTTAGTCACAATAAGGGGGTGAGCAAGGCAGGCACACTAGAGCATCTACTCCCTGGTGGTCTAGTGGCTAGGATTCGGCGCTTTCACCGCCGCGGCCCGGGTTCGATTCCCGGTCAGGGAAGATCCCTCTAAAGCATAGATTGCTTAATTTGTCTGTGTATCTTTTTTAAAAGAAGGTCTTTAAAAAGGCACCCCTCCCAATAGATGAAAGCGGAGGAATGGGGCTTGTTCTCCTGTGCCCCAGGTTGCTTTGCCCCCATTGACCTAAGCCACCTTTGTGCGCACGCAGTCCCCCACCCAGTCAGGTGCTCTATGTTGGCGTGAAGTGCAGTACCAGCTCAACAGAAAGGTAAATTGCTGGAAAACCCTGCTGTGATGCATACGTCTACTTTGGAGCACTCTTCTCCTTTGCACTCTTGAATCGCTTAAGCGCAATGTATTCTTCCAGCAAGCTGAATAACGAGATAGGTGAGAGAAGGTGTACCAGCTGTCTGTGCGCCATCAGCAGCCACTAGGTGTCCCTCTTGTGTTTTCCCGGGGATCCTGATTGTGCAGGAATTCATCGGTTCAGTAGTAAGGGGGAGAGGATGGCCTGTGCCTGGAAGTGACAGGCAGTCTGGTGGCATCATGAGGATTAAGTTCCGATTCATATTTGCTGTAGAATAAAATATGTTTTCAGCCCCCATGCGCTTTGTCACTCGGAGAGCAGTGTATGAACTTTTGCTGCACAGCTCTGGGCTCCCTGGTGGTCTAGTGGTTAGGATTCGGCGCTCTCACCGCCGCGGCCTGGGTTCGATTCCCAGTCAGGGAAAAGTCCCTCTTCTGACCTTGAAAGCTTTTCCTTCCCGTAGGTCAGGGCTTCTCAAAATGAAGTTGCTTTTCTGACTCACAATTTGCCTAGCATGACGCAGTATCGCTCAAAATATGATTTTCGCAAGGTTCCTTTAGAGCTGCTTCCCACGGTGGGAGGCAAGGCTCTTGAGCAAGTGAGATCCCGTATTCCGAGGCGCGCTTCCTTTTGTAGGCTTCTGACCCCATGGCCTGTGGCAGGTAGTCCTCCTTTGACTGGGCCGCTGGCTTTGTCTCCAAATGGCGTCCTGGACCCACTGCAACCCACCTGTTTGCTAAAACGGAAGTCTGCCTCTGGGTAAGAAAAAGCTGAGCTGCACGTACGGAAAGCGGCAGAGGCCAGAGGCGGGGAGGGTGTGGCAAGGGCTGCCTGATTTGCATAGTGACCTGTTGCATCTTGGGAATGTACAGGCTTTGGAGCTTAACAGGTACTGCAGGTGTCTGCCTGGCCTGAGAGATGCCTGTCTGGTGCTCCCCTCAGGACACACAGGCCTTCCATTCGAGCATGGAGGGTGAGGGACATGGGTCACCCTCATATACAGGGGTGTGGGCATGGGCAGGATAGGTTGTGGGGGACCCGTCAGGGCATTGCCCGTTCGGAAGGCGAGAGGAGGCGGGGCAGGAAACTCTGCTCAATTTCTTTCCCAGAGGCCTGTGGAGAACCCTTTGCACGTTTGAGCCAGCCGGGCCTGCATCAGCAGATCCTGCTCCACTGGGAAGGGAGAGCCTGTAGGCGTAAATCAAAAAAAAGGGGAGAAATCTGCAAATTCTAGCGGCAGACCCATGTTGCCCAGGAAGCAATCAGTTTCTCCTGCTCCCTATAGTGGAAAAAGACATAGGAGGTGTATTTCTCTAGGCAGGGGCTCTGTGTAGATGGCAGTTCATTGCTCTGGGAAGCATCCATGCTGGTAGAAGAGTAGCAGCAGACTCCACACCTGAGGCTTGAATGGGGACCGTTGGGGAGGGGCAGTGGGAGGCCGAGGAGGGCGGAGGAAAATGCTTTTCAAAAGCATCTGCACGTTCCTACAAACCTGCTGAAAACCCATACCAGGAATGGGGCTCGAACCCATGCGGACAAACGTCCATTGGATCTTAAGTCCAACGCCTTAACCACTCGGCCACCCTGGTGAGACCAAAGGATTTACTTTCTTCAACTACCTTTTAATGCTTGCTGCTGTAGCACCAGCTGTCCAGCAAGAGGTGATTGCAGAGTTAAAAGGCTTTTGCAGGAGGTTAAAAGTAATTGCTTATAACAAACACACTGTGTGACACCTAACTTTCTCCCACTCGGACTTTACCGTTAATTTTTATATTGGAGTTAGCTTAGTCACAATAAGGGGGTGAGCAAGGCAGGCACACTAGAGCATCTACTCCCTGGTGGTCTAGTGGCTAGGATTCGGCACTTTCACCGCCACGGCCTGGGTTCGATTCCCGGTCAGGGAAGATCCCTCTAAAGCATAGATTGCTTAATTTGTCTGTGTATCTTTTTTAAAAGAAGGTCTTTAAAAAGGCACCCCTCCCAATAGATGAAAGCGGAGGAATGGGGCTTGTTCTCCTGTGCCCCAGGTTGCTTTGCCCCCATTGACCTAAGCCACCTTTGTGCGCACGCAGTCCCCCACCCAGTCAGGTGCTCTATGTTGGCGTGAAGTGCAGTACCAGCTCAACAGAAAGGTAAATTGCTGGAAAACCCTGCTGTGATGCATACATCTACTTTGGAGCACTCTTCTCCTTTCCACTCTTGAATCGCTTAAGCGCAATGTATTCTTCCAGCAAGCTGAATAACGAGATAGGTGAGAGAAGGTGTACCAGCTGTCTGTGCGCCATCAGCAGCCACTAGGTGTCCCTCTTGTGTTTTCCCGGGGATCCTGATTGTGCAGGAATTCATCGGTTCAGTAGCAAGGGGGAGAGGATGGCCTGTGCCTGGAAGTGACAGGCAGTCTGGTGGCATCATGAGGATTAAGTTCCGATTCATATTTGCTGTAGAATAAAATATGTTTTCAGCCCCCATGAGCTTTGTCACTCGGAGAGCAGTGTATGAACTTTTGCTGCACGGCTCTGGGCTCCCTGGTGGTCTAGTGGTTAGGATTCAGCGCTCTCACCGCCGCGGCCCGGGTTCGATTCCCGGTCAGGGAAAAGTCCCTCTTCTGACCTTGAAAGCTTTTCCTTCCCGTAGGTCAGGGCGTCTCAAAATGAAGTTGCTTTTCTGACTCACAATTTGCCTAGCATGACGCAGTATCGCTCAAAATATGATTTTCGCAAGGTTCCTTTAGAGCTGCTTCCCATGGTGGGAGGCAAGGCTCTTGAGCAAGTGAGATCCTGTATTCCGAGGCGCGCTTCCTTTTGTAGGCTTCTGACCCCATGGCCTGTGGCAGGTAGTCCTCCTTTGACTGGGCCGCAGGCTTTGTCTCCAAATGGCGTCCTGGACCCACTGCAACCCACCTGTTTGCTAAAACGGAAGTCTGCCTCTGGGTAAGAAAAAGCTGAGCTGCACGTACGGAAAGCGGCAGAGGCCAGAGGCGGGGAGGGTGTGGCAAGGGCTGCCTGATTTGCATAGTGACCTGTTGCATCTTGGGAATGTACAGGCTTTGGAGCTTAACAGGTACTGCAGGTGTCTGCCTGGCCTGAGAGATGCCTGTCTGGTGCTCCCCTCAGGACACACAGGCCTTCCATTCGAGCATGGAGGGTGAGGGACATGGGTCACCCTCATATACAGGGGTGTGGGCATGGGCAGGATAGGTTGTGGGGGACCCGTCAGGGCATTGCCCGTTCGGAAGGCGAGAGGAGGCGGGGCAGGAAACTCTGCTCAATTTCTTTCCCAGAGGCCTGTGGAGAACCCTTTGCACGTTTGAGCCAGCCGGGCCTGCATCAGCAGATCCTGCTCCACTGGGAAGGGAGAGCCTGTAGGCGTAAATCAAAAAAAGGGGAGAAATCTGCAAATTCTAGCGGCAGACCCATGTTGCCCAGGAAGCAATCAGTTTCTCCTACTCCCTATAGTGGAAAAAGACATAGGAGGTGTATTTCTCTAGGCAGGGGCTCTGTGTAGATGGCACTTCATTGCTCTGGGAAGCATCCATGCTGGTAGAAGAGTAGCAGCAGACTCCACACCTGAGGCTTGAATGGGGACCGTTGGGGAGGGGCAGTGGGAGGCCGAGGAGGGCGGAGGAAAATGCTTTTCAAAAGCATCTGCACGTTCCTACAAACCTGCTGAAAACCCATACCAGGAATGGGGCTCGAACCCATGCGGACAAACGTCCATTGGATCTTAAGTCCAACGCCTTAACCACTCGGCCACCCTGGTGAGACCCAAGGATTTACTTTCTTCAACTACCTTTTTATGCTTGCTGCTGTAGCACCAGCTGTCCAGCAAGAGGTGATTGCAGAGTTAAAAGGCTTTTGGAGGAGGTTAAAAGTAATTGCTTATAACAAACACACTGTGTGACACCTAACTTTCTCCCACTCGGACTTTACCGTTAATTTTTATATTGGAGTTAGCTTAGTCACAATAAGGCGGTGAGCAAGGCAGGCACACTAGAGCATCTACTCCCTGGTGGTCTAGTGGCTAGGATTCGGCGCTTTCACCGCCGCGGCCCGGGTTCGATTCCCGGTCAGGGAAGATCCCTCTAAAGCATAGATTGCTTAATTTGTCTGTGTATCTTTTTTAAAAGAAGGTCTTTAAAAAGGCACCCCTCCCAATAGATGAAAGCGGAGGAATGGGGCTTGTTCTCCTGTGCCCCAGGTTGCTTTGCCCCCATTGACCTAAGCCACCTTTGTGCGCACGCAGTCCCCCACCCAGTCAGGTGCTCTATGTTGGCGTGAAGTGCAGTACCAGCTCAACAGAAAGGTAAATTGCTGGAAAACCCTGCTGTGATGCATACGTCTACTTTGGAGCACTCTTCTCCTTTGCACTCTTGAATCGCTTAAGCGCAATGTATTCTTCCAGCAAGCTGAATAACGAGATAGGTGAGAGAAGGTGTACCAGCTGTCTGTGCGCCATCAGCAGCCACTAGGTGTCCCTCTTGTGTTTTCCCGGGGATCCTGATTGTGCAGGAATTCATCGGTTCAGTAGTAAGGGGGAGAGGATGGCCTGTGCCTGGAAGTGACAGGCAGTCTGGTGGCATCATGAGGATTAAGTTCCGATTCATATTTGCTGTAGAATAAAATATGTTTTCAGCCCCCATGCGCTTTGTCACTCGGAGAGCAGTGTATGAACTTTTGCTGCACAGCTCTGGGCTCCCTGGTGGTCTAGTGGTTAGGATTCGGCGCTCTCACCGCCGCGGCCTGGGTTCGATTCCCAGTCAGGGAAAAGTCCCTCTTCTGACCTTGAAAGCTTTTCCTTCCCGTAGGTCAGGGCTTCTCAAAATGAAGTTGCTTTTCTGACTCACAATTTGCCTAGCATGACGCAGTATCGCTCAAAATATGATTTTCGCAAGGTTCCTTTAGAGCTGCTTCCCATGGTGGGAGGCAAGGCTCTTGAGCAAGTGAGATCCTGTATTCCGAGGCGCGCTTCCTTTTGTAGGCTTCTGACCCCATGGCCTGTGGCAGGTAGTCCTCCTTTGACTGGGCCGCAGGCTTTGTCTCCAAATGGCGTCCTGGACCCACTGCAACCCACCTGTTTGCTAAAACGGAAGTCTGCCTCTGGGTAAGAAAAAGCTGAGCTGCACGTACGGAAAGCGGCAGAGGCCAGAGGCGGGGAGGGTGTGGCAAGGGCTGCCTGATTTGCATAGTGACCTGTTGCATCTTGGGAATGTACAGGCTTTGGAGCTTAACAGGTACTGCAGGTGTCTGCCTGGCCTGAGAGATGCCTGTCTGGTGCTCCCCTCAGGACACACAGGCCTTCCATTCGAGCATGGAGGGTGAGGGACATGGGTCACCCTCATATACAGGGGTGTGGGCATGGGCAGGATAGGTTGTGGGGGACCCGTCAGGGCATTGCCCGTTCGGAAGGCGAGAGGAGGCGGGGCAGGAAACTCTGCTCAATTTCTTTCCCAGAGGCCTGTGGAGAACCCTTTGCACGTTTGAGCCAGCCGGGCCTGCATCAGCAGATCCTGCTCCACTGGGAAGGGAGAGCCTGTAGGCGTAAATCAAAAAAAAGGGGAGAAATCTGCAAATTCTAGCGGCAGACCCATGTTGCCCAGGAAGCAATCAGTTTCTCCTGCTCCCTATAGTGGAAAAAGACATAGGAGGTGTATTTCTCTAGGCAGGGGCTCTGTGTAGATGGCAGTTCATTGCTCTGGGAAGCATCCATGCTGGTAGAAGAGTAGCAGCAGACTCCACACCTGAGGCTTGAATGGGGACCGTTGGGGAGGGGCAGTGGGAGGCCGAGGAGGGCGGAGGAAAATGCTTTTCAAAAGCATCTGCACGTTCCTACAAACCTGCTGAAAACCCATACCAGGAATGGGGCTCGAACCCATGCGGACAAACGTCCATTGGATCTTAAGTCCAACGCCTTAACCACTCGGCCACCCTGGTGAGACCAAAGGATTTACTTTCTTCAACTACCTTTTAATGCTTGCTGCTGTAGCACCAGCTGTCCAGCAAGAGGTGATTGCAGAGTTAAAAGGCTTTTGCAGGAGGTTAAAAGTAATTGCTTATAACAAACACACTGTGTGACACCTAACTTTCTCCCACTCGGACTTTACCGTTAATTTTTATATTGGAGTTAGCTTAGTCACAATAAGGGGGTGAGCAAGGCAGGCACACTAGAGCATCTACTCCCTGGTGGTCTAGTGGCTAGGATTCGGCACTTTCACCGCCACGGCCCGGGTTCGATTCCCGGTCAGGGAAGATCCCTCTAAAGCATAGATTGCTTAATTTGTCTGTGTATCTTTTTTAAAAGAAGGTCTTTAAAAAGGCACCCCTCCCAATAGATGAAAGCGGAGGAATGGGGCTTGTTCTCCTGTGCCCCAGGTTGCTTTGCCCCCATTGACCTAAGCCACCTTTGTGCGCACGCAGTCCCCCACCCAGTCAGGTGCTCTATGTTGGCGTGAAGTGCAGTACCAGCTCAACAGAAAGGTAAATTGCTGGAAAACCCTGCTGTGATGCATACATCTACTTTGGAGCACTCTTCTCCTTTCCACTCTTGAATCGCTTAAGCGCAATGTATTCTTCCAGCAAGCTGAATAACGAGATAGGTGAGAGAAGGTGTACCAGCTGTCTGTGCGCCATCAGCAGCCACTAGGTGTCCCTCTTGTGTTTTCCCGGGGATCCTGATTGTGCAGGAATTCATCGGTTCAGTAGCAAGGGGGAGAGGATGGCCTGTGCCTGGAAGTGACAGGCAGTCTGGTGGCATCATGAGGATTAAGTTCCGATTCATATTTGCTGTAGAATAAAATATGTTTTCAGCCCCCATGAGCTTTGTCACTCGGAGAGCAGTGTATGAACTTTTGCTGCACGGCTCTGGGCTCCCTGGTGGTCTAGTGGTTAGGATTCAGCGCTCTCACCGCCGCGGCCCGGGTTCGATTCCCGGTCAGGGAAAAGTCCCTCTTCTGACCTTGAAAGCTTTTCCTTCCCGTAGGTCAGGGCGTCTCAAAATGAAGTTGCTTTTCTGACTCACAATTTGCCTAGCATGACGCAGTATCGCTCAAAATATGATTTTCGCAAGGTTCCTTTAGAGCTGCTTCCCATGGTGGGAGGCAAGGCTCTTGAGCAAGTGAGATCCTGTATTCCGAGGCGCGCTTCCTTTTGTAGGCTTCTGACCCCATGGCCTGTGGCAGGTAGTCCTCCTTTGACTGGGCCGCAGGCTTTGTCTCCAAATGGCGTCCTGGACCCACTGCAACCCACCTGTTTGCTAAAACGGAAGTCTGCCTCTGGGTAAGAAAAAGCTGAGCTGCACGTACGGAAAGCGGCAGAGGCCAGAGGCGGGGAGGGTGTGGCAAGGGCTGCCTGATTTGCATAGTGACCTGTTGCATCTTGGGAATGTACAGGCTTTGGAGCTTAACAGGTACTGCAGGTGTCTGCCTGGCCTGAGAGATGCCTGTCTGGTGCTCCCCTCAGGACACACAGGCCTTCCATTCGAGCATGGAGGGTGAGGGACATGGGTCACCCTCATATACAGGGGTGTGGGCATGGGCAGGATAGGTTGTGGGGGACCCGTCAGGGCATTGCCCGTTCGGAAGGCGAGAGGAGGCGGGGCAGGAAACTCTGCTCAATTTCTTTCCCAGAGGCCTGTGGAGAACCCTTTGCACGTTTGAGCCAGCCGGGCCTGCATCAGCAGATCCTGCTCCACTGGGAAGGGAGAGCCTGTAGGCGTAAATCAAAAAAAGGGGAGAAATCTGCAAATTCTAGCGGCAGACCCATGTTGCCCAGGAAGCAATCAGTTTCTCCTACTCCCTATAGTGGAAAAAGACATAGGAGGCGTATTTCTCTAGGCAGGGGCTCTGTGTAGATGGCACTTCATTGCTCTGGGAAGCATCCATGCTGGTAGAAGAGTAGCAGCAGACTCCACACCTGAGGCTTGAATGGGGACCGTTGGGGAGGGGCAGTGGGAGGCCGAGGAGGGCGGAGGAAAATGCTTTTCAAAAGCATCTACACGTTCCTACAAACCTGCTGAAAACCCATACCAGGAATGGGGCTCGAACCCATGCGGACAAACGTCCATTGGATCTTAAGTCCAACGTCTTAACCACTCGGCCACCCTGGTGAGACCCAAGGATTTACTTTCTTCAACTACCTTTTTATGCTTGCTGCTGTAGCACCAGCTGTCCAGCAAGAGGTGATTGCAGAGTTAAAAGGCTTTTGCAGGAGGTTAAAAGTAATTGCTTATAACAAACACACTGTGTGACACCTAACTTTCTCCCACTCGGACTTTACCGTTAATTTTATATTGGAGTTAGCTTAGTCACAATAAGGGGGTGAGCAAGGCAGGCACACTAGAGCATCTACTCCCTGGTGGTCTAGTGGCTAGGATTCGGCGCTTTCACTGCCGCGGCCCGGGTTCGATTCCCGGTCAGGGAAGATCCCTCTAAAGCATAGATTGCTTAATTTGTCTGTGTATCTTTTTTAAAAGAAGGTCTTTAAAAAGGCACCCCTCCCAATAGATGAAAGCGGAGGAATGGGGCTTGTTCTCCTGTGCCCCAGGTTGCTTTGCCCCCATTGACCTAAGCCACCTTTGTGCGCACGCAGTCCCCCACCCAGTCAGGTGCTCTATGTTGGCGTGAAGTGCAGTACCAGCTCAACAGAAAGGTAAATTGCTGGAAAACCCTGCTGTGATGCATACATCTACTTTGGAGCACTCTTCTCCTTTGCACTCTTGAATCGCTTAAGCACAATGTATTCTTCCAGCAAGCTGAATAACGAGATAGGTGAGAGAAGGTGTACCAACTGTCTGTGCGCCATCAGCAGCCACTAGGTGTCCCTCTTGTGTTTTCCCGGGGATCCTGATTGTGCAGGAATTCATCGGTTCAGTAGCAAGGGGGAGAGGATGGCCTGTGCCTGGAAGTGACAGGCAGTCTGGTGGCATCATGAGGATTAAGTTCCGATTCATATTTGCTGTAGAATAAAATATGTTTTCAGCCCCCATGCGCTTTGTCACTCGGAGAGCAGTGTATGAACTTTTGCTGCACGGCTCTGGGCTCCCTGGTGGTCTAGTGGTTAGGATTCGGCGCTCTCACCGCCGCAGCCTGGGTTCGATTCCCAGTCAGGGAAAAGTCCCTCTTCTGACCTTGAAAGCTTTTCCTTCCCGTAGGTCAGGGCTTCTCAAAATGAAGTTGCTTTTCTGACTCACAATTTGCCTAGCATGACGCAGTATCGCTCAAAATATGATTTTCGCAAGGTTCCTTTAGAGCTGCTTCCCACGGTGGGAGGCAAGGCTCTTGAGCAAGTGAGATCCTGTATTCCGAGGCGCGCTTCCTTTTGTAGGCTTCTGACCCCATGGCCTGTGGCAGGTAGTCCTCCTTTGACTGGGCCGTCGGCTTTGTCTCCAAATGGCGTCCTGGACCCACTCCAACCCACCTGTTTGCTAAAACGGAAGTCTGCCTCTGGGTAAGAAAAAGCTGAGCTGCACGTACGGAAAGCGGCAGAGGCCAGAGGCGGGGAGGGTGTGGCAAGGGCTGCCTGATTTGCATAGTGACCTGTTGCATCTTGGGAATGTACAGGCTTTGGAGCTTAACATGTACTGCAGGTGTCTGCCTGGCCTGAGAGATGCCTGTCTGGTGCTCCCCTCAGGACACACAGGCCTTCCATTCGAGCATGGAGGGTGAGGGACATGGGTCACCCTCATATACAGGTGTGTGGGCATGGGCAGGATAGGTTGTGGGGGACCCGTCAGGGCATTGCCCGTTCGGAAGGCGAGAGGAGGCGGGGCAGGAAACTCTGCTCAATTTCTTTCCCAGAGGCCTGTGGAGAACCCTTTGCACGTTTGAGCCAGCCGGGCCTGCATCAGCAGATCCTGCTCCACTGGGAAGGGAGAGCCTGTAGGCGTAAATCAAAAAAAGGGGAGAAATCTGCAAATTCTAGTGGCAGACCCATGTTGCCCAGGAAGCAATCAGTTTCTCCTGCTCCCTATAGTGGAAAAAGACATAGGAGGTGTATTTCTCTAGGTAGGGGCTCTGTGTAGATGGCACTTCATTGCTCTGGGAAGCATCCATGCTGGTAGAAGAGTAGCAGCAGACTCCACACCTGAGGCTTGAATGGGGACCGTTGGGGAGGGGCAGTGGGAGGCCGAGGAGGGCGGAGGAAAATGCTTTTCAAAAGCATCTGCACGTTCCTACAAACCTGCTGAAAACCCATACCAGGAATGGGGCTCGAACCCATGCGGACAAGCGTCCATTGGATCTTAAGTCCAATGCCTTAACCACTCGGCCACCCTGGTGAGACCCAAGGATTTACTTTCTTCAACTACCTTTTTATGCTTGCTGCTGTAGCACCAGCTGTCCAGCAAGAGGTGATTGCAGAGTTAAAAGGCTTTTGCAGGAGGTTAAAAGTAATTGCTTATAACAAACACACTGTGTGACACCTAACTTTCTCCCACTCGGACTTTACCGTTAATTTTTATATTGGAGTTAGCTTAGTCACAATAAGGGGGTGAGCAAGGCAGGCACACTAGAGCATCTACTCCCTGGTGGTCTAGTGGCTAGGATTCGGCGCTTTCACCGCTGCGGCCCGGGTTCGATTCCCGGTCAGGGAAGATCCCTCTAAAGCATAGATTGCTTAATTTGTCTGTGTATCTTTTTTAAAAGAAGGTCTTTAAAAAGGCACCCCTCCCAATAGATGAAAGCGGAGGAAAGGGGCTTGTTCTCCTGTGCCCCAGGTTGCTTTGCCCCCATTGACCTAAGCCACCTTTGTGCGCACGCAGTCCCCCACCCAGTCAGGTGCTCTATGTTGGCGTGAAGTGCAGTACCAGCTCAACAGAAAGGTAAATTGCTGGAAAACCCTGCTGTGATGCATACATCTACTTTGGAGCACTCTTCTCCTTTCCACTCTTGAATCGCTTAAGCGCAATGTATTCTTCCAGCAAGCTGAATAACGAGATAGGTGAGAGAAGGTGTACCAGCTGTCTGTGCGCCATCAGCAGCCACTAGGTGCCCCTCTTGTGTTTTCCCGGGGATCCTGATTGTGCAGGAATTCATCGGTTCAGTAGCAAGGGGGAGAGGATGGCCTGTGCCTGGAAGTGACAGGCAGTCTGGTGGCATCATGAGGATTAAGTTCCGATTCATATTTGCTGTAGAATAAAATATGTTTTCAGCCCCCATGAGCTTTGTCACTCGGAGAGCAGTGTATGAACTTTTGCTGCACGGCTCTGGGCTCCCTGGTGGTCTAGTGGTTAGGATTCAGCGCTCTCACCGCCGCGGCCCGGGTTCGATTCCCGGTCAGGGAAAAGTCCCTCTTCTGGCCTTGAAAGCTTTTCCTTCCCGTAGGTCAGGGCTTCTCAAAATGAAGTTGCTTTTCTGACTCACAATTTGCCTAGCATGACGCAGTATCGCTCAAAATATGATTTTCGCAAGGTTCCTTTAGAGCTGCTTCCCATGGTGGGAGGCAAGGCTCTTGAGCAAGTGAGATCCTGTATTCCGAGGCGCGCTTCCTTTTGTAGGCTTCTGACCCCATGGCCTGTGGCAGATAGTCCTCCTTTGACTGGGCCGCAGGCTTTGTCTCCAAATGGCGTCCTGGACCCACTGCAACCCACCTGTTTGCTAAAACGGAAGTCTGCCTCTGGGTAAGAAAAAGCTGAGCTGCACGTACGGAAAGCGGCAGAGGCCAGAGGCGGGGAGGGTGTGGCAAGGGCTGCCTGATTTGCATAGTGACCTGTTGCATCTTGGGAATGTACAGGCTTTGGAGCTTAACAGGTACTGCAGGTGTCTGCCTGGCCTGAGAGATGCCTGTCTGGTGCTCCCCTCAGGACACACAGGCCTTCCATTCGAGCATGGAGGGTGAGGGACATGGGTCACCCTCATATACAGGGGTGTGGGCATGGGCAGGATAGGTTGTGGGGGACCCGTCAGGGCATTGCCCGTTCGGAAGGCGAGAGGAGGCGGGGCAGGAAACTCTGCTCAATTTCTTTCCCAGAGGCCTGTGGAGAACCCTTTGCACGTTTGAGCCAGCCGGGCCTGCATCAGCAGATCCTGCTCCACTGGGAAGGGAGAGCCTGTAGGCGTAAATCAAAAAAAGGGGAGAAATCTGCAAATTCTAGCGGCAGACCCATGTTGCCCAGGAAGCAATCAGTTTCTCCTGCTCCCTATAGTGGAAAAAGACATAGGAGGTGTATTTCTCTAGGCAGGGGCTCTGTGTAGATGGCAGTTCATTGCTCTGGGAAGCATCCATGCTGGTAGAAGAGTAGCAGCAGACTCCACACCTGAGGCTTGAATGGGGACCGTTGGGGAGGGGCAGTGGGAGGCCGAGGAGGGCGGAGGAAAATGCTTTTCAAAAGCATCTGCACGTTCCTACAAACCTGCTGAAAACCCATACCAGGAATGGGGCTCGAACCCATGCGGACAAACGTCCATTGGATCTTAAGTCCAACGCCTTAACCACTCGGCCACCCTGGTGAAACCCAAGGATTTACTTTCTTCAACTACCTTTTTATGCTTGCTGCTGTAGCACCAGCTGTCCAGCAAGAGGTGATTGCAGAGTTAAAAGGCTTTTGCAGGAGGTTAAAAGTAATTGCTTATAACAAACACACTGTGTGACACCTAACTTTCTCCCACTCGGACTTTACCGTTAATTTTTATATTGGAGTTAGCTTAGTCACAATAAGGGGGTGAGCAAGGCAGGCACACTAGAGCATCTACTCCCTGGTGGTCTAGTGGCTAGGATTCGGCACTTTCACCGCCGCGGCCCGGGTTCGATTCCCGGTCAGGGAAGATCCCTCTAAAGCATAGATTGCTTAATTTGTCTGTGTATCTTTTTTAAAAGAAGGTCTTTAAAAAGGCACCCCTCCCAATAGATGAAAGCGGAGGAATGGGGCTTGTTCTCCTGTGCCCCAGGTTGCTTTGCCCCCATTGACCTAAGCCACCTTTGTGCGCACGCAGTCCCCCACCCAGTCAGGTGCTCTATGTTGGCGTGAAGTGCAGTACCAGCTCAACAGAAAGGTAAATTGCTGGAAAACCCTGCTGTGATGCATACATCTACTTTGGAGCACTCTTCTCCTTTCCACTCTTGAATCGCTTAAGCGCAATGTATTCTTCCAGCAAGCTGAATAACGAGATAGGTGAGAGAAGGTGTACCAGCTGTCTGTGCGCCATCATCAGCCACTAGGTGCCCCTCTTGTGTTTTCCCGGGGATCCTGATTGTGCAGGAATTCATCGGTTCAGTAGCAAGGGGGAGAGGATGGCCTGTGCCTGGAAGTGACAGGCAGTCTGGTGGCATCATGAGGATTAAGTTCCGATTCATATTTGCTGTAGAATAAAATATGTTTTCAGCCCCCATGAGCTTTGTCACTCGGAGAGCAGTGTATGAACTTTTGCTGCACGGCTCTGGGCTCCCTGGTGGTCTAGTGGTTAGGATTCGGCGCTCTCACCGCCGCGGCCCGGGTTCGATTCCCAGTCAGGGAAAAGTCCCTCTTCTGACCTTGAAAGCTTTTCCTTCCCGTAGGTCAGGGCGTCTCAAAATGAAGTTGCTTTTCTGACTCACAATTTGCCTAGCATGACGCAGTATCGCTCAAAATATGATTTTCGCAAGGTTCCTTTAGAGCTGCTTCCCATGGTGGGAGGCAAGGCTCTAGAGCAAGTGAGATCCTGTATTCCGAGGCGCGCTTCCTTTTGTAGGCTTCTGACCCCATGGCCTGTGGCAGGTAGTCCTCCTTTGACTGGGCCGCAGGCTTTGTCTCCAAATGGCGTCCTGGACCCACTGCAACCCACCTGTTTGCTAAAACGGAAGTCTGCCTCTGGGTAAGAAAAAGCTGAGCTGCACGTACGGAAAGCGGCAGAGGCCAGAGGCGGGGAGGGTGTGGCAAGGGCTGCCTGATTTGCATAGTGACCTGTTGCATCTTGGGAATGTACAGGCTTTGGAGCTTAACAGGTACTGCAGGTGTCTGCCTGGCCTGAGAGATGCCTGTCTGGTGCTCCCCTCAGGACACACAGGCCTTCCATTCGAGCATGGAGGGTGAGGGACATGGGTCACCCTCATATACAGGGGTGTGGGCATGGGCAGGATAGGTTGTGGGGGACCCGTCAGGGCATTGCCCGTTCGGAAGGCGAGAGGAGGCGGGGCAGGAAACTCTGCTCAATTTCTTTCCCAGAGGCCTGTGGAGAACCCTTTGCACGTTTGAGCCAGCCGGGCCTGCATCAGAAGATCCTGCTCCACTGGGAAGGGAGAGCCTGTAGGCGTAAATCAAAAAAAGGGGAGAAATCTGCAAATTCTAGCGGCAGACCCATGTTGCCCAGGAAGCAATCAGTTTCTCCTGCTCCCTATAGTGGAAAAAGACATAGGAGGTGTATTTCTCTAGGCAGGGGCTCTGTGTAGATGGCACTTCATTGCTCTGGGAAGCATCCATGCTGGTAGAAGAGTAGCAGCAGACTCCACACCTGAGGCTTGAATGGGGACCGTTGGGGAGGGGCAGTGGGAGGCCGAGGAGGGCGGAGGAAAATGCTTTTCAAAAGCATCTGCACGTTCCTACAAACCTGCTGAAAACCCATACCAGGAATGGGGCTCGAACCCATGCGGACAAACGTCCATTGGATCTTAAGTCCAACGCCTTAACCACTCAGCCACCCTGGTGAGACCCAAGGATTTACTTTCTTCAACTCCCTTTTTATGCTTGCTGCTGTAGCACCGGCTGTCCAGCAAGAGGTGATTGCAGAGTTAAAAGGCTTTTGCAGGAGGTTAAAAGTAATTGCTTATAACAAACACACTGTGTGACACCTAACTTTCTCCCACTCGGACTTTACCGTTAATTTTTATATTGGAGTTAGCTTAGTCACAATAAGGGGGTGAACAAGGCAGGCACACTAGAGCATCTCCTCCCTGGTGGTCTAGTGGCTAGGATTCGGCGCTTTCACCGCCGCGGCCCGGGTTCGATTCCCGGTCAGGGAAGATCCCTCTAAAGCATAGATTGCTTAATTTGTCTGTGTGTCTTTTTTAAAAGAACGTCTTTAAAAAGGCACCCCTCCCAATAGATGAAAGCGGAGGAATAGGGCTTGTTCTCCTGTGCCCCAGGTTGCTTTGCCCCCATTGACCTAAGCCACCTTTGTGCGCACGCAGTCCCCCACCCAGTCAGGTGCTCTATGTTGGCGTGAAGTGCAGTACCAGCTCAACAGAAAGGTAAATTGCTGGAAAACCCTGCTGTGATGCATACATCTACTTTGGAGCACTCTTCTCCTTTGCACTCTTGAATCGCTTAAGCGCAATGTATTCTTCCAGCAAGCTGAATAACGAGATAGGTGAGAGAAGGTGTACCAGCTGTCTGTACGCCATCAGCAGCCACTAGGTGTCCCTCTTGTGTTTTCCCGGGGATCCTGATTGTGCAGGAATTCATCGGTTCAGTAGCAAGGGGGAGAGGATGGCCTGTGCCTGGAAGTGACAGGCAGTCTGGTGGCATCATGAGGATTAAGTTCCGATTCATATTTGCTGTAGAATAAAATATGTTTTCAGCCCCCATGAGCTTTGTCACTCGGAGAGCAGTGTATGAACTTTTGCTGCACGGCTCTGGGCTCCCTGGTGGTCTAGTGGTTAGGATTCGGCGCTCTCACCGCCGCGGCCCGGGTTCGATTCCCGGTCAGGGAAAAGTCCCTCTTCTGGCCTTGAAAGCTTTTCCTTCCCGTAGGTCAGGGCTTCTCAAAATGAAGTTGCTTTTCTGACTCACAATTTGCCTAGCATGACGCAGTATCGCTCAAAATATGATTTTCGCAAGGTTCCTTTAGAGCTGCTTCCCATGGTGGGAGGCAAGGCTCTTGAGCAAGTGAGATCCTGTATTCCGAGGCGCGCTTCCTTTTGTAGGCTTCTGACCCCATGGCCTGTGGCAGGTAGTCCTCCTTTGACTGGGCCGCAGGCTTTGTCTCCAAATGGCGTCCTGGACCCACTGCAACCCACCTGTTTGCTAAAACGGAAGTCTGCCTCTGGGTAAGAAAAAGCTGAGCTGCACGTACGGAAAGCGGCAGAGGCCAGAGGCGGGGAGGGTGTGGCAAGGGCTGCCTGATTTGCATAGTGACCTGTTGCATCTTGGGAATGTACAGGCTTTGGAGCTTAACAGGTACTGCAGGTGTCTGCCTGGCCTGAGAGATGCCTGTCTGGTGCTCCCCTCAGGACACACAGGCCTTCCATTCGAGCATGGAGGGTGAGGGACATGGGTCACCCTCATATACAGGGGTGTGGGCATGGGCAGGATAGGTTGTGGGGGACCCGTCAGGGCATTGCCCGTTCGGAAGGCGAGAGGAGGCGGGGCAGGAAACTCTGCTCAATTTCTTTCCCAGAGGCCTGTGGAGAACCCTTTGCACGTTTGAGCCAGCCGGGCCTGCATCAGCAGATCCTGCTCCACTGGGAAGGGAGAGCCTGTAGGCGTAAATCAAAAAAAGGGGAGAAATCTGCAAATTCTAGCGGCAGACCCATGTTGCCCAGGAAGCAATCAGTTTCTCCTGCTCCCTATAGTGGAAAAAGACATAGGAGGTGTATTTCTCTAGGCAGGGGCTCTGTGTAGATGGCAGTTCATTGCTCTGGGAAGCATCCATGCTGGTAGAAGAGTAGCAGCAGACTCCACACCTGAGGCTTGAATGGGGACCGTTGGGGAGGGGCAGTGGGAGGCCGAGGAGGGCGGAGGAAAATGCTTTTCAAAAGCATCTGCACGTTCCTACAAACCTGCTGAAAACCCATACCAGGAATGGGGCTCGAACCCATGCAGACAAACGTCCATTGGATCTTAAGTCCAACGCCTTAACCACTCGGCCACCCTGGTGAAACCCAAGGATTTACTTTCTTCAACTACCTTTTTATGCTTGCTGCTGTAGCACTAGCTGTCCAGCAAGAGGTGATTGCAGAGTTAAAAGGCTTTTGCAGGAGGTTAAAAGTAATTGCTTATAACAAACACACTGTGTGACACCTAACTTTCTCCCACTCGGACTTTACCGTTAATTTTTATATTGGAGTTAGCTTAGTCACAATAAGGGGGTGAGCAAGGCAGGCACACTAGAGCATCTACTCCCTGGTGGTCTAGTGGCTAGGATTCGGCACTTTCACCGCCGCGGCCCGGGTTCGATTCCCGGTCAGGGAAGATCCCTCTAAAGCATAGATTGCTTAATTTGTCTGTGTATCTTTTTTAAAAGAAGGTCTTTAAAAAGGCACCCCTCCCAATAGATGAAAGCGGAGGAATGGGGCTTGTTCTCCTGTGCCCCAGGTTGCTTTGCCCCCATTGACCTAAGCCACCTTTGTGCGCACGCAGTCCCCCACCCAGTCAGGTGCTCTATGTTGGCGTGAAGTGCAGTACCAGCTCAACAGAAAGGTAAATTGCTGGAAAACCCTGCTGTGATGCATACATCTACTTTGGAGCACTCTTCTCCTTTGCACTCTTGAATCGCTTAAGCGCAATGTATTCTTCCAGCAAGCTGAATAACGAGATAGGTGAGAGAAGGTGTACCAGCTGTCTGTGCGCCATCAGCAGCCACTAGGTGTCCCTCTTGTGTTTTCCCGGGGATCCTGATTGTGCAGGAATTCATCGGTTCAGTAGCAAGGGGGAGAGGATGGCCTGTGCCTGGAAGTGACAGGCAGTCTGGTGGCATCATGAGGATTAAGTTCCGATTCATATTTGCTGTAGAATAAAATATGTTTTCAGCCCCCATGAGCTTTGTCACTCGGAGAGCAGTGTATGAACTTTTGCTGCACGGCTCTGGGCTCCCTGGTGGTCTAGTGGTTAGGATTCGGCGCTCTCACCGCCGCGGCCCGGGTTCGATTCCCAGTCAGGGAAAAGTCCCTCTTCTGACCTTGAAAGCTTTTCCTTCCCGTAGGTCAGGGCGTCTCAAAATGAAGTTGCTTTTCTGACTCACAATTTGCCTAGCATGACGCAGTATCGCTCAAAATATGATTTTCGCAAGGTTCCTTTAGAGCTGCTTCCCATGGTGGGAGGCAAGGCTCTAGAGCAAGTGAGATCCTGTATTCCGAGGCGCGCTTCCTTTTGTAGGCTTCTGACCCCATGGCCTGTGGCAGGTAGTCCTCCTTTGACTGGGCCGCAGGCTTTGTCTCCAAATGGCGTCCTGGACCCACTGCAACCCACCTGTTTGCTAAAACGGAAGTCTGCCTCTGGGTAAGAAAAAGCTGAGCTGCACGTACGGAAAGCGGCAGAGGCCAGAGGCGGGGAGGGTGTGGCAAGGGCTGCCTGATTTGCATAGTGACCTGTTGCATCTTGGGAATGTACAGGCTTTGGAGCTTAACAGGTACTGCAGGTGTCTGCCTGGCCTGAGAGATGCCTGTCTGGTGCTCCCCTCAGGACACACAGGCCTTCCATTCGAGCATGGAGGGTGAGGGACATGGGTCACCCTCATATACAGGGGTGTGGGCATGGGCAGGATAGGTTGTGGGGGACCCGTCAGGGCATTGCCCGTTCGGAAGGCGAGAGGAGGCGGGGCAGGAAACTCTGCTCAATTTCTTTCCCAGAGGCCTGTGGAGAACCCTTTGCACGTTTGAGCCAGCCGGGCCTGCATCAGAAGATCCTGCTCCACTGGGAAGGGAGAGCCTGTAGGCGTAAATCAAAAAAAGGGGAGAAATCTGCAAATTCTAGCGGCAGACCCATGTTGCCCAGGAAGCAATCAGTTTCTCCTGCTCCCTATAGTGGAAAAAGACATAGGAGGTGTATTTCTCTAGGCAGGGGCTCTGTGTAGATGGCACTTCATTGCTCTGGGAAGCATCCATGCTGGTAGAAGAGTAGCAGCAGACTCCACACCTGAGGCTTGAATGGGGACCGTTGGGGAGGGGCAGTGGGAGGCCGAGGAGGGCGGAGGAAAATGCTTTTCAAAAGCATCTGCACGTTCCTACAAACCTGCTGAAAACCCATACCAGGAATGGGGCTCGAACCCATGCGGACAAACGTCCATTGGATCTTAAGTCCAACGCCTTAACCACTCAGCCACCCTGGTGAGACCCAAGGATTTACTTTCTTCAACTCCCTTTTTATGCTTGCTGCTGTAGCACCGGCTGTCCAGCAAGAGGTGATTGCAGAGTTAAAAGGCTTTTGCAGGAGGTTAAAAGTAATTGCTTATAACAAACACACTGTGTGACACCTAACTTTCTCCCACTCGGACTTTACCGTTAATTTTTATATTGGAGTTAGCTTAGTCACAATAAGGGGGTGAACAAGGCAGGCACACTAGAGCATCTCCTCCCTGGTGGTCTAGTGGCTAGGATTCGGCGCTTTCACCGCCGCGGCCCGGGTTCGATTCCCGGTCAGGGAAGATCCCTCTAAAGCATAGATTGCTTAATTTGTCTGTGTATCTTTTTTAAAAGAACGTCTTTAAAAAGGCACCCCTCCCAATAGATGAAAGCGGAGGAATAGGGCTTGTTCTCCTGTGCCCCAGGTTGCTTTGCCCCCATTGACCTAAGCTACCTTTGTGCGCACGCAGGCCCCCACCCAGTCAGGTGCTCTATGTTGGCGTGAAGTGCAGTACCAGCTCAACAGAAAGGTAAATTGCTGGAAAACCCTGCTGTGATGCATACATCTACTTTGGAGCACTCTTCTCCTTTGCACTCTTGAATCGCTTAAGCGCAATGTATTCTTCCAGCAAGCTGAATAACGAGATAGGTGAGAGAAGGTGTACCAGCTGTCTGTGCGCCATCAGCAGCCACTAGGTGTCCCTCTTGTGTTTTCCCGGGGATCCTGATTGTGCAGGAATTCATCGGTTCAGTAGCAAGGGGGAGAGGATGGCCTGTGCCTGGAAGTGACAGGCAGTCTGGTGGCATCATGAGGATTAAGTTCCGATTCATATTTGCTGTAGAATAAAATATGTTTTCAGCACCCATGAGCTTTGTCACTCGGAGAGCAGTGTATGAACTTTTGCTGCATGGCTCTGGGCTCCCTGGTGGTCTAGTGGTTAGGATTCGGCGCTCTCACCACCGCGGCCCGGGTTCGATTCCCGGTCAGGGAAAAGTCCCTCTTCTGACCTTGAAAGCTTTTCCTTCCCGTAGGTCAGGGCTTCTCAAAATGAAGTTGCTTTTCTGACTCACAATGTGCCTAGCATGACGCAGTATCGCTCAAAATATGATTTTCGCAAGGTTCCTTTAGAGCTGCTTCCCACGGTGGGAGGCAAGGCTCTTGAGCAAGTGAGATCCTGTATTCCGAGGCGCGCTTCCTTTTGTAGGCTTCTGACCCCATGGCGTGTGGCAGGTAGTCCTCCTTTGACTGGGCCGCAGGCTTTGTCTCCAAATGGCGTCCTGGACCCACTGCAACCCACCTGTTTGCTAAAACGGAAGTCTGCCTCTGGGTAAGAAAAAGCTGAGCTGCACGTACGGAAAGCGGCAGAGGCCAGAGGCAGGGAGGGTGTGGCAAGGGCTGCCTGATTTGCATAGTGACCTGTTGCATCTTGGGAATGTACAGGCTTTGGAGCTTAACAGGTACTGCAGGTGTCTGCCTGGCCTGAGAGATGCCTGTCTGGTGCTCCCCTCAGGACACACAGGCCTTCCATTCGAGCATGGAGGGTGAGGGACATGGGTCACCCTCATATACAGGGGTGTGGGCATGGGCAGGATAGGTTGTGGGGGACCCGTCAGGGCATTGCCCGTTCGGAAGGCGAGAGGAGGCGGGGCAGGAAACTCTGCTCAATTTCTTTCCCAGAGGCCTGTGGAGAACCCTTTGCACGTTTGAGCCAGCCGGGCCTGCATCAGCAGATCCTGCTCCACTGGGAAGGGAGAGCCTGTAGGCGTAAATCAAAAAAAGGGGAGAAATCTGCAAATTCTAGCGGCAGACCCATGTTGCCCAGGAAGCAATCAGTTTCTCCTACTCCCTATAGTGGAAAAAGACATAGGAGGTGTATTTCTCTAGGCAGGGGCTCTGTGTAGATGGCACTTCATTGCTCTGGGAAGCATCCATGCTGGTAGAAGAGTAGCAGCAGACTCCACACCTGAGGCTTGAATGGGGACCGTTGGGGAGGGGCAGTGGGAGGCCGAGGAGGGCGGAGGAAAATGCTTTTCAAAAGCATCTGCACGTTCCTACAAACCTGCTGAAAACCCATACCAGGAATGGGGCTCGAACCCATGCGGACAAACGTCCATTGGATCTTAAGTCCAACGCCTTAACCACTCGGCCACCCTGGTGAGACCCAAGGATTTACTTTCTTCAACTACCTTTTTATGCTTGCTGCTGTAGCACCAGCTGTCCAGCAAGAGGTGATTGCAGAGTTAAAAGGCTTTTGCAGGAGGTTAAAAGTAATTGCTTATAACAAACACACTGTGTGACACCTAACTTTCTCCCACTCGGACTTTACCGTTAATTTTATATTGGAGTTAGCTTAGTCACAATAAGGGGGTGAGCAAGGCAGGCACACTAGAGCATCTACTCCCTGGTGGTCTAGTGGCTAGGATTCGGCGCTTTCACCGCCGCGGCCCGGGTTCGATTCCCGGTCAGGGAAGATCCCTCTAAAGCATAGATTGCTTAATTTGTCTGTGTATCTTTTTTAAAAGAAGGTCTTTAAAAAGGCACCCCTCCCAATAGATGAAAGCGGAGGAATGGGGCTTGTTCTCCTGTGCCCCAGGTTGCTTTGCCCCCATTGACCTAAGCCACCTTTGTGCGCACGCAGTCCCCCACCCAGTCAGGTGCTCTATGTTGGCGTGAAGTGCAGTACCAGCTCAACAGAAAGGTAAATTGCTGGAAAACCCTGCTGTGATGCATACATCTACTTTGGAGCACTCTTCTCCTTTGCACTCTTGAATCGCTTAAGCACAATGTATTCTTCCAGCAAGCTGAATAACGAGATAGGTGAGAGAAGGTGTACCAACTGTCTGTGCGCCATCAGCAGCCACTAGGTGTCCCTCTTGTGTTTTCCCGGGGATCCTGATTGTGCAGGAATTCATCGGTTCAGTAGCAAGGGGGAGAGGATGGCCTGTGCCTGGAAGTGACAGGCAGTCTGGTGGCATCATGAGGATTAAGTTCCGATTCATATTTGCTGTAGAATAAAATATGTTTTCAGCCCCCATGCGCTTTGTCACTCGGAGAGCAGTGTATGAACTTTTGCTGCACGGCTCTGGGCTCCCTGGTGGTCTAGTGGTTAGGATTCGGCGCTCTCACTGCCGCAGCCTGGGTTCGATTCCCAGTCAGGGAAAAGTCCCTTTTCTGACCTTGAAAGCTTTTCCTTCCCGTAGGTCAGGGCTTCTCAAAATGAAGTTGCTTTTCTGACTCACAATTTGCCTAGCATGACGCAGTATCGCTCAAAATATGATTTTCGCAAGGTTCCTTTAGAGCTGCTTCCCACGGTGGGAGGCAAGGCTCTTGAGCAAGTGAGATCCTGTATTCCGAGGCGCGCTTCCTTTTGTAGGCTTCTGACCCCATGGCCTGTGGCAGGTAGTCCTCCTTTGACTGGGCCGCAGGCTTTGTCTCCAAATGGCGTCCTGGACCCACTCCAACCCACCTGTTTGCTAAAACGGAAGTCTGCCTCTGGGTAAGAAAAAGCTGAGCTGCACGTACGGAAAGCGGCAGAGGCCAGAGGCGGGGAGGGTGTGGCAAGGGCTGCCTGATTTGCATAGTGACCTGTTGCATCTTGGGAATGTACAGGCTTTGGAGCTTAACAGGTACTGCAGGTGTCTGCCTGGCCTGAGAGATGCCTGTCTGGTGCTCCCCTCAGGACACACAGGCCTTCCATTCGAGCATGGAGGGTGAGGGACATGGGTCACCCTCATATACAGGTGTGTGGGCATGGGCAGGATAGGTTGTGGGGGACCCGTCAGGGCATTGCCCGTTCGGAAGGCGAAAGGAGGCGGGGCAGGAAACTCTGCTCAATTTCTTTCCCAGAGGCCTGTGGAGAACCCTTTGCACGTTTGAGCCAGCCGGGCCTGCATCAGCAGATCCTGCTCCACTGGGAAGGGAGAGCCTGTAGGCGTAAATCAAAAAAAGGGGAGAAATCTGCAAATTCTAGTGGCAGACCCATGTTGCCCAGGAAGCAATCAGTTTCTCCTGCTCCCTATAGTGGAAAAAGACATAGGAGGTGTATTTCTCTAGGCAGGGGCTCTGTGTAGATGGCACTTCATTGCTCTGGGAAGCATCCATGCTGGTAGAAGAGTAGCAGCAGACTCCACACCTGAGGCTTGAATGGGGACCGTTGGGGAGGGGCAGTGGGAGGCCGAGGAGGGCGGAGGAAAATGCTTTTCAAAAGCATCTGCACGTTCCTACAAACCTGCTGAAAACTCATACCAGGAATGGGGCTCGAACCCATGCGGACAAGCGTCCATTGGATCTTAAGTCCAACGCCTTAACCACTCGGCCACCCTGGTGAGACCCAAGGATTTCCTTTCTTCAACTACCTTTTTATGCTTGCTGCTGTAGCACCAGCTGTCCAGCAAGAGGTGATTGCAGAGTTAAAAGGCTTTTGCAGGAGGTTAAAAGTAATTGCTTATAACAAACACACTGTGTGACACCTAACTTTCTCCCACTCGGACTTTACCGTTAATTTTTATATTGGAGTTAGCTTAGTCACAATAAGGGGGTGAGCAAGGCAGGCACACTAGAGCATCTACTCCCTGGTGGTCTAGTGGCTAGGATTCGGCGCTTTCACCGCCGCGGCCCGGGTTCGATTCCCGGTCAGGGAAGATCCCTCTAAAGCATAGATTGCTTAATTTGTCTGTGTATCTTTTTTAAAAGAAGGTCTTTAAAAAGGCACCCCTCCCAATAGATGAAAGCGGAGGAAAGGGGCTTGTTCTCCTGTGCCCCAGGTTGCTTTGCCCCCATTGACCTAAGCCACCTTTGTGCGCACGCAGTCCCCCACCCAGTCAGGTGCTCTATGTTGGCGTGAAGTGCAGTACCAGCTCAACAGAAAGGTAAATTGCTGGAAAACCCTGCTGTGATGCATACATCTACTTTGGAGCACTCTTCTCCTTTCCACTCTTGAATCGCTTAAGCGCAATGTATTCTTCCAGCAAGCTGAATAACGAGATAGGTGAGAGAAGGTGTACCAGCTGTCTGTGCGCCATCAGCAGCCACTAGGTGCCCCTCTTGTGTTTTCCCGGGGATCCTGATTGTGCAGGAATTCATCGGTTCAGTAGCAAGGGGGAGAGGATGGCCTGTGCCTGGAAGTGACAGGCAGTCTGGTGGCATCATGAGGATTAAGTTCCGATTCATATTTGCTGTAGAATAAAATATGTTTTCAGCCCCCATGAGCTTTGTCACTCGGAGAGCAGTGTATGAACTTTTGCTGCACGGCTCTGGGCTCCCTGGTGGTCTAGTGGTTAGGATTCGGCGCTCTCACCGCCGCAGCCCGGGTTCGATTCCCGGTCAGGGAAAAGTCCCTCTTCTGGCCTTGAAAGCTTTTCCTTCCCGTAGGTCAGGGCTTCTCAAAATGAAGTTGCTTTTCTGACTCACAATTTGCCTAGCATGACGCAGTATCGCTCAAAATATGATTTTCGCAAGGTTCCTTTAGAGCTGCTTCCCATGGTGGGAGGCAAGGCTCTTGAGCAAGTGAGATCCTGTATTCCGAGGCGCGCTTCCTTTTGTAGGCTTCCCACCCCATGGCCTGTGGCAGGTAGTCCTCCTTTGACTGGGCCGCAGGCTTTGTCTCCAAATGGCGTCCTGGACCCACTGCAACCCACCTGTTTGCTAAAACGGAAGTCTGCCTCTGGGTAAGAAAAAGCTGAGCTGCACGTACGGAAAGCGGCAGAGGCCAGAGGCGGGGAGGGTGTGGCAAGGGCTGCCTGATTTGCATAGTGACCTGTTGCATCTTGGGAATGTACAGGCTTTGGAGCTTAACAGGTACTGCAGGTGTCTGCCTGGCCTGAGAGATGCCTGTCTGGTGCTCCCCTCAGGACACACAGGCCTTCCATTCGAGCATGGAGGGTGAGGGACATGGGTCACCCTCATATACAGGTGTGTGGGCATGGGCAGGATAGGTTGTGGGGGACCCGTCAGGGCATTGCCCGTTCGGAAGGCGAAAGGAGGCGGGGCAGGAAACTCTGCTCAATTTCTTTCCCAGAGGCCTGTGGAGAACCCTTTGCACGTTTGAGCCAGCCGGGCCTGCATCAGCAGATCCTGCTCCACTGGGAAGGGAGAGCCTGTAGGCGTAAATCAAAAAAAGGGGAGAAATCTGCAAATTCTAGTGGCAGACCCATGTTGCCCAGGAAGCAATCAGTTTCTCCTGCTCCCTATAGTGGAAAAAGACATAGGAGGTGTATTTCTCTAGGCAGGGGCTCTGTGTAGATGGCACTTCATTGCTCTGGGAAACATCCATGCTGGTAGAAGAGTAGCAGCAGACTCCACACCTGAGGCTTGAATGGGGACCGTTGGGGAGGGGCAGTGGGAGGCCGAGGAGGGCGGAGGAAAATGCTTTTCAAAAGCATCTGCACGTTCCTACAAACCTGCTGAAAACCCATACCAGGAATGGGGCTCGAACCCATGCAGACAAGCGTCCATTGGATCTTAAGTCCAACGCCTTAACCACTCGGCCACCCTGGTGAGACCCAAGGATTTACTTTCTTCAACTACCTTTTTATGCTTGCTGCTGTAGCACCAGCTGTCCAGCAAGAGGTGATTGCAGAGTTAAAAGGCTTTTGCAGGAGGTTAAAAGTAATTGCTTATAACAAACACACTGTGTGACACCTAACTTTCTCCCACTCGGACTTTACCGTTAATTTTTATATTGGAGTTAGCTTAGTCACAATAAGGGGGTGAGCAAGGCAGGCACACTAGAGCATCTACTCCCTGGTGGTCTAGTGGCTAGGATTCGGCGCTTTCACCGCCGCGGCCCGGGTTCGATTCCCGGTCAGGGAAGATCCCTCTAAAGCATAGATTGCTTTATTTGTCTGTGTATCTTTTTTAAAAGAAGGTCTTTAAAAAGGCACGCCTCCCAATAGATGAAAGCGGAGGAAAGGGGCTTGTTCTCCTGTGCCCCAGGTTGCTTTGCCCCCATTGACCTAAGCCACCTTTCTGCGCACGCAGTCCCCCACCCAGTCAGGTGCTCTATGTTGGCGTGAAGTGCAGTACCAGCTCAACAGAAAGGTAAATTGCTGGAAAACCCTGCTGTGATGCATACATCTACTTTGGAGCACTCTTCTCCTTTCCACTCTTGAATCGCTTAAGCGCAATGTATTCTTCCAGCAAGCTGAATAACGAGATAGGTGAGAGAAGGTGTACCAGCTGTCTGTGCGCCATCAGCAGCCACTAGGTGCCCCTCTTGTGTTTTCCCGGGGATCCTGATTGTGCAGGAATTCATCGGTTCAGTAGCAAGGGGGAGAGGATGGCCTGTGCCTGGAAGTGACAGGCAGTCTGGTGGCATCATGAGGATTAAGTTCCGATTCATATTTGCTGTAGAATAAAATATGTTTTCAGCCCCCATGAGCTTTGTCACTCGGAGAGCAGTGTATGAACTTTTGCTGCATGGCTCTGGGCTCCCTGGTGGTCTAGTGGTTAGGATTCGGCGCTCTCACCGCCGCAGCCCGGGTTCGATTCCCGGTCAGGGAAAAGTCCCTCTTCTGGCCTTGAAAGCTTTTCCTTCCCGTAGGTCAGGGCTTCTCAAAATGAAGTTGCTGTTCTGACTCACAATTTGCCTAGCATGACGCAGTATCGCTCAAAATATGATTTTCGCAAGGTTCCTTTAGAGCTGCTTCCCATGGTGGGAGGCAAGGCTCTTGAGCAAGTGAGATCCTGTATTCCGAGGCGCGCTTCCTTTTGTAGGCTTCTGACCCCATGGCCTGTGGCAGGTAGTCCTCCTTTGACTGGGCCGCAGGCTTTGTCTCCAAATGGCGTCCTGGACCCACTGCAACCCACCTGTTTGCTAAAACGGAAGTCTGCCTCTGGGTAAGAAAAAGCTGAGCTGCACGTACGGAAAGCGGCAGAGGCCAGAGGCGGGGAGGGTGTGGCAAGGGCTGCCTGATTTGCATAGTGACCTGTTGCATCTTGGGAATGTACAGGCTTTGGAGCTTAACAGGTACTGCAGGTGTCTGCCTGGCCTGAGAGATGCCTGTCTGGTGCTCCCCTCAGGACACACAGGCCTTCCATTCGAGCATGGAGGGTGAGGGACATGGGTCACCCTCATATACAGGGGTGTGGGCATGGGCAGGATAGGTTGTGGGGGACCCGTCAGGGCATTGCCTGTTCGGAAGGCGAGAGGAGGCGGGGCAGGAAACTCTGCTCAATTTCTTTCCCAGAGGCCTGTGGAGAACCCTTTGCACGTTTGAGCCAGCCGGGCCTGCATCAGCAGATCCTGCTCCACTGGGAAGGGAGAGCCTGTAGGCGTAAATCAAAAAAAGGGGAGAAATCTGCAAATTCTAGCGGCAGACCCATGTTGCCCAGGAAGCAATCAGTTTCTCCTGCTCCCTATAGTGGAAAAAGACATAGGAGGTGTATTTCTCTAGGCAGGGGCTCTGTGTAGATGGCAGTTCATTGCTCTGGGAAGCATCCATGCTGGTAGAAGAGTAGCAGCAGACTCCACACCTGAGGCTTGAATGGGGACCGTTGGGGAGGGGCAGTGGGAGGCCGAGGAGGGCGGAGGAAAATGCTTTTCAAAAGCATCTGCACGTTCCTACAAACCTGCTGAAAACCCATACCAGGAATGGGGCTCGAACCCATGCGGACAAACGTCCATTGGATCTTAAGTCCAACGCCTTAACCACTCAGCCACCCTGGTGAGACCCAATGATTTACTTTCTTCAACTTCCTTTTTATGCTTGCTGCTGTAGCACCGTTAATTTTTATATTGGCGTTAGCTTAGTCACAATAAGGGGGTGAGCAAGGCAGGCACACTAGAGCATCTCCTCCCTGGTGGTCTAGTGGCTCGGATTCGGCGCTTTCACCGCCGCGGCCCGGGTTCGATTCCCGGACAGGGAAGATCCCTCTAAAGCATAGATTGCTTAATTTGTCTGTGTATCTTTTTTAAAAGAACGTCTTTAAAAAGGCACCCCTCCCAATAGATGAAAGCGGAGGAATGGGGCTTGTTCTCCTGTGCCCCAGGTTGCTTTGCCCCCATTGACCTAAGCCACCTTTGTGCGCACGCAGTCCCCCACCCAGTCAGGTGCTCTATGTTGGCGTGAAGTGCAGTACCAGCTCAACAGAAAGGTAAATTGCTGGAAAACCCTGCTGTGATGCATACATCTACTTTGGAGCACTCTTCTCCTGTGCACTCTTGAATCGCTTAAGCGCAATGTATTCTTCCAGCAAGCTGAATAACGAGATAGGTGAGAGAAGGTGTACCAGCTGTCTGTGCGCCATCAGCAGCCACTAGGTGTCCCTCTTGTGTTTTCCCGGGGATCCTGATTGTGCAGGAATTCATCGGTTCAGTAGCAAGGGGGAGAGGATGGCCTGTGCCTGGAAGTGACAGGCAGTCTGGTGGCATCATGAGGATTAAGTTCCGATTCATATTTGCTGTAGAATAAAATATGTTTTCAGCCCCCATGAGCTTTGTCACTCGGAGAGCAGTGTATGAACTTTTGCTGCACGGCTCTGGGCTCCCTGGTGGTCTAGTGGTTAGGATTCGGCGCTCTCACCGCCGCGGCCCGGGTTCGATTCCCAGTCAGGGAAAAGTCCCTCTTCTGACCTTGAAAGCTTTTCCTTCCCGTAGGTCAGGGCGTCTCAAAATGAAGTTGCTTTTCTGACTCACAATTTGCCTAGCATGACGCAGTATCGCTCAAAATATGATTTTCGCAAGGTTCCTTTAGAGCTGCTTCCCATGGTGGGAGGCAAGGCTCTTGAGCAAGTGAGATCCTGTATTCCGAGGCGCGCTTCCTTTTGTAGGCTTCTGACCCCATGGCCTGTGGCAGGTAGTCCTCCTTTGACTGGGCCGCAGGCTTTGTCTCCAAATGGCGTCCTGGACCCACTGCAACCCACCTGTTTGCTAAAACGGAAGTCTGCCTCTGGGTAAGAAAAAGCTGAGCTGCACGTACGGAAAGCGGCAGAGGCCAGAGGCGGGGAGGGTGTGGCAAGGGCTGCCTGATTTGCATAGTGACCTGTTGCATCTTGGGAATGTACAGGCTTTGGAGCTTAACAGGTACTGCAGGTGTCTGCCTGGCCTGAGAGATGCCTGTCTGGTGCTCCCCTCAGGACACACAGGCCTTCCATTCGAGCATGGAGGGTGAGGGACATGGGTCACCCTCATATACAGGGGTGTGGGCATGGGCAGGATAGGTTGTGGGGGACCCGTCAGGGCATTGCCCGTTCGGAAGGCGAGAGGAGGCGGGGCAGGAAACTCTGCTCAATTTCTTTCCCAGAGGCCTGTGGAGAACCCTTTGCACGTTTGAGCCAGCCGGGCCTGCATCAGAAGATCCTGCTCCACTGGGAAGGGAGAGCCTGTAGGCGTAAATCAAAAAAGGGGAGAAATCTGCAAATTCTAGCGGCAGACCCATGTTGCCCAGGAAGCAATCAGTTTCTCCTGCTCCCTATAGTGGAAAAAGACATATGAGGTGTATTTCTCTAGGCAGGGGCTCTGTGTAGATGGCACTTCATTGCTCTGGGAAGCATCCATGCTGGTAGAAGAGTAGCAGCAGACTCCACACCTGAGGCTTGAATGGGGACCGTTGGGGAGGGGCAGTGGGAGGCCGAGGAGGGCGGAGGAAAATGCTTTTCAAAAGCATCTGCACGTTCCTACAAACCTGCTGAAAACCCATACCAGGAATGGGGCTCGAACCCATGCGGACAAACGTCCATTGGATCTTAAGTCCAACGCCTTAACCACTTGGCCACCCTGGTGAGACCCACGGATTTACTTTCTTCAACTCCCTTTTTATGCTTGCTGCTGTAGCACCGGCTGTCCAGCAAGAGGTGATTGCAGAGTTAAAAGGCTTTTGCAGGAGGTTAAAAGTAATTGCTTATAACAAACACACTGTGTGACACCTAACTTTCTCCCACTCGGACTTTACCGTTAATTTTTATATTGGAGTTAGCTTAGTCACAATAAGGGGGTGAGCAAGGCAGGCACACTAGAGCATCTCCTCCCTGGTGGTCTAGTGGCTAGGATTCGGCGCTTTCACCGCCGCGGCCCGGGTTCGATTCCTGGTCAGGGAAGATCCCTCTAAAGCATAGATTGCTTAATTTGTCTGTGTATCTTTTTTAAAAGAAGTTCTTTAAAAAGGCACCCCTCCCAATAGATGAAAGCGGAGGAATGGGGCTTGTTCTCCTGTGCCCCAGGTTGCTTTGCCCCCATTGACCTAAGCCACCTTTGTGCGCACGCAGTCCCCCACCCAGTCAGGTGCTCTATGTTGGCGTGAAGTGCAGTACCAGCTCAACAGAAAGGTAAATTGCTGGAAAACCCTGCTGTGATGCATACATCTACTTTGGAGCACTCTTCTCCTTTGCACTCTTGAATCGCTTAAGCGCAATGTATTCTTCCAGCAAGCTGAATAACGAGATAGGTGAGAGAAGGTGTACCAGCTGTCTGTGCGCCATCAGCAGCCACTAGGTGTCCCTCTTGTGTTTTCCCGGGGATCCTGATTGTGCAGGAATTCATCGGTTCAGTAGCAAGGGGGAGAGGATGGCCTGTGCCTGGAAGTGACAGGCAGTCTGGTGGCATCATGAGGATTAAGTTCCGATTCATATTTGCTGTAGAATAAAATATGTTTTCAGCACCCATGAGCTTTGTCACTCGGAGAGCAGTGTATGAACTTTTGCTGCACAGCTCTGGGCTCCCTGGTGGTCTAATGGTTAGGATTTGGCGCTCTCACCGCCGCGGCCCAGGTTCGATTCTCGGTCAGGGAAAAGTCCCTCTTCTGGCCTTGAAAGATTTTCCTTCCCGTAGGTCAGGGCTTCTCAAAATGAAGTTGCTTTTCTGACTCACAATTTGCCTAGCATGACGCAGTATTGCTCAAAATATGATTTTCGCAAGGTTCCTTTAGAGCTGCTTTCCACGGTGGGAGGCAAGGCTCTTGAACAAGTGATATCCTGTATTCCGAGGTGTGCTTCCTTTTGTAGGCTTCTGACCCCATGGCATGTGGCAGGTAGTCCTCCTTTGACTGGGCCACAGGCTTTGTCTCCAAATGGCGTCCTGGACCGACTGCAACCCACCTGTTTGCTAAAACGGAAGTCTGCCTCTGGGTAAGAAATAGCTGAGCTGCACGTACGGAAAGCGGCAGAGGCCAGAGGCAGGGAGGGTGTGGCAAGGGCAGCCTGATTTGCATAGTGACCTGTTGCATCTTGGGAATGTACAGGCTTTGGAGCTTAACAGGTACTGCAGGTGTCTGCCTGGCCTGAGAGATGCCTGTCTGGTGCTTCCCTCAGGACAGAAAGTGCCTTCCATTCGAGCATGGAGGGTGAGGGACATGGGTCACCCTCATATACAGGGGTGTGGGCTTGGGCAGGATAGTTTGTGGGGGACACGTCAGGGCATTGCCCGTTTGACAGCCCGTTCTGAAGGCGAGAGGAGGCGGGGCAGGCAACTCTGCTCAATGTCTTTCCCAGAGGCCTGTGGAGAACCCTTGGCACATTTGAGCCAGCCGGGCCTGCATCAGCAGATCCTGCTCCACTGGGAAGGGAGAGCCTGTAGGCGTAAATCAAAAAAAGGGGAGAAATCTGCAAATTCTAGCGGCAGACCCATGTTGCCCAGGAAGCAATCAGTTTCTCCTGCTCCCTGTAGTGGAAAAAGACATAGGAGGTGTATTTCTCTAGGCAGGGGCTCTGTGTAGATGGCACTTCATTGCTCTGGGAAGCATCCATGCTGGTAGAAGAGTAGCAGCAGACCCCACACCTGAGGCTTGAATGGGGACCGTTGGGGAGGGGCAGTGGGAGGCCGAGGAGGGCGGAGGAAAATGCTTTCCAAAAGCATCTGCACGTTCCTACAAACCTGCTGAAAACCCATACCAGGAATAGGGCTCAAACCCATAAGGACAAACGTCCATTGGATCTTAAGTCCAACGCCTTAACCACTCAGCCACCCTAGTGAGACCCAAGGACTTACTTTCTTCAACTCCCTTTTTATGCTTGCTGCTGTAGCACCGGCTGTCCAGCAAGAGGTGATTGCAGAGTTAAAAGGCTTTTGCAGGAGGTTAAAAGTAATTGCTTATAACAAACACACTGTGTGACACCTAACTTTCTCCCACTCGGACTTTACCGTTAATCTTTATATTGGAGTTAGCTTAGTCACAATAAGGGGGTGAGCAAGGCAGGCACACTAGAGCATATTCTCCCTGGTGGTCTAGTGGCTAGGATTCGCCGCTCTAACTGCCAATGCCCGGGTTCGATTCCCGGTCAGGGAAGATCCCTCTAAAGCATAGATTGCTTAATTTGTCTGTGTATCTTTTTTAAAAGAAGTACTTTAAAAAGGCACCCCTTCCAATAGATGAAAGCAGAGGAATGGGGCTTGTTCTCCTGTGCCCCAGGTTGCTTTACCCCCATTGACCTAATCCACCTTCATGCGCACGCAGTCCCCCACCCAGTCAGGTGCTCTATGTTGGTGTGAAGTGCAGTACCAGCTCAACAGAAAGGTAAATTGCTGGAAAACCCTGCTGTGATGCATACATCTACTTTGGAGCACTCTTCTCCTTTGCACTCTTGAATCGCTTAAGGGCAATGTATTCTTCCAGCAAGCTGAATAACGAGATAGGTGAGAGAAGGTGTACCAGCAGTCTGTGCGCCATCAGCAGCCACTAGGTGTCCCTCTTGTGTTTTCCCGGGGATCCTGATTGTGCAGGAATTCATCGGTTCAGTAGCAAGGGGGAGAGGATGGCCTGTGCCTGGAAGTGACAGACAGTCTGGTGGCATCATGAGGATTAAGTTCTGATTCATACTTGCTGTAGAATAAAATATGTTTTCAGCACCCATGAGCTTTGTCACTCGGAGAGCAGTGTATGAACTTTTGCTGCACAGCTCTGGGCTCCCTGGTAGTCTAGTGGGTAGGATTCGGCGCTCTTACCGCCGCGGCCTGGGTTCGATTCCCGGTCAGGGAAAAATCCCTCTTCTGACCTTGAAAGCTTTTCCTTCCCGTAGGTCAGGGCTTCTCAAAATGAAGTTGCTTTTCTGACTCACAATTTGCCTAGCATGACGCAGTATTGCTCAAAATATGATTTTCGCAAGGTTCCTTTAGGGCTGCTTTCCACGGTGGGAGGCAAGGCTCTTGAGCAAGTGCTATCCTGTATTCCGAGGTGTGCTTCCTTTTGTAGGCTTCTGACTCCATGGCATGTGGCAGGTAGTCCTCCTTTGACTGGGCCACAGGCTTTGTCTCCAAATGGCGTCCTGGACCGACTGCAACCCACCTGTTTTCTAAAACGGAAGTCTGCCTCTGGGTAAGAAAAAGCTGAGCTGCACGTACGGAAAGCGGCAGAGGCCAGAGGCAGGGAGGGTGTGGCCAGGGCTGCCTGATTTGCATAGTGACCTGTTGCATCTTGGGAATGTACAGGCTTTGGAGCTTAACAGGTACTGCAGGTGTCTGCCTGGCCTGAGAGATGCCTGTCTGGTGCTCCCCTCAGGACAGACAGTGCCTTCCATTCGAGCATGGAGGGTGAGGGACATGGGTCACCCTCATATACAGGGGTGTGGGCTTGGGCAAGATAGTTTGTGGGGGACCCGTCAGGGCATTGCTAGTTTGGAAGCCCGTTCGGAAGGCGAGAGGAGGCGGGGCAGGCAACTCTGCTCAATGTCTTTCCCAGAGGCCTATGGAGAACCCTTTGCACGTTTGAGCCAGCCGGGCCTGCATCAGCAGATCTTGCTCCACTGGGAAGGGAGAGCCTGTAGGCGTAAATCAAAAAAAGGGGAGAAATCTGCAAGAGCCGGGTTAACAAATTCTAGCGGCAGACCCATGTTGCCCAGGAAGCAATCAGTTTCTCCTGCTCCCTATAGTGGAAAAAAGACATAGGAGGTGTATTTCTCTTGGCAGGGGCTCTGTGTAGATGGCACTTCATTGCTCTGGGAAGCATCCATGCTGGTAGAAGAGTAGCAGCAGACTCCACACCTGAGGCTTGAATGGGGACCGTTGGGGAGGGGCAGTGGGAGGCCGAGGAGGGCGGAGGAAAATGCTTTTCAAAAGCATCTGCACGTTCCTACAAACCTGCTGAAAACCCATACCAGGAATGGGGCTCGAACCCATGCAGACAAACGTCCATTGGATCTTAAGTCCAACACCTTAACCACTCAGCCACCCTGGTGAGACCCAAGGATTTACTTTCTTCAACTCCCTTTTTATGCTTGCTGCTGTAGCACCGGCTGTCCAGAAAGAGGTGATTGCAGAGTTAAAAGGCTTTTGCAGGAGGTTAAAAGTAATTGCTTATAACAAACACACTGTGTGACACCTAACTTTCTCCCACTCGGACTTTACCGTTAATTTTTATATTGGCGTTAGCTTAGTCACAATAAGGGGGTGAGCAAGGCAGGCACACTAGAGCATCTCCTCCCTGGTGGTCTAGTGGCTCGGATTCGGCGCTTTCACCGCCGCGGCCCGGGTTCGATTCCCGGTCAGGGAAGATCCCTCTAAAGCATAGATTGCTTAATTTGTCTGTGTATCTTTTTTAAAAGAACGTCTTTAAAAAGGCACCCCTCCCAATAGATGAAAGCGGAGGAATGGGGCTTGTTCTCCTGTGCCCCAGGTTGCTTTGCCCCCATTGACCTAAGCCACCTTTGTGCGCACGCAGTCCCCCACCCAGTCAGGTGCTCTATGTTGGCGTGAAGTGCAGTACCAGCTCAACAGAAAGGTAAATTGCTGGAAAACCCTGCTGTGATGCATACATCTACTTTGGAGCACTCTTCTCCTTTGCACTCTTGAATCGCTTAAGCGCAATGTATTCTTCCAGCAAGCTGAATAACGAGATAGGTGAGAGAAGGTGTACCAGCTGTCTGTGCGCCATCAGCAGCCACTAGGTGTCCCTCTTGTGTTTTCCCGGGGATCCTGATTGTGCAGGAATTCATCGGTTCAGTAGCAAGGGGGAGAGGATGGCCTGTGCCTGGAAGTGACAGGCAGTCTGGTGGCATCATGAGGATTAAGTTCCGATTCATATTTGCTGTAGAATAAAATATGTTTTCAGCACCCATGAGCTTTGTCACTCGGAGAGCAGTGTATGAACTTTTGCTGCATGGCTCTGGGCTCCCTGGTGGTCTAGTGGTTAGGATTCAGCGCTCTCACCACCGCGGCCCGGGTTCGATTCCCGGTCAGGGAAAAGTCCCTCTTCTGACCTTGAAAGCTTTTCCTTCCCGTAGGTCAGGGCTTCTCAAAATGAAGTTGCTTTTCTGACTCACAATGTGCCTAGCATGACGCAGTATCGCTCAAAATATGATTTTCGCAAGGTTCCTTTAGAGCTGCTTCCCATGGTGGGAGGCAAGGCTCTTGAGCAAGTGAGATCCTGTATTCCGAGGCGCGCTTCCTTTTGTAGGCTTCTGACCCCATGGCCTGTGGCAGGTAGTCCTCCTTTGACTGGGCCGCAGGCTTTGTCTCCAAATGGCGTCCTGGACCCACTGCAACCCACCTGTTTGCTAAAACGGAAGTCTGCCTCTGGGTAAGAAAAAGCTGAGCTGCACGTACGGAAAGCGGCAGAGGCCAGAGGCGGGGAGGGTGTGGCAAGGGCTGCCTGATTTGCATAGTGACCTGTTGCATCTTGGGAATGTACAGGCTTTGGAGCTTAACAGGTACTGCAGGTGTCTGCCTGGCCTGAGAGATGCCTGTCTGGTGCTCCCCTCAGGACACACAGGCCTTCCATTCGAGCATGGAGGGTGAGGGACATGGGTCACCCTCATATACAGGGGTGTGGGCATGGGCAGGATAGGTTGTGGGGGACCCGTCAGGGCATTGCCCGTTCGGAAGGCGAGAGGAGGCGGGGCAGGAAACTCTGCTCAATTTCTTTCCCAGAGGCCTGTGGAGAACCCTGTGCACGTTTGAGCCAGCCGGGCCTGCATCAGCAGATCCTGCTCCACTGGGAAGGGAGAGCCTGTAGGCGTAAATCAAAAAAAGGGGAGAAATCTGCAAATTCTAGCGGCAGACCCATGTTGCCCAGGAAGCAATCAGTTTCTCCTGCTCCCTATAGTGGAAAAAGACATAGGAGGTGTATTTCTCTAGGCAGGGGCTCTGTGTAGATGGCAGTTCATTGCTCTGGGAAGCATCCATGCTGGTAGAAGAGTAGCAGCAGACTCCACACCTGAGGCTTGAATGGGGACCGTTGGGGAGGGGCAGTGGGAGGCCGAGGAGGGCGGAGGAAAATGCTTTTCAAAAGCATCTGCACGTTCCTACAAACCTGCTGAAAACCCATACCAGGAATGGGGCTCGAACCCATGCGGACAAACGTCCATTGGATCTTAAGTCCAACGCCTTAACCACTCGGCCACCCTGGTGAAACCCAAGGATTTACTTTCTTCAACTACCTTTTTATGCTTGCTGCTGTAGCACCAGCTGTCCAGCAAGAGGTGATTGCAGAGTTAAAAGGCTTTTGCAGGAGGTTAAAAGTAATTGCTTATAACAAACACACTGTGTGACACCTAACTTTCTCCCACTCGGACTTTACCGTTAATTTTTATATTGGAGTTAGCTTAGTCACAATAAGGGGGTGAGCAAGGCAGGCACACTAGAGCATCTACTCCCTGGTGGTCTAGTGGCTAGGATTCGGCACTTTCACCGCCGCGGCCCGGGTTCGATTCCCGGTCAGGGAAGATTTCTCTAAAGCATAGATTGCTTAATTTGTCTGTGTATCTTTTTTAAAAGAAGGTCTTTAAAAAGGCACCCCTCCCAATAGATGAAAGCGGTGGAATGGGGCTTGTTCTCCTGTGCCCCAGGTTGCTTTGCCCCCATTGACCTAAGCCACCTTTGTGCGCACGCAGTCCCCCACCCAGTCAGGTGCTCTATGTTGGCGTGAAGTGCAGTACCAGCTCAACAGAAAGGTAAATTGCTGGAAAACCCTGCTGTGATGCATACATCTACTTTGGAGCACTCTTCTCCTTTGCACTCTTGAATCGCTTAAGCGCAATGTATTCTTCCAGCAAGCTGAATAACGAGATAGGTGAGAGAAGGTATACCAGCTGTCTGTGCACCATCAGCAGCCACTAGGTGTCCCTCTTGTGTTTTCCCGGGGATCCTGATTGTGCAGGAATTCATCGGTTCAGTAGCAAGGGGGAGAGGATGGCCTGTGCCTGGAAGTGACAGGCAGTCTGGTGGCATCATGAGGATTAAGTTCCGATTCATATTTGCTGTAGAATAAAATATGTTTTCAGCACCCATGAGCTTTGTCACTCGGAGAGCAGTGTATGAACTTTTGCTGCATGGCTCTGGGCTCCCTGGTGGTCTAGTGGTTAGGATTCGGCGCTCTCACCGCCACGGCCCGGGTTCGATTCCCGGTCAGGGAAAAGTCCCTCTTCTGACCTTGAAAGCTTTTCCTTCCCGTAGGTCAGGGCTTCTCAAAATGAAGTTGCTTTTCTGACTCACAATGTGCCTAGCATGACGCAGTATCGCTCAAAATATGATTTTCGCAAGGTTCCTTTAGAGCTGCTTCCCACGGTGGGAGGCAAGGCTCTTGAGCAAGTGAGATCCTGTATTCCGAGGCGCGCTTCCTTTTGTAGGCTTCTGACCCCATGGCGTGTGGCAGGTAGTCCTCCTTTAACTGGGCCGCAGGCTTTGTCTCCAAATGGCGTCCTGGACCCACTGCAACCCACCTGTTTGCTAAAACGGAAGTCTGCCTCTGGGTAAGAAAAAGCTGAGCTGCACGTACGGAAAGCAGCAGAGGCCAGAGGCAGGGAGGGTGTGGCAAGGGCTGCCTGATTTGCATAGTGACCTGTTGCATCTTGGGAATGTACAGGCTTTGGAGCTTAACAGGTACTGCAGGTGTCTGCCTGGCCTGAGAGATGCCTGTCTGGTGCTCCCCTCAGGACACACAGGCCTTCCATTCGAGCATGGAGGGTGAGAGACATGGGTCACCCTCATATACAGGGGTGTGGGCATGGGCAGGATAGGTTGTGGGGGACCCGTCAGGGCATTGCCCGTTCGGAAGGCGAGAGGAGGCGGGGCAGGAAACTCTGCTCAATTTCTTTCCCAGAGGCCTGTGGAGAACCCTTTGCACGTTTGAGCCAGCCGGGCCTGCATCAGCAGATCCTGCTCCACTGGGAAGGGAGAGCCTGTAGGCGTAAATCAAAAAAAGGGGAGAAATCTGCAAATTCTAGCGGCAGACCCATGTTGCCCAGGAAGCAATCAGTTTCTCCTGCTCCCTATAGTGGAAAAAGACATAGGAGGTGTATTTCTCTAGGCAGGGGCTCTGTGTAGATGGCAGTTCATTGCTCTGGGAAGCATCCATGCTGGTAGAAGAGTAGCAGCAGACTCCACACCTGAGGCTTGAATGGGGACCGTTGGGGAGGGGCAGTGGGAGGCCGAGGAGGGCGGAGGAAAATGCTTTTCAAAAGCATCTGCACGTTCCTACAAACCTGCTGAAAACCCATACCAGGAATGGGGCTCGAACCCATGCGGACAAACGTCCATTGGATCTTAAGTCCAACGCCTTAACCACTCGGCCACCCTGGTGAAACCCAAGGATTTACTTTCTTCAACTACCTTTTTATGCTTGCTGCTGTAGCACCAGCTGTCCAGCAAGAGGTGATTGCAGAGTTAAAAGGCTTTTGCAGGAGGTTAAAAGTAATTGCTTATAACAAACACACTGTGTGACACCTAACTTTCTCCCACTCGGACTTTACCGTTAATTTTTATATTGGAGTTAGCTTAGTCACAATAAGGGGGTGAGCAAGGCAGGCACACTAGAGCATCTACTCCCTGGTGGTCTAGTGGCTAGGATTCGGCACTTTCACCGCCGCGGCCCGGGTTCGATTCCCGGTCAGGGAAGATCCCTCTAAAGCATAGATTGCTTAATTTGTCTGTGTATCTTTTTTAAAAGAAGGTCTTTAAAAAGGCGCCCCTCCCAATAGATGAAAGCGGAGGAATGGGGCTTGTTCTCCTGTGCCCCAGGTTGCTTTGCCCCCATTGACCTAAGCCACCTTTGTGCGCACGCAGTCCCCCACCCAGTCAGGTGCTCTATGTTGGCGTGAAGTGCAGTACCAGCTCAACAGAAAGGTAAATTGCTGGAAAACCCTGCTGTGATGCATACATCTACTTTGGAGCACTCTTCTCCTTTGCACTCTTGAATCTCTTAAGCGCAATGTATTCTTCCAGCAAGCTGAATAACGAGATAGGTGAGAGAAGGTGTACCAGCTGTCTGTGCGCCATCAGCAGCCACTAGGTGTCCCTCTTGTGTTTTCCCGGGGATCCTGATTGTGCAGGAATTCATCGGTTCAGTAGCAAGGGGGAGAGGATGGCCTGTGCCTGGAAGTGACAGGCAGTCTGGTGGCATCATGAGGATTAAGTTCCAATTCATATTTGCTGTAGAATAAAATATGTTTTCAGCCCCCATGAGCTTTGTCACTCGGAGAGCAGTGTATGAACTTTTGCTGCACGGCTCTGGGCTCCCTGGTGGTCTAGTGGTTAGGATTCGGCGCTCTCACCGCCGCGGCCCGGGTTCGATTCCCAGTCAGGGAAAAGTCCCTCTTCTGACCTTGAAAGCTTTTCCTTCCCGTAGGTCAGGGCGTCTCAAAATGAAGTTGCTTTTCTGACTCACAATTTGCCTAGCATGACGCAGTATCGCTCAAAATATGATTTTCGCAAGGTTCCTTTAGAGCTGCTTCCCATGGTGGGAGGCAAGGCTCTTGAGCAAGTGAGATCCTGTATTCCGAGGCGCGCTTCCTTTTGTAGGCTTCTGACCCCATGGCCTGTGGCAGGTAGTCCTCCTTTGACTGGGCCGCAGGCTTTGTCTCCAAATGGCGTCCTGGACCCACTGCAACCCACCTGTTTGCTAAAACGGAAGTCTGCCTCTGGGTAAGAAAAAGCTGAGCTGCACGTACGGAAAGCGGCAGAGGCCAGAGGCGGGGAGGGTGTGGCAAGGGCTGCCTGATTTGCATAGTGACCTGTTGCATCTTGGGAATGTACAGGCTTTGGAGCTTAACAGGTACTGCAGGTGTCTGCCTGGCCTGAGAGATGCCTGTCTGGTGCTCCCCTCAGGACACACAGGCCTTCCATTCGAGCATGGAGGGTGAGGGACATGGGTCACCCTCATATACAGGGGTGTGGGCATGGGCAGGATAGGTTGTGGGGGACCCGTCAGGGCATTGCCCGTTCGGAAGGCGAGAGGAGGCGGGGCATGAAACTCTGCTCAATTTCTTTCCCAGAGGCCTGTGGAGAACCCTTTGCACGTTTGAGCCAGCCGGGCCTGCATCAGAAGATCCTGCTCCACTGGGAAGGGAGAGCCTGTAGGCGTAAATCAAAAAAAGGGGAGAAATCTGCAAATTCTAGCGGCAGACCCATGTTGCCCAGGAAGCAATCAGTTTCTCCTGCTCCCTATAGTGGAAAAAGACATAGGAGGTGTATTTCTCTAGGCAGGGGCTCTGTGTAGATGGCACTTCATTGCTCTGGGAAGCATCCATGCTGGTAGAAGAGTAGCAGCAGACTCCACACCTGAGGCTTGAATGGGGACCGTTGGGGAGGGGCAGTGGGAGGCCGAGGAGGGCGGAGGAAAATGCTTTTCAAAAGCATCTGCACGTTCCTACAAACCTGCTGATAACCCATACCAGGAATGGGGCTCGAACCCATGCGGACAAACGTCCATTGGATCTTAAGTCCAACGCCTTAACCACTCAGCCACCCTGGTGAGACCCAAGGATTTACTTTCTTCAACTCCCTTTTTATGCTTGCTGCTGTAGCACCGGCTGTCCAGCAAGAGGTGATTGCAGAGTTAAAAGGCTTTTGCAGGAGGTTAAAAGTAATTGCTTATAACAAACACACTGTGTGACACCTAACTTTCTCCCACTCGGACTTTACAGTTAATTTTTATATTGGAGTTAGCTTAGTCACAATAAGGGGGTGAACAAGGCAGGCACACTAGAGCATCTCCTCCCTGGTGGTCTAGTGGCTAGGATTCGGCGCTTTCACCGCCGCGGCCCGGGTTCGATTCCCGGTCAGGGAAGATCCCTCTAAAGCATAGATTGCTTAATTTGTCTGTGTATCTTTTTTAAAAGAACGTCTTTAAAAAGGCACCCCTCCCAATAGATGAAAGCGGAGGAATAGGGCTTGTTCTCCTGTGCCCCAGGTTGCTTTGCCCCCATTGACCTAAGCCACCTTTGTGCGCACGCAGTCCCCCACCCAGTCAGGTGCTCTATGTTGGCGTGAAGTGCAGTACCAGCTCAACAGAAAGGTAAATTGCTGGAAAACCCTGCTGTGATGCATACATCTACTTTGGAGCACTCTTCTCCTTTGCACTCTTGAATCGCTTAAGCGCAATGTATTCTTCCAGCAAGCTGAATAACGAGATAGGTGAGAGAAGGTGTACCACTAGGTGTCCCTCTTGTGTTTTCCCGGGGATCCTGATTGTGCAGGAATTCATCGGTTCAGTAGCAAGGGGGAGAGGATGGCCTGTGCCTGGAAGTGACAGGCAGTCTGGTGGCATCATGAGGATTAAGTTCCGATTCATATTTGCTGTAGAATAAAATATGTTTTCAGCACCCATGAGCTTTGTCACTCGGAGAGCAGTGTATGAACTTTTGCTGCATGGCTCTGGGCTCCCTGGTGGTCTAGTGGTTAGGATTCGGCGCTCTCACCGCCGCGGCCCGGGTTCGATTCCCGGTCAGGGAAAAGTCCCTCTTCTGACCTTGAAAGCTTTTCCTTCCCGTAGGTCAGGGCTTCTCAAAATGAAGTTGCTTTTCTGACTCACAATGTGCCTAGCATGACGCAGTATCGCTCAAAATATGATTTTCGCAAGGTTCCTTTAGAGCTGCTTCCCACGGTGGGAGGCAAGGCTCTTGAGCAAGTGAGATCCTGTATTCCGAGGCGCGCTTCCTTTTGTAGGCTTCTGACCCCATGGCGTGTGGCAGGTAGTCCTCCTTTGACTGGGCCGCAGGCTTTGTCTCCAAATGGCGTCCTGGACCCACTGCAACCCACCTGTTTGCTAAAACGGAAGTCTGCCTCTGGGTAAGAAAAAGCTGAGCTGCACGTACGGAAAGCGGCAGAGGCCAGAGGCAGGGAGGGTGTGGCAAGGGCTGCCTGATTTGCATAGTGACCTGTTGCATCTTGGGAATGTACAGGCTTTGGAGCTTAACAGGTACTGCAGGTGTCTGCCTGGCCTGAGAGATGCCTGTCTGGTGCTCCCCTCAGGACACACAGGCCTTCCATTCGAGCATGGAGGGTGAGGGACATGGGTCACCCTCATATACAGGGGTGTGGGCATGGGCAGGATAGGTTGTGGGGGACCCGTCAGGGCATTGCCCGTTTGGAAGCCCGTTCGGAAGGCGAGAGGAGGCGGGGCAGGAAACTCTGCTCAATTTCTTTCCCAGAGGCCTGTGGAGAACCCTTTGCACGTTTGAGCCAGCCGGGCCTGCATCAGCAGATCCTGCTCCACTGGGAAGGGAGAGCCTGTAGGCATAAATCAAAAAAAGGGGAGAAATCTGCAAATTCTAGCGGCAGACCCACGTTGCCCAGGAAGCAATCAGTTTCTCCTGCTCCCTATAGTGGAAAAAGACATAGGAGGTGTATTTCTCTAGGCAGGGGCTCGGTGTAGATGGCACTTCATTGCTCTGGGAAGCATCCATGCTGGTAGAAGAGTAGCAGCAGACTCACCACCTGAGGCTTGAATGGGGACCGTTGGGGAGGGGCAGTGGGAGGCCGAGGAGGGCGGAGGAAAATGCTTTTCAAAAGCATCTGCACATTCCTACAAACCTGCTGAAAACCCATACCAGGAATGGGGCTCGAACCCATGCGGACAAACGTCCATTGGATCTTAAGTCCAACGCCTTAACCACTCGGCCACCCTGGTGAGACCCAAGGATTTACTTTCTTCAACTCCCTTTTTATGCTTGCTGCTGTAGCACCGGCTGTCCAGCAAGAGGTGATTGCAGAGTTAAAAGGCTTTTGCAGGAGGTTAAAAGTAATTGCTTATAACAAACACACTGTGTGACACCTAACTTTCTCCCACTCGGACTTTACCGTTAATTTTTATATTGGAGTTAGCTTAGTCACAATAAGGGGGTGAGCAAGGCAGGCACACTAGAGCATCTCCTCCCTGGTGGTCTAGTGGCTAGGATTCGGCGCTTTCACCGCCGCGGCCCGGGTTCGATTCCCGGTCAGGGAAGATCCCTCTAAAGCATAGATTGCTTAATTTGTCTGTGTATCTTTTTCAAAAGAAGTACTTTAAAAAGGCACCCCTTCCAATAGATGAAAGCAGAGGAATGGGGCTTGTTCTCCTGTGCCCCAGGTTGCTTTACCCCCATTGACCTAATCCACCTTCATGCGCACGCAGTCCCCCACCCAGTCAGGTGCTCTATGTTGGTGTGAAGTGCAGTACCAGCTCAACAGAAAGGTAAATTGCTGGAAAACCCTGCTGTGATGCATACATCTACTTTGGAGCACTCTTCTCCTTTGCACTCTTGAATCGCTTAAGGGCAATGTATTCTTCCAGCAAGCTGAATAACGAGATAGGTGAGAGAAGGTGTACCAGCAGTCTGTGCGCCATCAGCAGCCACTAGGTGTCCCTCTTGTGTTTTCCCGGGGATCCTGATTGTGCAGGAATTCATCGGTTCAGTAGCAAGGGGGAGAGGATGGCCTGTGCCTGGAAGTGACAGACAGTCTGGTGGCATCATGAGGATTAAGTTCCGATTCATACTTGCTGTAGAATAAAATATGTTTTCAGCACCCATGAGCTTTGTCACTCGGAGAGCAGTGTATGAACTTTTGCTGCACAGCTCTGGGCTCCCTGGTAGTCTAGTGGGTAGGATTCGGCGCTCTTACCGCCGCGGCCTGGGTTCGATTCCCGGTCAGGGAAAAATCCCTCTTCTGACCTTGAAAGCTTTTCCTTCCCGTAGGTCAGGGCTTCTCAAAATGAAGTTGCTTTTCTGACTCACAATTTGCCTAGCATGACGCAGTATTGCTCAAAATATGATTTTCGCAAGGTTCCTTTAGGGCTGCTTTCCACGGTGGGAGGCAAGGCTCTTGAGCAAGTGCTATCCTGTATTCCGAGGTGTGCTTCCTTTTGTAGGCTTCTGACTCCATGGCATGTGGCAGGTAGTCCTCCTTTGACTGGGCCACAGGCTTTGTCTCCAAATGGCGTCCTGGACCGACTGCAACCCACCTGTTTTCTAAAACGGAAGTCTGCCTCTGGGTAAGAAAAAGCTGAGCTGGATGTACGGAAAGCGGCAGAGGCCAGAGGCAGGGAGGGTGTGGCCAGGGCTGCCTGATTTGCATAGTGACCTGTTGCATCTTGGGAATGTACAGGCTTTGGAGCTTAACAGGTACTGCAGGTGTCTGCCTGGCCTGAGAGATGCCTGTCTGGTGCTCCCCTCAGGACAGACAGTGCCTTCCATTCGAGCATGGAGGGTGAGGGACATGGGTCACCCTCATATACAGGGGTGTGGGCTTGGGCAAGATAGTTTGTGGGGGACCCGTCAGGGCATTGCTAGTTTGGAAGCCCGTTCGGAAGGCGAGAGGAGGCGGGGCAGGCAACTCTGCTCAATGTCTTTCCCAGAGGCCTATGGAGAACCCTTTGCACGTTTGAGCCAGCCGGGCCTGCATCAGCAGATCTTGCTCCAGTGGGAAGGGAGAGCCTGTAGGCGTAAATCAAAAAAAGGGGAGAAATCTGTAAGAGCCGGGTTAACAAATTCTAGCGGCAGACCCATGTTGCCCAGGAAGCAATCAGTTTCTCCTGCTCCCTATAGTGGAAAAAAGACATAGGAGGTGTATTTCTCTTGGCAGGGGCTCTGTGTAGATGGCACTTCATTGCTCTGGGAAGCATCCATGCTGGTAGAAGAGTAGCAGCAGACTCCACACCTGAGGCTTGAATGGGGACCGTTGGGGAGGGGCAGTGGGAGGCCGAGGAGGGCGGAGGAAAATGCTTTTCAAAAGCATCTGCACGTTCCTACAAACCTGCTGAAAACCCATACCAGGAATGGGGCTCGAACCCATGCGGACAAACGTCCATTGGATCTTAAGTCCAACACCTTAACCACTCAGCCACCCTGGTGAGACCCAAGGATTTACTTTCTTCAACTCCCTTTTTATGCTTGCTGCTGTAGCACCGGCTGTCCAGCAAGAGGTGATTGCAGAGTTAAAAGCCTTTTGCAGGAGGTTAAAAGTAATTGCTTATAACAAACACACTGTGTGACACCTAACTTTCTCCCACTCGGACTTTACCGTTAATTTTTATATTGGCGTTAGCTTAGTCACAATAAGGGGGTGAGCAAGGCAGGCACACTAGAGCATCTCCTCCCTGGTGGTCTAGTGGCTCGGATTCGGCGCTTTCACCGCCGCGGCCCGGGTTCGATTCCCGGTCAGGGAAGATCCCTCTAAAGCATAGATTGCTTAATTTGTCTGTGTATCTTTTTTAAAAGAACGTCTTTAAAAAGGCACCCCTCCCAATAGATGAAAGCGGAGGAATGGGGCTTGTTCTCCTGTGCCCCAGGTTGCTTTGCCCCCATTGACCTAAGCCACCTTTGTGCGCACGCAGTCCCCCACCCAGTCAGGTGCTCTATGTTGGCGTGAAGTGCAGTACCAGCTCAACAGAAAGGTAAATTGCTGGAAAACCCTGCTGTGATGCATACATCTACTTTGGAGCACTCTTCTCCTTTGCACTCTTGAATCACTTAAGCGCAATGTATTCTTCCAGCAAGCTGAATAACGAGATAGGTGAGAGAAGGTGTACCAGCTGTCTGTGCGCCATCAGCAGCCACTAGGTGTCCCTCTTGTGTTTTCCCGGGGATCCTGATTGTGTAGGAATTCATCGGTTCAGTAGCAAGGGGGAGAGGATGGCCTGTGCCTGGAAGTGACAGGCAGTCTGGTGGCATCATGAGGATTAAGTTCCGATTCATATTTGCTGTAGAATAAAATATGTTTTCAGCACCCATGAGCTTTGTCACTCGGAGAGCAGTGTATGAACTTTTGCTGCATGGCTCTGGGCTCCCTGGTGGTCTAGTGGTTAGGATTCAGCGCTCTCACCACCGCGGCCCGGGTTCGATTCCCGGTCAGGGAAAAGTCCCTCTTCTGACCTTGAAAGCTTTTCCTTCCCGTAGGTCAGGGCTTCTCAAAATGAAGTTGCTTTTCTGACTCACAATGTGCCTAGCATGACGCAGTATCGCTCAAAATATGATTTTCGCAAGGTTCCTTTAGAGCTTGTTCCCACGGTGGGAGGCAAGGCTCTTGAGCAAGTGAGATCCTGTATTCCGAGGAGCGCTTCCTTTTGTAGGCTTCTGACCCCATGGCGTGTGGCAGGTAGTCCTCCTTTGACTGGGCCGCAGGCTTTGTCTCCAAATGGCGTCCTGGACCCACTGCAACCCACCTGTTTGCTAAAACGGAAGTCTGCCTCTGGGTAAGAAAAAGCTGAGCTGCACGTACGGAAAGCGGCAGAGGCCAGAGGCGGGGAGGGTGTGGCAAGGGCTGCCTGATTTGCATAGTGACCTGTTGCATCTTGGGAATGTACAGGCTTTGGAGCTTAACAGGTACTGCAGGTGTCTGCCTGGCCTGAGAGATGCCTGTCTGGTGCTCCCCTCAGGACACACAGGCCTTCCATTCGAGCATGGAGGGTGAGGGACATGGGTCACCCTCATATACAGGGGTGTGGGCATGGGCAGGATAGGTTGTGGGGGACCCGTCAGGGCATTGCCCGTTCGGAAGGCGAGAGGAGGCGGGGCAGGAAACTCTGCTCAATTTCTTTCCCAGAGGCCTGTGGAGAACCCTTTGCACGTTTGAGCCAGCCGGGCCTGCATCAGAAGATCCTGATCCACTGGGAAGGGAGAGCCTGTAGGCGTAAATCAAAAAAAGGGGAGAAATCTGCAAATTCTAGCGGCAGACCCATGTTGCCCAGGAAGCAATCAGTTTCTCCTGCTCCCTATAGTGGAAAAAGACATAGGAGGTGTATTTCTCTAGGCAGGGGCTCTGTGTAGATGGCACTTCATTGCTCTGGGAAGCATCCATGCTGGTAGAAGAGTAGCAGCAGACTCCACACCTGAGGCTTGAATGGGGACCGTTGGGGAGGGGCAGTGGGAGGCCGAGGAGGGCGGAGGAAAATGCTTTTCAAAAGCATCTGCACGTTCCTACAAACCTGCTGAAAACCCATACCAGGAATGGGGCTCGAACCCATGCGGACAAACGTCCATTGGATCTTAAGTCCAACGCCTTAACCACTCAGCCACCCTGGTGAGACCCAAGGATTTACTTTCTTCAACTCCCTTTTTATGCTTGCTGCTGTAGCACCGGCTGTCCAGCAAGAGGTGATTGCAGAGTTAAAAGGCTTTTGCAGGAGGTTAAAAGTAATTGCTTATAACAAACACACTGTGTGACACCTAACTTTCTCCCACTCGGACTTTACCGTTAATTTTTATATTGGAGTTAGCTTAGTCACAATAAGGGGGTGAACAAGGCAGGCACACTAGAGCATCTCCTCCCTGGTGGTCTAGTGGCTAGGATTCGGCGCTTTCACCGCCGCGGCCCGGGTTCGATTCCCGGTCAGGGAAGATCCCTCTAAAGCATAGATTGCTTAATTTGTCTGTGTATCTTTTTTAAAAGAACGTCTTTAAAAAGGCACCCCTCCCAATAGATGAAAGCGGAGGAATAGGGCTTGTTCTCCTGTGCCCCAGGTTGCTTTGCCCCCATTGACCTAAGCCACCTTTGTGCGCACGCAGTCCCCCACCCAGTCAGGTGCTCTATGTTGGCGTGAAGTGCAGTACCAGCTCAACAGAAAGGTAAATTGCTGGAAAACCCTGCTGTGATGCATACATCTACTTTGGAGCACTCTTCTCCTTTGCACTCTTGAATCGCTTAAGCGCAATGTATTCTTCCAGCAAGCTGAATAACGAGATAGGTGAGAGAAGGTGTACCACTAGGTGTCCCTCTTGTGTTTTCCCGGGGATCCTGATTGTGCAGGAATTCATCGGTTCAGTAGCAAGGGGGAGAGGATGGCCTGTGCCTGGAAGTGACAGGCAGTCTGGTGGCATCATGAGGATTAAGTTCCGATTCATATTTGCTGTAGAATAAAATATGTTTTCAGCACCCATGAGCTTTGTCACTCGGAGAGCAGTGTATGAACTTTTGCTGCATGGCTCTGGGCTCCCTGGTGGTCTAGTGGTTAGGATTTGGCGCTCTCACCGCCGCGGCCCGGGTTCGATTCCCGGTCAGGGAAAAGTCCCTCTTCTGACCTTGAAAGCTTTTCCTTCCCGTAGGTCAGGGCTTCTCAAAATGAAGTTGCTTTTCTGACTCACAATGTGCCTAGCATGACGCAGTATCGCTCAAAATATGATTTTCGCAAGGTTCCTTTAGAGCTGCTTCCCACGGTGGGAGGCAAGGCTCTTGAGCAAGTGAGATCCTGTATTCCGAGGCGCGCTTCCTTTTGTAGGCTTCTGACCCCATGGCGTGTGGCAGGTAGTCCTCCTTTGACTGGGCCGCAGGCTTTGTCTCCAAATGGCGTCCTGGACCCACTGCAACCCACCTGTTTGCTAAAACGGAAGTCTGCCTCTGGGTAAGAAAAAGCTGAGCTGCACGTACGGAAAGCGGCAGAGGCCAGAGGCAGGGAGGGTGTGGCAAGGGCTGCCTGATTTGCATAGTGACCTGTTGCATCTTGGGAATGTACAGGCTTTGGAGCTTAACAGGTACTGCAGGTGTCTGCCTGGCCTGAGAGATGCCTGTCTGGTGCTCCCCTCAGGACACACAGGCCTTCCATTCGAGCATGGAGGGTGAGGGACATGGGTCACCCTCATATACAGGGGTGTGGGCATGGGCAGGATAGGTTGTGGGGGACCCGTCAGGGCATTGCCCGTTTGGAAGCCCGTTCGGAAGGCGAGGCAGGAAACTCTGCTCAATTTCTTTCCCAGAGGCCTGTGGAGAACCCTTTGCACGTTTGAGCCAGCCGGGCCTGCATCAGCAGATCCTGCTCCACTGGGAAGGGAGAGCCTGTAGGCATAAATCAAAAAAAGGGGAGAAATCTGCAAATTCTAGCGGCAGACCCACGTTGCCCAGGAAGCAATCAGTTTCTCCTGCTCCCTATAGTGGAAAAAGACATAGGAGGTGTATTTCTCTAGGCAGGGGCTCGGTGTAGATGGCACTTCATTGCTCTGGGAAGCATCCATGCTGGTAGAAGAGTAGCAGCAGACTCACCACCTGAGGCTTGAATGGGGACCGTTGGGGAGGGGCAGTGGGAGGCCGAGGAGGGCGGAGGAAAATGCTTTTCAAAAGCATCTGCACGTTCCTACAAACCTGCTGAAAACCCATACCAGGAATGGGGCTTGAACCCATGCGGACAAACGTCCATTGGATCTTAAGTCCAACGCCTTAACCACTCGGCCACCCTGGTGAGACCCAAGGATTTACTTTCTTCAACTCCCTTTTTATGCTTGCTGCTGTAGCACCGGCTGTCCAGCAAGAGGTGATTGCAGAGTTAAAAGGCTTTTGCAGGAGGTTAAAAGTAATTGCTTATAACAAACACACTGTGTGACACCTAACTTTCTCCCACTCGGACTTTACCGTTAATTTTTATATTGGAGTTAGCTTAGTCACAATAAGGGGGTGAGCAAGGCAGGCACACTAGAGCATCTCCTCCCTGGTGGTCTAGTGGCTAGGATTCGGCGCTTTCACCGCCGCGGCCCGGGTTCGATTCCCGGTCAGGGAAGATCCCTCTAAAGCATAGATTGCTTAATTTGTCTGTGTATCTTTTTTAAAAGAAGTACTTTAAAAAGGCACCCCTTCCAATAGATGAAAGCAGAGGAATGGGGCTTGTTCTCCTGTGCCCCAGGTTGCTTTACCCCCATTGACCTAATCCACCTTCATGCGCACGCAGTCCACCACCCAGTCAGGTGCTCTATGTTGGTGTGAAGTGCAGTACCAGCTCAACAGAAAGGTAAATTGCTGGAAAACCCTGCTGTGATGCATACATCTACTTTGGAGCACTCTTCTCCTTTGCACTCTTGAATCGCTTAAGGGCAATGTATTCTTCCAGCAAGCTGAATAACGAGATAGGTGAGAGAAGGTGTACCAGCAGTCTGTGCGCCATCAGCAGCCACTAGGTGTCCCTCTTGTGTTTTCCCGGGGATCCTGATTGTGCAGGAATTCATCGGTTCAGTAGCAAGGGGGAGAGGATGGCCTGTGCCTGGAAGTGACAGACAGTCTGGTGGCATCATGAGGATTAAGTTCCGATTCATACTTGCTGTAGAATAAAATATGTTTTCAGCACCCATGAGCTTTGTCACTCGGAGAGCAGTGTATGAACTTTTGCTGCACAGCTCTGGGCTCCCTGGTAGTCTAGTGGGTAGGATTCGGTGCTCTTACCGCCGCGGCCTGGGTTCGATTCCCGGTCAGGGAAAAATCCCTCTTCTGACCTTGAAAGCTTTTCCTTCCCGTAGGTCAGGGCTTCTCAAAATAAAGTTGCTTTTCTGACTCACAATTTGCCTAGCATGACGCAGTATTGCTCAAAATATGATTTTCGCAAGGTTCCTTTAGGGCTGCTTTCCACGGTGGGAGGCAAGGCTCTTGAGCAAGTGCTATCCTGTATTCCGAGGTGTGCTTCCTTTTGTAGGCTTCTGACTCCATGGCATGTGGCAGGTAGTCCTCCTTTGACTGGGCCACAGGCTTTGTCTCCAAATGGCGTCCTGGACCGACTGCAACCCACCTGTTTTCTAAAACGGAAGTCTGCCTCTGGGTAAGAAAAAGCTGAGCTGGATGTACGGAAAGCGGCAGAGGCCAGAGGCAGGGAGGGTGTGGCCAGGGCTGCCTGATTTGCATAGTGACCTGTTGCATCTTGGGAATGTACAGGCTTTGGAGCTTAACAGGTACTGCAGGTGTCTGCCTGGCCTGAGAGATGCCTGTCTGGTGCTCCCCTCAGGACAGACAGTGCCTTCCATTCGAGCATGGAGGGTGAGGGACATGGGTCACCCTCATATACAGGGGTGTGGGCTTGGGCAAGATAGTTTGTGGGGGACCCGTCAGGGCATTGCTAGTTTGGAAGCCCGTTCGGAAGGCGAGAGGAGGCGGGGCAGGCAACTCTGCTCAATGTCTTTCCCAGAGGCCTATGGAGAACCCTTTGCACGTTTGAGCCAGCCGGGCCTGCATCAGCAGATCTTGCTCCAGTGGGAAGGGAGAGCCTGTAGGCGTAAATCAAAAAAAGGGGAGAAATCTGTAAGAGCCGGGTTAACAAATTCTAGCGGCAGACCCATGTTGCCCAGGAAGCAATCAGTTTCTCCTGCTCCCTATAGTGGAAAAAAGACATAGGAGGTGTATTTCTCTTGGCAGGGGCTCTGTGTAGATGGCACTTCATTGCTCTGGGAAGCATCCATGCTGGTAGAAGAGTAGCAGCAGACTCCACACCTGAGGCTTGAATGGGGACCGTTGGGGAGGGGCAGTGGGAGGCCGAGGAGGGCGGAGGAAAATGCTTTTCAAAAGCATCTGCACGTTCCTACAAACCTGCTGAAAACCCATACCAGGAATGGGGCTCGAACCCATGCGGACAAACGTCCATTGGATCTTAAGTCCAACACCTTAACCACTCAGCCACCCTGGTGAGACCCAAGGATTTACTTTCTTCAACTCCCTTTTTATGCTTGCTGCTGTAGCACCGGCTGTCCAGCAAGAGGTGATTGCAGAGTTAAAAGCCTTTTGCAGGAGGTTAAAAGTAATTGCTTATAACAAACACACTGTGTGACACCTAACTTTCTCCCACTCGGACTTTACCGTTAATTTTTATATTGGCGTTAGCTTAGTCACAATAAGGGGGTGAGCAAGGCAGGCACACTAGAGCATCTCCTCCCTGGTGGTCTAGTGGCTCGGATTCGGCGCTTTCACCGCCGCGGCCCGGGTTCGATTCCCGGTCAGGGAAGATCCCTCTAAAGCATAGATTGCTTAATTTGTCTGTGTATCTTTTTTAAAAGAACGTCTTTAAAAAGGCACCCCTCCCAATAGATGAAAGCGGAGGAATGGGGCTTGTTCTCCTGTGCCCCAGGTTGCTTTGCCCCCATTGACCTAAGCCACCTTTGTGCGCACGCAGTCCCCCACCCAGTCAGGTGCTCTATGTTGGCGTGAAGTGCAGTACCAGCTCAACAGAAAGGTAAATTGCTGGAAAACCCTGCTGTGATGCATACATCTACTTTGGAGCACTCTTCTCCTTTGCACTCTTGAATCACTTAAGCGCAATGTATTCTTCCAGCAAGCTGAATAACGAGATAGGTGAGAGAAGGTGTACCAGCTGTCTGTGCGCCATCAGCAGCCACTAGGTGTCCCTCTTGTGTTTTCCCGGGGATCCTGATTGTGCAGGAATTCATCGGTTCAGTAGCAAGGGGGAGAGGATGGCCTGTGCCTGGAAGTGACAGGCAGTCTGGTGGCATCATGAGGATTAAGTTCCGATTCATATTTGCTGTAGAATAAAATATGTTTTCAGCACCCATGAGCTTTGTCACTCGGAGAGCAGTGTATGAACTTTTGCTGCATGGCTCTGGGCTCCCTGGTGGTCTAGTGGTTAGGATTCAGCGCTCTCACCACCGCGGCCCGGGTTCGATTCCCGGTCAGGGAAAAGTCCCTCTTCTGACCTTGAAAGCTTTTCCTTCCCGTAGGTCAGGGCTTCTCAAAATGAAGTTGCTTTTCTGACTCACAATGTGCCTAGCATGACGCAGTATCGCTCAAAATATGATTTTCGCAAGGTTCCTTTAGAGCTTGTTCCCACGGTGGGAGGCAAGGCTCTTGAGCAAGTGAGATCCTGTATTCCGAGGAGCGCTTCCTTTTGTAGGCTTCTGACCCCATGGCGTGTGGCAGGTAGTCCTCCTTTGACTGGGCCGCAGGCTTTGTCTCCAAATGGCGTCCTGGACCCACTGCAACCCACCTGTTTGCTAAAACGGAAGTCTGCCTCTGGGTAAGAAAAAGCTGAGCTGCACGTACGGAAAGCGGCAGAGGCCAGAGGCGGGGAGGGTGTGGCAAGGGCTGCCTGATTTGCATAGTGACCTGTTGCATCTTGGGAATGTACAGGCTTTGGAGCTTAACAGGTACTGCAGGTGTCTGCCTGGCCTGAGAGATGCCTGTCTGGTGCTCCCGTCAGGACACACAGGCCTTCCATTCGAGCATGGAGGGTGAGGGACATGGGTCACCCTCATATACAGGGGTGTGGGCATGGGCAGGATAGGTTGTGGGGGACCCGTCAGGGCATTGCCCGTTCGGAAGCCCGTTCGGAAGGCGAGAGGAGGCGGGCAGGAAACTCTGCTCAATTTCTTTCCCAGAGGCCTGTGGAGAACCCTTTGCACGTTTGAGCCAGCCGGGCCTGCATCAGCAGATCCTGCTCCACTGAGAAGGGAGAGCCTGTAGGCGTAAATCAAAAAAAGGGGAGAAATCTGCAAATTCTAGCGGCAGACCCATGTTGCCCAGGAAGCAATCAGTTTCTCCTGCTCCCTATAGTGGAAAAAGACATAGGAGGTGTATTTCTCTAGGCAGGGGCTCTGTGTAGATGGCACTTCATTGCTCTGGGAAGCATCCATGCTGGTAGAAGAGTAGCAGCAGACTCCACACCTGAGGCTTGAATGGGGACCGTTGGGGAGGGGCAGTGGGAGGCCGAGGAGGGCGGAGGAAAATGCTTTTCAAAAGCATCGGCACGTTCCTACAAACCTGCTGAAAACCCATTCCAGGAATGGGGCTCGAACCCATGCAGACAAACGGCCATTGGATCTTAAGTCCAACGCCTTAACCACTCAGCCACCCTGGTGAGACCCAAGGATTTACTTTCTTCAACTCCCTTTTTATGCTTGCTGCTGTAGCACCGGCTGTCCAGCAAGAGGTGATTGCAGAGTTAAAAGGCTTTTGCAGGAGGTTAAAAGTAATTGCTTATAACAAACACACTGTGTGACACCTAACTTTCTCCCACTCGGACTTTACCGTTAATTTTTATATTGGAGTTAGCTTAGTCACAATAAGGGGGTGAGCAAGGCAGGCACACTAGAGCATCTCCTCCCTGGTGGTCTAGTGGCTAGGATTCGGCGCTTTCACCGCCGCGGCCCGGGTTCGATTCCCGGTCAGGGAAGATCCCTCTAAAGCATAGATTGCTTAATTTGTCTGTGTATCATTTTTAAAAGAAGGTCTTTAAAAAGGCACCCCTCCCAATAGATGAAAGCGGAGGAATGGGGCTTGTTCTCCTGTGCCCCAGGTTGCTTTGCCCCCATTGACCTAAGCCACCTTTGTGCGCACGCAGTCCCCCACCCAGTCAGGTGCTCTATGTTGGCGTGAAGTGCAGTACCAGCTCAACAGAAAGGTAAATTGCTGGAAAACCCTGCTGTGATGCATACATCTACTTTGGAGCACTCTTCTCCTGTGCACTCTTGAATCGCTTAAGCGCAATGTATTCTTCCAGCAAGCTGAATAACGAGATAGGTGAGAGAAGGTGTACCAGCTGTCTGTGCGCCATCAGCAGCCACTAGGTGTCCCTCTTGTGTTTTCCCGGGTATCCTGATTGTGCAGGAATTCATCGGTTCAGTAGCAAGGGGGAGAGGATGGCCTGTGCCTGGATGTGACAGACAGTCTGGTGGCATCATGAGGATTAAGTTCCGATTCATATTTGCAGTAGAATAAAATATGTTTTCAGCACCCATGAGCTTTGTCACTCGGAGAGCAGTGTATGAACTTTTGCTGCACAGCTCTGGGCTCCCTGGTGGTCTAATGGTTAGGATTCGGCGCTCTCACCGCCGCGGCCCGGGTTCGATTCTCGGTCAGGGAAAAGTCCCTCTTCTGGCCTTGAAAGATTTTCCTTCCCGTAGGTCAGGGCTTCTCAAAATGAAGTTGCTTTTCTGACTCACAATTTGCCTAGCATGACTCAGTATTGCTCAAAATATGATTTTCGCAAGGTTCCTTTAGAGCTGCTTTCCACGGTGGGAGGCAAGGTTCTTGAGCAAGTGAGATCCTGTATTCCGAGGTGTGCTTCCTTTTGTAGGCTTCTGAACCCATGGCATGTGGCAGGTAGTCCTCCTTTGACTGGGCCACAGGCTTTGTCTCCAAATGGCGTCCTGGACCGACTGCAACCCACCTGTTTGCTAAAACGGAAGTCTGCCTCTGGGTAAGAAAAAGCTGAGCTGCACGTACGGAAAGCGGCAGAGGCCAGAGGCAGGGAGGGTGTGGCAAGGGCTGCCTGATTTGCATAGTGACCTGTTGCATCTTGGGAATGTACAGGCTTTGGAGCTTAACAGGTACTGCAGGTGTCTGCCTAGCCTGAGAGATGCCTGTCTGGTGCTTCCCTCAGGACAGAAAGTGCCTTCCATTCGAGCATGGAGGGTGAGGGACATGGGTCACCCTCATATACAGGGGTGTGGGCTTGGGCAGGATAGTTTGTGGGGGACACGTCAGGGCATTGCCCGTTTGGAAGCCCGTTCTGAAGGTGAAAGGAGGCGGGGCAGGCAACTCTGCTCAATGTCTTTCCCAGAGGCCTGTGGAGAACCCTTTGCACGTTTGAGCCAGCCGGGCCTGCATCAGCAGATCCTGCTCCACTGGGAAGGTAGAGCCTGTAGGCGTAAATCAAAAAAAGGGGAGAAATCTGCAAGAGCCGGGTTAACAAATTCTAGCGGCAGACCCATGTTGCCCAGGAAGCAATCAGTTTCTCCTGTTCCCTATAGTGGAAAAAGACATAGGAGGTGTATTTCTCTAGGCAGGGGCTCTGTGTAGATGGCACTTCATTGCTCTGGGAAGCATCCATGCTGGTAGAAGAGTAGCAGCAGACACCACACCTGAGGCTTGAATGGGGACCGTTGGGGAGGGGCAGTGGGAGGCGGAGGAGGGCAGAGGAAAATGCTTTTCAAAAGCATCTGCACGTCCCTACAAACCTGCTGAAAACCCATACCAGGAATGGGGCTCGAACCCATGCGGACAAACGTCCATTGGATCTTAAGTCAGATGCCTTAACCACTCAGCCACCCTGGTGAGACCCAAGGATTTACTTTCTTCAACTCCCTTTTTATGCTTGCTGCTGTAGCACCGGCTGTCCAGCAAGAGGTGATTGCAGAGTTAAAAGGCTTTTGCAGGAGGTTAAAAGTAATTGCTTATAACAAACACACTGTGTGACACCTAACTTTCTCCCACTCGGACTTTACCGTTAATCTTTATATTGGAGTTAGCTTAGTCACAATAAGGGGGTGAGCAAGGCAGGCACACTAGAGCATCTCCTCCCTGGTGGTCTATTGGCTAGGATTCCGCGCTTCCACCGCGGCAGCCCGGGTTCGATTCCCCGTCTGGGAAGATCCCTCTAAAGCATAGATTGCTTAATTTGTCTGTGTATCTTTTTTAAAAGAAGGTCTTTAAAAAGGCACCCCTCCCAATAGATGAAAGCGGAGGAATGGGGCTTGTTCTCCTGTGCCCCAGGTTGCTTTACCCCCATTGACCTAAGCCACCTTCGTGCGCACGCAGTCCCCCGCCCAGTCAGGTGCTCTATGTTGGCGTGAAGTGCAGTACCAGCTCAACAGAAAGGTAAATTGCTGGAAAACCCTGCTGTGATGCATACATCTACTTTGGAGCACTCTTCTCCTTTGCACTCTTGAATGGCTTAAGCGCAATGTATTCTTCCAGCAAGCTGAATAACGAGATAGGTGAGAGAAGGTGTACCAGCAGTCTGTGCGCCATCAGCAGCCACTAGGTGTCCCTCTTGTGTTTTCCCGGGGATCCTGATTGTGCAGGAATTCATCGGTTCAGTAGCAAGGGGGAGAGGATGGCCTGTGCCTGGAAGTGACAGACAGTCTGGTGGCATCATGAGGATTAAGTTCCGATTCATATTTGCTGTAGAATAAAATATGTTTTCAGCACCCATGAGCTTTGTCACTCGGAGAGCAGTGTATGAACTTTTGCTGCACAGCTCTGGGCTCCCTGGTAGTCTAGTGGTTAGGATTCAGCGCTCTCACCGCCGCGGCCCGGGTTCGATTCTCGGTCAGTGAAAAATCCCTCTTCTGGCCTTGAAAGCTTTTCCTTCCCGTAGGTCAGGGCTTCTCAAAATGAAGTTGCTTTTCTGACTCACAATTTGCCTAGCATGACGCAGTATTGCTCAAAATATGATTTTCGCAAGGTTCCTTTAGAGCTGCTTTCCACGGTGGGAGGCAAGGCTCTTGAGCAAGTGAGATCCTGTATTCCGAGGCGCGCTTCCTTTTGTAGGCTTCTGACCCCATGGCATGTGGCAGGTAGTCCTCCTTTGACTGGGCCACAGGCTTTGTCTCCAAATGGAGTCCTGGACCGACTGCAACCCACCTGTTTGCTAAAACGGAAGTCTGCCTCTGGGTAAGAAAAAGCTGAGCTGCACGTGCGGAAAGCGGCAGACGCCAGAGGCAGGGAGGGTGTGGCAAGGGCTGCCTGATTTGCATAGTGACGTGTTGCATCTTGGGAATGTACAGGCTTTGGAGCTTAACAGGTACTGCAGGTGTCTGCCTGGCCTGAGAGATGCCTGTCTGGTGCTTCCCTCAGGACAGAAAGTGCCTTCCATTCGAGCATGGAGGGTGAGGGACATGGGTCACCCTCATATACAGGGGTGTGGGCTTGGGCAGGATAGTTTGTGGGGGACCCGTCAGGGCATTGCCCGTTTGGAAGCCCGTTCTGAAGGCGAGAGGAGGCGGGGCAGGCAACTCTGCTCAATGTCTTTCCCAGAGGCCTATGGAGAACCCTTTGCACGTTTGAGCCAGCCGGGCCTGCATCAGCAGATCCTGCTCCACTGGGAAGGGAGAGCCTGTAGGCGTAAATCAAAAAAAGGGGAGAAATCTGCAAATTCTAGCGGCAGACCCATGTTGCCCAGGAAGCAATCAGTTTCTCCTGCTCCCTATAGTGGAAAAAGACATAGGAGGTGTATTTCTCTAGGCAGGGGCTCTGTGTAGATGGCACTTCATTGCTCTGGGAAGCATCCATGCTGGTAGAAGAGTAGCAGCAGACTCCACACCTGAGGCTTGAATGGGGACCGTTGGGGAGGGGCAGTGGGAGGCCGAGGAGGGCGGAGGAAAATGCTTTTCAAAAGCATCTGCACGTTCCTACAAACCTGCTGAAAACCCATACCAGGAATGGGGCTCGAACCCATGCGGACAAACGGCCATTGGATCTTAAGTCCAACGCCTTAACCACTCAGCCACCCTGGTGAGACCCAAGGATTTACTTTCTTCAACTCCCTTTTTATGCTTGCTGCTGTAGCACCGGCTGTCCAGCAAGAGGTGATTGCAGAGTTAAAAGGCTTTTGCAGGAGGTTAAAAGTAATTGCTTATAACAAACACACTGTGTGACACCTAACTTTCTCCCACTCGGACTTTACCGTTAATTTTTATATTGGAGTTAGCTTAGTCACAATAAGGGGGTGAGCAAGGCAGGCACACTAGAGCATCTCCTCCCTGGTGGTCTAGTGGCTAGGATTCGGTGTTTTCACCGCCGCGGGCCGGGTTCGATTCCCGGTCAGGGAAGATCCCTCTAATGCATAGATTGCTTAATTTGTCTGTGTATCTTTTTTAAAAGAAGGTCTTTAAAAAGGCACCCCTCCCAATAGATGAAAGCGGAGGAATGGGGCTTGTTCTCCTGTGCCCCAGGTTGCTTTGCCCCCATTGACCTAAGCCACCATTGTGCGCACGCAGTCCCCCACCCAGTCAGGTGCTCTATGTTGGCGTGAAGTGCAGTACCAGCTCAACAGAAAGGTAAATTGCTGGAAAACCCTGCTTTGATGCATACATCTACTTTGGAGCACTCTTCTCCTGTGCACTCTTGAATCGCTTAAGCGCAATGTATTTTTCCAGCAAGCTGAATAACGAGATAGGTGAGAGAAGGTGTACCAGCTGTCTGTGCGCCATCAGCAGCCACTAGGTGTCCCTCTTGTGTTTTCCCGGGGATCCTGATTGTGCAGGAATTCATCGGTTCAGTAGCAAGGGGGAGAGCATGGCCTGTGCCTGGATGTGACAGACAGTCTGGTGGCATCATGAGGATTAAGTTCCGATTCATATTTGCTGTAGAATAAAATATGTTTTCAGCACCCATGAGCTTTGTCACTCGGAGAGCAGTGTATGAACTTTTGCTGCACAGCTCTGGGCTCCCTGGTGGTCTAATGGTTAGGATTCGGCGCTCTCACCGCCGCGGCCCGGGTTTGATTCTCGGTCTGGGAAAAGTCCCTCTTCTGGCCTTGAAAGATTTTCCTTCCCATAGGTCAGGGCTTCTCAAAATGAAGTTGCTTTTCTGACTCACAATTTGCCTAGCATGACTCAGTATTGCTCAAAATATGATTTTCGCAAGGTTCCTTTAGAGCTGCTTTCCACGGTGGGAGGCAAGGCTCTTGAACAAGTGATATCCTGTATTCCGAGGTGTGCTTCCTTTTGTAGGCTTCTGACCCCATGGCATGTGGCAGGTAGTCCTCCTTTGACTGGGCCACAGATTTTGTCTCCTAATGGCGTCCTGGACCGACTGCAACCCACCTGTTTGCTAAAACGGAAGTCTGCCTCTGGGTAAGAAAAAGCTGAGCTGCACGTACGGAAAGCGGCAGAGGCCAGAGGCAGGGAGGGTGTGGCAAGGGCTGCCTGATTTGCATAGTGACCTGTTGCATCTTGGGAATGTACAGGCTTTGGAGCTTAACAGGTACTGCAGGTGTCTGCCTGGCCTGAGAGATGCCTGTCTGGTGCTTCCCTCAGGACAGAAAGTGCCTTCCATTCGAGCATGGAGGGTGAGGGACATGGGTCACCCTCATATACAGGGGTGTGGGCTTGGGCAGGATAGTTTGTGGTGGACACGTCAGGGCATTGCCCGTTTGGAAGCCCGTTCTGAAGGCGAGAGGAGGCGGGGCAGGCAACTCTGCTCAATGTCTTTCCCAGAGGCCTGTGGAGAACCCTTTGCACGTTTGAGCCAGCCGGGCCTGCATCAGCAGATCCTGCTCCACTGGGAAGGGAGAGCCTGTAGGCGTAAATCAAAAAAAGGGGAGAAATCTGCAAGAGCCGGGTTAACAAATTCTAGTGGCAGACCCATGTTGCCCAGGAAGCAATCAGTTTCTCCTGCTCCCTATAGTGGAAAAAGACATAGGAGGTGTATTTCTCTAGGCAGGGGCTCTGTGTAGATGGCACTTCATTGCTCTGGGAAGCATCCATGCTGGTAGAAGAGTAGCAGCAGACTCCACACCTGAGGCTTGAATGGGGACCGTTGGGGAGGGGCAGTGGGAGGCCGAGGAGGGCGGAGGAAAATGCTTTTCAAAAGCATCTGCACGTTCCTACAAACCTGCTGAAAACCCATACCAGGAATGGGGCTCGAACCCATGCGGACAAGCGTCCATTGGATCTTAAGTCCAACGCCTTAACCACTCGGCCACCCAGGTGAGACCCAAGGATTTACTTTCTTTAACTCCCTTTTTATGCTTGCTGCTGTAGCACCGGCTGTCCAGCAAGAGGTGATTGCAGAGTTAAAAGGCTTTTGCAGGAGGTTAAAAGTAATTGCTTATAACAAACACACTGTGTGACACCTTACTTTCTCCCACTCGGACTTTACCGTTAATTTTTATATTGGAGTTAGCTTAGTCACAATAAGGGGGTGAGCAAGGCAGGCTCACTAGAGCATCTCCTCCCTGGTGGTCTAGTGGCTAGGATTCGGCGCTTTCACCGCCGCGGCCCGGGTTCGATTCCCGGTCAGGGAAGATCCCTCTAAAGCATAGATTGCTTAATTTGTCTGTGTATCTTTTTTAAAAGAAGTACTTTAAAAAGGCACCCCTCCCAATAGATGAAAGCAGAGGAATGGGGCTTGTTCTCCTGTGCCCCAGGTTGCTTTACCCCCATTGACCTAAGCCACCTTCGTGCGCACGCAGTCCCCCGCCCAGTCAGGTGCTCTATGTTGGCGTGAAGTGCAGTACCAGCTCAACAGAAAGGTAAATTGCTGGAAAACCCTGCTGTGATGCATACATCTACTTTGGAGCACTCTTCTCCTTTGCACTCTTGAATCGCTTAAGCGCAATGTATTCTTCCAGCAAGCTGAATAACGAGATAGGTGAGAGAAGGTGTACCAGCAGTCTGTGCGCCATCAGCAGCCACTAGGTGTCCCTCTTGTGTTTTCCCGGGGATCCTGATTGTGCAGGAATTCATCGGTTCAGTAGCAAGGGGGAGAGGATGGCCTGTGCCTGGAAGTGACAGACAGTCTGGTGGCATCATGAGGATTAAGTTCCGATTCATATTTGCTGTAGAATAAAATATGTTTTCAGCACCCATGAGCTTTGTCACTCGGAGAGCAGTGTATGAACTTTTGCTGCACAGCTCTGGGCTCCCTGGTAGTCTAGTGGTTAGGATTCAGCGCTCTCACCGCCGCGGCCCGGGTTCGATTCTCGGTCAGTGAAAAGTCCCTCTTCTGGCCTTGAAAGCTTTTCCTTCCCGTAGGTCAGGGCTTCTCAAAATGAAGTTGCTTTTCTGACTCACAATTTGCCTAGCATGACGCAGTATTGCTCAAAATATGATTTTCGCAAGGTTCCTTTAGAGCTGCTTTCCACGGTGGGAGGCAAGGCTCTTGAGCAAGTGAGATCCTGTATTCCGAGGCGCGCTTCCTTTTGTAGGCTTCTGACCCCATGGCATGTGGCAGGTAGTCCTCCTTTTACTGGGCCACAGGCTTTGTCTCCAAATGGCGTCCTGGACCGACTGCAACCCACCTGTTTGCTAAAACGGAAGTCTGCCTCTGGGTAAGAAAAAGCTGAGCTGCACGTGCGGAAAGCGGCAGAGGCCAGAGGCAGGGAGGGTGTGGCAAAGGCTGCCTGATTTGCATAGTGACGTGTTGCATCTTGGGAATGTACAGGCTTTGGAGCTTAACAGGTACTGCAGGTGTCTGCCTGGCCTGAGAGATGCCTGTCTGGTGCTTCCCTCAGGACAGAAAGTGCCTTCCATTCGAGCATGGAGGGTGAGGGACATGGGTCACCCTCATATACAGGGGTGTGGGCTTGGGCAGGATAGTTTGCGGGGGACCCGTCAGGGCATTGCCCGTTTGGAAGCCCGTTCTGAAGGCGAGAGGAGGCGGGGCAGGCAACTCTGCTCAATGTCTTTCCCAGAGGCCTGTGGAGAACCCTTTGCACGTTTGAGCCAGCCGGGCCTGCATCAGCAGATCCTGCTCCACTGGGAAGGGAGAGCCTGTAGGCGTAAATCAAAAAAAGGGGAGAAATCTGCAAGAGCCGGGTTAACAAATTCTAGTGGCAGACCCATGTTGCCCAGGAAGCAATCAGTTTCTCCTGCTCCCTATAGTGGAAAAAGACATAGGAGGTGTATTTCTCTAGGCAGGGGCTCTGTGTAGATGGCACTTCATTGCTCTGGGAAGCATCCATGCTGGTAGAAGAGTAGCAGCAGACTCCACACCTGAGGCTTGAATGGGGACCGTTGGGGAGGGGCAGTGGGAGGCCGAGGAGGGCGGAGGAAAATGCTTTTCAAAAGCATCTGCACGTTCCTACAAACCTGCTGAAAACCCATACCAGGAATGGGGCTCGAACCCATGCGGACAAGCGTCCATTGGATCTTAAGTCCAACGCCTTAACCACTCGGCCACCCAGGTGAGACCCAAGGATTTACTTTCTTTAACTCCCTTTTTATGCTTGCTGCTGTAGCACCGGCTGTCCAGCAAGAGGTGATTGCAGAGTTAAAAGGCTTTTGCAGGAGGTTAAAAGTAATTGCTTATAACAAACACACTGTGTGACACCTTACTTTCTCCCACTCGGACTTTACCGTTAATTTTTATATTGGAGTTAGCTTAGTCACAATAAGGGGGTGAGCAAGGCAGGCTCACTAGAGCATCTACTCACAGAAAGTGCCTTCCATTCGAGCATGGAGGGTGAGGGACATGGGTCACCCTCATATACAGGGGTGTGGGCTTGGGCAGGATAGTTTGTGGGGGACCCGTCAGGGCATTGCCCGTTTGGAAGCCCGTTCTGAAGGCGAGAGGAGGCGGGGCAGGCAACTCTGCTCAATGTCTTTCCCAGAGGCCTGTGGAGAACCCTTTGCACGTTTGAGCCAGCCGGGCCTGCATCAGCAGATCCTGCTCCACTGGGAAGGGAGAGCCTGTAGGCGTAAATCAAAAAAAGGGGAGAAATCTGCAAGAGCCGGGTTAACAAATTCTAGCGGCAGACCCATGTTACCCAGGAAGCAATCAGTTTCTCCTGCTCCCTATAGTGGAAAAAGACATAGGAGGTGTATTTCTATAGGCAGGGGCTCTGTGTAGATGGCACTTCATTGCTCTGGGAAGCATCCATGCTTGTAGAAGAGTAGCAGCAGACCCCACACCTGAGGCTTGAATGGGGACCGTTGGGGAGGGGCAGTGGGAGGCGGAGGAGGGCAGAGGAAAATGCTTTTCAAAAGCATCTGCACGTTCCTACAAACCTGCAGAAAACCCATACCAGGAATGGGACTCGAACCCATGCGGACAAACGCCCATTGGATCTTAAGTCCAATGCCTTAACCACTCGGCCACCCTGGTGAGACCCAAGGATTTACTTTCTTCAACTCCCTTTTTATGCTTGCTGCTGTAGCACTGGCTGTCCAGCAAGAGGTGATTGCAGAGTTAACCCCTTCGCTGCGGCGGCTATTCCGCCGCAGCGCTAAAGGGGCGGGGCGGCCGCGCGGCGGCCGCATGCTGTTGACGGAGCCTCTCCGTCACCAGCCGCGGTTGAGCTATGCTGGTGACGGAGCGGTTCCGTCATGACCCGCCCCGCTCATTAGAACGCCAGCGCAGGCGCGAAATCAGCGCCGCGCAGGCGCGGCGGCTGGGCCATGACGGAACCGCTCCGTCATCAGCACAGCGCGCCCGCAGCTGATGACAGAGCGGTTCCGTCATCAGCATGCAAAGGGTTAAAAGGCTTTTGCAGGAGGTTAAAAGTAATTGCTTATAACAAACACACTGTGTGACACCTAACTTTCTCTCACTCGGACTTTACCGTTAATCTTTATATTGGAGTTAGCTTAGTCACAATAAGGGGGTGAGCAAGGCAGGCACACTAGAGCATCTCTTCCCTGGTGGTCTAGAGGCTAGGATTGGGCGCTTTCACTACCGCGGCCCGTGTTCAATTCCTGGTCAGGGACGATCCCTCTAATGCATAGATTGCTTAATTTGTCTGTGTATCTTTTTTAAAATAAGGTCTTTAAAAAGGCACCCCTCCCAATAGATGAAAGCAGAGGAATGGGGCTTGTTCTCCTGTGCCCCAGGTTGCTTTACCCCCATTGACCTAAGCCATCTTCGTGCGCACGCAGTCCCCCACCCAGTCAGGTGCTCTATGTTGGCGTGAAGTGCAGTACCAGCTCAACAGAAAGGTAAATTAATGGAAAACCCTGCTGTGATGCATACATCTACTTTGGAGCACTCTTCTCCTTTGCACTCTTGAATCGCTTAAGCGCAATGTATTCTTCCAGCAAGCTGAATAACGAGATAGGTGAGAGAAGGTGTACCAGCAGTCTGTGCACCATCAGCAGCCACTAGGTGTCCCTCTTGTGTTTTCCCGGGGATCCTGATTGTGCAGGAATTCATCGGTTTAGTAGCAAGGGGGAGAGGATGGCCTGTGCCTGGAAGTGACAGACAGTCTGGTGGCATCATGAGGATTAAGTTCCGATTCATATTTGCTGTAGAATAAAATATGTTTTCAGCACCCATGAGCTTTGTCACTCGGAGAGCAGTGTATGAACTTTTGCTGTACAGCTCTGGGCTCCCTGGTGGTCTAGTGGTTAGGATTCGGCGCTCTCACCGCCGCGGCCCGGGTTCGATTCCCGGTCAGGGAAAAGTCCCTCTTCTGACCTTGAAAGCTTTTCCTTCCCGTAGGTCAGGGCTTCTCGAAATGAAGTTGCTTTTCTGACTCACAATTTGCCTAGCATGACGCAGTATTGCTCAAAATATGATTTTCGCAAGGTTCCTTTAGAGCTGCTTTCCACGGTGGGAGGCAAGGCTCTTGAGCAAGTGCTATCCTGTATTCCGAGGTGTGCTTCCTTTTGTAAGCTTCTGACCCCATGGCATGTGGCAGGTAGTCCTCCTTTGACTGGGCCACAGGCTTTGTCTCCAAATGGCGTCCTGGACAGCAGCGGTGCGTCCATTGGGGCGTAGCCCCACCAGCCACCATGGACGCATTGCGGCCGCCAGCCTATCTAAATAAAAGACATTGCGCTGAACAATCAGCCGCCTCGAATGTGCAGGGGGGGTGGCCTGCTGCAGCTTGAGTGACAGACACTCAGGCTGCAGCAGACCGTAGTGGGCAGTCCCGCTGGGGAACTTATAGTGCGCATGCTTGGGAAAGTTGAAAACTTTTCCAAGCATGCGCACTGTAAGATCCCCAGCGGGACCCAGGGGTGCTGTTCGCCTGCCACAGCCCGGGTTTACAGAGGGCGACAGGGCGAGCAGAAAATATGCCACGCTAGCCAATCCTGGCGCTGCATGCTGCGCCAGGATTGGCTGGTCCACCGGTGCAGCATCCCATTGGATGCCGCGCTTGGGGGTGGCACACACACTGTCTGACGCACGCACTGCGAGGATGTCGGCGCCACGGTAAGAAAACTTTGGGAACCTTTCTCCCGTTATTGTTTTTAGTCTGCAGCATTTAGACACTCATGAAATTGAAAGTTAATGTTCAGCGACTTTCATTATCTGCTCGGCCCTCCTATTCATTAGAATCCCATAGCTCAGAAGACGCCGGCCCTCTATGTCAGTCAGCCACTGGAGACGGAAAAGGTCACACAAACTAAGCGTCAATAAATGAACACGTCGTGCCACAAATTCCCTGTGCTCCGCAAAAAAAAAACGGCTGCGCCTCTCTCTATTTTACTCTGAAACGCAATAAAACAGGAAAGGTTGGTATTGATGCTCGCAAAGGCTAGACGGTAATAATGACTAGGTTCCATGTAAGTGTCCGGCGGATGATGAAGAACTGCTCCCTGCATGCACCATCGCTTTGGCGCTGACCCGGCGTTTTAAATTTATTTATTTGTGCAATTTTATATAGCGCGAACTTTACCCGAAGGTGTCAGAGCGCTTCACAAAAGGACCAATAATGATACACGAGTAACAAAATATAAAAGCAAACATTAAGTTACATGGATCAAAAGTGACACTAGTGAGCGACCAAAATACATGAGATAGCAATCGGAGCATTACAGGAGAAATAAAAGTGACAGGCAATGGTGGCCGGATGCAAGTATCTAAAGCAAACAAAATGTGCGAGGTAACAAACAGTGTGTTACAAGACACTTCGTAGCTCGTGTGTCTGCTTGTTGGGATTGGTGGTCAGTTTGTCTGGAGCCTGTTTTGTTCGTACTGTCCACAGTCACCTTCGTTGCCAACATTTACAGATATTCCTGATGTCCGTTGTTGCGAGGCAGTTCTATGGATAAGAACTTTCTACCCTTTGTAGCGCCTGTTGTACACGGGCTGCTTGGTGAATAAAAGACTGCTGCTGAGATGAGATGATTTGGATGGCATGATTTCAAACCTGCAAGGCTGACTCAGCCTTCCACCCGTTCGATGACCTGTCTGCTGGCTATTGATCCGGCTGGGGTTCAGGCAGCCATCACTCGGATGCCTGCTCTCTGCAGCGATAAAACATGATTATCTGGAGCCCACGTGAGGATCTTCCATTACCGACATGTTAGGACGGGTGGAGGAAAGCACACTGTAAAATCAATCCGCTTCCTCGGTCACTGCATTTTATGTCTGATACATGATGATTGAAATGACAGCAGAAATAACAACACAGGTTTTAAATCGTGGTTTAAAAATCATTTCTTTCTACCAATCCCAACAATTACCATAGGGCATGTGAGCAAATTTTAGTACATAAGGTTGTTTGACAACAAACAGTTTGCTTTTAGTTGCACAAAAATTATGTGAGTAATACAGTATTACTAAACTGGGTAATGGCAACAGCTGGTATTTACAGCGGCTTAGAAACAGCACAAGGGCGGTATGAAGTGCTTTATTAAAATGAAATTATGGTTATTACACTGAAAAAATAGGTTTCTTCTACACTGTGGTATGTCCATGTTTATAATATGACCAACATCTCAGGGGAGTGAAAAAATATTAATTTGACTTTAAAGAATAAGTGATTATGTCTGCTCATAGATAAAAGCTGGCATTTTGAACGTACACAGATGATACGTTTACAAAAATGGCTTTGATCCGAATGCCTCAAAGCACTTTCCTCTTACACCAGGTGATTAAGCCACCATTCCTTAGGCATGCTTGTGCTTCACCTCCTTAAAGGTGAAAACCACATGCTCCCCTCAATAGCCGTTTGCGCGAGTCCTCGTGTCCGCTGCTACAGGTCAACGTTTACTCAAACCCTATTAAAGCGGCCAAATGAAAACAGCTGACCTTAACAAATGTGCTGCTAGCTGGTGGCTTAGAGTTATCAAAGATTTGCAGAATATTGGCAACGCTAATACCGGGTGTGAGGGCACGGACTTCCAGGTCATGCCATTGCCCCGACTTGATGCGACTACAAAGCTGCTGGTTTGAGCAAGACATGGGTCCAGATTCCATTTTGACATTATGTGATTTGGGGCATATCTATCTCAATGTGCACAGAACTGTAAATGTATATGTTGATGTGCTTTGAGTTACGTGCCGACTCGAGTTATATGCCAAGTACATGTTACTGCGTCTCTTCCATTGAACCTTCTCAGCACACATCATGCTGTTGTAGCTACCGCACCCCATACCCAACATTTTTATGGTAGAGCGTTTCAGGGCCTTTCAACATGGCAGTGCAAAAATAAATTTGCAGATGTGTGTACCAGCGATGAGGTTGATCAAATCCATGTGTTGTGAGGCAGGAGGTGGGTCTTGCAGTGGGGTTAAAGGAACAGGGGCAGCGGTACCCATGGGAGTAGGAATGTTACCAGCATCTGAAAGTGATCACATGCAGTAGTCTGGGCTTGGTGTGGTGTGTTCTTGTTTGCAGAACTGCTGGCGAGAGTTGTCTGTAAGCCCTGTCTGCGCAGTTTTTATATGTACGTCATGTTTGCTGTCAGTTGACCTCTGTTGCAAATGTATATTAAACAGTTTTGGATGGGAAGGGAGTTCTGCCGAATCCCAGGATAGTACCTATTGTATTACGAGGGAAACTGGGAATTGCATTTATATAGCGCCTACTACCCCTGGCCATTCGTTGGCGCGCTACACTGCAAGTATCCAGTTGTTCCGACTACTGTCCTCAATGTAGCATCCTTGTTGGCTAGGCTACCCCGGCATTCGATGGCGGCTGTATAACTAGTTATTTTTATGTAATTAAAATGATAATGGAATCGATTAGTCGTTGACTGCGAAAAGCAGAATTTGTATGATTTCCAAACTTGTCCTAAAGAACATTGTAACAGAAAGGTGTTTTTTTTCTCGCCAGTGCTCTTAAATTGGTGTGAAATCCCCTTTTATTTAGCTCCGCGGGTTAATACATCTGCTGCAGAAATATGCAAGTGCAGATCGATTTGAAGCGCCCCAAAGGGCTGACTAAGAGGTTCGTTCTTCTGCACTTAGGAAGATTTCCTTTTTTACTAAGGGGGGGCGAGTATATCTTTTGCGACCGATACCCACATCTGGGTACATTGCCTTCCTTCCCAAAATCCCATCAGTGCCCGATAAATGAGCCGAACAAAGGGTTAACACAAACGTCTGTAAATACGCGATGATGTGTAGAATGCAGGAAAGCGATTATCAGCTTTACTTTGAGACGCCTTCACCGCACCTTGGTGTAAAGGTCACTTCTGGGATTGTGGTGGTTCTTTCGAGCTTGTGCCGCATACTTGGCTCTGGAATCAACTAGAAAAGTCCGGGGTGTCTGAGAGCGCGAGTGGGTGGGTGTGTGAAATTTAGATGCACGCTGCTTCCAGCGCTGCAGCCGCGCCATGTGATATTGTGCATGCCCATCCCCCACTGTGACCCCTGTCATTCTTTGTGCATGCTTACTGTAGTTCGTTGTCACACTTGTTTCGCTTTTGCCAAGAGGGACATGTTTTTAACGTGCCTTTTTATTCTTCCTTTTTAGTTTGAAAGATTGGAAAGCCTGCATGAACTACTTCCTTCAGCATTCCCCCGCTTCCAACGACTCCCCGAAAACCGTCCAGGGCAAGAAGGGCAAAAAGTATGCCTATTGCAGGTAAGAGTGCCACTACCTTGTGTGTACATATTGCATCTCGGGTGCTGAAGTGAACTTTATACTTTGCTTTTGGGTGACACCAAGTATTGCTGGTTTAATTGGATTCAGTTTGCTGACTTGTGATGCACGGCTTGATGGGTGCATGCGTTTGTTTTCCTGTGACTAGTTTGTTCTGATATAATTGTCTTATATGCAATAGTTTTCAGTACACAGTTTGCTCAATCAGTTATGATTTTGTGTGACTACCTGGATTCCTGGAGTGCCTCTGACTTCGTTCTGTTTCTTTACTTTTTGTGACTGTTGGTCCTGCGGGGAAACATTTTCAATTTATGTTGTCTTGTTTACTGGGAGCATTGCTTTTATTTTCCTTTAGTGTAATAGGCTGGCTGGTGAAGTGCACTTCCCATAGTGTGCAGTCACTTCAATTTGCCTTTAGGTGACTACCTGGCTTGATGGTGGTTTTCTATTTGATTTCATGTAAATCCTTGTCTTGATGAGTGCATTGGTTTTAGTTTGTTTGAGGTAACTGCTTCACATGCTGGTTTCATCACACAGCTGACACCCACCCTGAGAAAGCCAGAGCTGCCCTGTTAGTGGTATCAATACCAGTGCGCTTAGGTTCCTTACAGCTCCTTCACTTGAAGTGGGTTACCACCTACCCATTACTTTTTGTATCCTGCTCGTACCAAGTCAGATCCAGACCCAGACCAGTCCCCACAGTTGCTCCGGATTAAGGGACATTGTCATGTCATCTCAGGCGCGATGTAAAGACTCCCAGTGAGCTGAGGACTCTTGGCTCAAGAACCAACTAGCTGGAGACCCTTGTGGTTGTTTAAAGATTTAGGATCAGCCTGTAACTCAGTCTTGAGCTGGGTGGGTGACCTCGATTACAAAGTGGCTGTGCCAGATGTCCCATTATGACCCCTTTTGCCTGTCTCCCCTTCAGACACACAGGGCATAAAAGTGGGGGGTGCTCAACCCTGGCAAAAAACTGAGGGGTGGCCCTAAGAGCACAGCTGCCATCCTATCAGTGGTGGGATGCTTTGGTGCGCTGGTCTGGTTTTCTGGATGCATTGGCTCAAGTTTTTTCCCATGTAATTGATTGGGTGTCTTGGTAAGTTGCTTTTATGTGAATGTCTGACTAATGACTGCGCATTCCTTTCAGTGTGCACTTGCTTCAGTTTACTTTTTGAGTCACTGTCTAGTTTGCTGGATGTATTGCTTTCATTTTTCTTTCATTAAACTGTTTGACTTGCTTGGTGCTTTTATGTTGGTGCCTGCATGCTGAGGTGTACTCTTCTTCAGTTTAAATGTATGTGACTGGCCTGTTGACTAGCACCCTGCTTTCAAAGTGAAGGTTCACACTTGCTTTAGTTTACTTTTGTATGGTTGACTGCATGCACAGTTTTGCTGGATGCATTGCTTTAAGTTACTACTTGATGCATTGCTTTCAGTTTGCTTTCAAGTAATTGCCTCTCATTTTCCCAATGCTTGTGAAGGCTGTTTCCCAACTGCTGTGCAACTTCTTCTACTCTTAGAGCTGAGATTTTCATGAAAGTCCTATAGTCTGAATTCAGCACCTGAGCGTAATAGGACGAAATGTATGAAGCTCTGTGGTTATACTGAATAAGCAGCTACCTATGTTATGCCATCTATTAATGTAATAACTGCACTTTCACAATGGCTTTATTAACCTTCCTGCTTTCTCAAATTTTCTTGAAAATGCATGATTTGTCTTCTTTTTTTTCAAAATTTTCTTGGGGGGGGTTATCCCCACAAACCCCCCTTTTGGGGTTCGGGCTCGCTCGCTGCACTTGCTTGCTACGGTGCTGGATGCTAATTACTTTGCGCCCCACCACTTTCAAATGTCACCCACCGCCCCTGGTCCTGGACCGACTGCAACCCACCTGTTTGCTAAAACGGAAGTCTGCCTCTGGGTAAGAAAAAGCTGAGCTGCACGTACGGAAAGCGGCAGAGGCCAGAGGCAGGGAGGGTGTGGCAAGGGCTGCCTGATTTGCATAGTGACCTGTTGCATCTTGGGAATGTACAGGCTTTGGAGCTTAACAGGTACTGCAGGTGTCTGCCTGGCCTGAGAGATGCCTGCCTGGTGGTCCCCTCAGGACAGACAGTGCCTTCCATTCGAGCATGGAGGGTGAGGGACATGGGTCACCCTCATATACAGGGGAGTGGGCTTGGGCAGGATAGTTTGTGGGGGACCCGTCAGGCCATTGCCCGTTTGGAAGCCCGTTCGGAAGGCGAGAGGAGGCGGGGCAGGAAACTCTGCTCAATGTCTTTCCCAGAGGCCTGTGGAGAACCCTTTGCACGTTTGAGCCAGCCGGGCCTGCATCAGCAGATCCTGCTCCACTGGGAAGGGAGAGCCTGTAGGCGTAAATCAAAAAAAGGGGAGAAATCTGCAAGAGCTGGGTTAACAAATTCTAGCGGCAGACCCATGTTGCCCAGGAAGCAATCAGTTTCTCCTGCTCCCTATAGTGGAAAAAGACATAGGAGGTGTATTTCTCTAGGCAGGGGCTCTGTGTAGATGGCACTTCATTGCTCTGGGAAGCATCCATGCTAGTAGAAGAGTAGCAGCAGACTCCACACCTGAGGCTTGAATGGGGACCGTTGGGGAGGGGCAGTGGGAGGCGGAGGAGGGCGGAGGAAAATGCTTTTCAAAAGCATCTGCACGTTCCTACAAACCTGCTGAAAACCCATACCAGGAATGGGGCTCGAACCCATGCGGACAAACGTCCATTGGATCTTAAGTCCAACGCCTTAACCACTCAGCCACCCTGGTGAGACCCAAGGATTTACTATCTTCAACTCCCTTTTTATGCTTGCTGCTGTAGCACCGGCTGTCCAGCAAGAGGTGATTGCAGAGTTAAAAGGCTTTTGCAGGAGGTTAAAAGTAATTGCTTATAACAAACACACTGTGTGACACCTAACTTTCTCCCACTCGGACTTTACCGTTAATCTTTATATTGGAGTTAGCTTAGTCACAATAAGGGGGTGAAGTTAGCTTAGTCACAATAAGGGGGTGAACAAGGCAGGCACACTAGAGCATCTCCTCCCTGGTGGTCTAGTGGCTAGGATTTGGCGCTTTCACTGCCGCGGCCCGGGTTCGATTCCCGGTCAGGGAAGATCCCTCTAAAGCATAGATTGCTTAATTTGTCTGTGTATCTTTTTTAAAAGAAGGTCTTTAAAAAGGCACCCCTCCCAATAGATGAAAGCGGAGGAATGGGGCTTGTTCTCCTGTGCCCCAGGTTGCTTTACCCCCATTGACATACGCCACCTTCGTGCGCACGCAGTCCCCCACCCAGTCAGGTGCTCTATGTTGGCGTGAAGTGCAGTACCAGCTCAACAGAAAGGTAAATTGCTGGAAAACCCTGCTGTGATGCATACATCTACTTTGGAGCACTCTTCTCCTTTGCACACTTGAATCGCTTAAGCGCAATGTATTCTTCCAGCAAGCTGAATAACGAGATAAGTGAGAGAAGGTGTACCAGCAGTCTGTGCGCCATCAGCAGCCACTAGGTGTCCCTCTTGTGTTTTCCCGGGGATCCTGATTGTGCAGGAATTCATCGGTTCAGTAGCAAGGGGGGAAGGATGGCCTGTGCATGGAAGTGACAGACAGTCTGGTGGCATCATGAGGATTAAGTTCCGATTCATATTTGCTGTAGAATAAAATATGTTTTCAGCACCCATGAGCGTTGTCACTCGGAGAGCAGTGTATGAACTTTTGCTGCACAGCTCTGGGCTCCCTGGTGGTCTAGTGGTTAGGATTCGGCGCTCTCACCGCCACAGCCCAGGTTCGATTCCCGGTCAGGGATAAGTCCCTCTTCTGACCTTGAAAGCTTTTCCTTCCCGTAGGTCAGGGCTTCTCAAAATTAAGTTGCTTTTCTGACTCACAATTTGCCTAGCATGACGCAGTATTGCTCAAAATATGATTTTCGCAAGGTTCCTTTAGAGCTGCTTTCCACGGTGGGAGGCAAGGCTCTTGAGCAAGTGATATCCTGTATTCCGAGGTGTGCTTCCTTTTGTAGGCTTCTGACCCCATGGCATGTGGCAGGTAGTCCTCCTTTGACTGGGCCACAGGCTTTGTCTCCAAATGGCGTCCTGGACTGACTGCAACCCACCTGTTTGCTAAAATGGAAGTCTGCCTCTGGGTAAGAAAAAGCTGAGCTGCACGTACGGAAAGCGGCAGAGGCCAGAGGCAGGGAGGGTGTGGCAAGGGCTGCCTGATTTGCATAGTGACCTGTTGCATCTTGGGAATGTACAGGCTTTGGAGCTTAACATGTACTGCAGGTGTCTGCCTGGCCTGAGAGATGCCTGTCTGGTGCTCCCCTCAGGACACACAGTGCCTTCCATTCGAGCATGGAGGGTGAGGGACATGGGTCACCCTCATATACAGGGGTGTGGGCTTGGGCAGGATAGTTTGTGGGGGACCCGTCAGGGCATTGCCCGTTTGGGAGCCCGTTTGGAAGGCGAGAGGAGGCGGGGCAGGCAACTCTGCTCAATGTCTTTCCCAGAGGCCTGTGGAGAACCCTTTGCACGTTTGAGCCAGCCGGGCCTGCATCAGCAGATCCTGCTCCACTGGGAAGGGAGAGCCTGTAGGCGTGAATCAAAAAAAGGGGAGAAATCTGCAAGAGCCGTGTTAACAAATTCTAGCAGCAGACCCATGTTGCCCAGGAAGCAATCAGTTTCTCCTGCTCCCTATAGTGGAAAAAGACATAGGAGGTGTATTTCTCTAGGCAGGGGCTCTGTGTAGATGGCACTTCATTGCTCTGGGAAGCATCCATGCTGGTAGAAGAGTAGCAGCAGACCCCACACCTGAGGCTTGAATGGGGACCGTTGGGGAGGGGCAGTGGGAGGCGGAGGAGGGCAGAGGAAAATGCTTTTCAAAAGCATCTGCACGTTCCTACAAACCTGCTGAAAACCCATACCAGAAATGGGGCTCGAACCCATGCGGACAAACATCCATTGGATCTTAAGTCCAACGCCTTAACAACTCGGCCACCCTGGTGAGTCCCAAGGATTTACTTTCTTCAACTCCCTTTTTATGCTTGCTGCTGTAGCACCGGCTGTCCAGCAAGAGGTGATTGCAGAGTTAAAAGGCTTTTGCAGGAGGTTAAAAGTAATTGCTTATAACAAACACACTGTGTGACACCTAACTTTCTCCCACTCGGACTTTACCATTAATCTTTATATTGGAGTTAGCTTAGTCACAATAATGGGGTGAGCAAGGCAGGCACACTAGAGCATCTCCTCCCTGGTGGTCTAGTGGCTAGGATTCAGCGCTTTCACCGCCGCTTCCCGGATTCGATTCCCGGTCCGGGAAGATCCCTCTAAAGCATAGATTGCTTAATTTGTCTGTGTATCTTTTTTAAAAGAAGGTCTTTAAAAAGGCACCCCTCCCAATAGATGAAAGCGGAGGAATGGAGCTTGTTCTCCTGTGCCCCAGGTTGCTTTACCCCCATTGACCTAAGCCACCTTCATGCGCACGCAGTCCCCCACCCAGTCAGGTGCTCTATGTTGGCGTGAAGTGCAGTACCAGCTCAACAGAAAGGTAAATTGCTGGAAAACCCTGCTGTGATGCATACATCTACTTTGGAGCACTCTTCTCCTTTGCACTCTTGAATGGCTTAAGCGCAATGTATTCTTCCAGCAAGCTGAATAACGAGATAGGTGAGAGAAGGTGTACCAGCTGTCTGTGCACCATCAGCAGCCACTAGGTGTCCCTCTTGTGTTTTCCCGGGGATCCTGATTGTGCAGAAATTCATCGGTTCAGTAGCAAGGGGGAGAGGATGGCCTGTGCCTGGAAGTGACAGACAGTCTGGTGGCATCATGAGGATTAAGTTCTGATTCATATTTGCTGTAGAATAAAATATGTTTTCAGCACCCACGAGCTTTGTCACTCGGAGAGCAGTGTATGAACTTTTGCTGCACAGCTCTGGGCTCCCTGGTGGTCTAGTGGTTAGGATTCGGCACTCTCACGGCCGCGGCCCGGGTTCAATTCCCGGTCAGGGAAAAGTCCCTCTTCTGACCTTGAAAGCTTTTCCTTCCCGTACGTCAGGGCTTCTCAAAATGAAGTTGCTTTTCTGACTCACAATTTGCCTAGCATGACGCAGTATTGCTCAAATTATGATTTTCGCAAGGTTCCTTTAGAGCTGCTTTCCACGGTGGAAGGCAAGGCTCTTGAGCAAGTGATATCCTGTATTCCGAGGTGTGCTTCCTTTTGTAGGCTTCTGACCCCATGGCATGTGGCAGGTAGTCCTCCTTTGACTGGGCCACAGGCTTTGTCTCCAAATGGCGTCCTGGACCGACTGCAACCCACCTGTTTGCTAAAACGGAAGTCTGCCTCTGGGTAAGAAAAAGCTGAGCTGCACGTACGGAAAGCGGCAGAGGCCAGAGGCAGGGAGGGTGTGGCAAGGGCTGCCTGATTTGCATAGTGACCTGTTGCATCTTGGGAATGTACAGGCTTTGGAGCTTAACAGGTACTGCAGGTGTCTGCCTGGCCTGAGAGATGCCTGTCTGGTGCTCCCCTCAGGACAGACAGTGCCTTCCATTCGAGCATGGAGGGTGAGGGACATGGGTCACCCTCATATACAGGGGTGTGGGCTTGGGCAGGATAGTTTGTGGGGGACCCGTCAGGGCATTGCCCGTTTGGAAGCCCGTTCAGAAGGCGAGAGGAGGCGGGGCAGGCAACTCTGCTCAATGTCTTTCCCAGAGGCCTGTGGAGAACCCTTTGCACGTTTGAGCCAGCCGGGCCTGCATCAGCAGATTCTGCTCCACTGGGAAGGGAGAGCCTGTAGGCGTAAATCAAAAAAAGAGGAGAAATCTGCAAGAGCCGGGTTAACAAATTCTAGCGGCAGACCCATGTTGCCCAGGAAGCAATCAGTTTCTCCTGCTCCCTATAGTGGAAAAAGACATAGGAGGTGTATTTCTCCAGGCAGGGGCTCTGTGTAGATGGCACTTCATTGCTCTGGGAAACATCCATGCTGGTAGAAGAGTAGCAGCAGACCCCACCCCTGAGGCTTGAATGGGGACCGTTGGGGAGGGGCAGTGGGAGGCGGAGGAAGGCAGAGGAAAATGCTTTTCAAAAGCATCTGCACGTTCCTACAAACCTGCTGAAAACCCATACCAGGAATGGGGCTCGAACCCATGCAGACAAACGTCCATAGGATCTTAAGTCCAACGCCTTAACCACTCAGCCACCCTGGTGAGACCCAAGGATTTAACTTCTTCAACTCCCTTTTTATGCTTGCTGCTGTAGCACCGGCTGTCCAGCAAGAGGTGATTGCGGAGTTAAAAGGCTTTTGCGGGAGGTTAAAAGTAATTGCTTATAACAAACACACTGTGTGACACCTAACTTTCTCCCACTCGGACTTTACCGTTAATCTTTATATTGGAGTTAGCTTAGTCACAATAAGTGGGTGAGCAAGGCAGGCACACTAGAGCATCTCCTCCCTGGTGGTCTAGTGGCTAGGATACGGTGCTTTCACCGCTGTGGCCCGGGTTCGATTCCTGGTCAGGGAAGATCCCTCTAAAGGATGGATTGCTTAATTTGTCTGTGTATCTTTTTTAAAAGAAGGTCTTTAAAAAGGCACCCCTCCCAATAGATGAAAGCGGAGAAATGGAGCTGGGTCTCCTGTGCCCCAGGTTGCTTTGCCCCCATTGACCTAAGCCACGTTCGTTCGCACGCAGTCCCCCACACAGTCAGGTGCTCTATGTTGGCGTAAAGTGCAGTACCAGCTCAACAGAAAGGTAAATTGCTGGAAAACCCTGCTGTGATGCATACATCTACTTTGGAGCACTCTTCTCCTCTGCACTCTTGAATCGCTTAAGCGCAATGTTTTCTTCCAGCAAGCTGAATAACAAGACAGGTGTGAGAAGGTGTACCAGCTTTCTGTGCGCCATCAGCAGCCACTAGGTGTCCCTCTTGTGTTTTCCCGGGGATCCTGATTGTGCAGGAATTTATCGGTTCAGTAGCAAGGGGGAGAGGATGGCCTGTGCCTGGAAGTGACAGACAGTGTGTTGGCATCATGAGGATTAAGTTCCGATTCATATTTGCTGTAGAATAAAATGTTTTCAGCCCCCATGAGCTTTGTCACTCGTAGACCAGTGTATGAACTTTTGCTGCATGGCTCTGGGTTCCCTGGTGGTCTAGTGGCTAGGATTCAACGCTCTCACCACCGCAGCCCGGGTTCGATTCCCGGTCAGGGGAAAAGTCCCTCTTCTGCCCTTGAAAGCTTTTCCTTCCCGTAGGTCAGGGCTTCTCAAAATGAAGTTGCTTTTCTGACTCACAATTTGCCTAGCATCACGCAGTATCGCTCAAAATATGATTTTCGTAAGGTTCCTTTAGAGCTGATTTCGGCGGTGGGAGGCTAGGCTCTTGAGAAAGTGAGATCCTGTATTCCGAGGTGCGCTTCCTTTTGTAGGCTTCTGACCCCATGGCGTGCGGCAGGTAGTCCTCCTTTGACTGGGCCGCAGGCTTTGTCTCCAAATGGCGTCCTGAACCCACTGCAACCCACCTGTTTGCTAAAACCGAAGTCTGGCTCGGGGTAAGAAAAAGCTGAGCTGCAGGTACGGAAAGCGGCAGAGGCCAGAGGCATGGAGGGTGTAGCAAGTGCTCCCTGATTTGCATAGTGACCTGTTGCATCTTGGGAATGTAGAGGCTTTAGAGCTTAACAGGTACTGCAGGTGTCTGCCTGGCCTGAGAGATGTCTGTCTGGTGCTCCCCTCAGGACAGACAGTACCTTCCGTTAGAGCATAGAGGGTGAGGGACATGGGTCACCCTCATATACAGGGTTGTGGCCATGGGCAGGATAGGTTGTGGGCGACCCGTCAGGGCATTGCCCGTTCGGAAGCCCGTTCGGAAGGCGAGAGGAGGCGGGGCAGGGAACTCTGCTCAATTTTTTTCCCAAAGGCCTGTGGAGCAGCCTTTGCACGTTTGAGCCAGCTCGGCCTGCATCAGCAGATCCTGCTCCACTGGCAAGGGAGAGCCTGTAGGCGTAAATCAAAAAAAGGGGAGAAATCAATTTAACAAATTCTAGGGGCAGACCCATGTTGCCCAGGAAGCAAGCAGGTTCTCCTGCTCCCTACAGTGGAAAAAGACATAGGAGGTGTATTTCTCTAGGCAGGGGCTCTGCGTAGATGCCACTGCATTGCTCTGGGAAGCATCCATGCTGGTAGAAGAGTAGCAGCAGACCCCACACCTGAGGCTTGAATGGGTATCATTGGGGAGGGGCAGTGGGAGGCGGAGGAGGGCGGAGGAAAATGCTTTTCAAAAGCATCTGCACGTTCCTACAAACCTGCTGAAAACCCATACCAGGAATGGGGCTCGAACCCATGCGGACAAACGTCCATTGGATCTTAAGACCAACGCCTTAACCACTCGGCCACCCTGGTGAGACCCAAGGATTTACTTTCTTCAACTCTCTTTTTATGCTTGCTGCTGTAGCACCGGCTGTCCAGCAAGAGGTGATTTCAGAGCTAAAAGGCTTTTGCAGGAGGTTAAAGGTAATTGCTTATAACAAACACACTGTGTGACACCTAACTTTCTCCCACTCGGACTTTACAGTTAATCTTTACATTGGAGTTAGCTTAGTCACAATAAGGGGGTGAGCAAGGCAGGCACACTAGAGCATTTCCTCTCTGGTGGTCTAGTGACTAGGATTCGGCACTTTCACCGCCGCGGCCCGGGTTTGAATCCCGGTCAGGGAAGATCCCTCTGAAGCATTGATTGCTTAATTTGTCTGAGTATCTTTTTTATAAGAAGGTCCTCAAAAAAGGCACCCCTCTCAATAGATGAAAGTGGAGGAATGGGGCTGGGTCTCCTGTGACCCAGGTTGCTTTGCCCCCATTGACCTAAGCCACCTTCATGCGCACGCAGTCCCCCACCCAATCAGGTGCTCTATGTTGCCGTAAATTGCAGTACCATGAGGCACACAGTCAGACTGATTTGCATATAGCCATGTCTGAACTGGGGTGGCAGAGTGGGCTAAAGAACGGTGATGGATTAAACCCAGATCTTTTGACTCGGTGTGAGTGTTTGAATGATTCAGATGCTCCATCCATCACCACCCCCTTTTGTACCGCTTTTGGCTGCCATAAGTGTGGCAGGGTATGCTCAGACGTGAGTCCCTTGCTCACTTTGCCACTGGATTCAAGCAAGCCGGGCTGAAGACGGCTGGAATGCTAGAAACCGGTCCTCGGAAGCTTGTTTCCGGTCCAGGGAAGATATGGCTTGGCAGTTCGGGCTGGACTGTTCCCATGAGGCACAGGGTCAGACTGATTTGCATATAGCCATGTCTGAACTGGGGTGGCAGAGTGGGCTGAAGAACGGTGATGGATTAAACCCAGATCTTTTGACTGGGTGTGAGTGTTTCATTGATTCAGATGCTCCGTCCATCACCACCCCCTTTTGTACCGCATTCCATACTCCCCACCGACAACAAATTGGAACATGCTACCCCTCAACACCTCACCTTGATGCAACAGCATGACTTTGGCCCGTGGAGGGAGACAGAAGTTGAACAATTAGGATAGCTCTACCACAAAGGCAACTTCATGTCCTTACAGGACGTTATGGATACTTATGGCATAGGTGCTGGTATTTTTCTAATATTTCAATCGTACATCATGCACTGCGTACCACATGGAAGATGGAGGACAGGGAACCACATCTACCTCCACACTACATGTACTCTTATCCCAAGATGTAAAGTAAAAAATACCAGCAAGGGAATTTGGTTCAAACAAATGGATGACTTACAGAAGTCAGATAAGATCATATGAATATCAGTATCTTCTGACTTAACCACATTGGGATCTGTACCTGATCTATCTGAAACCACCTTTTTTAGTGAGCTATAGAAGGAACAATCAAATGAAAGAGTAGCAACACAGGTAATCTTTGTAGAAAAAGATACTTTTATATATGCAAAATATTTAAAATTCAAAGGGTTTAAATTATATAACAGATTAAATCAACGCTTCAAATGTCAAAGGAGTAAATGAATTGTCCTATCAAACATCTGAATAACAAGTCCAATCAAGATAGATTAATAGCAAATGACTACTAATATTTTTAGTAAGTGTCAAATGCGTAGTTAATAGCCAGCGGAGAGATGGGCTTAGCAGTCGACGTTTCGGTCTTATGTTGTTTTCTTGCAAGACCTTCTTCAGGACAACATATATTTGTAGCGGTGACCCCCTATAAAGACATAATGTAATACATTACCATCATATCTTATTCATTCCTTCTTTCCCATTTGAAAAATGAATGAAAAATGCATGTAACCCGTGTGCAAACTATACCTAATTCTGCACTGGAAAACTTCTCATTTAGACATCCAACATACATCATTGTGTCAGATATATCTATTCAACATTGCTACTATCATATTTGCAGCAGTTTTATTTAATCAGTGACTGAAGCACAACTCTTTACAACATCATGTCATTTTGTCAGAGATACATTGTATACAGTTACACTTCATGATAACCATTATTGTTAAATGTAACTCATTGCTCCATGTTATGACTAAAAAACTATGTTACATTGTGTAAAGTCCAAGTGGATAGTTAGGCCTTTGTTCGAAAATATCATTCTTCATGTTTATGGCTATCAGATGTAACAGGGTGATCTATGCCTTAAATTCATAAGGCAAAGTCACATATAGAGTTTAACTTACTTATAGGAACCGATGATGACTTAAGTTCCCAGAGTTGGTGTGAACGGAATTATAAAGTTTTTTCTGAAAAGTAGAAATCAATGAATCAGATTTCCGATTCACATCTGAATAGAGTATATTCATTCTCTTATGTCATATAAAGGACTTACTTGAACAAGAGAAAAATGTGTTATAACAGAAATCCCACAGGCCTAAATTGGACGAGATTTGGGACCGTCTGATATGTTCTGAAATATAAATTCAAGCGTATCAAAATTGTGTTTTATATTTAAATCAGGGTAACGCACATCTTTTTATCAGAAAAACAAAAGATTTACCTGGGTCCTCTAGTATCAAGTCTTCTGGTCTAGGGACTTTTAAATACAGCTTCGTATAGTTTTCGCAGTATTAATACTTCTCTGTGACTAAATCTGCAAAATTTTGAGCAAATATTCGAATTTGAGTAAGTGCATATGATTACTCAGCAGTGTTCAAATGATAATTTGACACTCTTGCAAGGTTTGTTAAGACCGCATCAATATTAGACAGGCTGTATAGACCCTCTAAATTAAAAGTGTGATGTAACGAATGACTTCATGAATTGAAGTACACTTATGGTGCAATAAATGTACGTACTGTACACGTGCCTGGCTATGTTGAATAAAGCTATATGGTTTCTAATTATCGAACATTTCTGCATTACCGCCAGCCTAATGATATATGAACGGCTTCACTGTTGACTGGTGCTTGTATTACATTAACGTTAAGGGGCACAAGCGAACTAGGCTACTGATAACTATCATATTTTTAAATTAAACTGCTACAAGTGGTGACTCATTTTAAGAGAGAAACCGCTTCTATTCGATAGCTTTCCTCCAGAGAGTACTCGTACACGTTCAGAAGTGAAGTGACGCCAAGCCAATAATCAGCAAAGTCGGTAAACGGCAAAGTTGGCGTGTGACGCGATTTATAAAGGCAATTAAAAGAAGCTCGTGGCTGGCAGCCATCTTTTAGTGGTACTTTTGTGTTCTACCAAGAGGCTCTCAAGAAGATATGTAGCATTGGCTCGTCACTTACAGCCATCTTCGAGTGGTACTCATGTGTTATATAGAGACTCCTTTGAAAACATAAATTGTTTAGATATTTAGGGCATGTGGGGCACTGATTATTAGAAACGCCACATCAAAGAAGAGAAAATCACGCCATAGATTAATGTCCACAGTTGATTGTTTTAATGAGTTTGTTTGACACTTAAACTGACGTGGTGTGGTGGCGACCATATTATAATCGGTCATTTCAAAGATAGAGCCTGATATGGAAAGTGCTGACTGGCAGCCATCTTTGAACGGTTACATTCCTTATTTTCATTGTCGACTGAAAGCCATTACGAGGTTTATTTTGGCAGAAAGTAGGCAGTGTCAATAATCCATGCCTGTGTGTTTCTGCTGTTGTCTTTCTACAGTGAATATTCATAGTGACTTAGCCGAAAAATCAGTCTAATGGAAAAACTGCAGTATTAGATAACAGCAATCGTTATATAGACTATGTGTTAATATCAAAAAAATTACATGACATGACAATGTTTGTTGTAAATTAACAGTAATTTGACACATAACCATGCGCTAACTGCAAATTATTATCATTAGAAGCAAATAGCAGAACTGCTGACTTTTAAAGGACAATTATAACCTTGGCTAAGATTACAGCAGTTTTAGTAAATATTCTATCCTTAGCAGATGTATTCACAATCGGTGTTTATTACCTCAATCACAATGTACACCTGTTGATATCCTGATTGGTTTTATAGTGAAGATAGATCTACCTGGACAAAGGCTGTCACATGGATCGCACTCACCATCTAAAAAAATCTAGATATTGAATAAACACTGTTACTGTCTAATGAAATTTTCTAGACACGTATACATAATTGAAAATAGATCATGAATTTGGTGTCCTAACTGTACTGTCTTGGTATAAAACCAGTATTCGTTTTAGATACTTTCTGTATACTTTGGATTTACTTAATAACAGTGAGGGCATGATAGGGATGGATAGTTCTTTATACCATGCAGGCAAGTGTTTTCTATTCAATGTGCCAACGGAGTTCATTATTGATTGCATTAGAATCTCTCTTTGTGAGAATTTTCTTCTTTTTGAAAAAACCTTCTATCAGCAACTCAAAGGAGTTGCGATGGGGGCAATTTGGAAAAAGGAATGAATAAGATATGATGGTAATGTATTACATTATGTCTTTATAGGGGGTCACCGCTACAAATATATGTTGTCCTGAAGAAGGTCTTGCGAGTAAACAACATAAGACCGAAACGTCGACTGCTAAGTCCATCTCTTCGCTGGCTATTAACTATGCATTTGACAATTACTAAAAATATTAGTAGTCATTTGTTATTAATCTATCTTGATTGGACTTGTCATTCAGATGTTTGATGGGACGATTCATTTACTCCTTTGACATTTGAAGTGTTGATTTAAACTGTGATATAATTTGTAACCTTTGAATTGTAAATATTTTGCATATATAAAAGAATCTTTTTCTACAAAGATTACCCGTGTTGCTACTCTTTCATTTGATTGTTCATTCTATATCTCACTAAAAAAGATGGTTTGAGATAAATCATGTACAGATCCCAATGTGGTTACGTCAGAAGATACTGATATTCATATGATCTTATCTGACTTCTGTAAGTCATCCATTTGTTTGAAACAAATTCCCTTGCTGGTATTTTTTACTTTACATTATTTGCCCAAACCCGCAAGGGTATATTGGGTTACCCACCATTTTTAAACCTATCCCAAGATGGCATGCTATCACCACGCTCTACACATCTCTTAACTATACACCACCAGGGTATGCAGAGGGAGCATGTGCCAGATGGGATGCAGTCCTACCACAACCACCTTTGGCCAAGGCTTGGTCCAAGGTCTCCTACACCCAAATCCTGCCTGCTAGTACTCCGCACTAGGACCTGAGGTAATAAACACCTTCTTAGGTTCATAGACCTTTCCTTAGTATTGTTTTAGACAAAGATAGCTATGTAGTGGAAGACACCTGCCCCCTCATACCTCTGGTGATGACTGGCCATGACTGTTCGAATGAACTCACCCCAAAGCAAAAATACTCCAGATGCTCTGTGCAAGTGGGGTCGACTGTCGGCAGGGAACTCTGGGACTTCTATCTACTGAACATTGAGGCGGAAAATGATAAGCGCCCACCCTGAAACATACCCCGCAATCACCCCTGAGTGACTACCAGCACACACAAAAATTGTGATTTACATTACCATGGGAACAAGATTATGTGAGAAACCATGGGAACTGCACACAAATGGGCTCCACAGCACTACACCCCTTGAAGATAACAAAGGCAACCACCTTACATGTGGTGATCTGTATTGGTTACCATGGTGGCCTCCGCCATGGGGTGCCCGGGTGCAGAGGTGCTGGTCGACTTGGTAGTCTTATGTGCCACACCAAGTGAAAGAGGGTGAGCCTCCTACAAACAGGCTGCAGAGGGGGACTTGCGGACAAGTCCTGGAGCTCCCAATGAGGGTCTTGTTTCACAAGAGTTTTGGGAGAAGGGCAGCACAGTCGATTCTCGAGAATCCGGGTCAGAACACTCAGGAGCAGAGTGGCTAGGTTGGCTGGACTGGTGAATCATAGGACCTTGCAGTTGTCTAACTTGCCACTGTAGAGTGTAAAAATCAGGACAGATGGCCCACTCAGGATTTGGGTCTCTGCAGTTGCTGCTTGATTTCGGTGTCATAAGAGCCTGGATTGACTCAAACCGGCTTTGGTTGCTGCAAGCGGTCTAGTACCCTGGGTATTGGACATATGCAGCTCTGGTTGGTACTGGCAATCTTCTCAATTATTGGGGAGATGAATCTGACCTTCTTCTTGGGTGGCTGCTGTATCAGTATGACCAGGGAACATCGGAACGGTAAAATGGACATTGCTGTTTTGGTGCCTGCTTACTGCAGGGGAGTAGCTACTCTACTTCAAGGGATATTGCTAGCAAATTGTGAAGGGCTGGCATTGTACCAGGGTTCTTGGTAGAGGTGTAGCTGCAGGATAAGTCTGTTTCTTCACCATTGTCAAGACTGGTGCAGGCAGATAGGGTTAGGCACCAAAAGGTCCACAGCAAGTCTTCAGTTCTCATTGTCGCTGCTCTGCTTTGTCCTCTTCTTCTGTCTCCAGCAAATCTGAGCTCCTGTCAACTGTGGTGCCACATAATGTAGGGCCAGTAAGGGGAGAGAAACATGGTAGCCAATGGGCTATTCACTTTGAGGGTGACTACACCCCTATATGACCATGTGCTGTGGGAAGTGCGCATAAGCCTCACCCAGTGAACCTAATTCCACTGGATCCAAGATGGTGGAATTCTACTTTTCATGATAACATCAAGTAGCCCACCTTAAGGGGTGGAATTGGCTTGATAGTGAACATGCCTTCTGACTAGCTAATTTATTTTCCCACCTGTCCTGGTGCCAAATGAGTCCGGGGCAAAGGTTGGCATGTCCCCTGTCCGAGGGAAACATGTGTCATAGAGACCTTTGAAGCCTCCTGCCATGATATGCTGATAATCAGCCATTCTGCTTGGTGGAGGTGACAACACATCTGGCCCGAGAAGGCATTGCTTTTGCCTTCAGAGAGCATGTGCTTTCACCTACAAGTGGTCAGAAACCTACCTGTGTAGGCAGGCTGGCTGGTCCTACACCAGTCAGCCAGCCCACTAGAGGTTGGTAGGTTTTCAAGGGATACCTCTAAGGTACCCTCTGGGTGCATGCATTATTAAATCCACCACTGGAATTAGTGTGGGTGTATTAATACGAGATGTTTGATACCAAACATCCTTAGTTTCAGGGAAGCCATCATGTAACTGGGGAACTTGAAATCACAAGTGCCTAGTACATATACTCAAGACAGCTTCTCTGTTTACTGGAAATGTCCATGAATTGACATGGGTATCACAGGAGCATACTTGCTCATGTAGATATGTCCTCACATGTATTATAATGCACACAGCCTTAGGGCTGCAGGGCCTGCTGTAGGAATGACTTACATATATTGCATGCACTGTCTGCAAGGCATGGCACACAGGAGGTATGACAAATTGTGTCTACACTTTTGTCTGCACCATGTCACGCAGCTTGCAATGACAGTTTGATTGAGTATGGTGGTGGGTCATTTAGGATGGCACAATACATGCTCGGCCCTTAGGTACCCTCTTTAGTCTCCATGCCCTAGGTGCTAGAGTTACCGTTTACTATGTACTTATAGGGGGGCTAGAGTTAGCCCAGTCGGTAATGGGAGTACCTGAAGGGCGGTGACGTGGGGAGGGGGAGGGGCAGGGTGGGGGTAGTAATGTATGGATTACGGAGCTTTACAGGTAAGTAAACATTTAAATAAATAAAACGAATTTCATTGTGTGCACTGCATCCCCAAATGCGATGCAGTGCGCGCTACAAAATTTGTTTTATTTATTTAAATGTTTACTTACCTGTAAAGCTCCATAATCCATACTTTACTAACCCCCACCATGCCCCTCCCCACGTCACAGCACTGCAGGTACTCCCTTTACCGACCACGGCTGGCTAGAGGCGTTGCCAACTGGAAGAGCAATTGTACAGATTCAGGGAAAGAGATCTAGCCCTGTGGTAACCTGGATATCAGGAGCCCAGTTCACTTCTGTCAAAATTGCATCATTTACCAGGCAAAAAGTGGGGGTGAACAGGTCAACAAAAGGGCACTTTCTGGCAGTGCGTGTATTATTGAGAAGAAATAAAAAGGTTTCTTTCTGATCATCAAGGTGTCCCTGAGACTGTTAGTAACCCTAAAGAATTAATCCCACTTCAACTATGTATTGGGCGAAGTTCGGCAAGTACATGAATCTGTCTGCACATTCAGCATTGGTGCTTTGAGCTTAGTTCACCTGCATCCCTGGTCGGTAGGAATTTATACCTTGTATAGCTGAGCCAGAGACTCAGTTTACGCAACATTTCCTGGCCTAATTTGCCACAGGGGTCAAATCATTGATGCTGTTTTTTTTAATACATTGGACTGTCTCTTTTCCAAGTGAAATAACTATTACACACTTGTACTAAAGCAGATTGTGTTTCTATCTGTTTGCAAAAAATATCTAACAGAATTTTGATGTGTTTAATTTTCCACTAGAAGTTTACATTTTTATTCTTCATGTTTGCAAACATGCTCTCGTTTTCGTATGAAAAAGCTACACACCAAGGCTTTACGTAATTTGTGGGAAATGTGATGGTGTGACCCTCTGTTATATGAGATAAAGTACTCCCTGGTATTCATAATAAGGATATTGCAAGTCACGTCAGACTTCCATAACCTTTTAAACAAACTCTGCCTTCTGCCTCATTCCTCTCTATGGGACACATGCATCATTGTAGGAATTTGCATTTCCTAAATTGCGAAAATAAAGGAATCGCAATTTAGGAATTGCAAAATCCTATGCATCAAGAAATACTAATTTTTTTTAGGATTACTTAATTTTCGGAATTTGCGATTCCTTAATTGCGATTCGCAATTAAGGAATGGCATTACATTGATTCCTATGGGCCTAGAGGCCCATAGGAATCAATGCCGTTTTGCATTTCTATTTTTGGAATGCGCAATTTGTTGATGCATTGCAAGGGTGCAGAGGGGGGTCCAAAGGACCCCCCCCCTGCACCCCTGAAATGTATTTTAAAGTGCATGTTTCACACACACATGTCCTAAGGACATGTGTGTCTGTAACATGACACTTATGACACTTTCCAAAATGCATTTTTGTGCTTTTTTAAAGAATTTCGCAAATTAACAGGAGGGTCAACCTCGTGTTAATTTACACTTCCTATTTCAAAATTCGCATTTTTAAAAAAATTGATGCATTGCATTTAAGGAATCGCACAAATGCGATTCCTTAAATGCATTCGCATTTTTAGGAAATGCAAAAAAAAGCGAATTTTGAAAAATTGTTTCATGCATCCCAAAAACGTATTTAGGAAGCGCAAACGGCCGAATGTACCGATTCGCACCGTTTGCACTTCCTAAATAGGTTGATGCATGTGCCCCATAGTTTATAGAACCCGTCAGTGACTGGAAATATCCTTATAATGTACATCAGGGAATACTTAATCCCTAATATACCTATTAACAAACTTACTGTGATGCCTCAATAGAAGAGTCTAGTGTACTAAATGCCAATAGGAATTACAGCATTGCATGATTTGTTAACTATCTTATAAGTATAGGTATAGGTAAGGTGTTGTGATGTAAGATAGGTAGTCGAGAAGTATCTTTGGAGACTGTTTATTATGTTTTAGTTACACATTGGTATCCATGTACAGCTGCCCTACCAGGAGCATCCTACCTGCTGCTCAGCCCATCTTCAACTGTCACACCTCACCACACAGGCACCCAAACATTCCACTCATCTCCACCAAACCAACATTCCGCTCAGAACACTCACACTGGCTTAGCAGCTAAGAGCCAGGTAGCATAGGAGAAACATTAATACATAGGCAGGATATAACACAAGGTTAACCTACAAAGGAAGGGTTGTTCTCCTTTGTACTATAGAGACCCGCTTCCCAGGATTAACAGGCCAGCCTCATATTTGTATATCATTCACAGGTTGTGCAGCAGAAAAGAAATACAGACATTTACTCAATAATGACTTTCTAAATTTCCGGAGATCCTGCAGAGCATCTACAATGTTCTGATCTTTAGTTCTGTGGGTGAGACAGCTCAGACTGGTGCTGCCTTTAACTTCCCAGGACTTTCACTTTGCTTGATTTTCTCGAAGCCCGGTGTCACAATTGGGACATGTAGGGATGAGGGATCCCACCTTTAATCTTTACGCTTCTGCTGACTCAATGTCTGCATCACCTATATCTAGGCCTATTGACTATTTGCCCTCCTATATGTATCTTTATTCTAAAGCATTCCAAGGCTATAGCAAGCTGGTACATATCATTTTATCAAACCCACAAACTCCAGACAAAATCCGTTGATGCCAGGGTAGGCACAGGTCAGTGAGCATGTTTGTGGCATGATCCTCAAATTATGTAAATATCTTGAAACACCGCAGAAAGTCATTTGTTCAGTGAGGCGAAGGAAATGGCTGGATCTCGATTTTTATCTTAATCCTGGATGTTATTCCTTAGAATGACATTTTTGGCTCCTCTGGAGTGATTTTCATCCTGGGAAGAAGATACTAAAGAAAATAGGATTGCTTAAGTTAGGCGTATCCAGAAGTGTGCTTCTGCTTGACTCGACCCTGAACTAAAATCTTGCAATAGTTTAAAGTGACGCACCTTAGCAACAGAGCCTCCCCTCAGCTGTTAGTTTTGATTGCAACAATGTTGTTCCTATTGTCTTTCTTATTGCCCTTTTCACATCTTTGTTTCTTAGGCTGTATATGAGTGGATTGAGCATGGGAGTAATAATGGTATAAATCACAGATAATATCTTGTCGCTAGTAGAGTTCTCTGAAACTGGCTTGGTGTACAACACCATTGCAGTTCCATAGAAGATAATGACGACTGCCAAGTGTGAGCCACAGGTAGAGAAAGTGCGGCGGCGGCCTTCCACTGAATGCATCCTCAAGATGGTGGTGATGATGCAGAAATAGGAAATGACAATTAGCACAAGAGGAAAAATAAGAAATAATGTGGCACCTATAACTTCCAGTACTTCGTTCATTGAGATTTCTGCACAAGCCAACTTCAGCAAGAATGGAGCTTCGCAGAAGAAGTGGTCTATCAGGTTGGGTCCGCAAAATGGCAATTGGACAAGGGTTAAAATGTCAATCAGTGATATAACAAAGCCACATATCCACATCACACCTGCCAACTTAAGGCAGGCCACTTTGTTCATAATTGATGTGTAGCGCAGAGGGTTGCAAATAGCCACATAGCGGTCATATGCCATGGCTGCCAGCAGGAGACACTCTGTCTCTCCCAAGAGCAGGTAGAAGTACACTTGAGTCATACAGCCAGCAAATGAAATCGTCTTTGCAGTTGAGAGGAAGAGGGACAGCATTTTTGGGGCAATTACAGTTGTATAAGAGATGTCCAAGAAGGACAAGTTGCTTAGCAAAAAGTACATAGGTGTGTGAAGTTGAGAATCTACCTGAATGACTGTGATAATAATAAGATTTCCCATCAGTGCACACACGTAGATGAGCAAAACTATCACAAAGAGGATGACCTGAGTCTTGGGATCTTGAGACAGTCCTGCAAGAATAAACTCTGTTACGAAGGACTGGTTCCCTTTTTCCATTGGGTTTTCTTGTGGTGCTCTCTGTGGGGAGAGAACAAGAGGTAACTAGTGCAATAAGGTGTAGTTTTAGGTATCAGCAGGCCCTTGGTGCTGCTGCCTTAAAGGGTATGTTTTAATGTTATCAAATACTTGAGACAATCTGCAAACACATAACCCTGTAGAGGAGAAATTGGTAGCAATATTTACTATGATCACAATATTGATGCCTGCTTTTTGTTTGCTTCTGGTACATCAGCAGTGATTAAGCTATGAGCACTTTAAGTATGGCTAAGAGGCAGTTTGTTCTGCTTTAACGAGAACTCATGCCATCAACAAAAGCAATCATTGACAAAGCCAATAGGTTTCAGCAATCCGAGAGCAATTGGAGCTGTCAATGTTTTTCAGCCATGTTGAATAGCAGTACGTCTGTTGTTCAAAATGGCAGAAAGTCATGTACAAAAGCATGAAGCCAGTAGTGGCTGGTGTCAGAGAAATGTGGTGAGCAGCACAGGAGGGGCCTGTAACAAACAGAACAATGAAAAAACGTACATGCCAGTTTTCTGCTCTTTTGTGCACAGGCTAAAGCTCCCAGCCTCCCCTATGGCCAATGCAAACACTTCTCTCAAACCCATGAGAGCAGTGTTGGGATTGGGCGGAGCAGCCTTGTTTTGCACTCTATTGGGAACTGGAAGCCTGTGCCTTCTGACCTCTCCTCTAAGGAACACAGCTGGGTTAGAGAGGTGTCAGTGGGCATGACTGTTTGGCCGTCCTAAGACAGCCGGCCAAACCGTCATTCGGACTGACAGCAGTGCTCATCACTTCTCCCTCCTGCTGCAGTGCTGCGGCCCCCACAACTTGGCTACAGGATAAAAAATACAGTTATCTGCATTCTATTTTTTATTTACCTCTAAGGGCAGTGAGGCAAAGCCCCTCCGCGATAGTGGAGGAACCTCTGCTGCATGAAGCCTAAGCCTCGGTGTAACCAAACTAATTAGTGGATGTGAGAAGCTGGCCTGGTATATGATGTCTACTAATGTAAGAGGGAACTTTTCACCAGTCCACACAACTCTTATGGTGATTTAAGAGGTCTTAGACAACCTTAGAAAGCTGTCTAAGTGGTAGCTGTGGAGTGCAGCCTTTAGGCTTAGTCCAGAAGAAGCGTAAAGGAGCTTGTTTTACCAGAATGCAATCTTATAGTATATATTAAATGAGAAAGAACCACACCAGGTATTTATGCAAATATGTATTTTTTATACAATACTCTCTAGTATGTTCCAATATCTACAACACAGAGATAAACACAATGCACACAATACTTAAGCAAAGAAACAAAGTAAAAAGCACGAAATACACAGTGAACCCCAGGGGGACCAAACCATATATTAAGAAAGTGGGATAAAATCCACGACTCGGATCAAGACAGGATTGAGAGGACGTAGAAGTGCTGGGACACCAAGGAACTACCAAAGGTGAGTAGAAAGGGACCCCACGGAGTGTGTGTGCACTGTGGAAACACGGCTGCATGCTCCGTACAACTCTATGTCCAAGTTGCCATTGGATTTATAAAGATTAAGGACCCTTCCCAGTGGACCCTGAAGAAACCCCGGGGAAGTCAGAAGGTTGGAGAGCCACCCCACCCATGGATACCCTAGTATTAAGTATGGGCGAATTTGGCGGATTCGCGGTCCGAAAATTCGTGTCAAATGGCAAAAAAATCTGCGAGTTCGCAGATTTTCCTGCAAACTCGCAGATTTTTTTTCCATTTGCACAAATAATGTGACCACATGTGTCTGTAACTTTGCCACCGCGCCAAAAGGCGCTGAGGTTCCTTGAGTGTGCTGTCCATCCTAGTGAGGAAAGGGTGGGAAGACGTTGCATACCCTAGTGTGAGTGTGTGGTGGGGCATTCACATGCCTCTTGTTTATAAACGGTCAGCGACCGATCAGAGCAGCAGATGAGAAGAAAGCAGCCTCCTGGTCACAGGAAGTACACTGGGATTGCGCTCGAGAAACTCGTGGATGCAAAGACCTCCATCAAGGATTACATCTAATTGTAGGCGGTAGATATGGGGAGGAAGCACACCTGGACTGTGCTCAATAGTTGTTTGGGCTAATTATAATGCACAACTGAATTTGACCTTCAACTCGGGCACCTGCTTATACCTGTAAGTGCTTCCTGATGAGGTTTAATTTTTGTGACAGGAGCATCGTGCCAGAATGAATCCTGCCTGCATATTTATCCACGAAGATGCCACCGTGTTGTGCCATACCTCTACTCAACTCAAGTACTTTCTACTGGCTAATCAGTAAGTGCTACCTCATTGGGTAAATGTATAGTGCTTGTGCTACACTACAGCTGTGTAAAGGGCCAGAAGAGTTGTCTCCAGTGACCACCTGTGTCTGTAACTTTGCAACCGCGCTGAAAGGCGCCGAGGTACATCGAGTGAGCTGTCCATCATAGTGAGGAAAGGGCGGGAAGACGGTGTATACCCTAGTGTGTGTGTGTCGGGGCTTCTATGCGAGTTCACATGCCTCTTGTTTATAAAGGGTCAGAGACCGATCAGAGCAGCAGATGAGAAGAAAGCAGCCTCCTGGTCACAGGAAGTACACGGGATTGCTCTTGAGAAACCCGTGGATGCAAAGACCTCCATCAAGGATTACATCTAATTGTAGGCGGTAGATATATGGAGGAAGCACACCTGCCCAGCCTAGACCATGCTCACTAGTTGTTTGGGCTGATTATTTGAGCTTCAACTCGGGCATGTGCAAGAAAATCTGCCCGCAAGCGAATTTGCGAATTGTTCGGCAATTTCACAAGATTCGCAAATTGCGAAATTGCTGAAAATTCACAAATTCCGCGAGCGGAATGGATTTTGCGCCCATACTTACCTAGTATCCACGTTACCGACTCCAGAGAAGCCGGGTGCATAAGTGTGAAGTGGTGTTGGAAATCGCCGTCAAACCCAATAGAGGACTTCAAGAAAGTGCAGCTGTGGAAAAAGGAGGAAGTGTCCGTGGAATATGAGGATGGATTCTTGGTGAAAGGTACCTGCAAACAGAGGGGACAGAGTCTATGTCACTCAGGAGTGAACAGGAGATTTGGAAGACGAGTGCCTTCCAATTTTGGGTGTTGCAGGATGGATGACAAGCACCTTGACTCTGCAGTTGTGAGGACCAGGCGACGCTGAGGAAGACCAGGAGCCATGCAAGAGCTGTCCCACAAAAGATGTCGTGTGCTGAGGGGTCGGTGTCTGGTGTGAGGACCAACAAGCCTTAGCGAATCTATCCAATGCAGGAATCAAAGAAGGAGCAACGTCGGCACCAGCAAGGTTCAGGGGACTACCAAAAGCAGGGAAGTCAGGGCAGGCCCCAAGCAATCAGGCCAAAGGAAACAAGTGTGACCCACAAGGGGACCCACAGGCCGGAGACACGGTAGTCGTGAGAGGACCTCAAGCAGCTCACAAAAAGATGCAGGCCGTAATGCACACAATGCGGTATGGATAAAGATTCTGGTCACTGGAGTTGCTCAAGGTTGAGGCTACTTGGAGAACAAAGATCTTCTTGGAAGGAAGCCAACAACTTATGCAGCTGCAAGTTGAACGCTGTACACAGGGGTTGGGTTATTGCAACCCCCCACCAGGGATACTTGCCTCAAACTTGGTGAGAGGGCAGGGAAGGCCTTAGGAGCTGTAGAAAAACCACCACATTTGTTGCAGAGCCCACACAGTTCAGAGGAGCTCAGGATCTTCAGATCGGTTGACTTAGTTACGGTGCTTGCAAATGGAGGGGAGTGACTCCTTCACTCCCAGGGAGTGTCTTTGATGCTTCACAGGCCTTGGAAGGTTCCTGTATGATGCACAGGCACAAACGATGCAGCAGACTGGAAGGGAGATGAAGTCAGGCCAAAACGAAGTCCAGTGAAGTCCAGAGTGCCAAGACAGTAGAAGTAGATCTGAATCTTATCCCACAACGAATCTAGGTACCTACACCCAGGTAAGCCCTTTAGTACTTAGGGAAAGGGTTGGGAATATTCAGGGGACCCTCCCAGGGGAGAGTCTGGACAGGGGGGAGGTCACTCCCATGTCCTTTGTCCAGTTTTGAGCCAGAGGAGGAGCCAACAGCTCCCAGAACTGGTTTGAACTGGACTATTTATTTATTTATTTTATTTATTTATGATATTTTTATTGCGCATACAAATACCCGAAGGTGTCTCGGCGCATGTGGGGGCTAGAGGGACCGGACAGCAAACTCACTGGTTGAACAACCATATCTTTAGGAGCCTACGGAAGCTCATCAAATTGGGGGCATTTTTGATAGTAAGTGGCAGAAGGTTCCAAAGCTTGGGCGTAGCAACCAAAAAACGTCTGTCTCCCCAAGTTGCTGTTCTTGTGCGAGGTACCGGTAGGAGGCAGGTGTTGCCAGATCTCAGCTGCCTTTTAGGGGTGTACAACTGAAATGCATCAGTCAGAAACTTGGGTCCAACGCCATGCACTGCCTTATAGGCGATGCAGAGGGCCTTGAATTTAATTCGGCCCTCTCCTCTAAGCCAATGAAGCTGACGAATGGCGGGAGTAGTAGGCTGGTGGCGAGGGATGTCTAAAAGAATTCTAGCAGCCGCGTTCTGTATGGACTGCAGCTTAGACAGAACGAGTTTCTGAGAGTTAAGAAAGAGGGCATTTCCGTAGTCAATTTTGGAAAACACTAGGGTGGTAACTAGGGTCTTCCCAGCTGAGATAGGGAGGTAAGGCAGCAATTTCTTGATTTTCTTTAAAATAAAGAAGGCAGATGACACAACCTTGTTGACGTGAAGGTTAAATGTCAGCTTGCTGTCAAAAATAACTCCCAGGTTTCTCGCCTTTTCAACTGGGACAGGTGGAGAGCCCAGCTGGTTGGGCCACCAGATGGAGGACCATTCCGGGGAGAGTTTGCCGAAGGTCATGACCTCGGTTTTTGTCTGAGTTAAGCCTCAGATAATTGGAGGACATCCAAGTACTGACAGCGAGCATGGCCCTTTGGAAATTGGCTGCCACCACTGGGCCGTCCTTGTGGATCGCCAGCACCAGTTGGGTGTCGTCTGCGTAAGATGTGAGTCGCACCCCATGGGCCTTTATTACCCTCGCTAAGTCCGCTACGTAGATGTTAAATAGCGTAGGACTTAGCGAGGAGCCCTGTGGGACTCCACAAGGTAGTGCGGAGACGGGGGAGTAGAAATTACCCAACTTGACTGTCTGGGTACGGTCGTCCAGAAAGGATGAAATAAGATCTCTGGCCATGCCGTTTATCCCCAGAGCTGTGAAACGGTTGACCAGAATAGCGTGGTCGACCGTGTCGAATGCTGCGGACAGGTCCAGGAGAATCAAAACGGCCACACCTCCCTGGTCCATAATGGCTCTGATCTCATCTGAGGCCTTTATTAAAGCGGTCTCGGTTCCATGCCCTTTCCTGAAGCCAAACTGCGTTTCGTCTAGAAGTTGGTGAGTATCGACGAACTCTGAGAGTTGTTTATTCATCAGTGCTTTGCATATTTTGGCAGGAAAGGGGAGACACGCAATGGGTCTGTAACTGGCCAGAGCAGTGGGATCCAGGGAGGGTTTTTTCAAAAGAGGTTTAATCACTGCCTTCTTCCACGGGGCAGGATAGTGACCAGTTTGAAATGCGGTGTTGCAAATTTCCATAAGTGGGCGAGAGATCACCTCACTTAAATTGGCCATCACTGAGGGGGGACAGGGGTCCAAGGGGGAGCAAGACTTAATAGTAGAGACAAGTCTGCTAATTTGGTCTTGTGTGGTGGGGACAAAAGAAGAGAAGGGATCATGGTCAGTGACAGGCTCTTCCTTACTGCTGATTCTGGATCTTGTCCTTACATCCCCAGCAAAAGATGAGTAAATATCTGCCACCTTAGTGATGAAAAAGCAGGACAAAGCATTGCAGAAAGGCTGGGAATGTTCAGGTCCAGGACCCGAGGAAGGAGTGGACAGGGAGGTGACCACTGAGAACAGTTCTCTGGCAGAGTTCCTGGCATTATCTATTTGGGTCGAAAAAAAGGTGGTTTTTCGAGCAGTGATAGCCTTTTTATATATTGTCAGGGCATCTTTGTAGGATTGCTTGGCTATGGGGCAGTAGGATTTCCTCCAACGCCTTTCTAAGTTCCTACAATGTTGTCGGTGAAGCCTGAGCTCTTCGGTGTACCACACCGCCGACGGAGATATTCTGTTGGGTCGTATAGACTTCTCCGGGGCCACCTGATCAGCAGCATTCAAATCCAGTCTTGGAAATCGGAGGCTGAGGGGGCAGGGTTGGGTCCTCTTATAGAGGAGGATAGTGTCAAGATGTCTACCATCTGAGGGATATCAGCATTCTTCCAGGCACGGGTTCCTACCCTAGTGGGTGGCCTGGAGGGGGGAAGGTTGACAGGCCGAGTAGGTATACCAAAGATAATGGCCCTATGATCTGTCCACGTGAGGGGCAGGATAGCTAATACAGAGATGTGCACAGCGACACCAAATGTTGCCCTTCACGCAGACTTTCTGGCGATGGCAAGCACACCCACCCGGTCCCAATACACTAAATTCTGTCTGGATGTGACTGGATGCCTGTTGTTCCACCTTCCTCTGCATGAGCTTGGCCCAGCATCAGGAGGGCAGAAATGTGGCTCTGGTTGGCATCATCCATTTTGTGCTGTTCTGGTCTAGAACATAGGTACTCACAAACTTTCCTTTGGGGGCCAAATTTACAGTGTGGTTTGTGTCTGAGGGCCGCACCAGTGGGGGCGGGGTCAGTGGGGGAGGGGGCAGGGCTAGAGCAACACAAAAAACTGTGACCCTGAGGTTGAACACAGGTCCCTGCAGAGGACGGCTTTGTCCACTGAGCCACTAGGCCCGGCATACACACATCTCTCTCTCTCTCTCTCCCTCTCTCTCCCTCTCTCAACCTCTCTCTCCCTCCCTCTCTCCCTCCATCTCTCCCTATTTCTCCCTCTGTCTCACTCAGACTGTCTCACTCCCTCTCTCTCCCTCTCTCTCTCCCTGACTCCCTCTGTCTCACTCACTCTGACTGTCTCACTCCCTCTGTCTCTCTCTCTCTCTCTCTCTCTCTCTCTTTATCCCTCTCTCTCTCTCTCTGTCTCCCTCTCTCTCTGTCTACCTCTCTCTGTCAGCCTCTCTCTACATCAGTCTCCCTCTCTATCTCCCTCTCTCTCCTTCCCTCTCCATCTCTGTCTCCCTCACTCTGTCTCCCTCCTCACTCTGTCTCCCTCCTCACTCTGTCTCCCTCCTCACTCTGTCACCCTCCTCACTTTGTCACCCTCCTCCCTCTGTCGCCCTCCCCCTCCCTCTGTCTGTCACACTCCTCCCTCCCACCTCCCTCCCTCTGTCTGCCACCCTACTCCCTCCCTCCTCCCTCCCTCTGTCTGTCACCCTCCTCCCTCCCTCTCTCTGCCACCCTTCTCCCTCCCTCCTCCCTCCATCTATCTGTCACCCTCTGTCTCCCTCACTCTCCCTCTCTCTGTCTCCCTCCCTCTCCTTTTCTCTGTCTCCCTCTCACTCCCTTTCTCGGTCTCCCTCCCTCTCCCTTTGTCTGTCTCCCTCCCTCTCCCTCTCTTTGTCTCCCTCCCTCTCCCTTTCTCTGACTCCCTCCCTCTATTTGTCTCCCTCTGTCTGTCTCCCTCTGTCTCCCTCCCTCTCCCTCCCTTTCCCTCCCTCGCTCTCCCTCCCCCTCCCTTTCCCTCCCTCCCTCGCTCTCCGTCTATCTGCCTCCCTTGCCTTCTCTCCCTCCCTCTCCATCCTTCGCTCTCCCTCCCCCTCCCTTTCCCTCCCTCCTTGTCTCCCTCCCTCCACCTGCCTCCCTCACTCTCCCTGTCTGCCCCCCTTTCCCTCCCTCCCTCGCTCTCCCTCTGTCTGCCTCCCTTTCCCTCCCTCCTTTCCCTCCCTCCCTTGCTCTCCCTCTGTCTGCCTCCCTTTCCCTCCCTCCCTCGCTCTCCCTCCGTCTGCCTCCCTTTCCCTCGCTCCCTCGCTCTCCCTTTCTCTGCCTCCCTTCTCCTCCCTCCCTCACTCTCACTCTCTCTGCCTCCCTTTTCCTCCCTCCCTCGCTCTCCCTCCCTTTCCCTCCCTCCCTCTGTCTGTCTACCTCCCTTTCCCTCCCCTGCTCTCCCTCCCTCTCCCTCCCTTTCCCTCCCTCCCTCGCTCTCCGTCTGTCTACCTCCCTTTCACTCCCTCCCTCTCTCTGCCTCCCTGTCCCTCCCTCCCTCCCTCCCTCGCTCTCCCTCCCTTTCCCTTCCTCCCTCGCTCTCCCTCTGTCTGTGTCTGCCTCACTTGCACTCCCTCCCTCGCTCTTCCTCTGTCTCCCTCTGTCTCCCATCCCTTTCCCCCCTTCCCCTCCATTCCTCTGTCTCCCTCCCTCTCCGTCATTTCACCCTGCCTGTGTGTGCCCGGGTTGAGACAGCTTCCCGGCCAAACACAGCCACACCTGAGCACTTAACCGGTCTTTAAAAGACCATATGTATGTTAATGGGGCTTTTGTATTTCACCTCTTAGCGCCCTTGCAGCTCCACTCTGACTATCACGGGAATTCCTGGACCCCCACAGAGCAGAAGAGCCCTGTGCGCAGTGCTTGCAGACAATCTTTAATTATTTTTTTTTAAACACGGGTAAATTGTCTGCAAGGTCCGCGGGCTGCCAGGGAAGGCTTGCCGGGCCGTTGGCGGCCCGCGGGCCGTACTATGAGTACCCGTGGTCTAAAAGGTTGGCACCGGGAACACTGAGAGCCTAACAGAAGGCTCTCACATTACTTGGAATCATATCTCTAACATCATTTAGGTGTGGGGGTATGATTCCAACATGTTTGATACCAAACATAAAGGATTCGTTGCAGCTGTTTTCGAGATGGTCATCGCGTAATTACACAATGCCCCTCTATATAGTACATTGATGCTTCACACACAACCCAGGAGAATGGACTCCATAGGCTGCAGGGGTGTCCTGCTCATGCAGGGGCACTCTCTCCCTTAGAACCAAGCACCTTGCCTTCATGATTGCAAAGGCCTGCTATAGGTTTTACCTGCTATAGGGGTGACATCTAGGTTTTAAGTGCTGTGATCCTTAGATATAGGAATCCTATATCTTTTGTTAAGTGGTCTCCCATGAGTGGCATAATGTATGTTTCAGCCCATAGGAGACCTTTGGGGGCCTATGCCATGGGTACATGGGTACCATATACTAAGGACTGATAAGGGTACTGCAATATCCAATCTGAGATTGTACCTAGGTACTAACATAACAGTTTAGGGATAAAGCAGATAGACTAGGGTCCTGATTAGCAGGATCCCAATCGGACTAGTCAAAAACAGCATCACATCAAGCAAAAAGAGGGTGTAACCATGGAAGTAGATCCTACCTGCCTACAGAGGATATGCAAGTCGGGTTGTATGATGGTACAACGCATACCATTAGAATGCATGCTTTTACAACATGGGCATTACAATGTAAACATCACTACAACACATGATTTTACAATCAATACCATTACAACTCAGTCCCACAGAATAACAGTATAACTACCATTACAACGCATACCATTGCAACGTACAGCATTACAAAGCCTACCATTAAAATGCAATTAAGGCAAACATTCAAAATACTGTTTAACTGCTTCTCAATTTTTTTTTAAACTATAACAGTTCAATATGACAAAGCAATAACAAAACAAATGCGAGAATTAACATTAACTGTTCTTAGCAAGGTTAAAAAACATAACCTATATAACACTGATAGGAAAGGAAGCAGATGCATTACAAAAATAATTTTACAGGTGTCCATTTCTATTTTTACTAAATGGCCATATTCAGTGACCTATCAAAATGGCTGCCGAACATTCCTATGCCTACTCCTGCAGGTTTTTGCCCCAGGAAAGGTGCTGGATGTTGGTGGGGGGGAAGTTAACTATTCCCACTCCAACAGGTGTTTTCCACACAGAAAGTGCTGGATGGTGGTTGGAGGCAAAACAACTATTCCTACTCTGACAGGTGTTTGCTCGGGGAAGGTGCTGGGCGCTGTTAGGGGGCAAAGTGTCTATTCATACTCCAACAGGGGTTTGCCTTAGGGAAGGTGCTGGATGGTGGTGGGGGCAAATTACCTATTTCAACTTCAACAGGCGTTTGCTTCAGAGAAGGTTCTGGATACTGGTGGGAGCAAAATACCTATTCCTACTTCAACAGGTTTTTGTCTCAGTGAAGGTGCTTGCTGGTTTTGGGGGCAAAATAACTATTCCTACTCTGACAGGTGTTTAACACACAGAAGGTGCTGGATGGTGGTTGGTGGGAACATTTCTATTCCTACTACAACAGTTTGCCTCAGGGAAGGTGCTGGATGGTGGTGGGGGCAAAATAACTATTCCTACTCCGACAGGTGTTTGCTCAGGAAGGTGCTGGATGGTGGTAGGGGGCAAAATAACTATTCCTACTCCAACATGGATTTGTCTCAAGAAAGGTGCTGGTTGGTGATGGAGCACAGATGCCTGGTCTCGGGTTCAATGCTGTGTTTTAATTTTCAGCAAATGTGAGCTCTTTAATGAATTATGAGACTCAATTTTACTTCACTTATTTTAAATATTTTACTTACTTTTGCAATTCAGTAAGAGGTTGTAACACATCCTTAAATCAATTTGTAACAGAAATCATAAATCGTGAATCAATTAAACATCGTGAATCAATTAAACATGAAGAAATCATGACATGAATAATTACATAAACATTACAAACATAGCATAAACCAACTTAATGTAAAGGTACACCAGAGACTTTTTGGAGTTCAGTCCTTTCCCTTAATTCCTTTTGTAGATTTTAGGACTGATACACACTATAGGCATATTTTTTGTATGTAAAAGTTCAAATGAGTCCTGCACTGCGGGACATCCTTTCTATTTAGTGCCTTGTAGTGGATTCGAGAAGTAGATCTCGTTTGGAAATGCTGACGCGTTTCCAAACCAGATGTAATTGCTCGGGTTTTTCCTCAGGGCAAACCTGGGTACCTGGTGAATTAAAAGAAGGTTTTAGTCTCTGCTCTTTCTCTAATTGTGTATGTATTCAAATGATCGTGGGGCATAAAGTACCTGATTGTTTCAAAGACGCGATGTCATCTATGTAGTTAGTTTCCTGACCTTGAATCTGTATCAGGAGAAAGGAGACCGTCAGTTGTCACCTTGTCTCTATATGTTATGCAAACATGGGCATACCGTTTTTAATAACACTTACTTCGTGTTAAGGTGCACACGCACGAACCGTTGTCGTGAAGTCAATGACACCTTCTTCGTTAAGCGGGCGCTGGCAGGGATGGGTTTTCCCTCTACGTTGAACAGATGGGCGCGTCTCTCTTAGTGAGATTGCGTCCGCGTTTAGGTATTTCGCTGCAGAATTAAACGCTTAAATTATTTTGAGGTTTTTCATGGCTCGTCAGTTCGAACAAGGGAAGGGGCACGAAAGAAGCTCACCTTGTTTAATCGATCTAATCTCCGCATTCGTTCCGCCACATTCAAAGTGGCCACACAGAAAAAGAATTTAAATGGACTGTATTGTCAGGAATAAAAACTACACCAAGGGGAGGGGATGTTGAGACATTGTTGCTACAAAGAGAAGCATATCTAATTTTGAAGTTCAACTGTGTAATTGAGGGGATGAACGAACTCACTGAGCCACAGAGAAATATTCATTGAGCCCTCCTGTGACACCACCGCCCCCACTGGGGAACCCCACCTGCTTTCAAAACAAAGCGAAAGAGTTGGCCCCACATGAGATGATTCATTAACTTACACAAAAGTCTGCGCTTACGAGCAAGAACTACAACTCCCACAACACTGAGAGCGGGCTGCGTCAGGTGATTAATTAAGGCCGCTTCCGGATGAAGTCCGCAGAGCAATGTGGCGGAACGAATGCTGAGATTAGATTGAATAAACAAGGTGAGCTTCTTTCGTGCCCCTTCCCTTGTTCGAACTGAAGAGCCATGAAAAACGCCAAATAATTCAAGCATTTAATTCTGCAGCGAAATACCTAAACGTGGACGCAATCTCACTAAGAGAGACGCGCCCATCTGTTCAACGTAGAGGGAAAACCCATCCCTGCCAGCGCCCGCTTCACGAAGAAGGTGTAATTGACTTCACGACAACGGTTCGTGCGTGTGCACCTTAACACGAAGTAAGTGTTATTAAAAACGGTATGCCCATGTTTGCATAACATATAGAGACAAGGTGACAACTGACGGTCTCCTTTCTCCTGATACAGATTCAAGGTCAGGAAACTAACTACATAGACGACATCGCGTCTTTGAAACAATCAGGTACTTTATGCCCCACGATCATTTGAATACATACACAATTAGAGAAAGAGCAGAGACTAAAACCTTCTTTTAATTCACCAGGTACCCAGGTTTGCCCTGAGGAAAAACCCGAGCAATTACATCTGGTTTGGAAACGCGTCGGCCTTTCCAAACAAGATCTACTTCTCGAATCCACTACAAGGCACTAAATAGAAAGGATGTCCCGCAGTGCAGGAATCATTTGAACTTTTACATACAAAAAATATGCCTATAGTGTGTATCAGTCCTAAAATCTACAAAAGGAATTAAGGGAAAGGACTGAACTCCAAAAAGTCTCTGTTGTACCTTTACATTAAGTTGGTTTATGCTATGTTTGTAATGTTTATGTAATTATTCATGTCATGATTTCTTCATGTTTAATTGATTCACAATGTTTAATTGATTCACGGTTTATGATTTCTATTACAAATTGATTTAAGGATGTGTTACAACCTCTTACTGAATTGCAAAAGTAAGTAAAATATTTAAAATAAGTGAAGTAAAATTGAGTCTCATAATTCATTAAAGAGTTCACAATTGCTGAAAATTAAAAAACAGCATTGAACCCGAGACCAGGCATCTGTGGTTTATTATTATGAATTTGTCCCGCCTGGTCCTGTAGGACAAAACCCCTCCTGTAAATATAGGTTGGTGATGGAGGGCAAAATAACTATCCTACAGGAGTTGACCACACAGAAAGTGCTGGATGGTGGCGGGGGGCAAAATTGCTATTCCTACTTCTGCAGGTGTTTGCCTTAGGGAAGGTGTTGGATAGCATGGGGGTAAATTAACTATTTCTACTCCGACAGGTGTTTGCTTCGGAGAAGGTGCTGGATGGTGGTGGGGCAGAATAACTATCCCTACTTCAACAGGTGCTTGCCTCAGGGAAGGTGGTTGATGGTGGTAGGGAAAAAAATAGGTATTCCTATTCCGACAGGTGTTTGCTTCAGGGAAGGTGCTGGATGGTGGTGGGGAGCAAAATAACTATTCCTACTCTGACAGGTTTTGCCACAGAGAAGGTGCTGGATGGTGGTGGGTGACAACATTTTGATTTCTACTCCAACAGGTTTTTGCCTCAGCGAAGGGGTTGAATGGTGGTGGGGGCAAAATAACTGTTCCTACTCTGACAGGTGTTTCCCTCAGGGAAGGTGCTGGATAGTAGTGGTGACAAAATAACTATTCCCACTCCGACAGGTGTTTGCTCAGGGAAGGTGCTGGGTGGTGGTAGGGGAAAAATAACTATTCCTACTCCAACATGGGTTTGCCTCAAGAAAGGTGCTGGATGGTGGTGGGGGCAAAATAACTATTCCTATTCTGACAGGTATTTGCCTCAGAGAAGGGGCTGGATAGTGGTGGGCGGCACAAAATAACTATTTCTACTCCCCTAACAGGTGTTTGCTTTAGAGAAGGTGCTGGATGGTGGTAGGGCAACACAACGATTCCTACTCCAACAGGTGTTTGCCTCAGGGAAGGTGCTTGATGGTGGTGGGGGGCAAAATAACGATTCCTACTCTAACAGGTGTTTGCCACACAGAAGGTGCTGGATGGTGGTGGGTGATAACATTTCTATTCCTACTCCTACAGGTGTTTGCCTCAGGGAAGGGGCTGGATGGTGGTGAGGCAAAATATCTGTTCCTACTCCAACAGGTGTTTGTCTCAGGGAAGGTGCTGAATGGTGGTTGGGGGAAAATAACTATTCCCACTCTGACAGGTGTTTGCTCAGGGAAGGTGCTGGATGGCGATAGGGGGCAAAATAACTATTCCTACTCCAACATGTATTTGCCTCAGGGAAGGTACTTGATGGTGGTGGGGGCACTGAAAGAAAGTATTCAACTGTACTTATTTATAAAAAAAAAATAGAAAGCATGAACAGGAAATAATACTCACATTTTCTTTTCTTTATCAGAACTGGTTCTATATACCTTTGAAATGAAAGGTTGTTAAAACTCAGCACAAAATAATACAGACGATTAAAAGCATTTACAAACATTGGAATAGCTCAACAGGTAAACATTGTATGCAAGAAACTCTTTTATTCCATAAAGTTTTAACATCTGCCACAATAAAAGATTGGAAATACAAAATCACTCCTAACACAATCTCACTAAACAAATTAAAAACATATATCTGAGTAAATGAAGTATGTAAAAACTAACCATGAGAAATAATCATTGTCTCTTTAAAAGGTCCAATACAAACCATCCATCCGCTGGATAATGAAAATGAAAAAAATAATATACAGACATATCTTCTTTACATTTCTCTACAGATCAACCCATGTCACACCACCAGTGTAGGAAAAAAACATCACTATCAGAAGTGGCTGATTGCACAACAGGCCAACCCATTGAAGGTAAAACTAAATTAAATCACAGTTATCACCAATATTAACTTTCTTTTCATAGCTTTATTTATTTATTTATTTTATTTATAGTTTCACAGCAGCAAGATTACCTCCTGAAATAATTTATAATACATGTAATACAGACTTACAAGAGACGGCAATTTAAAACATTAATTAATAATCAAAAATTACATAAATAACTGATACAGAGTTCATTTCAAATCAGCCCTCATAATAATCACGAAAAGCCCCCCAAATGTTTATACCCATCTTTCGCTTCCTGATAGCTTTAACCGAAAATAAACCCCAATCCAATTTATATGAATTGTACATTTTTGCTCGCCAAAGTTCAAATACCGGTGGATCCTTATGCAGCCATTCAGCTGCAATGCAGAGACGAGCAACAGTCATAGAGATAAAAACAAATAACGATGTTGATACAAAGCATTCGTAGAGCTACTTGTAGGAATCTTCCCCAATAGCATCATGGCTGGAGTAATGGTCAAAGGAAAATTTATAACCAAAGACAAAAACTTTTCTATGTCTATTATAAATCTATGCAATTTATCACATCTAAAAAAAATATGAATACTGTCCGCATTGTCCTCCCCACAACGAAAACATTTCCCGTCATACCCACCACCCCATTTAGCCATCCGTGCGAGGGTATAATATAAATCAAATAAAGTCTTAAAAAATTTAATTTTCAGATTTGCTGACATTAATGATTCTCTAGACATCACAATAAGTTCCTTAATCACAATATCAATATCTCCCAGCCCTTCATACCATTTACTCTTATGTTTGTCCAAGGCGTCTGGTCTATCAGAAGGCAATAATTGGTATAGAGCTCCAATTTTGGAGTGTCGTCTAACCACCTCCACCACAGCATTGGGTCGCATATCCCCATTTATCCGAAATAAAAAATCCCTCATTTGCAGAAACTTAAAAAAGTGTGTTTTAGGGAGACCATATTGTGTCGCGAATTCATCAAATAATCTACATACCCCATTATCAGAATACAGGTCCCCTAAATATCTAATGCCTTTCCTTCTCCAACTTTGCGAGAGATTATCCCCAAATATACCTGGTAAAAGCTTTAAAGCATTCAGGGGCGTGTAATATGAAATTTTCCCCAATGGATTCAATTTACGGGTAATTTCCACACTTTAAAGGCACTATTCAAAACTTTAAATCGTGTTCGTTTGTAGTAAATGAACATTGTTTAGCGATTGGGCCTATAAGAATTTCAAAAATTGTTGGAGCCGTGGCACTATTAGCTGCTCCCTCCCCAGTAGGTAACACTCGCATTTTTAACAAAAAGCATGTAACAAAATAAAGTGCAAAATCAGGTACTGCGAGGCCTCCTCTGTCAGGAGGCAGAGTCATGAAACTCATCGCCCGCCTAGGTCTGCCCGGGCTCCATATAAATTTCCCACAGATTGATTGCAAATTTTGCAATCTAGCATTTGAAACTTCCAAGGGTATTGAGCAAAATTGGTAAAGAACCTGAGGGAGAACATTAATTTTAATAATATTACAGCGTCCATATATTGTGAAATACAAACGATCCCACCTATCCAAAGAAGCTTTGACTTTTTGGATAAGCAGATTCCAGTTTACATCCATCAGCTCTGACATAGAGGCACAAATTTGTATGCCCAAATAAGTCACCTCCTTAACTACCCGCTCATCCATCCATAATATGCTATCAGAACATAAAATTTGCATTTTCGACTCATTGAGTTTATACCCAGCAATCATAACAAATTCTTTAGCTAACCGCTCAATCTCCTCAATCGCAAGAGAGGGATTAACTGTAGTCACAGCTATGTCATCAGCATAGGCAAAAACTGAAAACCGATAATCAAAAACCCGAAACGGAGGAATACAAATATTATGAGATAATTCTTCTATGAAAGGATTAATATAAAGAGCACACTAAAGAGGGGAACAGGGGCAACCCTGTCGAGTGGCCCTAGTTATAGTCACAGCATCCGATAGCAAGCCCATTACCGATATCTTAGCAGTAGGGGCGACATATAGCGCCTGCAGAGCTACAATACATTTTTTACCAAAACCAATTTCATCCATCAGTTGCCACATGTAATCCCATTGGACGCAATTAAAACGCTTTCTCTGCGTCCAATAGAATCAATGCTAAATCCCTCTTTTCTATCCCTGCGATATCAAATAATGTTATATGTTATGTTATGTTATGTTAAAGAAATTTGCTACCGCGCACGGACACCAATTGGTTTCATGGCGCTCAAAGACAAAGTGGAAAAACAGAGCGGTCGGGTGTGAGCAGAGAGATTAATCATAAGCTAGCTGAAAAATATAGGTTTTAAGAGATTTACGGAAAATGGTGTAGTCAGAAGAAAGCCGAATTGAAAGAGGGAGAGAATTCCAGGTAGAAGGAGCGAGAAAAGAGAAACCAGAGCCACCATGTTTTTTGCGTTTGAACCTGGGGGTGATTAAGAGGATATGTGCGGAAGACCTAAGATGCCTCGAGGGGATGTGGCGTTTGAGTCTAAGAGAGGAAAAGGCAGGGGCAAGAGCAAAAAGAGATTTGAAGACAGTACAACCCATTTTGAAAATACAGCGGGAAGCGACCGGAAGCCTATGCAGTCTTTTCAACAGGGGCATAACATGTTGGTGCTTTGGCTGTTGGAAAACCAATCTGGCCGCCTGGTTTTGTACCAGCTGAAGCCGATGGAGGTGGTACGCAGGAATCCCAACATACAAGCAGTTCGCATAGTCAATGCGAGAGGTGACAAGGGCCATAATGACAAGTATGAGAGCCTCTGTGGATAAGAACCTACGGATTTTGCCAATTCTGCGTAGATGGTAAAAGCAGGTCGAGGTAACGGAGTTGATTTGAGGTCTCATCGACAGGTCACTTGAGATGATGACACCAAGGCTCTTCACGGACTTGACTGGGCAAGGAGGAGGGCCAAGAGCTTGGGGCCAAAAGCTGGAACTCCAAGGATTTGAGGACCCTCCTATTAAGACCAACTCAGTCTTGCTGGGGATGAGCTTCAGCTGACTGAAATTCATCTACTCAGAGATGGTGAGCATGGTGGATTGAAAGTTAGAGCAAGAGGAAGAAGAGGAATCAATAGGAAAGATTAACTGTAGGTCGTCCGCGTAATTGAAGATGGTGACAGAGGTGTGACGGAGAGAGGCTAAAAGGGGTTGCATATAAAGATTAAACAGGAGGGGCGATAGAGCAGAACCCTGGGGGACACCACAGGAAAGTGAAGATTGGGGGGCAGAGAAGGTAGAAAGCTGAATCGATTGAGAACGTTGTTGGAGGAAGGACCCAATCCAAGTTAAGGCCAGGCCCTGGATACCCGCATTTCCGACACGGTCAATCAAAATAGCATGATCGACCATGTCGAAAGCGGCCGACAGATCTAATAGCACCAAGGCCTGGGCCAAGTTCTTGTCAGCCCCCTGTCTCAGCGCATCCATCACGGCCACAATGACCGCTTCCGTAGAATGGGCCGGTCTAAAACCAGCCTGATGGTCATCTAGGAAGTGAGATTTTTCAATGAAGGCGCTCAGACAGCGGGTGACATGAGTCTCCAACACCTTCCCCAGATAGGGGAGGAGGGAGATTGGTCGATAATTGCCCAAAACAGTTGGGTCCGAGCCTGGTTTTTTGAGAATGGGAACTACAACAGCTTTTTTGAAAGCATTGGGGACAGAGCCTGTAGCGAGAGAGTAGTTAAGAAGGTCTAATGGGGGACCTGGACAGGCCAAGAAAGCACCTTTCAGGATTTGAGGGGGGCAACAGTCATTGGGGGAACCAGAACTTACTACATGTAATAAAGAAATTAATTCAGACTGATAGATAGGGGGAAATTCGTGCAGGCGGCAGGGATTCGTGGGGGGTAGAACACAGACATTAGGTGAGGAAGGTGAGGGAATATTATTTTTAATAGTTGTGATTTTGTCAATAAAAAATAAATTGAGGGAGTCGCAAAGAGCCTGTGAGGGTTGGGGCTGGACAGTAACACGATCAGGAAGAGAAAGTTCAGCTACAATGGAGAAAATGTCCTTGGTTTTTGAAGCTGAACTGAGAATTTTCTGGGAATAGTAGGAAGATTTAGCCAATAGAATAGATTTCTCGTACAATTTTAATAGATCCATATAAGTGGTTCTTAGTAAGGGGTCATAATTTCGTCTCCACCGACGCTCAGCTTGTCTGAGGACTAAATTGTCCACTTTTAGTTGATCAGTAAACCAGCGCTGAGCGTCATGTGGGCGTTTAGTTCTGATAGTTTTCACAGGGGCGACCACATCACTAGCTTGTGTCAACCATTGATCAAGGATAACGGTTTGTGTGTTGATATCAGTGGTGTCGCTAGGGAGTGTGGTAGACAGAATGTAATGAAAGTGAGAAGTATCAGCCTGCTTCCAGTTTCGTGCCGTGAAATTAGACACCGGTGGAGGACGGGTAGACGGGGAAGATTTTAATAAAAAAGAAATAAAAAAGTGGTCAGACCAAGTGCAAGGATAAACTGAGGGGGGGGGAATGTCCAGGTTTGCCGTCCATACCTGGTCGAGAGTGTGGCCTTTATTATGGACTTTATTCACATGAGCCACCGTATCCCGTTGGGGGATGAAACCATGTTGATTTAATTATACCAAAGGTGTGATAACTTTAGACAGTCGGCTGGCCAAAATTTTAGAATATATTTTATTAGCACTGTTCAATAAAGAGATTGGGCGATATGATTCCACTAATTCTGGTGATTTACCTTTTTTTACAAAACACCGCTATCGTGGCATCTGACCATGACTTAGGTGGATGTCCTAGCGGTGCCATCTGTACCACCTTTAACATTTCTTCTTTAATGAAATCAAAAAAATAACCTATAAACCTCCACGGGGATCCTATCGGGCCCTGCCGCTTTCCCTGAAGCCATAATTTTCCCTGCAATTTCTAATTCTATCATGGAAATCGGGGAATCAAGTTGCTCCACTAATGAGGGATCTATTTGTTTTAGTCGCTCCTCAAAAAATACATTCCGATCCTCTGCAGTTCTCATCTGCTGAGTATAAAGAATAGAATTAAACTGTTGAAAAATAGAGAGTATCTGCTGAGGGTTAGACTTTAACACCCCATTCGGGTCCCTCAATGCCAGGATATTTCGAACAGATTCCTTCATTCGGAATCGCACAGCCAACCGTTCCCGATATTTTCCCCAAATTCATGACTTTGCCGCTTAAATATCAAATATTCCCTAGCGTTTTCACCGCTCCAAAACTCCAGAAAATTAGCACGGTGCTTAGCAACGTTATTCAACTGTCCAGAGACATCGGTCTGGCCGGAGGCAATCCCTTTAGTTAGGGAACCTTCCGCCTCTATCAATGCCTTGTAATGTCGAGATAGCTCCAATTTAAATTTCTTTTGCAGCCTTAGACTAAAACTAAGGACCTCCCCACGAAAACAGGCCTTAAAAGTATCCCAGACTGTAATAACGGATGCTGTACCATTATTGTTTTCAAAAAAGCCCTTGATCCAATTACACATATAATCCTTGAATTCATCATTTACACACAGTTTCCGATCAAATGTAAAATTATTAAGTATTAGTCTCCTCTTGAGTAGAGCTAATTCAAAAACAAAAGGGGTATGATCCGAGGAAATCCTTGGGTGGACTTGAATTAACGCATCAGCCAGCAATGAAGTAGGTGCAAAAAAATTATCTAATCTAACTAATTTTTTGTGTGGGTGAGAATAAAAAATAAAGCCCCTATCTTATTCCTTTATTTTACCCCACACATCCACCACCCCATGATCACTAATTAAATTATAAAGTGCTTTAAAACCTTTAGGTTTCCGTCCATTATATTTATCAGGGCCATCCTGTAAAGCTTGATTAGTCAAATTTATATTTATATCGCCACAAATAATCAATGGTTGCAGCCATGTGGCTAATTCAGTATTTAATTCCACTAAGATCCCCGCATCATCAACATTAGACCCATAAATGGTACAAAGCGTGATCTTATGTCCCTCAAACCCACACTCTACTATAGCCCATCGCCCATTTTTATCAGTTAATTTACGACCAGGAATAACAACATTTCGTTTAGCAAGAATAGCTACACCTCGAGTCATACCAGTTTGGCCAGATGCAGCAATTAAAAAAAATCCCAGTTCATTCAAAATGCCCCTCTTAACCCAAGGTATATGGGTTTCCTGTATACATAGTAAATCTGGCCGAATGTGTCATAATTCTACAGCCACTTTTTGTCGTTTTAACACATTATTAAGCCCCGACACATTCAGTGAGCAAATTTTCATTCCATTACAAGGCATTATTATTTTTTACATACATCTCCTGATACGACCTTCCACATAATGACCTACCTTTTAGTTCCAGCATAGTTGTCTTTCCTTGTATCCTACAATTTAAACATTATCTTGCTACTGTGAAGTTTTTCCCCTTTTTACTCGCCCTGAGTGCCACCCAACCTCCCTAAGCCCCCTCACTCTCACTCCCCTCGTGCCCTCCTCTCACCCAAGACCCCCCCTTTAACAAGGCTTTAGGACTCATAGTCCTGTAGATGCAAGCTCACCGCACGCCCTTGCCTTTCCCTGCAGAGTCCTTAACAGACATCATGACAAAAAATAAGATAAAGAAAAGGAGTATATTGGAGCTGTAGATGGAAAATTAACAGAGAGACAAAAATACCTAGCCATATCATTGAAGCTTATAAACATCTAAGCTCCCTAATTCACCATATTCAACATATGTAAAAATCTAAACTATATAGTGCGTACAAATTCTGTTGCTGATGCTATGCTGGTAAAAAAGCTTGTTTGACCCTTAACCACTACCCTTAGCTTGGCTGGGAACATTAGAAAGGCTGAGGCCCCCTTAGACTGTATCTCCGGAATTAATTGGCGGAATTGCCAGCGAAGCTCCACTGAGTGTTGACACAGATCTGGGCGGACATAAAACTCCACATCCCCGGCCTTCCCCTTCTTATCAGGTCTGGCATGCATAAACACTTCCTCCCTTGCCAGGAAGCTATTAAATGATACCAACATTGCTCTAGGCTTAGTTTCCTGTCTGGGTCTCAACCGAATTTTGAAAGGAAATCTGTGTGTGCGTTCAATTTCACGATCCCAATCCCATCGGGTCAGAGCCGGGAATGCTTTTTTCAACAAATCGACCACAAACCTCCTTGGGTCTTGCCCCTCTTTCCCCTCCGGGATCTGAAGGACCCTCAAATTATTGCGGCGGGCGTGATTCTCAATGTCAGACAGTTTCCAAATCATGTCCTCTTTCGTAGCCAAACTCTGCTCCGTAGTTGCTTTATGTTGTGCCAGCTCGTCTTCTAACGTAGATACCCTTGCCTCTACTTCATTAAATCATGATACAAAGTCTGCATGAGATTTAACCAGCCGTCTTACAGAGTTCTGGAACTTGCGGCATGAGTTCTGAACCCTTTGACTTTCTTCCCTTGTTTCCTCCCTGTGCTGCATAATGGACTGATAAATTAACACTAAAGAAACCTCCTCCCCCTCAGCACCATCTATCCCCACTTGAGCTTCTTGGCTCGAAGGTTTCAAGCTCAAATCTTCTTTAGCGCTCAGATCCAGCTTCCTGACTATGTTAGGCTGACCATCCTCTGACTCCTCAAGTTCCTCCAACACTGAGCTGCTATGATCGCTGAAGTCCATAATCAAAAGCTGAGCAGAATACTGTATGGCCAAGTCCTCGCATGAAGATACAGACTGCTCAGAGAGAGAATAAAAATCTTGCAAGTCTGCTTCCAGATTTAGTAACCCTTGCTCATTTTCCTCCAGAATCCGACCCCTAGAGGCAGCAGAGGCAGAGACAGAAACCGTTGTAGCACTCGCATGCGTTATGTCCATAGTACCATCCAGCAAAGTAGATTACCCATTCTGAGTGCTATTAGTACCAGAGTCATTAACTGAGTTCATAATGGCGCCAGAATCACTGCTCATAATCAATGCATCTTCAGAAATTACAACGGCCTCTCCTTCCTTAATTTTTCCCTTTTTTCTTCCCTTTTTACTTTTCTATGGTACTTGCAAAAAGTGCGGGTATTTTCATTCCACTACTACCTCCTTTTAACTTAATTCCGGTGGAGGCGGATTCCTGGACTTTGCTGATACCAAGGTTAGTTTCACCACTTTGCACCACCTTCCCCCTCACCTGCATGACAGTTCCAGTATTTTCCAACGCCTCTGCTGTGTTTTGAGCTTTGCTGACAGCAGAATTACTGTCCCCGCTTTGTAGCGCTTTCCTCACCTGCGGTGCCGCTCCAGCATTCTCAGCCGCCTCTACAGCGTTATCTTCCTGGCCACGCGGCTTACTACGAGAGCCTTTCGGCGGTATTGCCACAAGCCGCTATACTTCTCCCTATGCTTCGAAACAGCTGAGGCTTCCACTTCGTTAGGGAGCAACCGCCAGGTGCCGTGAATCCATGAGCCCGACGTGAGTAGCGCCAGCAACACCGAGTGGCTGCAGCAATTCCGCCAGGACCCCCGCGTCTACACCTGCTCCACTGTCAAAAAACGCTGTCGAAGCGCCGTCGAATCCGCCACAGCATCCAAACTCGAAAGCTGGCGTAACCCGTTTCCTGTGCACAGCCAGCTGCAGTAATCATTAGCCTCCACCGCTCCTCACTCCATCCAAGGACTCGAAACTCAGGGTCGGGCAAGAGAGGTAAGCTCAAGCTTTAAGTGAGAAAAACTTTTGACTGTAAACATAGCATGGCCTAAAGAATACGTACGTTATAATCAAAGAAAAAATGTGAACTCTAAAATAAATAATTTCTAAACATTTTCCCTTGCTGGATAATATTAAAAAAACATGTGTAAACCAAAACATGAACACATTTTGTTTTCTTTTCCCTTCTATACAGAGCAACCCATACCACACCACCAAGCTGGAAGAAAACAATCTCTACCAATCAACAAAAATCCACCCCACCATCTTTGTAAATTACTTCTCACAGAATAGAGAAACCCATTTAAGGTAACAAACAACTAAAACTCAATTATCACCCAAAATACTTTTCTTTTCATAGGCATCAACCCAAAAACAAACTAATGCAACCATAGCAAAACTTAGGATAAATAACCATTGTTATCAAAAAGAATTGTTGATTGTAAAATAAGTAATTTAAAAAAAATCCCATTACAAGTAACATTCTTTCTTCCTGCAGATAAAAAATGAGAGCAAGAAAACAAGCAAACTATATTAAGTCAAGCACGAGGAACAGACCACTGACTCTGGTGGCTACCTTTATTGTATGATGAGATTAACTGAGCCCAGGAGTTACTGGAGGTGTGTGCAGTATTATGCATCCCATTGCACAGGCAGAGCTGTTACTCTCGGTGACACTGTTAAAAAAACAACCAAGCATAACCACTCTGCCTCTGCAATGGAGATTGAAGTTTGTCAAAATATTGAACAAATGAAAACCCTTGCATCCGCCTCCAATGAATCTTGTGTCTCAGTCTTCAGGGAGGTTTCCCAAAACATACCTATGCATGTAGCTAGTTCTATGCCTACTATTCATAATCCACGTCATATTATACAGAAATAAAAACAGGCAAGTAACCCTCAACGTGTAACACTCCAAACCTACTCAAATAGCAACATACCTAAAGAATTGACAGTAACCTTTACTAACGAATCTTTCCTTTTGCATGACAACAAAAACCCTCTAAAACGAACAATAATTTTTAGTACCCCTTGTAACCTTGCTAAACTGGAGAATAGTGAAACTTGGATGATGGATGGTACCTTTAAGTCCACCCCCCATCCCTTTAGCCAAATATACACTATTCATGCCAACATTAATAACACCACTGTTCCGTTAGTGTACAGTTTACTGCCTGATGAGCAAGCTTCAACCTATGCTTTGTAATAAATACTAAAACTCTAAATAAAAGTCCTAGAAAAGTGATAATTGATATTAAATTATCAATGAATAATACCATTTCTAAATTATACATAGAAACCCAAACTGAAGTGTTTTTTCCACTTTTCACAGGCATATTGGCGAAAAATCCCCAAAACATCCTTGGTTAAAGTCTACATATCAGACAGTGAACTACAATATCAATTGAAGAAACTAACAGCCTTATGCTTCGTGCCACCTAACATTGTAGATGAATACTACACATCAATTACAGAATCTGACTGCTGTACATGAAAAGATGAAACATTGGGCCCCTTACTAAAGTATTTGGAAGACACATGGATTGGCCATTAAGCTGGTCGGGTCGCAGGAGGGAGCCAAGGTTCTAAATTGATTGATGAAACTGTTACATGACCTGCTTAGAGGGTGGCGCGAAGACTAAAAATGCCATTGAGGGATGGCACAACTCTTTCAACAAATCTATTGGAAAAACTCTCCTAACCTATTATGATTTTTTCGGAAACCTTGAAGAAGGAGGGATAGTTACCAAGAAATGAGAATAGCGCAAACCTTAAAATGTAGCTCGAATCCAAGTATCCCCCAAAATAATAAAGAAATGTCAGAATGACTATTGGCACAAATACAACAGTTTATTTTGTCAGTGACATCAAATTTCCTACAAAATATTGCAAGCATACTACATTTGTAATACAAGCTAACCCCTTCTTCAAACTTACTTGCCTGTTTTAAAAAAAAAAAAATCAATGTTTTAAATTATTTTTGTAAAATTATTCAGAATGTTGGAGATTCTATCTGCAGGAGTTCTTTCTTCTACTTTTGGTGATGCTGCTATTTATCCTGTCACCCAAAATCTTCTTTACTCAAATAATCCACAGGGTTTATCAATATATCTATGAATTTTCAATAGTCCCAATCAAAAATTTTAAACACAGAGTTGAGTAAACACCAGTACCACCAATGTATCATTTGGTTTTAAAAATCTGTGTTCTAATTTAAAAAGCAAACCCAAAACAAAATATCAAAAAGACGAAAAACATTTTTTTTTTTTAAATGGGAAGTCTAATCCATAACTACGATCTAGGTTCCATATTGAATGAAAATTGTCCAAGTCCATCCTTGTCCCCAAAAAAACTTTCTTCCCCTTTTGAAAGGCCTGCATTCAAACCAAAAATTCCTTTTCCTTCTTTTAAAGACGTGACGTGTATTGTGAAAAAAACTCGAAACAATGCTAAAAAAAGCTGACAAAAAATATTGCTATTATTACAAATACGTTTTAAAAAGTATTCTATTGTTTTTAAGGAATACTTTTTTAAACTTAGCTTGCAATCACCGCAGTCGTCCTGATGTAGACCTACAACAGCTACATGCATAGAAAGAAAAATGGGTTAAAACGTACATAACTTTCCAATTTTACACTAAACACCTTCCAACTACCTCCCTCCTCTCGCAGTACAAACAAGTTGGCCATATACAGCTCTAAATTTTAAATATTAAAAGTTCTTACCTGACTGCAGCTCTTCCTTGCATCCGAACTTGACCATCACACTCCACCAACTGTAGAAACAGACGTTCAGCTGCGTACATCAAGGCTGAAAGGAAAAAGGAAAAAGTACAATTATTTCTATTGAATATAATAGAAAAGCATGGAAAAATATGTTTTTACTGTTTAATAAATTGACACATTTTAACATTGTACAAACAATTTTAAAAAATCTTACATAACTAAAGCATTACTAACTTTTTAAAAGTGCATTACTATTTATAAAAGCTATAGTTTGTTTTTAATTATTAATAAAATATATTTCATACTTTTAAAAAACTATAAGGTGTGAAATAAAATTAAATGATATGAAGGATTTCTAAATCACAACATAACCCGGAGGTATCTAGGCGCTGAAAACACTAGAAGACAGGTATTTTCAGAGTAATTTTACTGTTAAAGCCAGGTTTTTAGACACTTCCTAAATTGGAACAGGTTGTGTTTGTTTTTCAGGGAGGTGGGCAATGAGTTCCAAAGTTTAGTGGTGGCATAGGAGAAGCTTTTGCCTCTCCATTTTGCTTTAAAAATCTTGGGGATGGCGAGGTTGCCACTATTAGCTGTTCTTAGTGATCTGCCTGGGATGTAGGGTCTGAGTAGTTGTGATAGTTGTTGTGGGCCCTTGCCGTGAAAGGCCTTAAATGTAATGCACAAGGCCTTAAACTGGATGTGCTTGCCGACAGGCAGCCAGTGTAGCTCTGCGAGAGCCTTGAAGGCTGAGGCAAAACGAGAGAACCCAAGCAGAACTTTAGCAGCAGCATTGTGGGATATCTGCAATTTTTGTAGGCTACGTTTGCTTGCACTGGTCAGAAGGGCGTTGCAGTTGTCCAGTCTAGAACCAATCAAGGCTGTGACCATGTTTTCCTGAGCTCTAGCGGGATGAGCGGCAGTATCTTCCTCAAAATTTTGAGGATGAAAGAACAGGCTACTGTCGTATGGTTGATCTGGGGCTCGAAAGAGAGCCTGGCATCAAACAGAACTCCCAGGTTCTTGACCTTATCAGCTGGTACAGGGGGAGAGCCCATATGACTTGGCCACCAGTTATCTGACCAAACAATGGATATGTTGCCAAAAAGCATGACTTCTGTTTTTGAGGTGTTGAGTTTAAGACAGTTTATCTGCATCCACTTCCCAATATGACCTATACGGTTTTTAACAAGGTGTGTCATGCTTCATTTATTATTTTTATATTTGTTTACATGCTATTCTAAATTATAAATATGTTTTAATGCTCTTTTTCCAGTTTTAAATATTTCAAATTAAACAGTTAATCTTTATAATTAAAATGAATACCTGAATATTAATACACTTCTCCACCAATAACCCCTAAATCCTGCACATCCTGTGCCTAAAGAGTTATGTTACAAACCCTTTTGTTTTTATATGTATATATATTTTTAAATATTAAGACCCTCATTATGATGTCGGTCTGAAAGCAGTTGACAGACTACTTGTTGGAATCAGTTCTCACTGACTCGGGTTTCACGAGTCCAACCAACGGATTACGATGTTACTGGACACCATTCGTTGGACTCCCATTAATTTCAACGGGAGCCTGTGTTCCGACCGACAACACAGGCTCCCATTGAAAAAAGGTGTGGTTGTGGAAAACCTTGCACCCTGTGGCAATTGCATGTGCATTGCTGTAAAGAGGGGTCCCATGGGTACCCCTATGGGATCCAACCGGAGGCCTTCGGGTGAAGGGGGGCCTTCTATCGGCCCCCAAAGTCAATTTCCGACAGCCATTCTGTATCGGACAGTCTATTTGGAAAGGCTGTCCAAATCCGACATCGCAATACTTTGGTCGGAAACGCGGTCCTTAGAGATGTACTATTCAGCTTAAGAGTAACCTTCTATCTTAATCGGTTGCTCTGGATCGTTTCTAAGTCGATCGGAAACAGGAGTTCTGACATGGGTTAGGATAATCCGAAGGCCGCTTTGAGTCTTTCCGACCGACATCATAATTAGGCCTGAAATTGTATGTATTAATTTTCTAAATAAATGAATACACAGGGATTCAATTTAATACCTGAGTATTAATACACTTCCCCACCCATAACTTCTAAATCTCTCACAACCCATGCCAAATGGATTATGTTATAAACCCCTTTCTTACTGTATATTTGTTTTAATATTAAATTATATTGATTACTTCTCTAAATAAATTATTGATCAGGTATTAAAATTAACGCCAGAGTATTAAGACTCTTCCCCACCCCTAACCCCTAACCCCTAAATCCCTTACATCCCATGCCCAAAGGGTTATGCTACAAACCCTTTTTGTTTTTATAAAAAATATATTTTTTTAAATATTTAATTGTATTAATTAATTCTCTAAATAAAGTAATGACCTGACTATTAATACACTTCCCCACCCATAACCCATAAATCCCTCACATCCTATGTCTAAATGGTTATGTTACAAGCCCTTTTCTTATTGTATATTTGTTTTAATATTAAATTATATTGATTAATTCTCTAAATAAATTACTACTCAGGTATTAAAATGAATGTCAGAGTATTAACACTTCCCCACCCCTAGCCCCTAAATACCTCACATCTCATGCCTAAAGGGTTATGCTACAAACCCTTTCTGCTTTTATAAAAAATATATATTTTTAAAAATAAATTACATTAATTAACTATCTAAATAAATTAACACACAGGTATTAAAATTAACACCTCTGTATTAATACACTTCCCCACCCATAACCCCTAAATCACTAACATCCTGTGCCTATAGGGTTATTTTTTTTCTCAAAAACATAAATGTAAACATATTTAAAAATCACTAAATATATACCCAACTTATATTACAGTATGTATTAAAAGTACAAAAAAGTAATACATTTAAACTCACCTGAACACTTACCTTAACAATAATTGCAATGTAAAGGCATGCGTTGTAATGGCACCTGCGCTGTAATAGCATGTGTTGTAATGAAATGCGTTGTAATGGTACCTGCGTTGTAATGGAGTCGTTGCAATGGCATTTTGTTGTAATACCTGCGTTGTAATGGTAGTTTCTTTTCCAAATTGTCAACTGACAGGAGGACTAGCATAATGCAGATGTGTAAGTGAGAGCTGCTGTTCAGCAACAGCTGTATGGGGCTCCGCAGGAAAGCTTTCTCCACACGCCATTCTTGTCTCTCGCCGGTTCAGCTGTTTGTTTTTCAGGCTTCACTCACCTTTTAGTTTAATGGACGAATAAAACACACTACAGTCATTACGTTTTGTCACAGTGAAACAATCATTTAGTGATGTTAGGAGTTTATACTCTTTGTTTGATATCACTGCACAACGAGTAAAAAATGTTTAAAAAAACTATTTTATTTATATAGTGCTCTGTAAGCCGTTCGGATGTGAGGGTTTTCTGGCTGGGGCTGGGATGGGGAGGCAGGAGGCACCACAAATTGTGGGGGGCTAAGAAATAGCCAAATTCATGAATCCCGCTTCCGGTATATGGTTAAAATACGCACCAGTTTTGGGGAAGGGGAACATTCTGAAACACATCACAGTGGGGGGAGTTAGCCTCCAAGCCCATTTATTCATGTATCTCCGATGCCAAACCCTGAAATTAAAAGATATCCAACACTTACAAGTTAGCCTTTAATGAGACACCACTCGAACAAAGCTACTCAACCTCTGTTACTTTTCATCATAAATCATTCTTTATATTTGATTTTGCCCAAATTATTTATTTCACTGGAAAAAGACCACAACACGCAGAATGCTCTGCTTTGAGTGTAATGACAGTGCGGGCTGAAAGCTTAATGGCACAGAGATGCACAGATGTATAGCGACTATTTAACAAAGACCCAATGGTTTTCTAGGTTTTTAATAAAACTGTTTTCAAGGGACCTATAACGTATTGATTTCATTAAAGAAAATTCAAGCAAATATATGAAACTTTATAGAATGTTTAAATCAACAGCTAAATCATGGCAGAGACCAATGGAACACAAATAACTTTCACCTCAATTTTGTGGAGAATGTATTTCATAGAGGGCTTTGGTGGTTAGGTGTGACATGACTGCTGTCGCAGGCAATGAAAACAATTAGGGTAGCTGTAGGTGTGAGCGTGTCAATTAACTGAGTTCGTAACATTTTTTTAATTGTAAGATTGTTACAACAAATATAAATAGGATACAGGGTCATCCTAACAGCATTATAGACCCCAGGGTAAAGCAGTGCAATTGGACCTGCCTTCACAACAACTCACAATGGAAAATGTGTGTTAAATTCCGGTCTACATGAGGCCCCTCTGCTTGTTGGACCCACAGGCAACTGACCAGAGTGCCCATGGGATAAGATAGCACTGATAATATCATGCTTATTTTAAAATGCATTTCAGGGTGAAACATATTCAGCAAGAAAACACAATTAGTGTTTATAAAAGGAAGCATAAGGAAAGAGTAAAGAGAAAAGCTTTTAACAAACTAGTAGGCAAGCTTTTCCACTGCACACACTTATAACAAAGGCATGGCCAGGTGAAAATAAATACTGGTGGTGGTAACCTGCAAACAAGCCAGGAATAAAGGGGACTGGACATAGAGAAGCACACAGGGTAGAGAGAGCAATAGTGGTGCGGGTGAGGGAGAGGTAGGGGGGGGGGCAAAAACAGAAGGTGAGGCATATTTTTTCTCGCTGGGGCTGAGCCGCACAGTTCTTCAGAGAGACACGGAGAGTGGGGCAGAGAGCATCCTACACAAGGGAGACATCTGCAAAAGGCATGCACTCTCATGGAGTGTTTCACAAAAATGTAATAAAATAGAAGAAGTAAAAAGATTTAGCAAATGAGCGAGACAGTTAAACATGAGCACTCATGTGGAGTGCTCAGAGACAAAGAAAAATGTAGCTCCTACAATGGGAGCAGTAGATGGACACAAGTACTTGGTCCATGCTCTGGGGGATGGCCAAGCATAGGAAGAGACATAATGCATTAATGCTATGGTCAAATGGTAACGAAGGGTAAGAGAGCGACGAAGGAGCAAGCAAATGGTAAGCCTGTGGGGGGGCTGAAGCCCATAGATTAAAAACAACATGTCTCTTTGAAACAGCCTAAGCACTGTTCAGCCAAGACTTAAAAGCTACAAAAAAGTATATAAGGTAGGTGGGATTTGCATGAGCCCACTTTAGTCGTTGGCATTACTGCTTTTTTCTATGTTAGGAATTTCTTGGATGGCTTGTCATCCAATGCCACTGCTGTTCAAAGATGTTTACATTACAGCTTTGCAGTTCCTTACTCTGAATACAGCTGCTAAAGGGATCTCCTCCACTGTTGGGTGAAAGAAGCAAGAGGGGAATCTAGCATCGCTGCTGTGCTTCAGACTCCCGCCTGTGTTACATAACATACAGCTTCTGACTTGTCAGACTGTGACCCAGCACAGCACCACTGTCAAAGAAATGAAGAAAGAAAAACAGCTCTTTTTGTTCTTGTTCTCCTCGAATACCCAGCACTGGAAGAAGTGATTATTTGAATGGGCAGATCAGCAGTCAGCAGCAACCCGGTTTTTACTTCTGAATCCCCTGAAATGCTTGCCCTTATGTTGCTGCCGCCATTTTACTTTGTTCAAAGCAGAGCACTTAATAAGCACCTCAGAGGCATCACGCCTCTCCTAATGTTGTGTAGAAAGAAACATGTAGAGCAGGCATCTCTCACTGTATGCCCCTGGATGTTCACTCTAAAAATGAGGCTTTATCTCTGTCCTTGCCTTAGGATACTGATACTTGCTAATACTCAGGAAGCATAGACCGATGTCATTCCTCCTCAGGCCCCATGCTGCTGTACAGCTCGGCTTCTCCACGTTTTTCTGAGTACTTTCTCCTGTTCTTGTCTCAATTGTTAATGCTTTCTCCTTCCTCTACCCCATTTTTTCTGAGTGCTTTCTCCTGCTTTTGCCTCATTTTGCTTGCAAAAATTCCAAAGAGGAGTAGAATTGTAATATTGTAAACCGAACATAATTTCATTGTTCGTTGTCCTCTATAGAGGCCCAGATTTGAATTTGAATGTTGTTTATTTAACCAAATAAATATTTTGCTTCTTCTAACGAGGAAACCAATGGAGCTAGTGCTACATGTCAGTCCTAAGATAGTAGAGCTTAAATGGGTATATTTTTTCTGAGAAATCGAGAAACCCACAAATCATAATATTGTAATGAGGAAAAGTCACTCTTCTGTCTTTGTCCCTTTTTTAATCCCAGAGTGACATACTAGAATGTCTGTATATGGAGCTAATTAATGTTAAGGGGTGTGCAGATTTACTACACTATGTTTTCTTTTCCATTCAGTCTAAAACATCAACAGGGCAAAGAATGATATTCCTTTTAAAATCTAACATGGAAGCTTTTATATAATAGTTTATTATGAAAGATATCAAGATGAACTATGAATGGTATTGTCCAATGCCATCCGGCGAGCTGTGCTGCCACAAACCCTGTCCAACGCCAGCCGTCGAGCCATGGATGAGGGACACGGACAACCCTGCGGACCAATAGGTCTCACATCCAACACCTAGTCACGAATCGCGAATGGCTGAGCCCACACCAGTGGACCCACAGAGAGGAGTAAGAGGAGGATGCAGATCAGCCCGTACGAAAGCCGGGTCACAGTCACGGAGGTGACCGAACAAGTGGTGCCACTGAACCTTAACTAGGCTGGCTGGTGGGGCCTCCAACCTATGCAGACAACACTCGGTAAAATGCCGACACTGCTCTTGGCCTAGGCAGTGCTCGAGTAGGCCACAGATTTGGAACTGAACATGGAGTATGCAAAGGCAGATTACACATCATTGCACGCAAGGCGTAGGCCTGGGCGGGAAATTCCGCTCCGCTTGCAGAATTTGGGTAATTTCGCGTTCCGCGGAGAACGCAGAAGTGCCCAAAATTCCGTGTTCCGCTGCTTCACGGAATTATTTGCTTGTTCTTGCTTTCAAAATGCGTGCTCGCGAGATATTTCTCCCCGAGCACGTAAACAGCGTTTGCGAACAGGAAAAAAGCATTGCAAACGGGCAGAACAAGCAATTCTGCATGTTGGTGGAATTTTAGAGTGCTCGCGGAGATTTTTTACTATTTCGCGGAGCGTTGAAGTAGGGCAACTACGCAAATTCCGCGCACCTCTATCAAGCAGAGACCTAAGAGGATGTCGCCTTGCAACTTGGTGGAGAGAGAAGGATCATCGTTACAGAGGTGTTCATACACTACCGACAACTGCACTGGTGTAACTAGCGCTGTGCATCGCGAGCCAAAGACATGTGGCTGTGGGCCACTGCTGACCGCTCCCTACAACCTACTCTGTGGTCCAGTAGGTCACAGAGTCATGATTCAGCAATGGCGGAGTCCATATCAGGGTACCAGCATCATCGCAGTCTGCATCCTCACTCAGCCCTGGTGCCACTAAGTCTGTTCCCCGACATTCATGGACACTCTCTGGTCGAACAGTGGTGGCGTCTGAGCCTATAGACTATGGTGCAGTTTTCACCCCCATGTAGCTGATACAGAATTGGTGGTGGCAACGGGCTGTCACATTCCACTCCTCCATTTGCTGCTTACTGATAAAATCAAACCTTTCGGCGTCTTGCCCTGGAGGACACCTTCCACTGTCCCCCGAAACACTTCAAAACATACACCTCTGACAATAATGGTTACCTGCTCAGGTCGCATGGCCCATCTGACAGGACCCCAAGTCATTGTCCTGTGGCTGGGTGCCTGTGCCAGTGGCAGTGCATCCAGGGCCACTAACTCTGTGCGTGTCAAGTCTGGGACCCCTTCTCCGGAGACATAGGCTGGCCCCTGAGGCGTGGGCCTTGGGTTCATCAACACCATGACTCTGTGGCCTTGCGCTGTACGCAGCCTCCGAGACCAAACAGTGTGGGGGCCCTGAGACATTGATGGTGAAGATGATGCAGGTCTGACACAACCCACTGCATCTGCATCAGGAATATATCGAAGGGATACAATCCGAGACTTTTTCTGCACATGAGCACGCTCATTTCTAGTGTCCACAGTCCAGTGCACTGCAACTCACGGACACTTCTGTTTGTATGTTGGCTGTCCTCTGGACTTTATCCAGCTCACCTCATGTTGTTCATCAGATGACTCTGTATTGCATGTGTTTTCTGTTTGCGTTGCACTGGTATCCAATGTCCAAGTGGTTGCCAACACCAGACATTCTGTGCGGGTTGGCCTACACTCACCCACCCCACACACATCCAGCAGAGGCGTCACTGTACATGTGGCCATGCCAATAGAGGGGCGGGGCGCATGTGCTCGTAGCCAGTTCAACATGATCTCTGCATGTGTCCCTGTGGTCTTGTAGTATGCATGTGGGCCCTGGGCCCTACGACTTTACATTGTGCAGTGTACCACGGATGCAGACATGTCACCGGAGGCAGCGGGTTGGGCTTGGACATGTAGCTTCATCATCACCCACACCATTCGTGAGGGGAGTGGCCAGGGCCGTCAAACGCAAAGCCAACATGGGTGGGTGAATGCTAATTGCGCACCCCTGGGCGTTGTTCTGTGTTGTGCATCTGCATCTGCATGTGTCTCCATGGCAACGTTGGTCTCCTTAGTGGGGTGTGGGTGGGCCCTGTAGGGTGGCAGACACCTAGGAATTAATCCTGGTTCACATTCCATGGATTAGGCCCCAACCCACACCTGTTGGGCCACCTACTTTTGGCATGCTGACACATGCCATTGAGGTGCCATGTGAGGGTGGCTGTTGTGAGCCACCTGTGCCTGCGGGTGCTTCCTGCTGTGTGGTCTATTGCAGGCTCTGTGTTCTCCTCTGAGTAGCTTGGCTGTCCGGGACCTGGTGGGGGGGTTGCGTGGGATATTCATGGGCTGTTGTAGGGCATCGGTGTCGACGGTGTGGTGGTCCTCTCCGGCATCACTGATGCTTTGTATTATGTGCTCTGCTGCAGGTGTTGTGTGCTCCTCTGCAATGTGTAGGGAAGGTGCGTGTTGCCTTTGTGTTGGCATATATGTTGGTGCATTGTGCAAGTGTGCATGCAGACTGTATGGCAGTGTACATTGTGACTGTTTGGGGGGTGCTGGATTCGTCTGCGGGTCTGTGTACATTTGGACTACATGACAAATGTGAGGGCGTACGCGTACATTACCATTTCACTGTTATCGGCTCTGTCAGCTGTAGTGGGCATGTTTCTGTACCAGTGCGGAGCCAGTTGTGTCCTCTGTTCTGCAGTGTCTGCTATGCGTGTTGTTCCATGTTTTTGTCAGTGTGGGTGTGCTGTTCATGCTATATGTGTGTGCTGCAGAGTGCCAAGGGGATCTGGGACATGATCCTGGGTGTTTGTGGGTGTGCTGTGTGCTATGCCTCGTTGTGCATCTGTGCCATTGTAAAAATCTCCCCTGTACTCCCAGGCCTTGTTCGTTCGTGTTGTGTCCGGTCCTTTCGGGCTGTGTCCGTACTCCCTACTCCTAACACCGTCTCCACACGGATGACTGTGGCCTGGGTTTTCTCCAGCTCTGGACTGCCACCTCCTGTCACCGCTGCTGCCTTCCTGTTGGCAGCAGGTTGGTTCTCTAAAAATGAAGCAGCATTCTTGATCACCACAGACCCGGTTATCCCATACTTTTACACCCTCCCTAAAATTCATAAAGGGGTGTCACCAGTCCCTGGGAGGCCAATTGTTTCCGGCATTGGCTCACTGCTGGAGCCATTATCGAAATTTTGTGACTCTTTCCTCCAACCAGTGGTCAGAAAAATGTCATCTTTTCTACAAGACACCAGAGATGTCCTTCGCCTCATCGAATCCATTGAGGGTAGGGATGGCGTTGACCTCCTCCTCACCATGGATGTTGAGGTGCTGTATACTAACATCCCCCAGCAAGCCACACTGGAAGCAGTGGAGTCTACCCTTCTACTAGAGGAGTGGTCCTCTCCCACACCTGTGTCATTCATCATGGCGTGTGCTTCTGTAGCGTTGACGGAAAATTTCTTTCAATATGGAACACAACTGTACCACCAGATCCAGGGGACTTTCATGGGTTCTACATTTGCTCCAAGCCTGGCATGTATTTACATGGCAACCTTTGAAGAAAGCCTTATCAGGTCTGCACTCAATCCCTAACTCGATAATATCACTCTGTGGCGCAGGTATATTGACGACATCCTCATTCTTTGGAAGAGCGATCGTACAACCTGCGAAGCTTTCTGTTCCTGGGTTAATCTTCAGAACCCGTTCCTTAAATTCACTGGCACCATCTCCGCAACAACCATCCTCTTTTTAAATCTATGCATCAATCTCAATCCTACTGGTCTAAGTACAACTCTCTACCGTAAAAGTACTGACAGAAACAGTCTCTTAATGTATCAAAGCTACCATCCCCGTGCTCCGAGGGACAATCTCCCCTTTGGGCAATTCCTCAGGGTTAGGAGGAACTGCACAGCTAAAGCAGATTTCCAAAAGGAAGCAACACTCCTGCAACACAAGCTACAAGATAGAGGATATCCTACTAGACTACTAAACAAGTCCCGCAAAAGAGCACTGAATAACCCAAGAGAGAGCTTGCTAGAGCCACACCCCAAAACCAAAGATGATCAGATAACTTGTGTCACCTGCTTCACTCCAAACTCATCATTTCTAAAGAAAACCATAAATAAACACTGGTCCATAGTGAATTCTGGTGGACTAGAAATCCCAAGCCCCAGGTTCGCTTTTAAAAGAACTTCTAGCCTAAAAGATGCCCTCATCCATACACGCCCAAAGAAAAACACCACTGATAACCAAAGAACACTGTGGAATCTCCCCCCAGTGGTTGGACATTTCCCTTGTGGCAGTTGCGCGGTATGTCCGCAGACATTACAGTGTAAGGAGGTTAGAATTTCAGACACATTTGTGTGGCAGCTCCGCAAGCACACTAATTGTAACAGCACCAGATGTGTCTACATGATTACCTGTCCTTGCGGGAAAAATTACATAGGGATGACGATGAGGCACATCAAAGTGAGGATTATGGAGCACAAAAGCAACATCAGGTGCTCCAAAACACACACCAAATTGTACAAGCATTACTCCCAAAACAACCACTCTGCAGACAGTCTCACATGGCTGGTCCTGGAATCCCACCAAGCCATTTCCAAACAAGCACTGTTTAGGATTGAGCAGAGATGGGTCCATCGTCTCCAACTGGACTCACTGGGGTTAAACGACTCTGTCCCCTGGGCATCCTTGGGTAGTTAAACTAACTGTCTTGCTAATCAACCAATTGTGTGCCGTCCATCCACCCCGCTACCCTACTAACCAACCCGTGGTGTTACAAACCACCTTTTACCCCCTAGTTCCCCTGTATATTCCACCCTTTAACACAGGTTGTCAGCCAGTCTGCCGGCCGCATCTTGAATAGAATCTAATCTGGAGTGGGTCCTCTACCGATGCCTTGCTCCTGGAAATGCCAACCCTGCCAATTCCTCCCTTCAAAGATGGCCGCCACATTCACCATACAGCCCGATGATTAGGTCCTTGCAGCTGACGCACATGCGCGGCTGATGTAGGGGGTGGTACTCTTGCGGCGGAGTTGACTGGATGCATTGAGGCTGGTTACATAAACAATGGTGCTCCCGAGGGGTCCGTTACCAGCTGCTCTGCGTCTTGATCAGACGCTGTCCATGGGGTAGGTGCTTCGGTCAGGACCGGACGCCACCTAAGGTGAGGCTCTTACTCCACTTCGACCTTCGTTCGTCACCCCAACACTGGTGAGTTTGACGGCCAGAACTCTCGGTCTTCTTAGAGTTCGGGTCTCTGGGTAACCATTTGTTGCCGTGCCGCGGTACCGTCTGCGGGACTGTTTGGCTGCCGGGGCGTCTGTGCGGTGCCGGGCTGCTATGCTTCGCCGGGCTGCTGTTCTCTGCTGTCCTTTCGGCTGGAACGCAGCGTGGGCGTTGCAGGCGCTTGGTCCATCGTGCTCACACCCTAGGCACCCCACCAGCGGCCAGCCCTTACTAAACCACGGAGCAGTGGCCATACCGAGATACATCGTTACTCGGAATACGAGGTAGACTGTCAACCTCTAAGTGTTTGCCCTTGGTGGTGGGGGGCCCCCGCGCCCCATTCCCACCACTGCCCCGACTGTGATAATGTTTCCACAGATGACCATTCACTGATTCCCCCCACTAGGTACCATACCTTATCAGTCGGTCCCACAGGAGCAGACTGCGAGGTACCTCAGGGAATCTTCTGGGGTAAGCATCTTTAACCAGGTCTTTTCCTTGCCTGTAGCACTTGTGCCTTCATCGATTTCACCATTGCATGTTGTTGCATAAACCAGTTGGCTTCTTGATGCAATAATCAACTTGTTATGCTATGTGCTCAGTTTTTAATCCTTCACTACGGTTTGTGTGTGTGTGTGCTTATACTGAACTTGAGCAAACCCTTCACATAGGAATACTGCACTGACGCTGCTATCCCGTGAACTGTTTTCATTTCATTTCTACAGGTCACAATACTGCAGCAGGACCAATCGGCCTGCACTCCGGTTTTACCGACCATAGAAGGTTGTATACCTTATTGCAAGTTTTAATTATCACTATTATAATTCTTTCACTGTGTGGTACTATCTACTGAGGTCCTGAAGAATTGCCATCAGGCAAGAAACATGTCGACCAAAGCTTGAGGGTAGAAGCTAATTTGCTTGGATAGTTCCAGGGCATTTATCTCCCCTCTCACCCCTTTTTAACCTAGGGAGTCTACCACAAGAATAAATTAGGTTGTGGACTGACACACCTTTTTTAGCTTCACTTTCACGTCACGACCACACTTCCCCGCCCTCTCACACGCATGCACCATATGCCCGGAACAAAAGATCTCCGATAAAGAGCCCCGGCTTCGGGAGCCCGTCAGACATTGCAGCGCCAGTCTGACGAGGAGCAGAACCCATATGATGAAGCATGACACCTAGCTTGCTGGGTGTGTGAGGGTTTTAGTTCCAACAAGGGGATTCCCCCCTCTTTCTAGCACACACACCTCTTTTCCGTCACTCTTCCCAGGGAACTTTGTACCCTCTTTGTGTTACTGGCAGCAGGTTGGTGCCTGGTTGAATTTGTCACGTCATGCCGTAGCCTATTGGTCTCCTGGATTGGTCTCCTGGGCACTCCGACTGCATTCCAGGTGGTCTGCTTGTGGGTCAGTTGCTGGTAGTGTTCTGTCACCTCCGTGACGCTGGTCTTGTTTTCCTGCGGTCAGCACCCGGTCTTCCTCTCCCTCTTCCCCTTGGCCTTCCATGACCCCGTTGTTCCTTGCTGGTGGTCTCTGGGAGTTGTGGGGTTCGAGTAGGCCTCTTCGCTGGGTCAGAGTGCATCCATGTTGCTACATGCTTTGGCTTGTTTCTGGTGTATTTTTCACTGGGTTTTTATGGTGCATTGTCCCGCCAGATGCGTGGGATTAGCAGGCCTGTGGCTGTTTTTTGCTACTTTTTGTCCCGAGGTTGGCATCATCGCATGTTTTTTGAGTCTGCGTATCGCATTTATGCGGCGTGGCATTGATTTTCACGCTGAAATTTGCCACGTTATCTGGAGTCTATCGCATGCTACCGTCGTGTTGTGAATTCCATGTTGACACAGGGTTGTTTTCCTGCGAAATGGCTGCGATGCTGAACGTTGCATTACGCTACTCTTGCAGTAGTTATAACACCTTCTTGTGAATGTACCCCATAGATTCTTGTCCCATTAGGGAAACTTTCACTGGCAGTCATACCTGTTCTACAAACTGTTGGTTTTTGAACACTCACAATTGTACTGTTTTATTCTTGCTATTGCTTAAATCTAAGACCACAAACCTTTTATACTTCTCAGTTACTTGAATTTAAAGGATGAGATACAGGAGAACCCAAGAGAAGCAGCCTTCAGTCTCATTCCCTGCATTTGTCTTAATGGACAAGGACGGTGCCTGCCTCGCAACTATTCCACCCTGTTAACTGATTGTCCCCTGATTTTTTCAAGAAGTGATGAAACACTTTTCTTCTGTAAGCATATTCTCCATTTAGATCCTTGAATTTTGTGGTCTTTAAGTGCTGCTACCCTACACATGTCCTTATCCCTGCCCTAATGATGAACTTGCATAATTTACTCTTTGTGGGTCGAAACAGCGACATAGATCCTTCTTTGGGCTGCGTTTCTGTATCCCATTGGGATTACCGAGGACCAAATTGACCTCATTGACATCTCCTTGTCATGGATAATTGACAAGGAGTACAAAGCATAGTTTGCATGTTTGCACACTTGAACACTGCACCATATCACCTATGCGTGATTCTGTATCAACCAGCATTGATTCATGAAATGCATTTTAACAACCAATTTATGTTACATTTACTTCTATGGTCTTAGTACCAAATTTGTTGTTGATTTCTTTACTTGTTTATGGCAATGCTGTCCTCGAATCAAATCGTGTCATTTACCCAGACAATTTGTGATAAAATGTATTGGATTGACGCAGGATATTTAATGGCTCTTGCTTTGTTTTAATATTATTAGTAGTATTACTTTCATGACAGTGGCACACTTGCCACATTACTGCCCATGATCCATTCTGAATTCATGCAACACAACTTCCCACGCTACTCGTTTCACACCAGTGGCATTGGAAACACTCTGAGGTACTAGAATAAAGAGTTATAGAATTCCATCATGAATGCATCAGTTATTTGCAGGGTGTACAAAGGAAGTTTCAGGAGCCTTCTTTTTTCTTTTTCATTAAATTGTATTTATCTCATCACATCAAATGGTGCTGCATAATAAGTGATATAGTGTAGACTGTGCAGGGCTTATGAACTGTGTTCCAATACATACAGCCATGTACATACACTGTTATAACCCGAGGTTGGAGTATATATTCTAAACAAAAAGAATCTTCTCAGTAACGTCTGAGAGGTTTCCACATGAATCACTCCAAATACAACCAAGGGTAATGTTTCGGCCCACTGAGAGTTGGTACGTCTCATCAGGATACTTACTATCTGTCTATGGACCTATGGAAAGACAGCAAGGCCTTACATCTGAAGCATCAGTTACGAGTTAATCATCTCAGTGGTTTGCACAGTCACGTAACGTTCATGTATGTACATTCCTTTGTTCTGTGTGCCCAGGTATGCCCTGAATATTGCATCAGTATCGACAGTAAACATACAATCACGCATCGAAAGACAAGATCCTATCCTAGGAGAACTAAAAACCCAACGATGCTAACTCGGGTAGTATACACAGACGTTCCTCATATATAAGTGGTACCAAGTTGCCATCTGATGGTTATAAATGTAGAAGACGTACGGTTTAACTAGAAAATACCACATCCCTCATCCGATTCATATGTATGACGTGGTGATGGAGCAAGGTTTCACATATACCGAAACTTGCTTGTACTCAGCCCTCTCTAATTAACCTGTAATATATTAACCAACATGTTTTGTTCACTAACCTTTGCACTACACGACATTTCTAGTATCTAGGGGAAGCTCACCTATGTGCTTTTACTAACAGTAACTCGAGTGTATTAAAATGGCCGCCTGTAAACGTGGGAAACCTTCTGCGCATGCGTCTGTCACATCTACATGGCATGACATACCTCTATGCTTGGTGGGAAATCTTTGCTTCTGCGCACTAGTACCAGGAATGGCCGCTTTAAATCTCGCATGCTAACGCTTATGCAGCAGGTTTTATTAAGCTTGTTCGTTCTGCGTAACTATTAATGTACAAGTTAAAATAAAGTAATGGGGTTAGAGTAGAGATAAGTGGTATACAGTGCATTCATTTATTTTTGTATTCTAATATGTTTCTCTTTGACTTTGCTGATAGCTCGTACTTTGGGCCCGAATACTGTCACATGTTCCATCTTGAACGATGCCGCACATGCATACTCTGACACTGAAAATGCTGAAGCATTAGCATTGAACCTCGGCCAAGAAGCATCCTACCCACGATGTCTATGAGAAAATGCCCTTCTGACCTCTGAGAGGAACTGAAATTATATAAATTGTATCAAACTTGTTGAACAGTATTGTTGGGCGGAATAAAATCATGGGAAAGTAAATTGCGGGTGGGGATTAAATCAATATGAATCGAACTGAAATTACATCATCTTAGTATGGTGTGATGACCGCTCCTTGTCTTTCCAACCAATCACTGAAATGGAACACATAGATTTGCAACATTTAGGGGTTATACATTGCCCTCAAAATGGTATACCTAAGGTAGGTAGGTAGATAAATTGTCTGACTTGTCCGAATAGCTGACCTGTCACTGACCCAATGCACTCAATAGGTGATCGAGAACAGAGGTGCTGGCGGAGCACTCTGTCAGAAGAATCGATTACCCACTCGAGGTACTAAATGGCTTTCCTAGAGAGAGGGGTGTGATGCTGGCGTTTCACTTAGCTGAGGTCACCTGTCCTAATTCGCACCTGTTGCACCTGTCCAATTCAGGTGTTCCGTGGGCACCTGATTAGTCGGAAGCCTGGTCCATATTTTGCCCTAGCCCATGGCCAGGACTGGTCAATGCACCATTCTAGATAAATATAATCTATGTGGTATGTCCTTGTGCTATTTCCCTTTCTCACCCTTAACAGGTATCAATGTCTAAAGGTGTTGCTAGGATTTCTTACAAACGTTAAGTCCTACTGGTTATATTCTTATTTGTAAAATGTATGGTCATGAGATTGTGGCCTTTTTACTTTGATCTTTCATAGCTAAACCTTTTAAAACGTTCAAGTCTGTGGTTATTTCAGGAAACGTAAATGTGTTTAAATACTGCCTGTTTATTCTAGCTCCCTTTGATTCACAGGACTTATAGTAAGGTGACGAGGATTGGTAAGTCATGGTTTACAGGTATAAGTCCTGAATCGAACCTCTGGGCAACTGATAGGGTGACTAAATTAGTAATTGGTTAGGCAGGACTACTAGTTTAAAGTGTGAATGTTATATGGGCCCAAGGTGAGTATGGTAAAACTAAGCTAGTAGGTCCCTGCGTGCTCTATCAGTGGTACTCAGACAAATAATGGTAGTAGTGGCCAAAATGATCGCACCCTATATTACAATATAACATCCAAAAAAGCATTTGTGTGGGAAAGTTAGTCCAAATGAAGCTTGTATATTATCAGGTGAAGGTGCTGTTCTCGTCAAAGCACCCTACTACCAAAGGTGGATTCATATATTACCAAAAGATTACTTATTAAATGTTTACATTAGAAATAACCAAAGCACTTTCCAAAAGAGTTTGCAGTGTCCTGACAGTGTGGACTTTAATTATTTGAACACAGTTTCATTTGATTCCCTGCAGACTCATGTTAATACAAAGATACAGTCTGTAATTAAGGATTGTAGTCCACAAACGGTGTTGCACTTTACAATCCTAACACAAATTTAAATATAGAGTAGAAACACAGCCGATTGTAGTCCATAAATGGTGAAATGTTTCACAATATTGTTGTATGCTGAAATATTCAGAGGGAACACACCCAACACGAGTTTTGCCAATCTTTGACCTTTTCAAGGCTAATAGGTGGTGTCACATTTGGTATTGTCTCAAAGATTCTGTAAACTACTCGTCATGCGGATTAAGTAACAATCCACATAAACTGTTCTTCGTCATGTCTTAGAGTGCCTCAAGTATCTCCAATGGTTGAGCTAATACAGGAGTAATATCCACATCAGAAAAAGAAGAATAGCGCAGTAGAAGTCCCTCAGGCAAAGATCCGATCGAAAGTAGTTGAAGCCGGCAAAATGATGCCCAACTTTGTTTCTGAAGCCAAGAGAAAGCCAGAATTAGTCACAAGACTTTTCAATGAACTCACTGATGGAATGTTAGAATTGCATGCTTTCTCGGCGTCCTACCAAGGAGCTTATCGTTGACCACATCACGTTTCTTTCTAATATTACTTTAGATGGAGTGTGAGCTTTGTGCTAGTAGGCTCCCATTGTTATTAGAAGGAATGTGTATTTAAAGAAGTGGAGTACTGACTCTCCCAAGATTCCAACAGTCCTTCATATGCCATTTGAAAAGAGTTAGGTTGTTTGGTGCAGAGCTTCAAGAGAAGCTACATTTTCTTTTTGAGAAGAAGAAACACTTATCTCCAGGGTCTTGAAACTCTTCATGTTAGACAAGCTTCCAGTCCTACTTTCGACATCCTTCATGAAGACCCTCGTAACAACAACAGTCTTTTTTTCATAAGGGATCATCAGAGTAGGAATTTAAAAAACCTAAGAGAACAGAAAGGGCAATTTTCTTCTTCTGTGAAAGCTCAGCATTCCTGACGATGCCGAGGATGGTCTAGAGTGACCAGCAGGAGATCAAATAAAATATTTGAAGACAGCTTAGGAAGTTAAGAAGATTGTCAGAGAAAGTTACCAGGTAGAATATTGATACCTCCATAAGCTTGGACCATACCTACATTGGGCCTCCACAATCCAAGGGAAAGGCAGTGCTTTCAGAAATGCACTGTCTTCGGGTGAAGAAGGCCATTATTCTGGTTACTTCAGAAGAAAAGGACATGCACAGTTATTCAATCATTTTTGAACCCCAAGACCTCCGGAGTCTTCAGACCTTCTGAAAGCCAACAAGTTAATCACAAAGATTTATTTTCAAACTGGAGGATTTTCACAAGAAAATTCAGAGGATTTTGGAAGGTGCGTTCATGATTAAGCTGGATTATACTCCACACCTTTTAACTTTCTTGCATCAACAGATCATCAAATGTTCCCGATTTTGTCTACGGAGATGTCATTATCAGTTCAGGGGACTGCCTTTGTGCATGAAGTCGGCCCTAGGCACATAAGCCAAAATGATAGCAGTGCTGGTGATCGCTCTACAGCTTCAGCGTTGGAACATCTCCTATCTGGATGACTGCCTGCGCCATGCTCCATCAAAGGAAGAGGCTTTAAGGAGGTTGCAAGCTGGTAAGGAATGTCTTCAGCAACACAGATTATTCATCAGTCTTCCAAAGGGAAAACTGTAGCCTGTGTGGGACAGAAACTTCATAGAAGCACACTTCAGAATCAATGTGTGAAAGGTTTTCCTACCATTGGAAAGCGAAAACAACTGCAATTTGTTCATTCTCAGTTGTTGTCACAACATAAACCTCCAGACCAATTTTGTATTGTAGTAGAAGAGCATATGGACACCCTAACACACATGATGTGGGAATGCTCATTCATAAATGAATACTGGGCCTAAGCCTGTAATATACTGGGCAAAGTGGTGAGGCGGCTGGTAGGCATGGACCCAAAGATTGCACTCAGAGTTGATGGAAGAATGGGGGAGGTGGTGTCCAAAGAGCTCCGAGACACTAACAGCTCCAAGCACAGCGTGAAATTGCACAGCTCCAAGCACAGCGTGAAATTAGAGGTCAAACACAGCCCCCTCAAAACAAGAATGACTTAGAGGAATGCATGTCTGTGCCAAGCTGAGTAGGTGCTTACACCTGCAGGAGAGGTCAAAAGAAACACGGGTGCATCTTAGGGTCTTTGCCTACTGACGTTCAGGGAGTCCCCACAAACTAAAAGAGGACAGGGGATCACATGCTAGAGATACTGACCCTAAACTAGATGAAGAGGGTACTGCTGTATTTTAATATGCATATGTTTATTTTAAACAATTTCCCATAGCTATAATAGTGCCCTAATATGATGAACGATGTTAAAAAATGCTATTCAGCTATAAAGTATGAATTGTTTTTCAAATAAGCTAAGTTAAGTATAAACACAAAGAACACTTAAAACTAAAAGAACTTGACACACACCACAATAAACAGCCCACTGCATCATTAAGTTTATAAACATTAAAGGGAATAACATGGATGCCAAAAAGAATACTCTCTCAGAGGCACCAGAATAAGCACATTGAACACCGAAGTAGACTTTACACATACCATAATCAATATTGCACTCACCAAAATAACTTTAAGGAGCCCAAGTAAGGTTCACTTCAGGTAGGATAGAAAAGGGGAGATTGGAGAGTCTCCGATTCTATTAACAAAACATAAAGCACAACAATTATTATATAAGCCGAAATAAATCTCACAGCGGTATTATTTTTAAACATAGCATACAGACATTTGCACAAAAACATCGATGTCACAAACTAAACTCACTGTCAAAAAATATGACAAAGATGAGATATGAATAGCACAATTCCGTAAGTGATTATTTGACAAAAGTGAATAATAAGAAATAAACATCAAACGTGCTATATGATTATCACCATCAGTATGCATGGCATAGTGCATATTAAACCACATAATTAATAAACGATATTTTTACACCAAATATGTTAGTGTGTTTGTCGAAAGTAAGTATGCTTCTTTTTACACAAACTATCATGCGTACCATAATGACATCACAAACACCACAGCAAATGACACCCCAAACTCGTTTTAGGGGTGGTCGAAATTTTCAGGTAATTTTGGCCAAGGCGAAATGTTCTGTGTTTTGGGTGCCGAGAGGAGCTATGGTTGAACAGCCCAAAGCCAACAACTGTTGCTTTGAGAGGCTTTGTGGGGACTGGGCAATTTGATTGCATGATGATAAAGGGCATTAAGGGGAGCACATTACCAGAACACTAAGAGTGCCTGAAAGCAAGTTCCCCTCCCATGGAACGTATGTGGTCTCCAGCCTGCTAGAGCCTATGTGGACAGGAGGACCATGTAGGCAGCTGCCTCTGCTTTCAAACAACTTGTTTTTTTATGTCAGGAACCAGGCAGTTTAATTAACGTGATATAATTACCATTTAATTTGCATGAACATTGACAGTTCTAGACAGTCACAGTTTCTCGATCCGTGCATTCTTCACTCCATGCAATGCAGGGCATTTCACTGACTCGTATTCTGACATCTTTTTAGGTCTCGCTTATGCAGCGCACATGCGTTGCATAGTTAGGTCTCGCCTATGCAGCGCGCATGCACTACATAGGAGGGACTTTAGCCATCGGTCTTCACTTTTCAAGCACTGCACTCATGCTTGTGGCGGCATCCACCTTGCAGGAGAGAGCAGTGGCACGCCACAAACACGAGTGCAGTGCTTGAAAAGTGAAGACTGCACTCACAAGTGCGCACACCACTCAGGGGCTCACCTTCTGCTCCCCCTCTTTCTTCATGTGGCCACTTCCCTTTCTGTATCCGAGGCTCGCCGGGGCCGTCATGCACATACTGGGAGCTGTGCTTTTTTCATTATTTCTCACATTCCTCCATCTTTTAAGCGCTGCACTTTATATTTGAAGCTTTAAAGCGCTGTGCTTTCATTTTATTTGCAGCTTCAAAGCTGCATCTGCTCCACCTCCAGCCACCAAAAACAAGGTGCATATTTCAGCCTCCTCTCACCTCTTCATTAGCGGCCGGGCAAAAGCCTCTTCTGGCCATGGTGATCAGCCCGCCTCCCCTCCTCCCCTGCAGCAGCTGATCAGTAGCCCACAATGAATATCCACAACACCAGAATGAGTTGTGCGGCTGCCAGGACTCCGATGCATGCAAGTTACTGCTTTTGAAAATGTATGCCATTATAATGCAACTGAGGCGATGCAACAACCTTAGCTTCTGTATTTTCATGCACTTAGTCGGAAGCAGTAGTGTGGCGAAGACGCGGTATGTTTGACGTTATCAGCACAGCTGTGCTGAGCCCTCGCATTGGGTAAACACTTCTCTGTGCACCAATAAACAGTTTGTGGTAGCAGCGCTGCGTGAGATGGTGTTATTTTATATGGAAGAGTATGGATGTGCTGAGCATGCACGCTTAATAAAAAGATTAAAACCACCCTTCCCTATTGTTCTCCTGCAGGGCATGGAGGATCAACAGAAATGTATTATGAATATAGCAGCTGCCACTAAAGATAACAGCAGGACGAGTTGTGTGGTGTGGATACCAGGAACTCTGGACTCCATAAGCCTGTCCTAGCTTTATTTAGGAGGGGAAATTATTTGATTTGTATTAACGCTTTCTGCACATTTCAATGGCAGTTTTTAAACATACGAAGCTTTGTACTTTTATTTTGGCGCTGCTCTTATCAGAAATCACTCAACACATCTCTACCCGCCGTCCCCTCGCACCCCAGGCCATGCATACAGGACGCCTGGCTGTGGGCCCCTAAGAGTCTCCCATTCCTGGGGGAGCCTGATCTGGTTGTAGCCTCATTTCCCGGATCGCAATCACTCTGTATTTAGGGCCTCCTTTAAAGGCGAGACCTATTGGTTATGCCAACGCTTCTTTAATCCGGGCAAGTGGAACTAATGCTAGTGGAAACATCTTCAATTACTTACGGACACATGTAAAAGCAAAAACACAGAAATGGGTAACAGATGAACATGGATAACATGCAATCCAACATATGTTTCGTTCTACTATTTTCTGTATTAAATAACGGTAAATATCTGATCTGCCCTAATAAAATAAGACAAATATGCACAGCACACCAACAAGGAACTGTGTATGGATCAAAATTGAATAACACATAAAAATCCATGTTATACTAAATAGGATTGAGACCGATGCATGTCAAATTCACTCTACCCTTAAACTTAACTACCCTATGTTTACTCCCTAAAACCCAGCCAACTCTGTGACATGATGACTCAAAATCGAATTCCTCATCCTTTTACCTGGGTTTACCTTTATACACCTTCAATGCAGATGTGCAAAAGTCACCAATAACCACTCTAAGTAAAGAATCCATATGCAGAAAAAAAGCTGTCGTTGGTTTGACGGCTCCATGGGGTCCCTAAAAGAAGAATATAATCTCAGTGTTCAGAAAATCTTCCACACCAGCAAAAATCAAAGACGACAAACAAGACTACAGCAAAGACATCTATGAATAGCAAAGAACAGACAATGGCCGAGACAGCTACGATTGCCTTTCAAGGTGTAACATTACTTTTTAGACAAAGAATGGTACCTTGAGAAGAGACTGGAATCGAGTAATTATTAAATACATTTGTAGAAAAGGACTGCAACCGAGGAGCCCCCTTGCCGGGTGCAGTTTCAAGTTATCATCAGGTTTTAGTGTCTATGAATAGTTTGCAGTGGAAGCAGAAAAGTACAAAGATAGCAAATGGGCAATTTCCTTGAGGTGCCCCATGGTGTCTTGTTGTCTTTCCTGTGGGAAACTGTTGCTGGGACCCGGCAGACCACGGAATCCCTCTCTCCAACATGCATATCTCAGATTTTGTAAACCGCATTTATGGCTCCAAGGCCGGAACTTGATTGTACGAGGTGAACATATTGCATGTGTCTGTGTGGTCTTACAGGCGAGTTGAACAGTTACTCAAAGATCTTGAAGGAGATTGAGAGTTTTTATTTCTATGGAGAACTGTTTTATGTGATGGGACTTCAGGAGATAACATCGTGTCTCTGCTAACTTTAGCAATGTAATGGATATGATATCAAAGGGCAGTTTATAGTCTTGGAAGCCAATATGAACAGATCAGAGGTGCCTTTTTGTTACTTGACATTTGCTTGTTTAGAGAACATTCAATGCCCTGCTGGGTCGAATGGCTAATAAAGGTGGCAGCACATTATTTTCAAATGTGTGGCGAAGATAGGGCACCGGGAACCAACCTTTCTTTAAATCCAAAAAATGTATCAATAAAAATTAATTGTTGTGCTTTAGATAGTTTAACCCATTTATTGAGAAGAGATCCTCTCTGGTGTGCATTCATTGTTTACCACAAAGCATTTGCTACGGTTGATAAAGATTTATTATGGCCGTAGTTTAATATTTTGGGTATAGATAAGGCACATTTATCTATAAGTCATCTGCCCAACAAAAAAACATGAGCTGAGGTTTGCCTTGGTAATCAAGGGGGGTGAACAAGGCGTATCTCTGCCCAAAATTGCATAAAGCAGGAGTGCATTCTACCATTTCTGCTAGTCAACCTTTGTGGAGCAAACCTAATACCGAATTATCGTCATTTATGGTGGTAACATTTATCTTTGATCAGATAGTTCGATTACCTAGTGACTATTTCCTACTCTCTGATATATCTGCAGCGATCCCTCCATGCAGTAACTCTGTATACAACTAATTTCCATCTAAGATGTATTCAACAATTAAAATATTGTAAACCTTGGATAAGGAAATAATTGTCAAACTAATAGTTGATCAGTATTGATTTGCCAAGGTTGCAAGTCCCACCTATTTAGGAGTGACCTGGAAGAGACATTAGTCCCTTTTAGAAAAAAAAGGTAATTGCAGTAATGGGACCATTCGTAATTTCAATGTTAAGTACAAGTTTGGGCTTAAGAAGCACGGGTTTCTTCAGTGTTATATCATGGAGACACTGTTTATGACCCAGATACCTTATCTGACCTCACTGTAATCCAAACGGAGGTTCTGGCATGGACCCATGGAAAGAATTCTTCCTCATTTGAACTTATCAAACAATAGATGTACATTTCTGGGATACACTTTATTGTGAAATATTTCTTATTTACGTTCTGATATAATATTAACTTGACCCCCTGCAACTTTGTGTTGCTTTTTTATCAATAATAAACTGAGGCAAATGACCAACGAGAGTGATGAAGATTGTCATAAGTAACGTGTCACATCTTGACAATGACTTAGAGATGCTTCTCCAGGATGCTGACAAACTTGTGATCAAGAGTGTGCCTAAAAAATGTTCTAATCAAAATATTTACAAACCGCATATGGATTCCATTTTGAAAAATGCCCCAAGTTTTTTTTGTTTTGTTTTAGACTTAACCAGGGTGAAAGCTTTTCCTTATAATGTACTTGAGACATACTCTTCCAGGTCCCACAGATAATACTTTAATTTGCAGAGTTGCTAGTCTGTGTCATAAATAGTACTTAAGTGAAGATCCAATGAGCGAAGAGGGAGTGTGCAGTCTGCACTGTTGAAATGGAGACACTATACAATATTTTATTAACATATATTGTATTTAAATATGCTTTTAAGTTAGAGATTATACCATGTTATTAGCGAAAGTCTAGCATTTCATTCCCTCCAGAGATCTTCTTCTGTCTCGGTTTGTTATTGCTGTTTACTTTTGAAAGCACATTTATATATGTGTAAAGAAACTTGAAATGCAAAATTAATAGTTCCAGAGATGTTAATGGTTTGAAATTGCAATGAATGAGTTTTAGTTTATTTTATTTTTAACTATTTCTTTTTGCAATTCTCTAGGGAAGTTTTAAACAAATGATGATTATTCACTGCAGATTGAATAATTTGGCCTTTTAGACCATGTCATGTCTAGGTAAATAACCGTTATTTTGTAGAATTGATGCCCAGTCCCTTTATTTCCCATTTTGCTTGATTCCATTATGGAGCCTGAAGACTCTCCTAAAACAACCTTGTAAAGCCCTTTGACATATTATGCCTGCGTCAGTTAAAATTTATGCAGGGTGGACGTTCCCACGTAGCAAAGCCTTGTAGAAGTGACGCAGTGAAATCTACAAGATTTTACTGAGCCACTTCCAGGACGCCACTGCGTCAAAACCCAATGCCTGCTTGGAGCAGGTGTAAAGAGTGACGCAGTGTATTGGTAATATACCTCCCCTGTGAATTGCTGGAGTTGCGGCGTGCTTGTGACACAACTCCAGCAATGCATGACTTTTGCACCAACAGATGCGTCTGAATTTCAGATACATCTCTCAACCCTTGCGCCATGGTGTGCTGTATTGTAAACATGGCTCATCCATGGTGGTGCAATGGTTTTGATGGAGGCGCTAGGAAACAGACGCAGCTATAGAGATGCGTCAGTTCCTTGTAAATACGCCCCAAAGTTTCTGGTGCTCCAATGTAGAGAATCCAAAATTATATTTTCATTTTGCCAAATTACAGCACACACTAAAATTAAGATTGAGTCAAACAATGTTAATAAAATGCAAGCTCAATAAATACCACACTTAAAAAATTAATGCTATGTACACACACGTAAATGTTATGTATTCACAATGAAATTCCAACACTAAAACTGCACTCACTAAAGTAAATAACAAATATACCAGAATTAGTAACAAACACATTAAAAATGAATAAGACAAACATCTACACACAATCACTCATACCAAAATAAATATCATGCAGCAAATACAGGAGCCCTTGTTCACAATTCTCAATCAAATCAAAATTAATTTCTCACAATCAAAATAAATATCACTCACCTAAAAAGAATTAAATTAAGTACATAGAAATTGTCAGAGTCTGTACTACCCGGCAATCCCACTCAAAACATAATTCCTGGATAACCATTATGCAGGAAACACGAGTCAAGAGCACACTCGTGGGATACTCTCTACACACACTTGAAGATTTATTTGCTGAGGGGCACATCCTTTCATGCACTGAGAACGCAAGTTTCCAGAACGCTCCCCTCATGGATCGCTTTGACCTGAGAAGGCTGCAAGACGTGGTAAAGGGACAGATACCAACCTACCCACTAGAGACAGAGTAATTCAAACTGCTTACACTGGTCATAACTGATGCAAATAGGGTTCATCTCATATCCAAACTGTACCACGCTAGCTTAAAATTAATGCATGCCCATAATGCTTAAATATGGGCTGAATGGGAGCGGTACCTAGGGCACACTGTGACTGACCAGAAGTGGCACAGCTGTGGCGCGCAAACAAAACAGGTACCTCTAAACTACCGGCACAAATTAGTGCGTTTCAAGTTCCCACGACGAGCATACATCTCACCAGCCAAGCTTAACGGGATAGACCTCAACAGTCCTGGATCCTGCCCAAAATGCCTGACACACATGGCAGATTTCTCACATATGACGTGGACTTTCCACAAAGTGGCTACATACTGGCTGGACATATTCACTACTGTGTCAGAGATGGGGCAAGTACACATCGATCCCTCCCCACTACTAGCTTTGTTGGGATATGTTAAGGAAATCCCCAAATCCGTATGTAGATATGTGGCCATAGCACTCTTGCGAGCAAAAAGGGAGATAGTTATACATTAGGGCAGTAAAAAGCACCTGAGAAGTAAACATGGAGCGAAAGCCTAATCCACTGTGACCCTACCAGTGAGGTATACGCAAAGTTGCAAACACCGTCATCCAGGCCACGAGATATATGGCAACCACTAAAAGCCCACTTACTAACAATAAACACCACAGATGATGAGAAATCAAAACCAATCACGCAGGTGGAAGCATAGCAGTAAGGTGGGAGATGGGTGGGCATTTGGTGACATTCCCTTGAAAGATCAAAATATACCCCCCACACAGTCAAGAACTAATGAGCAACCCCGCTGTGATGTCTAAAACGATAAGAATATGCATAGGGCAAATATGAACTTGTTAAAGCATGAAGACCAAGGCAAACGCTATTCCTTACCTGTATCCTTAAATGGTCTACATATATATATTATTTTTGATAAATTAACAAAAAAAGTACATAGAAATTAGAAGCATGCATACAAAAGTGAACATGCACACTATAGTGAACAGAGTCCACACGAAAATAGATACGACATTCTAAATAGACATATATGAGTTAAAATGAGGTACATGTATAATAAGATGAATACCGTGCTCACCACAGTAGTAAATAAATAGTACAAAAACAGACAGTAATGGATAACATATATCTGAGAATAAATGGTAGGCAAGAAAATGAAAAACATACACCAGAATGAAACCCAAACAAAAATGGATAGGATACATATCATGCATTCCATTCCAAATGAACAAATCACACCAAGATAAATATCACTCATACCAAAGTTGATTATACAAATGCAGTGCTTACATTACTTGCCTCTTTGGTTGTTTTCTTGAAAGAAAGATTTTGACAAAATATATGATGATTCTTCTGACAAAAAAACTAGAAAGTGTGTATTCAATTCTCAGAGTTACCATTTTATCAGTTAATATCAGAACAGATCTCCGTGAGAACTTCTCTCTTAATAACACTCATCTAGTAAATAAAAGTTTGCGGTCTGTGATTTTGTACGTCATAGCAGAAAAATTTTCATAGCAGAAAATGTTTGAATGTTACCAAGTACAAAAAGTTATTTGTTGGGAGACTATCTTGCCCTGAACTTGGTCTATCATATGCCTGCTAACACGGATGCTGAGTAATTAGTGCAAGTACCAAATTAAAATGTATATTCTAGACATTAAATGGTTAGCTGCGGTTTTGAACAGTTGACAAGATAAATGCCATCAATTAAATTGTAAGACTTAATATAAATGAATAAAAACGGAAAAACATGTATCTTTACTAACTACATGTTTGAATGCAATAAGATACTGCTTGGTCTGAAGAGCGTTTTTTTCTTGGAGATATCAGGTGAAGAACTAGAGGTGTGCCCAATTTATTCCCTTCTATTCTGCTGGGACTGTTGCCCTATTATGCAATTATCAAGTATTCACTCTTGGGAAGGATTTGTCGGTGTTTCTAGTTTAGTGCTAATTGAGTCTCTTGCTAGAAGATTTTTTTTAATACCACTTATTACTTCAAAGCCACAATGATGATGAAAGAACAAGATATTAAAAAGTATTACTTATGTATATATGTACAGTGATTGTCTGCATATTGTAAGCAAATAATGAAAATACTGAGAAGGACCCCTTATACCAAAGGAATAGGGTACTATACAGTCATAATAACAGAAGTGTTTCCTTTGGAGAAAATGTTCAGGCTAATACTGTTCACTATATGTCCTGTTAGACACCAAGCTCACACACATTCAAACTAACATCACTCATGGAGTGAACAGTATAACTACATGCCCAAAACCATCACCTGTAAGTCAACAAAAACTGTTTCATAAAAAAATATAACTTTATTCATCTAGTTTATCCAGGTATATCATTTTTTTAATTAAGGGCAGTAAGGTTCGTAATGTATTTATAATCGATACTTCTTTTTTGATCATAACATTAATTTTCAGAGGAAAACCTAAATTGCATACAAGTTCATATTAAAAATGTATAACACATTACAAAGGGAGAGTGCATGTAGCAGACAGAAAGACTGTGTCATTAATTGGCCCACATCTGCAATTACTTGATTTTAGGGTTGGGACCCAATACTCAAAGGTCCTAGTCTCACAGATTGTGTTCCTTTAGGAAAGCGTGGACGCGTTTCGATGGAAACTTTATATGGCCATCTTTATCAAAACTGAGGTTTTTTTTGTGACTCTCACAACTCTACTGGTTAAACAATGAAACAACTAGAAACACCTCCTACTGCAGTTAGGAGGAAACAATGACCTCTTGGGTGCATGGAAGTCAAGGGCATGCGCCTCTGTCTTTCCTGTTCAAGTCCTAGTTTAAAATTTTCTGGATATCTGAAAACAGTCTGTAAAGGACCCAGAAGGTATATATAACAAGTTAAAATTGGTTTGGGTCAAGGGTGTCGTTGGCCCTGATTTGGTGCTTTATATGGTTGATTTACCGTAAAGGGGATGGATAAAAGAATTGTTTATAATGGCTGTTAGTGTAGCTCTTAGATTGTCGGTTGCACCGGCGTTTAGCCTGTGAGCTGTCTTCACGCATCCCTGGCGTCTCTGGATAATGAAGATACTCCATTGAACAAAGACACTTTTTTATTTACACAAAAAGTGAGACAGTTATACAGAGCATTATACCAAAGTACATGCCCCTCAACACTGTGAAGATTTGAAAGGAGGAGACAAATAGTAGTTGTTATCTTTATTAGATATCTCAGTGAATAGATGAAGCTTTTCTCTGTCTGAATTGACAGCACAAATGTCAGCCAGAGCTTTTGTAACTATTCTCGTAGAATACACATATGGTGTGCTTTAGAGTACTTAACATCTCTCACCACATTCCATTGGCTGATTGGTGTATCATGCCGCCTATTGAAAAGATCTGGTAACTTCACTTCTTGAGTGCCCAAGAATAGAGCGACTCCTCCCACTAGTCTTGGTGCTACTTTGCACTTAATAGTACATTCGAAATGGGTCACGTGCCTTCTTATGAGGGTTGCAGCTAGGAAGAAATACAGCAAAGGGAAACCTCCTTGGAAACCCTTTATCTTTTGACTGAATATGAAAATTAACACAGAAGTTAATAACAATGGACTAAACTCCCACTGATTCAGGGAAAAGAAAAGAGACAAGAAAAGGCACGTACAAGGAGATCCAGAAGTAGCTTCGACTGGAAGAAGCAAACCTTAGGGACACAAATAGTAGTAAGAGAGTAATGAAAACAATGATAAATAAGGGAACAGATGTTTTGTGGTGCAATCCTCACTTGTAAATTCATATATTTTATCTTATGAGAACATCAGATAGAATTCTCTGAAATAACACCATCTTGGAAAGGTCAATTTATATGGCTTGTGAAAGGAAGCCACAACAATGGTAGATAGCTACACAGCTTTAATCGTCCAATCCCCATCAGCTCCCGGCAGCAACTGCCGATACCGACGTTCCATGTTCTATGCAAGGAACAGAGAGAACGCCATGAGAACAACACTCTAGATCCCAACAGCTTGCCACTCTACCTTTTCTGAAAATCGCAGTGTTAGATTCCACACAACAAGGAAGCCCAACTTTGACACCCTTTGCCATTATTGAACTCCACAGTCAGAATCAGAATCAGAAAAATGCTTTATTCGATTTTAACAGTAAATAAAATCATAAAAGCTACATAGATACATATACATTATTTCATAATAGATAAATAGTACTCAACCGTAAAAACAATTAAAAAGAGTATTAAATTAGTAAATTTCCAGAATAAAGCATTTACATGTTAACAAATATATATCTATCAAATTCATTAATCAGTTATCATTAGTTTCCGCTTCCTCAAGATACTCTTTAAAAAACCAGTCATAACCAAAATACATTTCTCATTTTCTAATTGTTGTAAACTTAGGAACGCTGGTCTACATTGTCGCCAGTAACCCTGTCTCAAGTGTTGTTTGATCCATCTTCTGCGTTCAATATCATAGTATTTACAAAATAAAATCAAGTGGAAGGTGGATTGTAAAGACAAGTTATCACATGGGCAAAGTTCCAGATTTCTTAACCAGTCATTTTTTGATGGAAAAGTTACCAGGCGATGGAATAATTCAAATCTAAACCTAGTCAGTATAAAACGGTCAAAACCAACAGTGCAAATAGATAGATAAGGTTGGATTAACTGGCAGGTCAGAGTCATTTGGTCGTGGATTACTGTAGTCTTTGTACATTCACCTGCACATCTCAACATTTCAAAGTGGTTCATACATATTCCTTTTAATTCTTTTCTGGATAGCCCACTGTTTGATTCAGGGTTATTGTACAATTCTAGTCTTTGCAAATCAGTAAAGGTCTTCTTTACATACGCTATCCATGGGATATGTTTTGCATTATCAAGGGCCATAGCATCCTTTATAATTTCCCGGTTGAGACCCAAGGCTTCTTCAGTCCATACTCTATGCCAGAGTAGGATAGTATGTAGTTTTATTAGGTCAGAAATATGTTCCATACCTAATTCTGCATGGCAGTTAAATACTGACGTACCCTGTGGAAGCGATAACAAGTATCTTAAAAAGCCATTTTCTGAAATTTGAATAGATGGCGCATTCTGGATACCCCAAATACCGGCCCATAAAGGGCAATACTCCTACGTTTAGCCATGTATATTTTTAGGAGAATTTCAGGTGGTCTTTTACCCAGTTGTTTGGAGAAATTCATTAAGGCCGCTATAGAACGTTTAACTAACAAGGTCCTATTTTTAATAGCCGCCACCACGAGCCCGCTTGCATTTAGCCCGTCCTTTCCCGCACGTCATCATGAATGATTTTTTTGGCATTAATTTTTAGCCCCCTTGTTGCCATAAACTCATTATATTTCGCAAGTGCCTTTTGGGCGCCTATCCTGGTTCGGGCCATGAGTACTGCGTCATCCGCATAGAGAAGTGAGGCAACCTGCTTCGTACCAAATCTAGGAGAATCTGGTGTGCTGGCCTCCAATTCCCCCTCCAAAGTGTTTGTGTAAATGGAGAATAGGAAGGGGGCCAGCACACAGCCCTGTCTTACCCCCTTCTCTATTCTGAAGTGCCCAGTACATTCTCCCTTTGTCCCGTATCTCACCCTGGCAGTCGCACCAGAGTACAGCTGGCGAAGGAATTGCACTATAGCAGGTTCCACCACGATTTTTTCCAGGGTTTGCAACAATTTCGCGTGGTCCACACAGTCGAACGCGGCTGTGAGATCAACTATGATGGCGTGCAAACACTCTCTCTTTGCTCTAGTGTATTTGCCCTGTATTATCACAAAATTAAGGACCTGCTCCACCGTGCCCATCCCCTCCCTGAAGCCATACTGGACGGGGCTCAAGATGTTAGTATCCCTTATCCATATTTGTAATTTATTTAGAACCACCCTGACTGCTATCTTCATGAGGGAGTCCAGGAGGGAGATTGGCCTATAATTCGCTGGACTCTCTCTGTCCCCCTTTTTATAAATCGGTATTATTACTGATTCGGACCAGTAATAATAAATCCTTTTGCACAACACGCCAATAGGACCTGTGTGCAAATTGGGGCCCAAAGCTCAGTGGTCAATTTGAAGATGTCATTCGGGATACAGTCTGGGCCCGGTGCCTTACCGCCTTTACTCTTGTTTATTGCCAACAAGACTTCGTCATGTTCAATTTCTAGGCCTATCGGTGTGCATGCCCTTGTTGCTACTCCCAGCTCAGTTATCTCATGGGTAAGCTCCAAATTTCTCCCCTCCTTTTTATATACATTTGAAAAGAAATCAATCCATGTATTTTCATCTATGGCGACCTCTATTCTGGCAATATCTTCTTTTAAAAAATAAGGAGCCTTGACTGCTTGCCAGAACAATTTAGGATTTCTACATTCGGAAGCTTTTAACAAGTTTTGCAATGCCAATTCCTTAATTTCCCTTATTCGTCGGGTCCTGGCTTGATTATATGCCCTTCTACAGGTTCCTATTAATTGGTGATCCCTTGATTTGATACTAAGTGCGACTTTAAGCTTGGTATAGGCCTTTGTACAATGGGTATCAAAGCAGCCATTAGTCTTGTCACGTTTTCTAGTATTAGATTTAGTGACGGAATCCCGTATGGCCCCGGTGATAAGACCAAACGCATCCAAGATTTCCTCATGTGTGGAACCCTCATCTAAGCAGACATGTATATGTGGCAGTGCCTTAGAGATAATCCCTTCATTTGTTTTCACGGGGTCTAGTGTGCTCCATTTTAATGCATAGCCATTTTGACGTGCCAATATTATATCTTGCGCCCACACCAAAGACTCAATTGTGGTAGAAATAAATGCAAGCTAATTGGCAAATGATCACTAAGGCCATTTAGGTGAAACTCAAAATTCCCCACCCAGTTAGAGTAATTATTAGGGACTAATATGTAGTCAATAACCGATTGCAGACCCCTTGATATGAAGGTTGGACTAAATAGTCCCATATCAGTCCCTCTCACTTGAGGCTCGATTTGGCTCATTGAGTGACCCTAAATGAGATGATTAATCTCATGCTGAGCATGGCATCCTGATCCATTGACATGCAGCCTGACCATGCCAAGAGTATGCCCTCTTCTTCTGAACACTTGCATTCTGTTGTAAGCTTTCGGTACAGATGCAACATTCCATTGCAATCCGTAAATTCCATTTCATTCACAATGTAGCAGAGACCAGCTTCCTATAAAAACAACAAAGTGTGGATCATGAGAAAATACTCAAAGAATGATCTAAAAATATCTGCATAAATGTTCTACTTTAAGCCTTGTGTTATTTTTTAAAGAAAATAAAATTTAGGGGCTGATTAGGATGGAGGATTTTCCCCATCCTCCGGGGTGGCGGAAGCCACCGCCGGCCTGGAGGATGCGGAAAATCCTCTGCGGACCCACCAAGACCCACCACCACATTAGGATGGCTGGTGGGTCCTGGTTTCCGTCCGCAGCTTTTCCGCCGTGGTTGGCTTACAACCGCGGCGGAAAAGCACTAATATGGTGGCGGTGTCTCTCAGACACCGTCAGCCAGATTAGGATGTGCTCGGAAACATGCTTTTCCGCGGCGGCTTTTCTGCCGTGGAAAAGCATGTGTAACTTCACTGCGGGGGCCCGTTGTGGGCCCCCTATGTGAAGGGGGGGTGTGGGGGTGCAAATGGGGGGTACCTATGGTACCCCCCTGCATTTGTATGCAGTAAGCGGCAGGCACTGCGCGGTGCCTGCCACTTTCTACATACAAATGCAATGCGTGCATTTTTACCATTGCGGCGGGTGCAGCTTCAAGCAGCACCCGCCGCAATGTGAAATATAGAGGATGTGACCGCCACCCTGGCGGTCACATCCTAATCTGCACAGAGGGAACGCCGCAGCCCATGCGGATGTTCCCTCAACCTCTGGGGTCGCGGACGGACTCAAGTCCGTCCGCGATCCTAAGGACCCCCTGAGTGTGGAAAAATATACATAAAAATGATTTTCTTTCATTGTTTTTTTGATGATCTGCTATTACTTTATTACGGCTGACATGTCATCCCGAAGTGGGACCACTTGGTTTCTTTACAATTCATACTTGTTTGTGTTTCAGCCGACTATATGTGCTATTATGGCCCTTCTTCTATTTCATTCAAACCCGCCTACTGCTTAAGGTTTGTTTATGCATGCAAAGAGCTCTCACACCTATGCCCCGTTCGGTGATCAGGCTGGGGAGACTCAATCACTGTGCTGTACATACACACTCTCGTTGTCCTAGTGTGTAGACAGAAATTAATCTGTTCAAATATGACATTAGTAAGATCTTATAATTAATAGTAACGTAATGTCTATGGTTCTGATTTAATTTTCTAACACACCTTTAAATATTTCATGAAAAATCTTATTATAGTTAACTTTAAATTCTTGCTCATGAAAAACACATAATTTCAAAATGGCTACCATGTCGGTGTCACCTAGTTTTCAACAACTAATTTCACCTGAAAGTTCCGAGTTTCATTGCAGATTTATATATGCTGGTCCTTATATCTCTTGAGCTCAGGACACAGTTTGGGAATGGAGCTGCAGATCACTAAGGAAGCAAATGTGGTGCCAGACTCAGCATCTGTCATGAGGAATCCCCGTTACGCTAATTCGGGCAAATAATTCCGCTCCGCCACGAACGTTTGTTGAGTTTTGCCCACTCTGCGCTGCTTGTGGAGTTCCAAAAAACTCCCCGGAGTGACGCGGTGCAGAGTTTTTTTTATCTCAAGTAGCTCGCCAAAGTAACTTTGCCACGCACTCACGAGAAAAAAATGTGTGCTCTAGACCTCCTACTGGCGAGATTTCTCAACCCGGGTGGGCACAGCTGGTCACGACCGCTCAAGTTATGAAATCTGCTGCTTGCTTTGAGGAAGCTGCTGCTCAAGTATGATGTCTACTCTGGTGGCAGAAAGAAGCAACACCTAGGGCCATTCGCTGGTAATTTTACAGCACGGGACAAACTCCCAGCACTACAAATCAGTGCGAGCAGCGTCACTAAAAAGTCTCCACTGCTTGCGGAAGTTCATGGAGGGAGGCAGAGTTTTTCTGCTGCTTTGCGGAGTTCCGCAGAGTAAAGCTCTTCTAACTCTGCTCAGGCCTACTTTCGACCAAGAGACTTCATCTCCACCTGCAATTACACAGAGCAAATTTTCTAATGGAAACAACGTATTAAAATATCCACATCTGAAAATGAAACATGTAAGGAGATTTCTGTTAAAAATTGTTGTTGATGTGACTATAGACCTTTGCCTTAATTCAATTTTTTAATATCCTCGAATATATTAATCTTAGTTTCTATAAATAAATGTTATTTGAAAATAATGAAATAGAATATCATATTTACAGCATATAACTATCAACAGTTAAATAGTGTTGCTCCTCAAAGCTATAGGTGTATATTGCCAGCAAAATGTGGCCGGAGGGGAACAGCCCATTGTTCCCCCAGTGGGATGGAGTAGATTACTCTGTCCCCAAGGTGAAGGGAATGCCTTCCAAATTTATAAATCCCTCTCAAGCTGGCGGTCGTTTATAAAGCATTGGAAGGAACCACTGTCTTTTTGCTGGTTGGTGCATGGTTCTGTCAACATGACGGAGCCCTGCACCAAACAGATTTGTTTAAACATTTTTTAACAAAAATGCCCCCTTGCTATGCGAGTTATCTTCCATGGTGGGGGGGGGGGGCATTATTCTTTTTTTCTAATATAAAATCAGGGCCTTCGGTGGTCATATCACTGAAAATACAAGATTTGAAAACAATATTATTGCTTAGGGGTGCTTGTGGAATACAATTTATATGGACTGGAATCTAGAGAATGCTAAAGTGATTCTGGTATTTTACTGACCTCTGCTGGTTGTTTTACTAGCAAGAAAGTTAAATAGAGGCAGTTGCCACAAAAATAAAAAAAAGAAAGTTCCTCAGCAGAAAGCAATTCTGGTATTTTACTGACCTCTACTGGTTGTTTTCTATCAAGACAGTTAAATAGAGGCAGTTGAACAAGCAGAAAGCTATTCGGGTATTTTACTGACCTCTACTGGTCGATTTCCATCAAGACATTTAAACAGAGGCAGTTGAACAGAAAAATAAGTCTCAAAGCGGAAGCAGACACGTCCTAGGGCTGATCCCCAGAGCCCATAAAGTACATACACATATACGTATATACTAAAGTATATACAAGAGGTATCGAATGCTCAGCCTAAAAATGGCTATATGTTCACCCATCCTAATTGGGTGGGCCTTCATAAGGCCGCCAGAGAGGTTTGGCTATATAAATCAAAATAGAGGGGGCGGTGTGGCGATTACGAGGATGAAGGGGTTGCCTTCCAGCTATGTGAGAAAAACGGGTATGTTACAAACAACTACAACTCCCAGACTGCCATGGGGGAGACTCGTTTGTACTAAGCCCCTCCTTTCCCAGAGAAAGGTGCTTGTCAATTGTTCCTGCAGTTCGAGTCAGAGGAGTGGCGGATGGTGTTCCCCGCCGGAGTCCAGCGAGAAGAATCACAGCGTGTAGGAGAGAACTTTTGCTTTGCGCCTGGTGGAGAAACGGAGATCTCCAAACGGACTTTTGTATTGCCAAGAAGGAGTGCGGGCTCGCCTCCTTCTCTTTCCAGATTTGTTTGCCGGGACACTTGAAGGCGTGGAGCCTGTTAGAGTAGCCGCGGAGTTTCGTTTAGCGCGTGTTAGCGCTGAAGGACACGTGAGTAAATACAGTCTTTATTTTTGTGCGCGTCTATATAGATACGCGTGCAACTTACAGGCTGATAGTTTGAAGAGGACTAGGGATCCGGCGCGGCTGCGCAAGGTAGATTCCTGATTAGAGTCCGAGCGTGTTTGAAGCAGTATTCAAGTTCCAAGTCGGATAGTCCTTGACAATTGAACTGCCTTATGGGAAATTAAGTCCAAGTTGTGCATATAACAACCAAAGTTGTGGTGAGTGAAGTCATAATCCCTATTGATGGTAGAGTGAAGTATTCATGGACCTGAAGGGTAATTGTGTGTTTGTTCACCTTTCAGATACCCGTGAAGGTGTTTCAGAACTGTCCCTTAGATCCAGTCCCTCTCAGAGAGTAACGAAGATAAGAAAAACCACATCCATGTTCTCCTCCAACGCTTCTTCTCTCCTTTTTTCCCTTCTTTGCACGAAGTCAGACAGAGGTATATCATTTCTCTGTTGGGGGCCGTGTGAGAGGGGAGTAAAGGATCTAGCATCTGACATCGTCTCCGCTGGGCCAAGAAAGAAGGTTAGTGACGTTTATGTTCCTTGCGCTACTGCCAGTCTTGACAGATTGACAAGCCCAAGTAACAAGACCCAGCCCGGACGATGAATATTGAAAGTGTACTGAATTCCGTGGTGGAGAGCCTTGCGGCTCTACAGCAGGAAGTCACCACGTCACGCACAGAGAGTCAGGTACTATATAAGGAAATGGGGGTCCTTAGGAAAGAGGTGTCCGAGTTGTCCAAGAAAGGTCAAAAGGGGGCTTCATATATCAAACCCTCCACTTTACTTCCCCCTTCCTCCACCGTATCTCCTGTGTCACAGGGAGCTGATGGGGGTGGGTTCACTATATCATCTCCCTCTTCCTCTTCCTCTTCTGATGCAGTTCCTACAGTCCATGTTATACAAAACACCGGGATTCCACTGGCCCCCCCTGAAAGGTTTTACGGGGATCCCCGTAAATTCGAAATATTTCTAAACCAGTGTAGATTACACTTTCTGTGCAAGCCTGGGGTGTTCCAAGAGGATTCAACAAAGACTGCGTTTATGATGTCCTACATGGGAGGCAATGCAGCAAGTTGGACTATACCCTTGTTGGAGAGAAACGATCCTGTGTTGCATGATTTTGATGAATTTTGCTTGGAACTGCGACGATTGTTCGACAGAAAACTTCATATGTTATCTCTGGATAGAGAGTTGTTAACCTTGCGGCAAGGATCTCAGGATTTGCTCTCCTATATTACTTCCTTCAATCGACTCGTGGTCGAAACAGAGTGGCCTACTGCAAAGAGGATATCTATCTTCTATCAAGGGCTCCGAGGGGAGCTAAAGGATGTATTAGCTCAAGTGGTACAACTACCCACATCCTGCGAAGAATTGATTGACTTAACGGTTCAATTTGATCATCGCCTTCTGGAAAGACGGGGAGACAGAGGTCGAGGCGACGGTCGCTTCTTCTATCCTCGTCCACGAAGTACCATAGAAGACCATCCGAAGATGCCCGAGGGTGTCGAACCTATGCAGATAGGAGGTCTAAGAGGCCCCCTTTCAAAGGAAGAAAAAGACAAAAGAAGAAGACTGAAACAGTGTCTGTACTGCGGAAAGGGTGGTCATTTCGTAAAAGATTGCCGAGCCAGAAACGCGTTACCTGGAAGATCGACGACACCCCCTTCTCAGGCGGTCATACAAGCGGGAAGACCGGCGGAAAACTAGCATGCCCAAATCAGGAGGAGGTCGCTGCCTTGGGTTGTTCACCGTCAAAGATCTCATCTACGCTTGCGAATACATTGCATCCTGCAGTGGCCCACATGAATCTAAAGGTAACTTTATGGGTCAATTCCCGCGAAGCCATGGAGATAGATGCTCTGCTAGATTCAGGAGCCACGGGTAGCTACATTGACCAGGAATACGCCCTGAAAATTGGGATAGTATGTGAGAAAAAGGATAAACCGGAGCTGGTCAAAGCAGTGGATGGAACAGTCTTGTCATCTGGCCCAGTATCTTATCATACTCAAGCATTGTTGATGCAGACGAATCGAAATCACCAGGAGATGATACAATTTGACTTGATAGATGCGCCCCAGTTCCGTCTCATATTGGGGATGCCGTGGTTGACACTTCACGATCCTCAAGTCAGTTGGGCAGCACGTACGATCACCTTATCTTCTGCGTTTTGTAAGGCCAATTGTAGACAGGATTTGTCTAATACTGAAGAACAACAAGCTACGCCTTCAGTCTGCCTGGCTTCTGGATGTTCTATCGGACCATACTGTTGTGCCACCGCTCTCCCTGACGAATACCAGGAGTTCAGTTCCTTGTTTGATAAACAAAAGGCCATCGATTTGCCTCCACATCGTGTATACGATTGTAGGATTGACCTCATTCCAGGTGCTGATATTCCTTGTAGCCGAGTCTACGCCCTCACTGAAAAAGAAACAGTGTATTTGCGGAATTACCTCGATGAAAATCTGGCTACGGGGTTTCACCCGTCATTCTACATCGCCTGCTTCCTCGCCGATGTTTTTTATTCCCAAGAAGGATTGCGAGGAATTGAGGCCCTGCATCGATTACAGGGCCATTAATAGAATGACGGTAAAAAATCGTTACCCACTACCTCTTATACCTGTACTTTTGGACCAATTGAAAGGAGCCCGATTCTTTACTAAACTCGATCTCAGAGGGGCGTACCATCTGGTTTGAGTACAGAGCGGGGATGAGTGGAAAACCGCGTTTAGAACAAAATTTGGATTGTTCGAGTACCTTGTGATGCCGTTCGGGCTCTGTAACGCCCCTGCCGCCTTCCAGTACTTCATGGATGAGGTACTACGTGGGTGTCTGGAGACATTCTGCATCGTGTACATAGATGACATTTTAATCTATTCATCTACGCTTCATGAACATGTGGATCATGTGAAAACTGTGCTACATCGATTACGGCAGAATTCCTTGTATGCCAAACTTGAAAAATGTCTTTTTCACGTGAAGGAAGTATCCTTCCTTGGTTATATCATCTCGGCCCAAGGCTTCCAAATGGATTCCAGTAAAGTGGAGGCTATTATAGGATGGAGTACACCCAAGAACGTTAAGGCAGTGCAGAGTTTCCTTGGTTTTGCCAACTATTACCGCCGGTTCATAAAGGACTTCTCCAAGATCATTCAGCCCATATCTAGTCTGCTGAGAAAGAACACTGTGTTTGGTTGGACCCCTGCAGCGGAAAGGTCATTTCAATATCTCAAAGAACAGTTTACACAGGCTCCTATCCTACGCCACCCTGATCCACAGATACCTTTTGTCTTGGAAACTGATGCCTCCCTGTATGCTATTGGTGGAATACTATCTCAACGCCACCCTGAAACAGGACAGTTGCATCCCGTGGCCTATTTCTCAAGAAAACTTACACCTTGCGAGATAAATTATTCTGTCACGGATAAGGAACTCCTTGCAATCAAAAGGGCCTGTGAGGAATGGCGTCATTATCTGCTGGGAGCCATGCACACTGTTGAAATCTACACCGATCACCGAAACCTGTTGTTTCTGAAAACAGCCAAGGCCCTTACTCCCAGGCAATTGAGGTGGACTCTGTTCTTTTCGGACTTTGATTTTGTTATCAAGTATAAACCGGGGCCTCAAAATGGTAAAGCTGACGCCCTCTCTCGGATTGGGGAAACGGCAGAGCAGAGTACCGAGAATGAAAAAGAACCTCCACTTATCCTTCAAGAATCCAATAATCCATCCTCTTTGATCGCCTTGGTATCTACACCAGAATTCCTGGATGATGTTCGAGTGGCTCTTACAGATATTGATGTACAGGAATGGGTGCAGGAGGATCCTGAACATCGAACGGAAAAGGATGATCTTGCCTATCAGGGATTAGCCATCTATGTCCCTACTGAAACCTTGCAACGGAAGGTGTTAACCTGGATACATGATTCGCCATTGGGTGGTCATTTGGGAATTTATAAGACTATTGCTGGTGTGGAACGTACCTTTTGGTGGCCGAAATTAAGAGAAACTGTGAGACACTATATAATGAACTGAGCTGTTTGTATTCAAGGGAAAGCCATTCATGTCAAACCTGTTGGCCTTCTTAGACCTCTCCCTATTCCGCCAAAACCTTGGCATACCGTGTCAATGGACTTTATTGTTGAAATGCCACCCTGTTAGGGGAAAACTGTGATCTTAGTGGTCGTAGACCATTTAACGAAGATGGGACACTTCATTCCTCTGAAAGGCCTGCCTACATCTGTGGAATTGGCGCAAGTGTTCTTGCAACACATCGTTCGTGCCCATGGGATACCTTGTGTACTCATCACCGATAGAGGTACTCAATTTACCTCTCACTTCTGGAAGGCCCTCTGTAAGACCATGGATGTTGATGCTCGACTCTCTTCGTCCTATCACCCCCAGACTGACGGCAAAACGGAACGCCTGAATCAGACGTTGGAGCAATACCTTCGCTGCTTTGCCTTGCAAAACGATACTGAGTGGACTACTTTGATATGGATGGCTGAATTTGCTTACAACAATGCCATTCATTCCACGTTGGGCTGTTCACCTTTTTTTTGTCTTTTTGGCTATCACCCTAATGCACTGCCTTTTGAGGTTCCTGTTCACTCCCCGGTGCCCAGCATACACGAACACCATGCACATCTTAGGGCAGTGTTAGTTGAGGCGCGACACAATTTGGTTGACGCTCAGACTTCTCAGAAGCGTTATGCTGATAGTAGACGGTCTTCTGCTCCCGTGTATGCAGTGGGGGATAGGGTGTGGCTTTCCACAAAACATCTACATCTGAAAGGGGAGAACAAGTTGAAGCCTAGATATGTGGGGCCTTATAGCATTGAGAGAATCATTAACCCTGTGGTTGTACGGTTGACGCTCCCTGATTCTTGGAGGATTCATCCCGTCTTTCATGTTTCTCTGCTCCAGCCTTGTCCTGTGAGTACTAGGCTGTCGGATAGACCCCTTCCAGTTGATGTAGATGGACAGGAGGAGTATGAGGTCCAGTCTATCCTCGACTCCCGTATGGTGCGGGGGCGGATTCAATACTTGGTTGAGTGGAAAGGGTATGGCCCTGAGGAGCGGACCTGGGAGCCTGTGGGTAATCTCCATTGCCCTGAGTTGGTTGCTCGTTTTCACGACCTGTATCCTGGTAAGCCTGGTCGACCGCCGGGACGGCTGTCCTCGAGAGGGGGTTCTGTGGCGATTACGAGGATGAAGGGGTTGCCTTCCAGCTATGTGAGAAAAACGGGTATGTTACAAACAACTACAACTCCCAGACTGCCATGGGGGAGACTCGTTTGTACTAAGCCCCTCCTTTCCCAGAGAAAGGTGCTTGTCAATTGTTCCTGCAGTTCGAGTCAGAGGAGTGGCGGATGGTGTTCCCCGCCGGATTCCAGCGAGAAGAATCACAGCGTGTAGGAGAGAACTTTTGTTTTGCGCCTGGTGGAGAAACGGAGATCTCCAAACGGACTTTTGAATTGCCAAGAAGGAGTGCGGGCTCGCCTCCTTCTCTTTCCAGATTTGTTTGCCGGGACACTTGAAGGCGTGGAGCCTGTTAGAGTAGCCGCGGAGTTTCGTTTAGCGCGTGTTAGCGCTAAAGGACACGTGAGTAAATACAGTCTTTATTTTTGTGCGCGTCTATATAGATACGCGTGCAACTTACAGGCTGATAGTTTGAAGAGGACTAGGGATCCGGCGCGGCTGCGCAAGGTAGATTCCTGATTAGAGTCCGAGCGTGTTTGAAGCAGTATTCAAGTTCCAAGTCGGATAGTCCTTGACAATTGAACTGCCTTATGGGAAACGAAGTCCAAGTTGTGCATATAACAACCATAGGAGAGAAGAGATCAGCAGTATATCTTGTTTATCCTTTTTGTTTAAGTTTCGTTAAGTTAAATCGTGGAGGAGTTGAACGTCTAAGACTTTGGGACTAAATCCTATTTGTTAAAGGACACTTTGAAGAGGAAGGGATCTAGTGTTAACCTTCCATTGAAGTCCTGTATAAGAGAAGTTGTGGTGAGTGAAGTCATAATCCCTATTGATGGTAGAGTGAAGTATTCATGGACCTGAAGGGTAATTGTGTGTTTGTTCACCTTTCAGATACCCGTGAAGGTGTTTCAGAACTGTCCCTTAGATCCAGTCCCTCTCAGAGAGTAACGAAGATAAGAAAAACCACATCCACGTTCTCCTCCTACGCTTCTTCTCTCCTTTTTTCCCTTCTTTGCACGAAGTCAGACAGAGGTATATCATTTCTCTGTTGGGGGCCGTGTGAGAGGGGAGTAAAGGATCTAGCATCTGACATCGTCTCCGCTGGGCCAAGAAAGAAGGTTAGTGGCGTTTATGTTCCTTGCGCTACTGCCAGTCTTGACAGGCGGACTATTATCTGGGTGGTAAGCATGCTCCATTACTGATGTGACGGAGTATGCTTATGGCCAAGATATAAATCGGGCCCTAAGTCTGCTTATGGCTTCTCAATCCCTTCTCCTCTAAGCTCAAAAAGACCCCTACTACAAAAAATGAAAAAGCATACTGTCATATAGAGTCAAGAAGCCGACGTTCTCATTTTACTTCATGTGGCACTTTTCACTCCTTTGCAAATGACCATTGCGCAGTAGTCACAAAAGCCAGAAGAGATGGCAAGCAGCTCAATTTTTCTCCACCCAATCCTCTGGAGGCTCTGCAACTCCTTACCTGCTCTCAAGTCTCACTGAATCAAGCTAACTTGTTAACTAAGATAGACCCTGATTGAGAGCTTAGTGGAGGGTGACCCCATCACAAACTGATGAGTACAGCATCCGCTTTATTACAAGTGCCATAGGAAATAATGCATTTATAATAAGGTTGACAGGGTATCTGTTAGGTTTGTGATGGAATAACTTTCCACGAAGTTCTAAATCCAGCCCAAGGTTATTCTGAAACATTCGTAACAAAAATGTAATTGCTCATTTCGAAAACACTAAAAATGACATAATTCCATCTCTCAAACTTAACATCAGTTCCATTAACACTTTGCCAAAATGACCACACTTCATGAGTCAGATAAAAACGTTCGTAAAAAACATGGCATACATTAAACCATATTCACTTGCAGATGACCTACGGACAAAGCAGATTAAAAAAAAGTACCTTTATGGTCTTTAAAGTAATCCTAACCTCACAGAACCAGGGAGTTTTCCCAACTGCTCTAAAACAGTTCAAATCTCTCTTCTGTCGAAGAAACCAGACTTAAATGCTAAGAATTCACAGAACTAAAAATAAATATCCAAACTACTGTTTTCAAGACTAAGCTGGACATTTAGATACTGGGTAAGGCCTTCTAGCCGACCATATTAGTTGAGGCTATGGTCTCTGCTGCCTGGGTGGAGAAGGGCCCACCACTATTAGAGATCCCTACCTGCAGGGGGGTCATCTCTAAAACCCTCATTGCAATAGCGAATGCATCAGTTGCAATGAAGGCTGTACATTATGCCAAGTGGGCTCCATGTTTGTTGTACCCGCTTGGCGATGTATTTCTTTTCAAGGAACAAACTTCTGATGCTGGACTTTCTGCTTGAAAACAGAAAACAGTCAACCTGAGAGACAGGGAGTTTCTTCCAAGTAAAAGGACCATCAAGTGATTTCCATACTTGCAGTTGCGCCTGGCCTGGAGGTCCAGGGCAGTGAAATCTTGTGAAGATGTCTTGCACTAAACAGTGAGTCATGACCGTGATTATGATCTGATGGTCAGTGGTGAAGTCACCAAATCAAAGGTTTGGAACAGCAGAACTAGCTGGGGCTCCACCGGTTCAAACCTGATGTTTCTCCCACCACAACTTGAGACAAGGTTATCACAGGTTTGCCAGGTGTGGGAAAACCACCAATTTACAACATCTCTCCTGTTCCAGCACAAATTAGACAACCCTCAAATATCTCTAAATGAAACGTTATGGAAACCTACTGTTGAGTTTTTAAACCCCAGCCCAGCATTCAGATCTGGATGGAGTTCTGCAGAATATGGACAGAGGAGAAAGATGATGTTACTAGACATTTCTGTGGCTTTTGGTACTGCCCATCACATGAGGCTATCCTTGATTGCTTTGCTAAGGAGTTAACAATCTGACCAAGAAGATCAGAATTCTTCCAGCCCACTTGCCAGTAATACTTACCAAACTCCAGAACTGACAACCTGGTCTTTGGGACATCACTCTTCCAGGACATACCACAGTCTGTGGAAAAGAAAAGATAAGATTGATGGCTCATGGAGTGGTGCACACCAATTCCAAGCTCACGACTAACCTTGACAACTCCGGGCCTCATTTATGAAAAGTGACACATCACTGCATGAAAACAGCCATGCGTCACTTTTCATTGCGCCCTCCTTGCGACACTAATGATGCGTCATATTTACAGTATGACGCACCATGTCATGAGGAGTTAAAGATGCGTCAGTATTTCTGGCGCAAAATTGACGCTTTGCTGTGTCGTAAATTGAAAGCAATGGGTTAGCATTTAGCTGAAGCCATCCTGTATTTAGAAGTTATCTTATCCGCTTTGTGAAAGCCATTTTGTATTTCTGGCAGCCTTTTTGTTTGCCATGTGCTCGCCATGTGCTCTGTCCTCCCTCAGTGTTAACTGCACTTGAAATCTGCTTAGAGACAAACTATATTCAGCATCTTCCACTTCGCACATGCCCAGAAGGGCCTAGCTAGTAGAATGCACCTGCTTCTCTAGTATAACTGTCAGGCTATTTTTGCTTCTGTATGGAGAAGTAACTCTCCTCCCACTTTGTTGAGCAAGTAGATCTTGTATCCCAACTTAGTCATTTTGCATGCTTACATGAGCCAGGACTGCCCCTTGCATTTATGCTTACTATGTAACCCTAAGCATATATAAAACCCCAGTTTTCTGTACTCCTCAGACTGCCTCATTCAGTTGCTAAGGCTTCTCTGTGCCATAGTGACACTCATTTGAGGTAATAAATATGTACTTTTATATTTCAGCTTCTGTGCCAATTTCTTCTTTGTTGGTTTAAAAAGGACCAAGTATCAGTGGGACCCCTAGGAAGGTTTCTTGATTTCTTCAGTTGGCGCTCCAACGTGGACCTCATCAGAGAAGTGGCTATCTGAGGGAGTGATCTTGTCAGGAGACAGAAATTTACTGAGGAGGACAGGACAGGATTCTACTAAGGAGGTACTCTGTGCACAGAGATTCTGGGAATTCTCTGTCTCTGCATCCCAGTATATTTCTGATCTTCCTGATTTTGATCCTGCACATAATGTCACCCCTGACTGAGAACCTTTTTGGCATGAGCATTTTAAAACGACCGTTAGGTCATTCAGAACTTGGCAGTTTGGATTTGGACAACCATTTGTTTGGTAAGAGCCGTTTTACGGCACTTGTTGTAAGTTTGAAGCCTTTGATTGGTAAGGTAGTTTAGAAACGCTTATTGCGGCATTTGTATATGGAATTGGCCAAATATTGAACTTGTTTTATGAATATGTAAATATGTGTTGCAATACATATAGGCAGGTAATGAGGAGATTTTTCTCTACTTCTAAGAATATTTAAACGGCTGGACGTACGAAGAGTACTTTCAGAGCTACTTTAATTATAATACTGGATATTTTGAACTATTTTTGGCATGCCTGTTTTAAGCACACTTCGAAGAATGTGTTGCTTTTTGGGGGCACCATAGTGGGATATGAATCAAATTAGCCAGCTCCCTTGAGGGAATACCTAAATAGGTTTAGGTATAAAAACATTTCTTCCTTGGTGATTCTGTCTCCCCAGGGAATTACAATATGGACATAATACAAACAAGGATCCTTTTTTCTGCTCAATGTTTATGAATGGAGATATGCAGAACGATTTTTTTTGGGTGTTCTGCCAGACAAAGCTAGTGAATTGAGTGTATTTTGGCTTCTTGGAAATAAAATAGTCTGTTGGGCTGTTTTTTCAGTCTTTTGGAATACAATTGAGAAGCGCTTCTTGTAAATATGACTTACAACTAGTATTTACAAATGCTTTGGTTTAAGTACAGCCTGTGGGCTGTCCTTTGTTTCTGTCTTAAGTGTTGATCCGTGGGTTAAATGTGTGTTTAAATGTCTCTTTGGTTTGTGTTTTTCCCATTAGGGCAACTTCTGTAAGTAAATAGCGACTGCGCTATTTATGAAATAATGGCTATTAAGCGTGCTGTATTAGGTGTCCTGAGTGTTTGACCTCTTCGGTATATTTCAAAAATAAGCTCAATGCGTGTATTTGTGTTTTTCTTGTTGTTATCAGTCTGTTATGCAAAATGTCATTTAATTAATATTAAATAAAAATTAAATAAACATCCAGAAATAAACCGTATGATATTCTAAAATCGCTATAAGTTACTATTTAATTTATAGAGTAAGCAATTATGCACATGTACAAACTGCTAAATGCGTTAAAAAGATAAAATTAGAATTCACATGCAATAGGAATAAAAAAGGTCTCAAAAATGAAATTGTGTGTTTTGTAATAAATAAACAATTATAAAGCATTTTTTCTTAGATACATTGTATTAGATATTAATAGGCAAACACTTCATCTGAAGAAACTTTGTGCTGAACTGAAACGCATATTATAGAACACACATTGAAAGTCCTCAGTTTTAAATAGACAGTCACCGTGCTTCTATTTCAAACGCTAAAAAAAGCTTAGCAGCACCTATTGTTTCGATTGTAGGCCACGGAGAGACAGGAATGTTGTATGTTAAACACGGATAAAACCCTGCATTTCAGATTGCTGTTTTAAAAAAGGTTACAAAAATCAGGTTCATTATTTTGCATAACAGGAAAACATTTCAAGTGAGGATTTCCTTTCTTAAAGTTTTTTTTACAAACATATTCTTGGTTCTGTTGCTAAATAATAATTGTCCTTTAAAAAAAAAAGTGGCGCAAAAATTTGTCATGTTTCAAGATAGGCTTCTGTGCTTAGGCTTATGAATGAGTGCGTCTAAATATGATAGGCAAGAGATGCAGCTTGCTTTTCCTATGTGGAATTCTCAAAAATTTTATTAAAATATATATATATATATTAATTATGAAAAAATTATTTTAAAAAATAAGTGCTTTTAAATTCGTTTTTTAATATTTATAAAGCTTACTACTCATACTGTGACCTCCTACCATTAAAATTTAATTTAGGTTGTGTTGTACCACATTTGCATGTGGAATATCACTCTGTGCAGGCGTAAAAAAAACTCATTTTTATAAAGGTATAAATGATTATTTTCAATTTCTAACTCCTGGGCTATGTAATGAACATTCTGATAATGAATATTGTGCAAAGATGATAGGATATTCATTTTTAAGTGCCCCAAATATCAAAGTCGAAATTGGGTAAAAGGCACTATTTAAACAGCATTTCTTTCATTTAGAGTAGCTTTTAAAGGGCCTTAGGCTTCAGTAAATGCATACATTTAGGTATAAAACAAATAGCTGACCTTTATTTTGCTGCAAGAGCATATTGCACACTCCTTATAACTGAAAAATGTATAAAAAACCAGCATAAGTTATTCTTTTAACTATAAACAGGGGGATAAGTGCTTTCCAGCTTTCTGTCTCTTGATTGACTTTGAATAGGGAAAGCTGCATTCGCACACAGAATAGGATAGCTGGGAAGAGTTAAATATCAGCTCCATATTTAGAAGCCTGGTAGGGCTCCCACAGTAAAGTTCTGCTTTGACATTCTGACATCTGAAATATTTTGAAAGACAAGATGGTAGCACATGGAGGAGTTATGCTTATTTTGTTTGTGCGAAGCAAGTTTTATGCACTTATGTGATAGAAAATTATATAATGATATATGTGAACTTTGATTAACAGATAAGCTTTGCCATATTTATACAGCACTAATGCTTAAAAGCTGAGGCAATGAAATTTGTACATTTGCTAAAAGGATTTTTGCCCTCTCAAAAGTGCTATGTACCTCTTATAACTGTTTATGCCTAGTTGCTATATGTATGGGTTGATCGTGTTGATAGAAGTGAAACCTGTTTCAGGTTTTCCTACTGTCAAACTGGAGGTAGGAGGCTATCTCCTCTACAAATTAAGGCTAGGTAATATGTATGTTGTTCTCTCCTTTTCTCAATTTTTTTTAGCCTGTCTAAAGTGTCTGTGAAATAATACTGAGACATTTAATTGGCTATTCAGTAATACTGTTTTAAATATTGTTAGCTTTAATACAATGAATACATATATAGGCTTTATTACTGCCCATCCTGTTTGATGCAATTATGACAAGATCAGTAGTTTAGACTGTTGTTCCCTTATTTTGATCTTTAAGGGGAATTAGATGTGGGTAGTTTTGTTCTACAAGTCTTAGGTGATAACACCATTATTGTAGTTTTGCAAGGGCATTGCTAGTTTTTCATTAGCTAGTCTGTGTAAATAAACTGACAGTCCTTATTAGAGCTGATGTTGCATAGTTTGGATCATGAAAAGTAGAAGGTAGGGAAGATACCCATGTGATCCTTAGCAAAAATGTTTTTGGATAAAATGTTGTTTTATAGATAAGAGCCCCTGTGAAATTAGCAGTTTTAGGTTTTCCCGCTGCTCCTATAACATGAGAGTTTGGTCCTAAGCATCCAATGTAGGTGCTTTTATTAAGAGAAATCATTTTAGAAGTGTCTGCAGTCCTGTACAAGTAATGTAAAATTTATGAGCAAAAGTGTAGAACATTTCCTTTTTTTTTAAGAGTTTTTAGCAGATAGACTTCCCATGTAGCTATCTACCCTTAAATGGTAGAGGATAATGCTCTCACATTGAAGTTAGTGAGGATAATGAGGAGTACCCTATTGAAGAGACTAGAAGTACTGCCCTTGCCTTTGAGAGTGACAGTGCATTCTAAACCAGAGTTGTCCCATGGCTTCTGGGCACTCCTTTGAAGATTACAGGCCATCTGCCTGCAGTCCCATTGTTAAATACAATGAATTTTTTTCTGCTATATTAAAGGAAACTAACAGCTGTGTCAGGTTCTTATATCACCAGGTTCTGCAAGATCGTCCAGAATAAAAGGAAGAGTCATAATAACCTGCAGAACGATGATTTAGATGAGTCCTAACTCCCAGCAGTGACAGCTACAGATGAAGGGCAGACATCTTGGACCTACAGTCCAATCACCCAGAAAGTAGCAAGGCTGGACAGCGATCACCAGCGTGCCATCAATGGCATCTGCAAAGCAGGGTGCTTGCTCCATCCGACGGCGTTGGACATCAGACAAGAAGGAGTAGCAGGTTTCTGGTTTGCCACAGAACCACAGTTTCAGTGCAAAAGAGCGAATGAGAAGGATCCCTGTTGTTGATGGCAGGGCTGGTTTGAGGCTTCAGTTTTCTACCTGTCATGTGCTGGTAACCTCTGACAGCGTGCGGTTCCTTGAGCCCCCTGGCCTGAGGTTTGGCCACCCCCCCTCTTTTTTTTGCTCCAACGGAAGGGCAGTGCACCGGAGGATCCAACATTAGCAAAAGGCACTACATTGTGGTACCCATGTTGAAAGGAAAAATAAAATGAAAGAGCAGCCGAGTGTCCTCTGACACTGAATAACGAATGTTGGAGCCTGAGAATGTAGCTGAACATGAAATTGTATAGCTTTTTCTGTTTAAGCAGTACCCGGGTCTGTACGAGATGATCTGTGCCCACGACCAACGAAGAGCACAATATCTGTAGTGCCTGCCGCAGAGGAGAGACACTGAGAGACACTGGTGCACTGCATTGAGACATTGAGACTTCGAGTGAGCTGTGAGTGTTTGTCAGGAGGGCACTCCAACAGATATTGAGAAGCATTATTTTCATGGAAGGCCTGAATCAAGAGGCCCAACGCGGAAGAAGACAACGGAAGCAGATTTGATGGACTATAGAAGCCTACCAAAGAGGCTTAGAACGGACTTTGGCATAGCTGCACAAGTGATTCCAGTGCAATTGTATAAAGTGGGTGTTAGATATGTTCCAATTTGACTGAATTGCCATGGAAGAAGAATAGCCTCTAGTGGCTCTGCCCCTAGCTTCCAAAATGGTCCACCAGAAGTCAATTTGTGTGACTGTTCTTACTGTTCTGCTGGCATTGTTTTAAAGTAGTGTTCTGTCTGTACTCTGATAAAGGGTATTCCCATTTCTGTACTCTGATAAAGGGTATTCCCATTTCACCTGAGAGCATTGATAAGGATCGCCACTGTCTCACCTGAGTATATAATAGTTACTGAAATGCATAGGAGACTTGAAAATGTTTACTAGATGATTTTAGGATTTGCTTTTGCTAAGGACTAGAAAAAAATGATAATTCTATAGTGGTCATTACTTTCTCCTGCTATCTGAATGTTAATTATGACCCGATGCTTTGTTCTCTTTTCTATTCCTGCTTATCGCTCACACATACCCTTAATGAAATGTTTAGAATGGAAAATGGCCACCTAGCAATGAATTAGGAAATTGATAAAATTATGAAAATTAATGTGTAAATGTTTTCTATGTTCCTACTAGATCATAGGAATGTCTTCAGCTAATGCTAAAACGGTCGTCTGTCGTAAATTGACAGCAATGGGTTAGCATTTAGCTGAAGCCATCCTGTATTTAGAAGTTATCTTATCCGCTTTGTGAAAGCCATTTTGTATTTCTGGCAGCCATTTTGTTTGCCATGTGCTCGCCATGTGCTCTGTCCTCCCTCAGTGTTAACTGCACTTGAAATCTGCCTTGAGAAAAACTATATTCAGCATCTTCCACTTCGCACATGCCCTAACCATGCCATGCAGAGGCAGAGAGCCGCTTGAGTGTAGGATCTTAATAAGGTGGCCCCAGCATTAGCCAAGCTAGCGTCCAGCACCTTGTGATGCAGGCAGCCTGGACATGTGCCAGGAAGCAACCCTAAATGTTGTGCTCAGAGCTACATGACACTTCTCATATACTACGACTACCACTGTTGCACCAATCCAACATCCTGTCCACTTACTCCCCACTTTAATGTGGCATTTGCCTTTTAAATGTTTAGTCTCTTCTGCTTACTTGATGGAATAAAGATACCGCAGACTTTGCAAGGGTGGCTTCAACTGTGCAAAACCATTAGGACACAGAACAAGAGGAGAGACATATACAGTGTGTAAACAAGAGGCTGCTGTGTTACATTATAAAATTACACATTTAAACAAACTAGCCCTGTACTTCCATGCACTACACAATCGCTGCACGCTTGAGGGCGATGTTTCCACTGTGTATATCTGCCCTGGCTGACCTTCCCATTTGCATACATTTAAAATGCAGAAATGCAGGCTTTTCAAAAAGCCCACAAACACAATTTAACTCCAAGAAGCAGAGTCCGGGCATTACAGTGCTCACTCCGGGCTTTTCAGGACAATATTCCCACAAGAAAAATAACGAAGGGCAATGTATTTCAGTAAAATGTGTGCAATGGAGAACATCAGGTGTCAAAGGCGGTTAAGGAATGTTAAAATGTTGGCTTAACGATTGCCAAAGTTGCTTTACTCAAACAACAAAAGCAGTTTTAAATGGGCAGAATAAAATATGGCCACTTTCAGATGGCGTATGTGAATAGGAAGCGGCGCAGAGGGGGGTTTCTGTAGTCACCTGGACGAACCCGAGCTGTAATTGTCCGCCTTTGAAGAAGAGATGCACGCGCCTCTGCTGCCCCCTAGAGGAGAATAGGAAGAAGTGCCCAGAGTACTTTAAAAAAAAAAGAAGTAAGTCTCTAGAGTAGAGGGTGCCCTTAAAAACATTGGCAACACTTCGGAGGGCGGTGCCTCAATAATGACTGAATATCTGGGAACATGTTCCGTCCCTTTTCGTAACAAAACAGGCCAGGACTTGATGACTGGCCCTATGTAAAAAGTCAGATTATGTTACAGCGGTTTTAGAGTATCTTGGTATATATATCCTGTCTGCAACTTTGCAGGCCTTATTTATTTATTTTTGGTTGGCCAAAAAAGATTTACCAACAAAGAGAGAGCATTGTTTTGTGCCTCAGGTTTATATCTCATTAAGGTAGAGGTTTGGCGCAGAGGCCAGAGCGACTGACTGCAGAGTTCGATTCCCGGCGCCGGCTGCAGTTGAGCTCAGAATCTTTTGACTCTGGGCAATAGCTTACTTATAATCTCCCCAGTGCCTTGAAACATTTTCGCGCTTCACAAGTATGGATTTATTATTTATTTATTTACTTGAGCATAATTTGCGGCTAGTCGTTTCATATAACAGAGCTACCGCAGCCGGAGTAGGAATCATACACAATCCTGGAAACACGTTCACAACAGCCTTGCTGTGAAAATAAAGTAGCAAGCAAGTTTGCCAAGCCACCAAAGTAAATGAGGAACAAGCACAAGCGCGTGCGCCTCCCTCGGCAGCCGGGTGAGGGGAGAGAGGAGGGGACCTGCGCGATTCACTTGCAGGAGGGAGCGGCTGGCACCGTGATAATTGATAACATATGGAGCTGCGCGCTCCCGCAAGGGAATAGCCACATGTGCATGCGTTGCCATTGAAGGCAATGGAACGCATGCACGTTTTTGGCTGAAAAGCTAAAGCGACGGCTATAGGTCTTGTTGCCTGTGTAGCGCGTGCGCGCTGAATAGACAAGACCTAAAAAAGACTTGACAAACAACAGACCTAAATGGTAAAGCAACTAACTGCTTTAGCACAGCAAGACCTCACTTCCGCTGTCACCCCAAAAGCGTGCAACAAGGAACGATCACAAATGTCTAAGAAAAAGGGCAGAAAACTCAATGGGATTCAGTAAAAGTCTATGAATTCAAGGCATCTTTAGAATAATATGCAGGTCAAGGTTTTTTTATTTTTATTTAACTGCATCGAAATCAAGAATGATTCAAAATAGACAGAATGTGCCTAGGGTGGAAGGCACAACAAGGTCCAGGATCTAGTCACATGGGCGGTAGAAGAAACAACTGTGTAGCTTTATTTGAATGCATAACTAGGTTTTTGTTTTAAGGGGCGGCTCCTCCGCTAAGGCAGAATAGCGTTGCCCTACTGCTCGCAGAGCAGAAAAAAAAGAAAATAATAATAACCTAATGATCATCACTTTGTTATTATCATTTTCTTTTTCTTTGCTATGGGGCTGGGATATGGTCACAGGGGGAGGAGTGGTTTGTAAACTCCAAGTGTGCTAGACTGCTTGGCCAGCGTCTTGGAACGGCCAAACAGTCATGCGCAATTTGCATCTTCCCCACCAGGCTGTAATGTACAACCTGGTGAGGGACATGCAGAGACTCCCTGTCCATCTCTGAGCTCCGAATCACAGTATTCACACCAATCACAATGCTGCATTGCAGCATTGTGATTGACTATGGGGAGCCTAGGTGCTTCCTGGTTCGGACCTTGCACAGAAGAGCTTCAACGCGACGGACAGAAGGCAGCCATTTAAAAGGTAAGTGTTATTTTAGATGTTTTTATTTTCAAACCACCCCGCCCTACCACCACTGTTCCCTGCCAACTGCCACTGGTTGTTTGTTGTGCTTGAGTGTACACACCTTCTGGACTAATAATAGAGTGGCTGGCATGGACAGCATGGAGCAGGCACATCAAACGTCTTGCTCTCTCTTTCTGTCATCCCATTCCCCTTTCTACCAGGTTCACTTACAAACCAGTGGCATGTGTACTTCCTTGCTGGTTCTTTGGTGGTCACTGGGAAGCGGTCAAATGATCATCACTCCTGCCAATTCAGGATACTGAGGTTAGTATTTTTGACATGATCTTATCTAATGTTCGGGAACCTCAGATTCACCTGCTCAATCTCCATCCCATGGGGAACTTCAATAATCGACGCAACCTACAGCCTTATTTAATGTCTTCTGGTAACCTATGTGATCTCTAATATCAGAATAGTAGTACTCGTTCACTAATATGCTGAATGGCACACAGATGTAGTCGAAGATGAATTTCCATAATGACATCCGAAACCTGAACGTTGCTATGGTATTTTTTTTAAAAATAAAAATGGGTGCCTTGGTGGTGATGAGTTGTGAATTGAAACCCAGCAAAAGCTGAATTTGTGTTTCTGCAACCCCAAATGCAGCTGCGAGACTGGCAACTTGATCAATCAGAAGTGACTTTATAACATATATTCTAGTTTTAGAGGTGAGAATTCAACTCATGTAATGCTGTATTGTACATAGCAATTGGGGGTTCCGGTGTTATGCTAATTAATTTCTTTAACATTTCTGTTTGTATTCATCCATATTTATTTTTTGACAACCTTATTGATATTTATCTATATTTATATAGTGTTTTGATAACAAATGGAGTCGTAAAATGGTATATTTCCACATATATTTTGCTGCTGAATATGCACTCCAAATTTTCTGCCTATCTCGTTTTAGCAAACGAAACAGTCAAATATAGCAAAAAACTACACCTACAGGTAAATATCAGCATTATAATAGAAATATAAGTTAAGGTATCCTGTATTTAGGGAAATCTCAACCTGTTTTTTAACTTCCCATGCTGTCTATCTGCTTACCTGTTGTTCTGGAAATCACAATGATAGCACTGGGGATTAACACACAAGAAGCACATTTGTCCACATTTTTCCGCTTTAAAGAATAAATACAGACAGGACCCAAAATGAATTCTATCTGTATTTATCTGTGAACATCAGTAAAAATGGAGAACTGGAAGCCTTTATAATAATACATCCTATGAACCATTCACCTTTATAAAAATATGATCTTAGAAGATAGTAGTTACAAACAGCATGGGAACTTCAAACAATGAAAAAAGCAAACCAAATATTTTCCTGCTCTGCTCATAGGAATTGAAAGACCTGTCCATTTAGACGGGAACATCCATTGCAAGGCTTTCAAGAGTATTGCACCTCTGCCTTGAAATGTTTTCCACAGTAAGTCACAGTAAACATTCTCCTTTCAGCCAGTAGTCTTGAAATCAAGGGTACTTATTGTGGGGCTTCCATGTTACATATTTTAAGACCTGAGAGCTCTGCTCTCTCCGCGAGGGGGCCCTCAAAGTAACCCTTGTTAGGAGAGTGACTACTGTCATCTTTACCTGGGCTTCTGGATTTCCCCTGTGCCAAGATTCACATCCTTATTAGGAATTTAATTATTATTTATTTTTTAGTTTTATATAGCGCAAACTTGACCCGAAGACATCAGAGAGCTTTACAAGAACTACAAATACATCGATTACAGGTGCTATAACAAAAGTGGGAAGGATAAGAGTCAAATAGAATAAGGTTTTACAATGATTACATGTACATCGTTTAAAGTGTTTACAGGAGGAGTAGCAGAAGTGGGAGGGAAAAAGTCACACAATAAATGGCATGAATGAGGTAAACAGGGCTCGTTTACAGGAGATAGAGACAGTAGGGGATCCTATAATAATGCAGTATATGGTGGGTGGGGTAACCAGGGGGGTGCGGGGATAGAGGTCAGAGTGAGCAGTAGGTTTGTTAGACGTGGGATTTGGTAGGTCAGACAAGGTATCTTAGGTGGATGAGATTAGGAATTTGTTGAGAAGAGACACTTTTACGTTTTTCCTCAAATGAAGGTGGGATTGGTTGTCACACAATTCCTTAGGAAGGGCGTTCCAAATTCTAATGGGGTTTCCAGAGAAGGATTGAGTGAGGGATTTGGTTGTCTTAAATTTGGGCGGGAGGAGGAGAAGAGTGTTGCAGCTTCATAAAGGGCTTTTTTGCCTTGCTTTTTTTGAGTTTGTTGGCGAGGTAGCTTGGATTTTCAGAGGGGAGAGCTTTGTGTGTTATACAGGCTGTTTTAACAACAATTCTCTCTTCAATAGGGAACCAGTTGATTTTCTTGAGAGTGGGAGTGATGTGGTTGAATTGTTTCTGTCCAGAGATCAGTCTAGCCACTGCACTGAGTGTGGACTCCATTGACGAAAGGTGGATTTTTAGGGTTGCCAGTAATCGTTATGTTGCTGTACTCCAGCCTGGAGAGGACAAGTGTTATAGCGTTGTCACCACTCACAGGAGGATGTTGGATGTTCTAGCCCTCATTGGGATTTGTGCTGAATGTGATCTCTAGCCTTGGGAGCCTCCGGAGGCAGCTCCCTACCAGTTGCCCATCTTTGAGTTTCACCTGATAGAAGCAATGAAGCTCAGGCAGTCAGAACTAGAACTAGAAAGCAGAGATAAGTAGAATCCTATGGAGTCTGAATGAGAGAAGCTAACGGCCAGATTCATCAATGGAAAATCGGCTCGCAAAGGGCCAGATTCTGAGAATCTGGCCCTTTGCGAGTGCAATTTTTGCATTTGGGATTCATCATCCCAAATGCAAAAATCGCTAATATAGAATTCGCAAATTTGCGAGGAATTGCATTTAAGGAATCTCTATTTGAGATTCCTTAAATGCAATTCATGAAACATTTAAAAATTGCGAATTCGCAATTTTGGCCCGCTATATACCGCGAAGTCAAACCTCGTGGTAAATAGCGGAAACTTAGAAAAATGCACTTAAGTGCATTTTTCTAAGTTGTATGTTACACACACACTTGGGACATGTGTGTGCGTAACACCAGCATCCAATATCATTTCAGGGGGGCCTTTAGGCCCATAGGAATGAATGGGGAGTTATTCCTTATTTGCGATTAGCAATTAGCTTATCGCAAATAAGGAAGCTGTAGGAATCGCAATAAATATTGCGATTCCTACATGAATCCCGTTTTGCGAGTCTGTAATAGCGATTCCTTATTAATCGCTATTACAGACTCGCAAAACATGCCGATGATGAATCTAGGGGATAGGCCGCAAAGCAGATAGGACAAGAGACTGACAAGACATTTAAGCAAAACTAATAGAGCCCTGGTAGAAAACAGGATAACTGATGAGATACAAAAGAAAAAGCTTGAAGTAGCAACATGTAAGCTGAACCCCACCAGGTTAGCTAATGTTTTCACTCACATGTCCTAGGAGCCTATTCCAGTGTACCTGAAGAGCTTGTAGCAATGCATATACAAGGTTGTTTTGTGTCTTTTGAGCTATCAAGATCAGAATTTGTTTGAGTCATATAAAGTAGAAACTCTATTGAGTTTTCAGCCTCTTGCAGGGACCAAGGCCTTAATCCAGTTGCCTGAGAACAAGAGATTGAATTATGCCCACATGAACCAAACTGCCAATTCAGTGGCTTGGTTTCCAAGCAGTTGACAACCCTCAGCATTTCAGCATTTGCAGCACTCGGTCAATCATCTCCTTCTGTTTGCTTTGTTCGCCCTAGGTTGGCAAGGTATGCCCAGACGTGGGTCTCTTGTTCACTTCGCCACTGGATTCAAGCTAGCCTGGGTGATGAGGGGTGTTACCCCAATACCGGTCCCAGGATGCTTGTTTCTGGTCCAGGGAAGACCTGGCTTGGCAGTTCGGGCTAGATTGTTCCCATGAGGAATAGGGTCAAGACTGATTTGCCTATGGCTGGGTCTTAGGGCTGGCGAAGTGACCTAAAGAACGACGATGGATTCAAGCCAGATCTGTAACTGGGGGTGAGTGTCTGTAGGAAAGTAGGATCTGCTTCTTATGGTTACCCCCACTTTTATGCTTGATGTCTTGCTGTTTTTGATTAGTCTGGCTGGGATCCTGCTAATCAGGAACCCAGCCTATCTGCTTTCTCCCTTAAATTGATATACATTGTAGGAAGGTGGCTACCTGACTATGGTTACCCCAGATTTTTTGCCTTGTGTTTAGCTGGTTTTCGACTTAGTTGGCCGGGTTCCCTGCTAATCAGGGCCCCAGGCTATCTGCTCTCTCTGTAAAATGGATTCCATGTACCCTAGGTGCTTAACTAGATTGGCTTGGGTCACCTTATCAGCCCCTGTACAGAGCACTATAGGTGCCCAGGGCATAGGTGCATCCAAGGCCTACCAGGGGCTGCAGCATATCTTTTGCCACCCCTGGCTGGCTATCTAAAATTGACACAACTGGCTGATCACTCAGCTGGGGCAAGGTGGTGTAATCACCCCTTGCTTAGATATAGTATGCCTATATCTAAACCCAACTGGACACATATATACCTATCAGTCACTCCTATGGCAGGCCTTAACAATCCTGGAGGCAGAGTGCTTGGTTTTATGTGAGATGGTGCTCTAGCATGAGCTGAGCCTGTCTGCAGCTGTCGGGACCAATTCCCTAAGCTGTTCCGGGATAATGCCATACCATATACTCTTAAGTGCCTTATAATCCTCGCGGTTATATAGTAATTTTGGTTTGGCTTTATCAAAACATGTTGTGTAAGGTGTCAGACGATTTGGAATACTACCCCCTCGCCAGTCCTGGCGACGGGGGTAGCATTCCACCCCTCTAGAGATAGACGACATGTTACTTTGCTAAAACACGGTTGATTTTAAAAGAGCCTCAGATCCACAAAATGGATGCTTCTGCCACAGACACGAGTCTGACCTCCTGCAGCTGACCAAAACTCGGCAGAGGAGGCCTGGACAAGGGGTTTCCTGTCACAGGGCGGTGTTACACCACCCCAGATAGGAGATAGTGGATTGTAGCAGGGAGGTTTGAAAGAAACCAGACACTGCCTGGGGAGCACAAGGCTTCCCATTGCATAATCCGGCCAAACCGGTTCTGGGGCACACCAGCCCCTGTCCCAGCGTGGCCTGGTTTAAAGGAAAGGGGTGTATCCACCCCCTTCCTGGGTCCCACCCATAGGAGGGGACCTAGCAGGTAATCCAGCCCTCAAGATTGGTATAAGAATGGGAGCAGTGCGAACGCACTCAGATTATCCTGACAAAACATTTGAAATGAAACTCTGGACCCTTCGACATCCTACTCAACGTAGAAGACTGAAGAATCTCACTTGTGGTCAAGGAGTTACCACCCTGTGCAAACAGGCACCATCCAGCACCTCAACATCTGCTTTGTTGCAGTTCCCGCCAGAACTCGAGCAACAGAGATCGACGAGATGAAGCTTGCCTGCCTTCTTACAGCCCGATCCACAGTCCCTGCAGAGCTGAGACCTGTGGAGGCGATCAGAAGCGTGGGGCATGCCATCCTGAAAAGACCACAAGACGCTGACCGTGCAGCCCACGAGTGACCCTCGAAGCTGTTCACCGGGGTTTGAGAAGCCCCAACCCTGAGCCACTCTTGAACCAAAGCTCACCCCTCTACACTCGACGAGTGCTGCGTGGGGCCCTTCTGCTTGCTTTGGCTCGACGCGTTGGCCCGGTCACTTGCCAGCTGGCTTTTGGCCCATGTGCCAATGAAAACCTAAAACCGACTTGCGATTCTGGTTTCTCCAGACTTGCACCAGCTCCTCTGAAAAGGAGCCCCCGCTCTGACCCTCCTGGTCCGAGTGAGAAGCAATCTTCCAGTCCTGCGTGGATTGCTCTTGCCAAGTGTTGAGAGCCTGCGTGGGACAGATTGTGACCTGCTCCTGGACATCGCAGATGCCCCAGAGCCCACGTGACAGCGGAGAGAAGCTCCTCAACAACCACCTGATTGCGCCCGACATTGCCTGGTTCCGTCCTGGTTCCACCCTGATCACTGCTGAGTGACCCAGACTCTGTCCCCTCTGCTTTCAGGTACTTTTCTACTCTGATACACCCTTGGATCACACCGGACACTGCAGCATCTTCAGCTTCAAGCACCAAGGACCTGCGTGACAAAACCCGACGCCACTTCGACCCTATGCGCCCGCTTCCTGTGGGTGAGGTAACATTGCAACGTCGGTGTTCCCACACTGGTACACACCTCTAGGGTCTGTGTCTAAAGTTTGGTCCTTCTAGGTTCAGCGGAAGTATCTTTAAACTCTATTTGTGTAACTTTTACGCACCATTGACATTGCATTGGTGCAAACCGCGCTTTAAGCGCTGCACCCGAATCCCGCGGGCTTTTCCCGACTTCAGCATTGCTTGTCCCGACTGCTCCCAGCGATTCCCTAGGCCCTAGGCCTAACCACTATTCGATTGGTATCTCTTATACCACTTTTTTAATATATGGTTTGAGTGGCCACCCGCCCTCATCCATAATTGTTCAACTTTGTATGTTATACTGTGCTTTTGATTTAACGCTTGTGCCCCTTTGCTCATAAAGAGTACTGGGGATTATTTTTAGTAATAAACGCATATATTTTTATAATACATACTTGTGTGGTGTCCTTTCATTTGATATTACAGGATTGTGATTGGTAAAACAGCTCGCTTAACACGACCTCTTGAGTTAAGCCTTTAAGGCTGCTTAGTCTATGCTACCCTTAAGATAGCTTGTCTAATAAGGTTGACTTACAACCAGACACCATAAGGGATTGTTTGGACTGATACAAGGTGGTTCCAGAATTTGAAACATCATATATCAGGCCAACTTCTCACATACATCCTTCCATAGAGAACGACAAGAGTTTCCAACACCACTTCAGACCTATGCACCCGGCTCCCCTGTGATAGGTAACTCTGATGCCAATGTATCCGAAGGTGGGGTGGCTCTTTAAACTCTTAAGTTCCGAACGGTTTGTTCGAAGCCCTCCTAGAAAGCAGAGCACGCTGTTGTGTTTCCTCACTGCACCGACCTCCGTGGGTCCCCTGTGTCATCATATTGGGTGGTTCCTTGTTGTCCCAGCAATTCTACATGCACTAGGCACTGTGTCTAGTCAAGTCATGATTGTTATACCACTATTTCAGTATATGGTTTGGTCTCCACCTGGAACCCGCTGTGTATTGTGCTACTTACAACTGTTCTCTTGATCCAGTATTGTGTGTTTTGTGTTCTACCCTCGTGTAGAGGATAGTAGAGAGTGTTTTATTAATAAACACATATTTTTATATAACTACTTCATTTAGTCATTCAGGAGGTGATGTTCTGGAAGATTAAGCCTGAGGCTGCTCTCCATAGCTACCACTAGGATAGCTTTCATTAAGGTTATCTTTGACCTCATACATCATAAGGGTCGTCGTGTGAATTGGTACAGAGTGCCCACTTTAATTAGTGAACAGCATATACCAAACTACCTTCTCACAGTGTCTGAAAAGTTTCAGCGCTCCATCCATCATCTCTTTGGGTTTGCTTTGTTCGCTCTAAGTTAGCAAGGTATGCCCAGACGTGGGTCCCTTGCTCACTATGCCACTGGATTCAAGATAGCCTGGCTGATGAAGGGCATTACCCCGAAACCGGCCCCAGGATGCTTATTTCCGGTCCAGGGAAGACCTGGCTTGGCAGTTCGGGTTGGACAATTCCCATGACGAACAGGGTTAGGATTGACTTGGATATGGCTGGGTCTGAACTCGTGTGGCAAAGTGAGCTAAAGAACGATGATGGATTCAACCCAGATCTGTGACTGTGGGTGAGTGTCTGAAAAGCTTCAGCACTCCGTCCATCATCTCCTTGTGTTTGCTTTGTTCGCCCTAAGTTGGCAGGGTATGTCTAGAAGTGGGTCCCTTGCTCATTTTGCCACTCGATTCAAGCTAGCCTGGCTGATGAGGGGTGTTACCCTGAAACCGGTCCCAGGATGCTTGTTTCTGGTCCAGGGAAGACCTGGCTTGGCAGTTTGAGCTGCACTACTCCCATGAGTGATAGGATCAAGACTGATTTGTATACAGCTGGGTCTGAACAGGGGTGGTGAAGTGAGCTAAAGAATGATGATTCATTCAACCCAGATCTGTGACTAGGGTCGAGTGTCTGAAAAGTATGAGCGCTCCATCCATCATCTCCTTATGTTTGAAATTTTAGAAACTACGCATTTTCTTGTTTAAGAAACTTGTGTACACCTACCTGTTTTTGGATTGACTGTCTGGCTTTGGAGTGACAGGGACTGGAGACGTGCATTCACTGTAGACAGCACAGGGGGGGTTGACGTTTGCCTGGCCCTTCCTGGATGACTCAGAGCTGAGCTGAATAGGGCTTGGCTACATTTAAAGTAGTGGGAGGGGATTTCCTTCAAACCGGTTTGACTTCTTGCTGTACCGCTCCAAGTGGGAGGGGGCAGAGCTCCAGGAGGAGGGGGCAGCCTCACCCCTGACCTCTGTTCAGCCTACGGGTAGAGACCCCAAGCTGGTGTACCAGTTGCAAGATAACACCCTTGAACTGGTGGGAGAATTGGGTGAGACACCTGCCACAGGGGGCCTGATAATTCTGGGGTTACCCCTTCAGGTGGGAGGGTGCAGAACCCCAAGGAGGAGGACAGGGTATGGGAGAGCCCACCCCAATATCTTGTCCAGCCGCAGGGTAAAGACCCTGGACTGATGGGTCGGTGTCAGGACACCATACTTGACTTGGCAGAAGGGAGAGTGGACAAAGGGTGCCTGGCACCTGGGGATACCTTCCCCCCCCTCTCTAATGCTACAGAGGTTAGATAGCCCTGAGAGCTCTGAGACTTGGCTCGCATCACTGGCAGTTGTCACTTGCCACTTTGTCTTGCTGTCCTGTGGACAGAGTTGCCCCTGGAAGGGTACAGGAGTCACACTCGGGGTGGACACTGTGTTGGCCATGTGGGTACTTTCTACCTTTGGGACACATCTGTGAGCGAAGAAAGTTTAGACGCTGCACAGATGGGTCCACAGGTAAGGAGAAGGGTTCCCCATGGGTCAGATTAGGGGACCCTGAGAGTATGGATAGAGGGATCCAACTGGGTTCAGGGAGGCGTAGATCAGGAATAGACCCCTGCTGTTGAGGGCCAGGTTCCATGTTCTATTATCCCAAGAAGGGAAGCCCATTGAGGTATGGATTGGTATACCGTGAGTTTGGGCTGGAAGTGGGTTGTGTTGGACGTGGCTCTTTTGTCAGGGTTATCCTCAAACTGTTTGCTTCCTCCTCCTATATTTTTACTGACCTTTTATTGATGGTTTAAGGACTCTGGGCACTTTACCACTGCTAATCAGTGCTAAGGTGCATATGCTCTCTGTGTAAATTGTGAACGTGATTGGTTATCCATGATTGGCTTATTTGATTTACTGGTAAGCATCTAGAAAAGTGCACTGAGTGGGCCAGGGCTTGTGAATCAAATGCGACTAGTGGGCCTGCAGCACTGATTGTGCCACCCACATGAGTTGCCCTGAAAAGGTATCTCAGACCTGCCACTGTTGTTTTGTACTGCCATGTTGACCTGGCAAGTGCAACCACTTGCCAGGCCGTAACCTTCTCTTTTCTTACATGTAAGGCACCCCTCTGGTAGTCGGAAGGTACCACCATGTGCAGGGTGCAGTGTATGTGAAAAGTAGGACATGTACTGGTGTGTGTGACATGTCCTGATAGTAAAATACTGCCAGTTTCGTTTTTCACTACTGAAATGCTGTCTGCCCCATAGGATAGAATGGGAGATACGTAAGTAACATCTTGCAAGTATAACTTCACATTGGGACAAGATAGAGAAATAAAGTTTAGGTTCGCTGAACTCAGAATTTAATAACACATCTTTTAGTAAAGATGGTTTTTATATTGTGTGTTTGAAAATGCCACTTTTAGGAAGTACTACTAAACAATTTAGGGTTCAGACAACAATCAGTAAGGCTAGGCAATATGAAATCTTTAAACAACAATCAAATGTCAATACTGATACTCAATCAATCTATCATTCAATCTTGATGACCACACTCCTTAGCTGGGATCCTCCCCCTCCACCTAGGACGACTCTTAGTGGCCCTCAGCACTTGGAAACCTCCCCACAGCCACGTATCACACACACAAAACCACATCATCATCCTGAACTCCATTCTCTCAATGAACTGCCAAATAAACACCATTTTATCCTCCTACTTCCACACGCTCCACCTGCTTCTTAATATCTTCAAAGCCATCCACAATGCCGGACCTGCATAGCACAACCACCGCTTCTCCTTCTACCCTCTCCCCAGAAATCTCTTCTCCGCCCAACTGGCCCTGGCCACCATCCCACGGATTTGCAAGACCACTGCTGGAGGGAGATCCTTCTCCTACCTCGTTGTGATGACCTGCACCTCAGGCAATCATCATAGCTCTTCGACTGAACCGCGGATCCAACCCCCCCCACTCAGTGCTTTGAGATCTTCATGGGTGATTCATTCAGGAGTTAGCACAGACTAGTTGTCCACATGTAACCCTGCACTCACCAATTGGGTTACTAGCCTTTCCACAGTAAAAACAACAATTTGGAATCTTTACTGTTAGGACATATGAAAATAAATGTCTTACTTATATATACGGTGGTACAAAAGGGGGTGGTGATGGACGGAGCATCTGAACCAATCAAACACTCACACCCAGTCAGCAGATCTGGGTTTAATCCATCACCGTTCTTTAGCCCACTCTGCCACCCCAGTTCAGGCATGGCCATATGCAAATCAGTCTGACCCTGTGCCTCATGGGAACAGTCCAGCCCGAACTGCCAAGCCATGCCTTCCCTGGACCGGAAGCAAGCTTCCGAGGACCGGTTTCTGGCATTTCAGCCGTCTTCAGCCCGGCTTGCTTGAATCCAGTGGCAAAGTGAACAAGGGACTCACGTCTGAGCATGCCCTGCCAACATATGGCGAACAAAGTGGTACAAAAGGGGGTGGTGATGGACGGAGCATCTGAACCAATCAAACACTCACACCCAGTCAGCAGATCTGGGTTTAATCCATCACCGTTCTTTAGCCTACTCTGCCACCCCAGTTCAGGCATGGCCATATGCAAATCAGTCTGAGCCTGTGCCTCATGGGAACAGTACAGCCCGAACTGCCAAGCCAAGCCTTCCCTGGACCGGAAACAAGATTCCGAGGACCGGTTTCTGGCATTTCAGCCGTCTTCAGCCCGGCTTGCTTGAATCCAGTGGCAAAGTGAGCAAGGGACTAACGTCTGAGCATACCCTGCTAACTTATGGCGAACAAAGTGGTACAAAAGGGGGTGGTGATGAACGGAGCATCTGAAACAATCAAACACTCACCCCCAGTCAGCAGATCTGGGTTTAATCCATCACCGTTCTTTAGCTCACTCTGCCACCCCAGTTCAGGCATGGCCATATTCAAATCAGTCGGACCCTGTGTCTCATCGGAACAGCCCAGCCCGAACTGCGAAGCCATGCCTTCCCTGGACCGGAAACAAGCTTCCGAGGACCGGTTTCTGGCATTTCAGCCGTCTTCAGCCCGGCTTGCTTGAATCCGAGCAAGGGACTCACGTCTGAGCATACCCTGCCAACTTATGGCGAATAAAGTGGTACAAAAGGGAATGGTGATGGACGGAGCATCTGAACCAATCAAACACTCACACCCAGTCAGCAGATCTGGGTTTAACCCCATCATTATATATACAGCACCCTGCCTTAGATAGACTCGATAGACCTACTTTAGGGGTGACATATATATTAAAAGGGGAGGTCTGAACTTTGCCATTAGTTTAAATGGCAATGTCAGGTAAGCAGTTTTAAACTGCTCTACCAGTCTGCAGTGGTAGCTAGGAGACATGATTTACTTTGTCATAATCATGGTGGCACAATAAGTGCTGCAGCTAGGAGAGGCAATTGATTTACATGCCCTAGGTAGTCTGGGTACTATAAACTAGGGACGTATGGGTAAGTTAACTGATGCCAATTTGGTATAAGCCAATTAAACATACACTTTTACGAGTCAAAGCACTGACACTGATGTCTGTTTAGCAGGCCTCAGTGCACTCTCGGAGTCTAAAAACCAGCAGTGTTAGTCCAAAACTTTGGGGGTGATCAGGTAAATTGAGGCATTTCCTTACAGTGATTTTTAATTTTATTTTTGTATATCATCTTTAAAAGTAGTCTATTAATTTTGCATGAACTTCAGGTGCCCAAAAAGATAGTGATTAATTTCCTGCCTCCTTTGTGAGGTTGCTGTTATAAATCACTTAAATAACACTGTGGCATTTGGTGCTGCCTGCAGTTTGAGCATGTGGTTGGGTGATACTTTCTTCTTGTCATATTCACAGAAAGAAGCAATAAAATCAATGGCTTAGCTTAAAGGTTTCTGGTTATTTAAGCATCACTACTTCCAAATAGCCACACCAGTGGATTTGTTTTCAATTTAATAATGTGGCGACATTCATGTCCTGCCTTTTTTCTTATTTGTGTGGTATATGCTTGCAATAAAACAAATGCAAAACAAATATCCACTGCAACAGCATGTTAAAGTCGGGGCTGTTGACTTTGCTAATGCTTTTTATACAGTGTTTTTCCTTTCGTGCACACTCTTCAACGATGCGATGCGCAGTAAAGGGAAAACAGAGGTCAATTAACTCTATTCTAAACAAGATGGCCACTCAGCAATGTTCAGTTGATTCGCCTCATCCAACATGGACATTAAAACCATATACCAATAACAGAACAGTATGACAGTCCAGAATGTGTCCATTATGATGTCACTCTGGTCTCCAAACCCCTCGGCTCCCCCAGCAGTACTACAGTGTTCTCTATGGCAGGCTTTTCTTTGCTGCTCTAGATAGCTAGGTATCTCTTGTTTAGCGTGCAAACCGCTGTGTGGGTTTATGGTTTACTTAATGTAATATATTTTGTTTGCTTGGGGATACAATCATGTTCTTACTCACGCCCATGTGAAACTCGACTGAACAGTTGCTGCTTTGGGTATCAAGTGTGTGAGCAGTGTTTTAGCTCATTGGCCAACACTTTTTTCAGTTAAGATTGAGGCATGGGGGAATCTTTAATTGTGACACTGTTTGGCCAGGTCGGGCGCTGAAAAAGGGGCACACATAATATCTGGCAGTTGGTGTACATAAAGGGGAGAACATGCATACAGATGAGGTGTTGCTCCTTATCATATGCACTTGGGCTTTCCATTAATTTTACAGTGGGGGAGATCTTAATTTTCCCCCTTGTTAGTTCTGGGTTTTGTCAGCATTGTTGTCAACTTGACCTATTGCTTCAATATGCATGGAGCGCACGTTGGTTATCCGCTGCTTTTAACTGTAGACTTTCTCTGACCAGCATCTTTTAGCCATTGGCTTGAGACTTTGTCAGTCACGCTCGGCTCAGCTCAGAGACTGTTTACTGCTCACTTAATGCACATCTTGCAAGATTTGATCAACAGAACTTCTCATAAGGTATCAGGCTTTTAGGTGTAACCCTTACCATCAGTTTTTGTAATGAACTTGCAAGCTGGTAGCTGCATATCCAGGAGGCAGTCATCTTCCTCTTCCAGCAGTGCAATAAACGAACATATACCCACATTTACCTTTGTGTAAATCCTTCAAGATTGCTGGGAATGTGACCCAGGTCTATGCAGTGTCAGATGAGGTTCTTCACAGGCACCCCCTTTCCTATCTTGGTCAGCTTTCTGCCATCCACCGGCCACTGCGACTGCTCAATTAGATGTTATCTTATGTTATGCGTATTTGTCCGGAAAGGTGTCCTTGCACTGATGCAGGAGCATTCTGGGACTAACTGAGGTGAAGCCTCCTTGAAAGAGCAATGTCTTCAGTTTTTGCTGAATTCAAGAATCGAAGAGGCACCTCTGATGTGCACGGACAGTTCTTTCCAGGCTTTTTGAGCAAGTTACCACCTGTCCTTCTTCTGTATATGTGTGGGATGTGTGCCATTAGGAGTCGAAATGAGTGGAGGGGTCTGGTTGTTTTCTGGAAGCCAAGGAGGATGTTCAAGCCTGCTGGGCCTGTGTTATGTAAAGCTTTCAAGGTGTGAGTGAATAGCTTCAAAGGAGCTTGTCTGTGGAATGGAAACCAGTGGAGGCTGATGAGGTTTGGGGTGATTTGAGTGCGGCATGGTAGGTGGAGAGTGAGCCTAGCTGCTGAATTCTATATGGTTTGAAGTCGTCTGGTCAGTTGCATGTTCATTCTGGCGAAGAGGGCTTTACAATAGTCCACTTTCCTGGTGAATGAGGGCTTGGGTGACAGTCCTGCAGGTGCTGGTTGGGAGCCATTTGAAGATTTTTTTCAGCAACTTCATAGGATGGAAGCAGAAGGCAGAAACGACTTTAAATTGAGGACATGGTGGGTTGATTATCAATGATAATGCTGAGTTTCTTGGCATGGGTGGGGGGGGGGCAGGTGTGAGTTTTGCTGTCCACCAGGTAGAGTCCCACGGTGAGGAACATGTGCCAAAGATCACAACTCTGTCTTGTAGGTGTTCGGTTTGAGAGACAGGTTTTGCTTCATGCTTCAACCCTGGTCATGCAGGCGGGGAACTTGGCCCGAGTGTTAGGACTTTTGTCAGAGAGATAAATGTTAGGCTCCGGCCCAACCCACACACTGCAGGAACGAGGCGTGTCCCAACCACTTCCCCGACTCACCGGTCACTCACTAGATGGTACAGATGAGTAAACCAATGACCCAGAAAAGGGGGTGGAATATAACCAAAGGCACCAAACCTTCCACCCCTGTAGAGCGTAGAACAAAATAACACCCTCCTCCTCGCTTCCGCACCTGCATAGACAGGGAGACAAAAAGATACACCTCACAATAACCTTTCAATCCCCAATCCTACCTCTGTAACAAATGACCATATCCAGCAGTTCACCACACATGCACTTACCAGAAACGAATGCAGGGTTTGCTCCGAGGGGGTTTCTAGTCCGGGGTATAAAAACACCGAGAGGACTTCTCTTGTATAAAACAGGACTAGTTATTCGGGTGTTTGGTTTGGGCGGGTAGGGATTCACAGGATAAAAAACTTGCCAAGATAACGGGCATGAACAAAAAACCTGTGCCTCGGAAAGGAGTGTTAGGGAGGAAAAACTATAGTGCCGAGAAACGATAACGGCTCGTCTCTCGGAAATTGACCGAAAGGCAATACCCAGCCGGGATACTACTCAGACGTCAGTTCCGCCCATAACGAGGCAGATCGGTTACCACAAGACGTGTATACAACGCGAACGCCTAGCGTCCGTTACTTTTTTGTCTTGCAATGTCTCGGGTACAAAAGAAAAAAGGCACCAAAAGGTGTCTGACAAACAGGAGCCCCTGGATGTCGTTGGCAAATCTCTGACAAGAGACGGGGGTAAACAGAAACAAGGTAAGTATACTAACTGACTAACTACAAAGTACACTGGGAAGGGAAACTAGGGAACAAAAGGGAGGAAACAAGTAGGTAGCAATAGCGGGACTCAGGGCCAAGGGGAAAAAAAAGGGGAGAAGAAAAAGGCAATACTCCAACGATTCTCACGAGCCCGTGAGAATCCGCAACAGCCAACAAGCTTCACAGGAACCAAGATAGCGGGAACCCACAGGTTAGCAATAACAAGCAACGACACTATGGTAGGACTCCCCTTTTATACAACTGGCGTGTCATGTGACGGCGAAGATATGGTCATAGAAAGGACTGGGGACCGAATCCTAACAGTACCCCCCCCCCAATGACCCTCCCCACAGGCCGGGGCTTCCGGGGATGTTGTCTATGGAATAGCCTCACCAACAGAGGCGCATGCACCCCTCCAGCTGGTTCCCATGTCCTATCTTCCGGGGCATAGCCCTTCCAATCTACCAGGTAATACAACCTTCCCCTCCTACGCCTGGAGTCAAGAATAGCCTGTACCTCAAACTCCTCCTGACCATCCACCAACACAGGGGCGGGAGGGGGCAACACCTGATCTGATGGAACAAAGGGCTTCAACAATGAGGTGTAAAAAACTGGATGGATCTTATATTCCGATGGCAATAACAGCTTCATCGCCACAGGGTTGACCACCTGAACAACCGGAAAAGGGCCTACATACCGGGGCTGTAGTTTGCGTGACCCCCTGTAGTCGCAGGTTACGTGAAACCAACCATACTTGATCGCCCACCTTGTAACCAGGGGCCGAGACCCTATGACGATCCGCCTGTACTTTCATAGCCGCCTTGGCATCCTGTAGCCTACCCCTTGCCGCTTCCCAGATGTCACTCAATCGTTTACACACTTCGTCAATGGCTGGCATGTGCCCAGTGGGTTGAATAGCTAGAGCTCTAGGATCCCATAGAACAAAAGAACGGTGTCATTCCCAGGGCCGTGTGTACACTATTGTTATAGGCAAATTCCGCGATGGGTAATGCCATCACCTAATCACACGACAGGGACGTAATCAAGCACCTCAGGTATTGTTCCATTGTCTGGTTGGTGCGCTCCGTCTGCCCGTCTGACTGGGGATGATACGCAGATGACAAGCGTATATCCATCTTGAGCACCAGACAGAGCTCCGTCCAGAAATGGGACACAAATTGCGCCCCCCTATCTGAGATTACTGCTGTAGGTAACCCATGTAACCTTACGACCGTAGTCATAAACTCCAAGGCCATTTCCTTTGCTGTTGGAATCTTTTTAAGTGGTATAAAGTGCGCCATCTTGGTGAACAAGTCTACTACCACAAGAATGGCTTTGAACCCGGACACCAAAGGACGGTCAGTGACAAAGTCCATACTGATAGTATGCCAAGGGGAAGGAGGAACCGTCAACGGCTGCAACAGACCAGAGGGCTTACTATGTGAGGGCTTATTGATGGCACAAACAGGACAAGCTGACACATACCGTTGAATATCCTGTGCCACGGTTTCCCACCAAAACCACCTCAAGCATAACTCCTTCGTTTTACCCATTCCAGGATGTGCGACTAAGGAGGAGGAATGGCACCACTCCACCACCTTTTCGTCTCAGCTCGGGTGGTACAAACAACCTATCACCCTGATATAACAACCCATCCCGAACCACCACCTGAGACAGCTGTAACCAGGGGCCCAAATCCATCCTACGTAACAGGTCTTTCACCTTAGAAGCAAACTCTTCCACCGAAGCTGATCCAACAATCCTCCTACTATCAATCATTGGTCTACTTTCCTTCCCTGATTTCACTTCCTCCGGATCAATATGAATCCGAGACAGTGCGTCAGATTTAATCTGTTGCGCCGCTGGTCTGTATGTTATGATGAAATCATACTCGTTGAAAAACAAAACCCATCGCATCTGTCTTGGCGTCAATGCCCGGGCTGATCTAAAAAACTCCAGATTCTTGTGGTCCGTATAGATCGTGATCGTATGTCTGGCCCCCCACAGATAGTGACGCCATTCCTCAAAGGACAGTTTCACGGCCAACAACTCACGTTCTGCCACAGTGTAATTGCGTTCGGCAGGCAACAAGGTTTTCGAAAAATAGGCAATAGGATGCATATGGCCCGTGCCCTCCTCCTTCTGCGACAGGACCCCACCCACCGCTCCAGCGGACGCATCTGTCTCGACATAGAACGGCAAGGCAGGATCAGGATGGGCCAACACAGGAGCGGTCATAAAGGTCTTCAACAACAACCGGAAGGCACTCTGCGCCTCCTGGGACCACAAAAAAGGAACCCCCTTTCGCAACAACCGAGTCATCGGCGCGACAATATCAGAAAAACGAGCGATAAATCGCCGCTAAAAATTGGTGAACCCCAGAAGTACCTGTATGTGCTTCACCGTGGTGGGTACAGGCCAGGTCACGATCGCCTGTATCTTTTTTGGGTCCATCCGTATTCCTTCTGCTGATATCAGGAACCCCAAAAATTCCACCTCTACCGCATCAAACTGGCACTTTTCAAGTTTGGCATATAGCCGATGTTCCCTCAGTTTCTGCAGCACTTGTTTCACATGCTTGTGATGGTCTACTCCTGTCTCCGAAAAGATAAGGATGTCGTCCAAGTACACAATTACTGTTCTATCCAGGTACTCACTCAGGACTTCGTTAATGAAATACTGGAACGCCGCTGGCGCATTGCACAGGCCAAACGGCATCACACAGTATTCAAACAACCCGTGTTTAGTTTTAAAAGCCGTCTTCCACTCATCCCCGGGCCGCACACGAATCAGATGGTAGGCTCCACGCAAGTCCAGTTTTGTAAATACCGTGGCCTTGCGGAGTTGATCCAGCAACACGGGGATGAGAGGAAGAGGGTACCTGTTTTTCACTGTGGCCTTATTTAATGTCCTGTAGTCCACACAAGCCCTCAAAGTGCCTTCCTTCTTCGGTATAAAGAAGATCGCAGAAGACACAGGCGAAGAAGAAGGACGGATGAACCCTAATTCTAGCATCTCATCCAGATATTCTTTGAGGTGTTTCTCCTCAGGTTCGGACAATGCATAGACACGACTACAGGGCAAAGGAACCCCTTCCACTAAATCGATCCTACAGTCAAAAACCGGTGTGGTGGTAAGCTCTGTGCGTAGCCCTTATCAAAGACATCGATGTAATCCGCATACTGTCTTGGAACCCCACTTTCTTCCATGGCTGCACAGAACAACGGAGGGACCTTCTCACTGGCCTCGCTGTAACAATGCCTCAAACAGTAATGCGAATCCAAAGTTACTAGACGCTGCACCCAATCAATCCTGGGATTGTGCTCCTGGAGCCAAGGCACCCCTAACACCAGACCGAAGGAAGGCGCATCAATCAAATCAAACACCACTAGTTCCGAGTGTCCGTTGTCACATAACAACCGCAGAGGCACAGTCTGTCTGGTCATGCACCCTGATGACAATTCGGTTCCGTCGATCGCTCTTACGGGCTCCGGTTGCTTCTTATATTGGCAAGGAACACCCAACTTCTCTGCTAGGGAGATATCAATAAAATTGCCAGTGGCACCCGAATCTAATAGCACCGATACAGGTACCCGTCTTTGCGCGGCCAACAATAGCTGGGCAGAAATGACAAAATGTCTGGGCGCCAAATCCACTGCCCCCACCACCTCATACTGACCCCTTGTGTGCTCCGTAAGTTGGGACCTTCCCACCTGCACATATGCCACCTTTTTTCTATACCCTACGCCTGATGGTTTAACGGGACACTCCCTGGCAAAATGACCTCCCTGTCCACAATAGAGACATAAATTCTTATCTCTTCTTCTTTTCCTTTCTTCAGGAGTCAGAGGCCCCCTTACTCCCCCTATCTCCATCGGTTCCGGTACAGACTTCTGGTCCCCAAGGGGTGGTTTAACTTCAGTTTTCATAAAGTTTCCTCGGGACACCTGAAAACGTACACGATCCCCACGTCGCTCTGAGAGCCTGTGGTTCAGTTTCACCACCAGGTCTATAAACGCGGCGCACTCCTCTGGGGGATCCACTACCTGTGACACCACATCCTTCAGATCATCATTAAGACCCTGGTAAAACAATGAGGTTCGCTTTTCCGCTGGCCAATGAGTCTCAGAGATCAACCGATTGGAGGTCGCTATATATGTCAGGAGGTCCTGTCTGCCCTGTCGCAATTTCAGCAATTCTGAGTCACTGGCTTGCATGAAGGCATGTTTGGCAAATAACCCTCGCATCAACTCCTTGAAAGCATCATAATCACGCAACACCTGATCTTTGCCTTCAACTAAGGGAATAGCCCACTGGGCAGCAGTACCAGCCAAATATGAAAGCGTAAAGGCTACCTTTGCCGCATCGTCAGGAAAGGCACCAGGCCTACACATAAAGTGTAACTGACCCTGATTCATGAACATCCCAAATTTCCCACTGTCTCCATAGAATCGTTCGGGTTGAGCCAGGGGAACAGGAACAGTGGAAGTCACGGTGATAGCGACAGGGGTACCTCCTCCAGGATTACTCTGTCCCGCCCCTCCATACTGGAACGTAGCCGGCTGTATAATGGGTGTCGGACCTCGGGGTAGTACATGCTCACGCGCCCTTACTGCACCCAACTCTTGTCTCAACCCTACATTCTCCTGTCTTAAATCCTGCACCTGAACCTGTAAGGCAGCTAGGGCACCCATTACGTCCAGCATGGTGGGGGCTTCAGCCCCTGCCATGGTCCCTGATTCCACATCCATCCAAGTTCGGGCAGTGTAGTTAAACGTGGGCTTGCTATTCTGTTAGGCTCCGGCCCAACCCACACACTGCAGGAACGAGGCGTGTCCCAACCACTTCCCCGACTCACCGGTCACTCACTAGATGGTACAGATGAGTAAACCAATGACCCAGAAAAGGGGGTGGAATATAACCAAAGGCACCAAACCTTCCACCCCTGTAGAGCGTAGAACAAAATAACACCCTCCTCCTCGCTTCCGCACCTGCATAGACAGGGAGACAAAAAGATACACCTCACAATAACCTTTCAATCCCCAATCCTACCTCTGTAACAAATGACCATATCCATCAGTTCACCACACATGCACTTACCAGAAACGAATGCAGGGTTTGCTCCGAGGGGGTTTCTAGTCCGGGGTATAAAAACACAGAGAGGACTTCTCTTGTATAAAACAGGACTAGTTATTCGGGTGTTTGGTTTGGGCGGGTAGGGATTCACAGGATAAAAAACATGCCAAGATAACGGGCATGAACAAAAAACCTGTGCCTCGGAAAGGAGTGTAAGGGGGGAAAAACTATAGTGCCGAGAAACGATAACGGCTCGTCTCTCGGAAATTGACCGAAAGGCAATACCCAGCCGGGATACTACTCAGACGTCAGTTCCGCCCATAACGAGGCGGATCGGTTACCACAAGACGTGTATACAACGCGAACGCCTAGCGTCCGTTACTTTTTTGTCTTGCAATGTCTCGGGTACAAAAGAAAAAAGGCACCAAAAGGTGTCTGACAAACAGGAGCCCCTGGATGTCGTTGGCAAATCTCTGACAAGAGACGGGGGTAAACAGAAACAAGGTAAGTATACTAACTGACTAACTACAAAGTACACTGGGAAGGGAAACTAGGGAACAAAAGGGAGGAAACAAGTAGGTAGCAATAGCGGGACTCAGGGCCAAGGGGAAAAAAAAGGGGAGAAGAAAAAGGCAATACTCCAACGATTCTCACGAGCCCGTGAGAATCCGCAACAGCCAACAAGCTTCACAGGAACCAAGATAGCGGGAACCCACAGGTTAGCAATAAGAAGCAACGACACTATGGTAGGACTCCCCTTTTATACAACTGGCGTGTCATGTGACGGCGAAGATATGGTCATAGAAAGAGGACTGGGGACCGAATCCTAACAATAAACTATTTGCTGAATGTCATTGGCGTAAGACAAAATCTTAATTCCCAGAAGTATTAAGACTGGCTGACTGACTGGGCCTCGTCTGTCAGGAAGAATCATATCCAGCGGAGTGCCGGTCTTTGGGTACCAACTTTGTTCTGTCATTGAAAGACGATGGGGTGAGAGACAGGGTCGAAAGCTGAAGAAAGGTCTGGGAGGATGAGGACAGTGGTGTTTCCTGTCTGTAATCTACTGTGGCGATTAGAGCTGTTTCTGTGATGCGGTTCAGCTTGAAACCAGATTAACTGGTGTCGAGGAGATGGTTTTTGTTGAGGGTGACTAGGTGCTTGTTGATCAGCTTCTAGAGGATTTTAGATGGGAATGGCAGCAGAGAGATGCCTCAGTACTTGGTTAGTTCCATCAGGTCTGCAGAAGCCTTCTTGAGGAGGAGGAGGGAACAAGGAGGCGGAAATATTGTTGCATGTTTCCAGGATAGGTGGATACGGTGATGGAGGTGTTCAGGATTGGGGAGATCACTGAGCTGTAGGGATCTAGTACTTTGATGACGATGTGGTGGAGGCAGGGCTCCAAGAGGTCTCTACAGCGTATGTGCTTGTTCACTATCACTATCAATAAAACTTTATTCAATTTCATGAATAAGACAATCATAAAAGCACATAAAAAATACAATAACATTATCAATTCATATAAATGCAATATGTACAATATCAAGGATTAATTTTAAGTAAAACAATGATCCTTTCAATTTATCTTGATAGAGAGTTGTCACATAATGATTGTATTCCTACATTTAATCACATTTTTCAGGAATATAACGACAGAAGTAATAATACATTCATTCTGTAGGACCAGAAGTGCGGGACGACAATGCCTAAAACCAAGTGATCTTAAAATAGGAACAATCCATCTCCTTCAATGAATGGAATAACATTTGCTGAGGAAAAATAGATGCAACGTCGACTGTGATGATACATTATCGCATGAGCATTTACTCATTGGTCTCGACCAATCGTTCAGTTCAGGGAAACTATTTGTTCTATGTACAATGCCTAGTCTAAAGCGGGTTAGCAAGAACCTACCATAGTCACCTGCGACAATCCTTATATACGGTTGCATATAAAATCTAGTTAAAATAAGATGATGCCCTGAACGGTTGGTTTTATCATTTTGGTAGTATTTCTGTTTTTGTCCACCTAGCGTAGGCAACTATTTTTTAAGATCTTTCCTAGTAATGGAACTCAAAGTATTAGAGTCATTGTAATACTCTGGGTGACCTAGATTTTTTAAAAATCTCTTTATTAGACAGCTTGTGATAAAATATGATCAACAGTCCAAACAAGGACTACAATCCGTAGCAAATTATAATCAGTACAAAAGGTGACCTAGATCACATGTAAATGTTTTTACATAATTTAACCAGCTGATTTGCAAAGCCCCATCTACCCCCCTACTGTCAATCAAGATTTGGCGGTTAAAAGTGCTTCCTCTATGGTCCAAATTCAATGCCATAGTAAGACTGGCTGGATCTTTATTATGTCCAATAAATATGGCAAACCCAGCTCTTGGTGACATATATACATGGAGTTGCTATCAGGGACAGCAAACAGAGACCTAATAAAGGTATTCTCGGCAATCTGTAGGGAGTTGACACAGCTTATGTGCTTGTTAGTTGTTGCGGTTTCTTCTGTGATGATGGTGGGTCAGGTGGTCAGTGTGGTTTCTAGGGTTTTGTTTGAGATGATAGTAGTGCTGCGAGGGCAGAGGGATCAGATTGGGGTTCGAAGTTGTTATAGATTCTGTTTGTATTGTTGCAGAAGAAGAGGGACAACTCAGTGCAGAGGTCTTGTGAGGGGATGATGCAGGTGAAATATTTCACAAAGGTGAAGATTTCTTTAGCTGTGTTGGTTATCTCATCGATGCTCTCTGGAAGTATTGTACATTTGGCGGCTTGGACCTGCTGGTTGTAGCGTCTGAGGGCAGATTTGAAGGTGTTCCTGTCTGTGTTGTCCTAGCTTGGTCTCCTTCTATGGTCCAGCTGCTTGTGATGTTGTTGAAGGTGGTGAAGATTGGGTCGGGTAGATGTCCGGCGGTGTGTGTATGGTTCTTCCCCATACTCAGAAAGTGCAAGGTTGGCCAGGTCCTCAAGTACAGAAGTTGTTTTTGGTTTGGTATGGTTTTCTAGGTGAAAATTGAGATCTCCAAGGAGGATAAATGTACTTGACTCATGCATCATGGGTGCGATGAAGCCTGCAAAGGTGTTGGGGAAGTTATTGTGGGGTCCCGCTAGGTGGCCTATTTGCGTGCTTGTCAGGGCTAAGTTGGCTATGATGCGGAGCTTTAAGGATAGATGTTCTATGTTGCTTGGGGTCGGGTCTGAGGTGGTGGTGCAGTGGATGGGTTTGTTAATGATGACTGCAACTCCGCCTTTGGGCCTGTGTGGTCTGCATTTCTGCTGATCTAGTAGTCTAGAGGAATAGTTGTGGTGATGTTGGGGGCAAATGCAGGGGCAGTCTGGTTTCCATAAAGAAATCCCAGTGATTGGTTGTGAAGAATGTTCCAGACTTTGGTTGCATGTTGAGTGAGAGAGTGGGTTTTAAGAAGCACCGGCCTAGCTAGAGGGTGCGGGGGGGGGGGCGGTCCACCCCAGGCGGCACTACTTCGAGGGCGGCGGCCGCACGGCGCTGGCCAATTGCGGCCGTCTTTATAATCTATTTGGGGACAACCCAAATAAATTATAAAGGTGGCCGCAAAGGGCCAGTGCCGCGCGGCCGTCTTTTGAAGTGCAAGCGCTGCACACGTGACGTGCCGCGCTGCAGTATTTTGCGCGTCAAGTTGGGTAACACACTGCGAGGAGCTACCACCACCAAAGATGGAGTCCCTTCACATCTGAGCAGGTGCCCTTTTTGCTTCACGTTTGCTTCACGTTGACAGATGCGCGGCTAGCGCGAGCTGAGGGGGACCAATTGAAAGACGTGTTTCCATCCACGCCACTTCCTAGTTGGCAGACCGAGGTTATCGAGCAACGGCTTCTGCGTGTGTTGGGATGCTGGAAAATGCTGGGCGGAACCCTCAAACTCAAAGACGAGGAGGTTTTCAGGTGAACGGGAACAGGAGAGACCAGTTCTCTCCAACAGATGAGTAGGCCAAGCACTGCCTCGTGATTTTGGCACGGTACAAATACTGCTCCCGAATCCAAGGTGGCCGACCAACATGTGCGCTCCTAAATCTTACAAGATTTTGAGTGGCACACAGCAGGAACTGATGTCACACACCAGGCCTCTGGGGAAGAACATATTTTTTTATCGTGCACAATGATTCTTTGCAGAAATGAATATGAGCCGACCATGGGAATATTATAAACACAGGCAAAGATGCATTCTAAAGTGACCCAGTGACCTGTGGTTCTGGGGCGATTTCACCAATAACGTCAAGGGTCTTTCGGGATCAACAGGGAAAGAAGCTGCCAGAAGAAGCTATGGGGGCATGGTGACATGTGCTCTGTCCTTGAAACCCACAGCACAAAGAGCACAGGAAGGCCAAGAAGTGAGGATCATGACACTGTCTATGGACAAAACGTTTGAAGCAGCGCCTGACGTCTGAGCGGCCGCAGCCCACTACTTCCTGTGTAGTCAGGGAGAGGGCGTGCAGGCCACCCCAGTGGAGTGGTTAATTTGGTCAAAAATAAGTGCTGGGGCCTTCAGCAAGAGGCAGCTTGCACCAGCCCATTTTACCTGTTATCACCGCTGAAAACAGAACAAACTACTACAATGGAAAGTGGGGAGAGGATGAGGCGTAATGACCAGAGATGCCGACTTGGGCGCTGGGGAACCCGGTTCCAGTCTAAGGGTCAGGCCAACATCCTGTGATTCTGGACAAAGCAAGTAATTTGGTAAATGCATGTATCCTTAACTGGTCCTCATTATAAACACCAGTGTTGATGATTAAGTTCCTCCAAATTTGATCCATATGTTTTGCTCATGCCCTCAGTTGGATGTACTGAGATCCAAGATCGCTAAAAAACTTTGGGGTGGGCGGGAGGGGAGAGAATTCTTGACAACAATATTGTTCTGACCTCTCAAACTATGCTCCTTGGGATACAGGAGGCAGGAAGGGCTAGTAGGGGTGATTCCTTAATATATGTGGACATGGCTGTTTTCGTGTGTGCATCGCCTCAGCGATCCACAGCCTCACACGTTTCAACAATGGCAGGGGGCTGGTTTTGTCTATCCTGAATTGCATTGTGTGAGCACAAAGGAAGAAGGTATTTTGTGCACCCTCTTTCCCCATTTACTTATTGTATTGATAAAGTAAATGTTGAAAAGCTTTTATAAAAATTATTGGGAAAAGAAATGAAAAGGTATTCAATAGAAAAAGAGGCCTTCAAAGTCAAGGGAAAACAACTCAGGTTAGAGATGGTTCGAATTAAAAGTGGAAATAGAATGGATTATTAAAGGAGTGCGGAGGAAAATCGGACAAGGAATAAATTAAAGATTTAAGGGTTACTCTACCAGCCACACATTTTACTTCAGCTTGTTCAAAGGTTTTAAACTGTTGATGGTGAGGTCTCCATGGTGTGACTTGCTTGATGTAAGGTTGATCATTGAATCGATATGTAAATGATCGTGAGTGGGCCAGCTGCACAATTTGGTGCGGATTCCAATGAATTGAACTGTGGGTGTTAGTATGCGGGTGAAAATGTGGTTGAGTGCCTATGACTGATTGCATGGTCTTAAATATGTCCTTGATCCTAAATTTGGCAGTGGACTGAGCATGGCAAAATTATCTAGATGGCACTGTCAGTAGTGATAGTATATGGCACATCTCAGTTCTCTTGGATGCATGCCAGCAACTCTAATGTATGATTTGGGATGTTTTATGTAACATGCTTTGGTTCATACTGGTTTAGTCACCCCTCATAGCCAGCTACACAATGTTTCTTTATGAAGGATGGTCTCTGTAATGCATTTTATTTGTTGTCTTTTGTTGACAAGTATGACTCGATGTGATAGCCAGCTGTAAGGTATGTAGTTATGTGTCTGTCTCTGCATGCACTTGGTTGGCATGCTGCAGAATGTGATGAAAATGCACGGATTGATGTCACCCCTACCCCCACTCCCTGATGACGGTGGGTGAATCAACTATGGTGCCTGACAACCCCGGATAGGACCCGTTTTCTTGAAGTGTCCTACTGTGCCGCAGGCGGGGTGGTGGGTAGTGGGATGGGCATGTGGGATTGCTTCTACTGAGCTCTCATAGGGGGCTTGGGTGGAGTGAGAAGGCTTTCACTGCAGGGCTGGTACTGCCCCAACTGCAGAACTCAAGTTAGTCTAGTGATCAGGTGCATTGGACTCACCTGTAGTATCCTGAAGGTGCTGCCAGGGGAATCGTGGTCAAACCCAGTGTGGTGGACCGGTCTGCAGACATTGCTGAGGTCATGGATGGAGGCCGATAGGGGACAGGGGGCAAGTGTCCTGCACAAGCTGTGATGTTATGACTGAGATGTCACAAACAGGGTTGGTAGAACTGATGTAAGTTTTGGATTTCCTTCTGCTTTTCCTTCAGTGGCGTAGTTAGGTGGGGGCGGTCTGCCCCAGGTGGCTCTATTTTGGGGACAGGGGCTGTCTAGCCCTGGACCGTGTCATGTATGTGCATGTAACTTGCATGATCAAAGTAACTATTAGCAGCGATACTACGTGTCTCTCGGACCTCTGTCCAAGGGGGGCGGCAATCTGAAGGAAAGCCCCGGGCGCCACAAGCTCTAGCTACGCCTCTGTTAAGAAGTATGTAACATAGGGAGGATTGCAGGGCGATATGTGTCTGGGGCGTGTTTGAAGTGCTGTCAGTGTGGGTGTGGAAGAGTGCAGGAGAACTTGCAGGTGGGGTAGGAGAGTGCTTATTCGGTCTTGTGCAGCGTGGCATCATAACATTGCAGTGAATTGTGTCCAGGGTTGAGCACATGGAGGATTACTGTGGGGTAGTGCTAAGCAGGAGCAGGGTTCCTTTTACGTACGGGAGCAGGCTTTGGCCCAGTTTTGGTGCACTAATGGCATGCCAGCATTGGGCATCGATGCTGTGGCTGCCATTAAGCAGTACTGGGAGAGGGGTGGTGAGCAGGGGAGGTTTTTGGGGCTGGAAGGGGTGAAGGAGGCGGGAAGCCGGAGAGCGGTGCAGGTGGAAAGGCAGGAACACTTAAAGAGTGCCGGGAGGCAACAAGAGGGAAAAAAGCTAAAATAGCAAAGAAAAAGAAAAAGAGAGAAAAAAGAGTAAAATGGGCAGGCTCAAAGGCATGGAAAAACAAGCGACTAGCGCTCTAAGCATAGTGCAGCAGTTGTGCGATAGCCTCAAGGGGTGCTGTGGCACTACAAAAAATCCAAAGTTGCAAGGCTAAATTCTGTGAGTTATTAGGAGATAGCTTAGAACCATTAGATATCAGACATGAGAGTTTCAGGGGAGAGTCTGTTCCTTTGTGGGTGCACCACTCCTTGGCTTTTGAATTTAAAAGGTGGAGATCTTTAGGACAACTATATGTAGCTGAGAGGGGCAATCCGTTCCAAGTCTTTGCACAGGGGTCTAAACCCAAATAGTCCAGAACATATTCTACTCTTAGGTAAAGTGGGTAAATTGCAAAACCGCTACAGCATTCATAGCTCTTATTGGATGTTTTCAGTTTGTGAGAATACAGTTTGATTTGGCTTCAGCAGCAGTGGCGTGAGAATGGTTGATGCACAAATTGTTTAATGCAAGAGATATAGTAGTTTTCTTCCCGGATGATATCCTTATGGGACAAAATGAGAAGAGCTTAAATATTGCTTGAGGGTAGTATTGAATAGCCTCAAAAACATTTAAGTGTAGAATCTAACAGATGTAAGTTTGCAGTCCTACCTGGTACATATTTAGGGCATGTTGTAAGTGTAAAATATATCAAACCCAGAGACGTTTCCAGGCTTGGGCAAAGTGAGCTCTGGCCCAGGGCCCCACCTTTCATGCCCCCCCCTCTGTTAGTGATGGGAAAAGGTCTGCCTTTCATTTAAAACCAATTCTACTTCTTGCTTTAAATTGTTTTCTTTGTTTCCCATCCAACTTATCAGCCCATGTCTCACTTATCCTTGCAAACATATGTTACAAATGACATTGTGACAGTAGCAATCATGTTGTGGTTGGGCTGGGCATGCACATTGAGCTTCAGGTGAGTGTTGTGCATGCCCAAATCAATCACATGTTTCTGTCCAATCTAAAGACAATGCAAATAGTTACTAAAGGAGAGGACTATTACATTCCTGCCAGGTGTCTTATGGATTCAACACATTTCACTGCAGTCTCAAGGTGTACATAAATATCGCCCCCTAAGTCTGAGGCAGCACACCAATAGCAGACTGGCCGGCCGAGAGCAGTCAACTTTCTGCTTTTTTTGTGCTATTTTGCCATCATGCAGAATTTTGCTCCTTCGGACTATTTAAAATAAGGACCAGATGGCAGATTGGGACTAAAGAAAAATGATCTTCTTATAAGGATTGTTTTTTCAAATGTTTTCAGGACATGTAGAAAGTTACAAAGCGTTCCTTCTGTGTTCCAAATGAACAATCACTCCAAAGCAAATGAGAATGATGCAGCTTAAGTGGGTTCCCTTTCAAGATGTGATGCTGTTAGGCTTCCACCCAAGAATTACAAACTGAGATAGATTTTATGTACTGTGTTCAGTCTAGGTGGGTTGCAGTGTGAGGGTGCCACTCTTAGCTGACTCTGAGAAGTACACAATCTTATCTCCTCTGTGTTTGCTGCCCAAGACTGCTCAGAATCACTGTGGAGTCTTCCATATTGACAGTGCTGGTTCCTTGAGGCATCCGCCTTTTTCCCATTGTTGTTTTTTTTTAAAAATAAAAAATTGTCCTCATTGTGCAATAAACTGGTTGAGATGAGATGATAGGATTTTTTGCAGATTGGGGGCCATAGCTCTCGATCTATGCTATTCAGGCCCTGTCCCCAGACATACACCTATGTTTGGAGGATTGGAGGATTTAGTGTATGTGGGGTATCCTTTCGGCCTCCCGGCCCCCCTTCTGCACCTCTTCTTACTCAACCAAATGCCAGTTTTACCTGCACCAGCAGGTCCCACTTGATTTTATTTCCCGATTGCTTAATCATTGGAATTTTCAAATTACCTGGGCATAGCAGTTTCACCGTTACAATTTTCCCCATGCTGTTCCAATACATCCCAAAACTCCTGTCTCTTGGTACGTACTCCTGCCCAATCTAAACAATTTGCCCTACGACTGACCCCAGCCATCCCGCTTGGGTTGGAGGATTATGATGAATCCAGTTAATGCAAATTTCCAGTCTAGCTAATAATATCGAGAGGAAAAATACGTTGTTCAGCTTTTTACTTAACCTGGGCCTTCTCCTACTGTCAATTCCATTTCCAACCCCAAACATGACTAGCTCCAGGCTTACCTCAATTTCCTGGTGTAGAACTTCTGAGAGAATCTTACCCACCTCTTTCCAGAAATCCTGTAGTTGGGGGCATCTCTGGAAGATGGGGCATCGTCTGCTCTCTCCTCCCCACATTTCAGGCACTTTTTCGCCTCTCCTCTGCTTAATTTGGACAATTTCTTTGGGGTCCAGTACACCCTGTATAATGTGAATAAATGGTTCTTCCTGAAAGGTGCGTACTTGATTATATGCCAGCATGTAGACAGTGATACTTGCCAAAGACTCTGTCCGCCCAGCGTCGGCATGTCTTTCGCCCAGATCTCCATGGGTAAGCTGAATACCTCCTCTCCTGCTGATATAAATGACCAGTACCACTGTGCTACTTCTTTCTTCATTACATCTCTTTGAATATTCGTATCTAAGTCTCTATTTTCTGTGCCTTCCTTCCCCAAAGAGTTTGTCCAGCTCAGCAGTTGATAAAATTTAAACTTAGACAATAACGAGAGTTGATCCCCACAGACTAGTGAATTCTTGCTTATTAGCTGCCCCCATCTTGTTACCCTTCCATCTATCAAGGGGATTGATAATGCTTCTGCTAACATTCTGGTGTTCCTGATGAATTCCAGATTGAGGCGTTCTCACTATAGTACGGAATGGTCCGTAACCGTCTGGCATGGTACCATAACTTAGCGGCGGACCCTAAGATCTTTAATTTCACTTTAAAAAAATGTTTGAGATGCCCAAATTTCTATAGGAAGTAACTTCCTGCCGAAGTAGTCATAGCTTGCAGGTAAGGTGGATAGAACGTTCTTTAAATAAGACTCTAAAGTTCTTGAAGTGGAAAGCCCTATAGTATAGAAACAGATCCGGGCTGGTGATCCCGCCATGTTCCATCTTTGTCCTGAACTTCTTCCAAGTTCAAGCTATTCTAACTCCTCTTGATGCCCAGATAAAACTGCTGATATTTACCTGTATTTTATTAAACCACTCTCTCCTAAATTCTAGTGGGATAGAATTAAAGATATAATTGAATTTTGGGAATATCATCATCTTCACCAAATTTGAGCGGCCCAAGAGCGATAACGGGAGGCTTTCCCATGGATTAGGTCATTTTCTTGTTTCAGCTAGGACCTTATTAAAGTTTACATGGGTTATTTTCCCTATATCCCCCACTACCTGTATACCTAGATACCATATTTGTTGCTTCACCTAGGGGTTGTTACTCGGTGTATTCCACTCCATAATTTCCGTTTTCTATTGGTTTATCTGGTAACTTGATAGTCTCCCAAACTGCTCCAGTACATTTATTGTGCTAGAAAGCGAGCCTTGTAAGTAATCTGTAAATATCATTAAGTCATCCGCATATAGTGCGACCTTCTTAGCCCAGTTTTTATACTTAAAGGCAGTTATTTGTTGGCTAGGTCTCAGGGCATATATTAAGGGCTCTATATACAGGTTGAACAACAGTGGTGAGAGGGGGCATCCCTGTCTAGTACCCCTTCCAATGTTTATCTCATTCGTTAGAGTTCCATTTACTAATATGCGTGCAGATGGGTTCTTGTATGTTGACTTTACTGCCCCTGCAAAGCTATTTCCCAAGTTATACATTTCAATCACTAACTGTAAAAAAGCCCAACTAACCCTATAAAACGCCTTTGCAGCGTCAAATGTGATTACAGAGAAGGGGATTGTCTCCTGGGTAGCCACATCAATTGCTCCCACCAATTCATGTGTTAGTTCTTGAATCATTCTGCCTCTTACAAAGCCTTTCTGATCCTCATGAATCAAATTACTAGCCACTTTACCCAGTCTTTTTGCCAAAATGTGGGTGTAAATCTTGTAGTCACATAGAAATTGGCCTATAAGTTTCACACCGTTTTGGATCCTTCCCTGGTTTTAGTAAAACACAAATTGTCGCTTCTTCCCAAGACCTTGATAAGTCCTGTCTTTTAACAAATGACTCATTAAATAGTTTGGGAACGAGCTCTTCTTTCAGATATCTATATAGCTCGTTTGGCAGGGCATCTGGGCCTGTGGCTTTTGCTGTTTTCAGTTCTTTTACCACTCCCATTACTTCTTCCTCGGTTATTTTGGAGTTTAAATCCCCTCTATACTTTCCAGATAGGGTCTGTTTTATCCAAATCTTGAGATAGTCTACTATTTGTTGTTCACTAGGGGAGTATCTTCTGTATATAAATTCTTAAAGAAACTATTGAAAGCCCTCCCAATCGCAGTTTCATCTAAACTGGCTTCTGCATGGCTTTCCTCTTGGATAGATGAAATCTTATTGCGACTTTGCTCAGTCTTTGCCTTCCAAGCCAATAATTTACTGCAGCCCTCTCCATATTGATAATGCACTAGTTTACTTGCATCCCATTTTTCCTTGATTGCAACTTCTAATATATTAGAGAGCTCCTCCTTCATCGCATTTATTTCCTGTTTTAACTTATCCCTTTCTTGTATCGTATTCTTCTCTTCTGATCTTCTTTCTAGGGCTAGGCTTCCCTTTTCCAAGTTGCTAATTTTATTCTTGAAAGTCTTGTGCCTAAAAGCAGATGCACTAGTTAGAATCCCTCTAATTACAGCCTTATAAGCATCCCAACAAAACAGTAATGAAGTCTCATTTGTGTTCACTAAGAAAAAGGAATTTGTTTCAGTTTTCAGGCTTTCAACTATTTTGGGGTCAAGAAGCGGGGTTCTATCCAAGGTCCACCTGTTTTCACACTGTGGCTTCTTGAGACATATCTCCATCTGGACCGCTGAGTGGTCAGAGAAGTGCGCCAGGAGGTGTTCCACCCTTTTTACATTGTTACATAATGCCTTGTCTACTAAAAAGTGATCAATTCACCATGAGTGGCCTAATTTTTTATTCTTAAAAATTAATTTCGGACATTTTGCTTCCTTTTCTCACCAGATATCTACCAGGCCTCTTGATAAAGTTTTAGCCAACTCCTCATTCTGGGCAGTGAGTGTAATTCCTGATTGGTAATCTATCTTTTCTAGCGTCTATAAAATCTCAGCAGATTATAACTTGAGCTGAGATATCTAAAAGATGTGTATACAAGTCCTGCATTGCGGCAGGATCATCCATATTGGGGCCATAGTACCCTGCTAATGCATACATTCTCCCAGATATGCATACTTTTGCTATGGCCCATCTCCCTTTCTGGTCGCTGCTAGATGACTCTACTATTGCATTTGCTGATCTCTTGAACAGAATGCTCACTCCCTTGACACAACAATCCTGGTCTGTGCATATATAGGCGTCTACCCTGCCTTGCTTCTTCATTATTTCTTCCCATTCTGCTTTTAAGAGATGCGTTTCTTGGAGAATTATTTTATCACAATTGGTACTTTTGAGATATTCTAATATTTTTTGTCGTCTGCTTCTGACCCTCAAACTGTTTACATTCCATGTTATTATGCTAACTCCCATGTCCTTTAGTGGCATCTTAACCGTTTCTCTTGTTATTGCACAAGTTGGATCAAATTGTTTTCATTTTCTTTCCTGTATGCTCCCACACCATTAGTGAATTTACTCTTGCACACCCCTTTTCCCAACCTCCCTGTGCTCCTAACCCACCCATGGAGAACCCTCCTTCTTTCTCTACATTCCTTACACTGGTTGTGCCTTAATCTTATTTATTAGAGATTCTACTTCTTTAGCCTCCCTCAGGTTGTGCATCTGGTTTCCCCACATTATTCTCAGGTACGCGGGGAAGATCATCTGTACTGACGCCCCCAGAGATCTCAGCTCCTGCATATACTGCCCTAATTCCCACTGTCTAACCTGTGTTGCTTTTGAGATGTTCTTTTGAGATATTCTAAACGTCCAGTCACTTTTCATATGGGATCCGGCTCTTATTGTTTCCCCTAGTATTTTCTCCTTTAGGGTATACGTTCTAAAATTGATTAGTATCTTCCTTGGTTTGCCTTTTCTGAATGGGTCCCTGTGTACCCTCTGTATATCTTCTGTCAAAACCTTCATTTCTACCCATGGGAAGAACTCTTTGAGAAGAGTGATCACGAATCCTTTAATGCCCTTGCAGTCTTGCCCCTCCGGTACAGTTAGGATTCTCAGGTTATTTCGCCTAGCCTGATTTTCCAAAGACTCAATTTTCCCCATGAGGTCCTTCTCATTCCCCTTCAAAACCTTGATTTCCTCTTTCCCACTTAGCTGATTGAGGGGAGAACCTGGCGGCTGGCTAGTGGACCGGTCGTGAGCTCCCGAGCTCTGTAGGCAATTATGGATCTCTGAAGCGAGAGGTGCGCAAAAAAGAACATTGTTGCAGCAGAGGATTACCCAAGGGGAGTTTGGATATGTCCCTTGGTTCCACAAACAACACAAGTGAATTTTCAGCGTGGCGGACGGGAGAAGAAAGAAGTTGCGATATTGACGTGGGTAAGCAGGGTCTCGGAGAAGCGGCGAACACGGTGTGGGCGCAGGCGGTTTCCGTGCTCAGAGTGAACAGAAAAGCAGCCGCCCGGGTTTCCTTCCCGGGTAAAACGCTGGTCAGCCCCAGTAACAGCGGTTACCAGCAGCTTCACAGGGAGCAGCAGATCAGTGGAGATAACAAGCTCAGCCACGGCGTTTAGAGGGGCAAACAACCTGAGAGGAGGGTGGATAACCAGACAGGACTGCAGAGCAAGAGGGTAAGCAGGCAGGTTAAGTGATTAGGCAGAAGGGGGCATCCACGGGCAGGATGTGAACACTGTGCAAAGAAGTAGGGGGAGAAAGGCAGGTAGAGCCAGAAGGTCCTTAACAGAGCAGTCCCAAGACTTTACTCTGAGAAGGGGAATAAGATACTGCCTCGGGATTAGAAATGTAACTGTGAGTCTAGCGGTGAGCACAGGACCAACTCAAAACCACGCTACCTTTACAGCGCAAAGAAGCTAAAAAGTTAAAAAAAAACTGGCTACACCCCTGCAAACTGCAGAGTTTACCCCAGCATCTACCCGGACCAGAGCAGTAGGTCCAAAGGTGAAAATCTCCCAAGTGAAACAACGAATTTGGAAGGACAGAATAAGGATGAAGGCAAGCAAAAGATGACAGAGGTCAGCTCAATTGTGGATATTCTGCTCAGTACCAACAGATTTCAGGGGCTAGAATTGGTCGATGCCACAGGCGAAGAATGCCCTCCTCAGAGCTCCATTGAGACAGGCGGACAAGTTCACGTGACGCAAAGGAAAAGCCAGGAAGAGCAAGAGGAACAGAGAGCTTAATAGAGACTTTCGATCTCAGAAATAAAAAAATGTTTTGCAACATCTGAGAAAAATCAGCTTAAAATTCAGGGAACCTGTGAAGCTTTGAAGACAAAAATTAACTCCATAGCGGATGGTATTAACATAGTGGAGGCTACCATGGAGGAGCTGGGGAAATGTGTGGAAATCATCAAAGAGGAAATCCGCCTTTTTCCCATTGTGGAGCTACTCTGGGCTTATTGACTTAGCCCCTTGGCTATTCATAAGCCTTTAACTTTGCCTCACGGGTAATCTGCCTGCGAGTATTAACATATATCTGTGTTGTTTTTGGTGCTTTACCTTGGTGTTTTTTAAGCACTGCACATTGCCTACATTCTGAATTAATTTCAAGGTTGAGGTTCCCACAGGCCATCCTCAGTCCTGATGAGACCCTCTTATTCCTTGTACAGTCCAAACCCTGTCAACACTATCCACAAACAAACCTCCTGATACTTCACAACAGTGTGTGAATAGTCAACCTTTTGCCGGGTCTAATAAGACTGAACTATATGGTTGTTTGCTTGCCAACATACCTTGGATTTTCACTCATTGTTTCACTTATTTGTTTGGCTGTGATTTGTGCTCACATGGGGGTCACTTCACACTTCCAATGTTCATGTAATCATTTTCAGATGTGACTGATGAGGTGAATAAATTCCCATTTTTGCACTGGAAACCTATGCTGAGGATTGCCACGATATAACACTGCAGTAATTTTAATATTTCATCTATGATACTTTTAAAAATGAGCTCTATGTGAACTATTGCAAATTGTTGGTACTTCTAATTCCCAGGTTCACGACATTTGGGTTGCTCTTTTTTATTTATATGTACTGAAGCACTTGTAATTAGAACTCTTTGGCATCATACAAAATATCAAACACATGTCTGGTGTGCAGACTTAACAGGCACATTACTCTTCATGTTGTACAACTACACTGAAGCATGCTCTGAGAAGCAGCATTATTATACATCAATCTGTCTGTTGGATGCTTATTTATTTGCTGGTTGCTGTAGCTAGTCCACACCCTCGCTGATTCTTGCTTTTGAGTCATTGTTAGTGAATAAAAGGTGTGCCCCATTTATTCTTTTTCATATCTCCTCTCTTCTGGATATCCTTCACACTTTGGACCAGTCCATTTGGGGCCTGGGTAGACATATTGGGATACTTCGCTAGTCTGTTTTTTAAATGCTGAGAGGGTCAAGTTAAAGTCAGTTTAATATCGGGGTTTATTAACATGCACTTATTGACTATTCACCTTTCCTATCAGCCTTTGAGAAGAAACACATCTGTGGGGAAATCTCATATAGGAATAGGTCAGCACACGTGTTCAGTGTTTCCAGATGTTCATTGGCAACTGCACAACGTTTGTTGATCTCTCTACAAATGTGAACAACACTTACTTTTTGAAAAAAATTCAATTTAAGCTCCAGAGACTGAATCTTCTCCTTGAAACCTTCCAAGCATATACGTATTAATACTCCATTTAAAAAATAATAAAGATTTTCGGAAACAAAGTAGTGAAAATAAGTCCTTTCATTCTGACCAATGGCCAGTCACATTTCACGGCTATTTGGAGAGTATAGTTAGGTCTTCCCTGGGGGAGAAGGCATGTACTTACAACTGATTTGTGAGTAAATTGTCTAGCAAAGAACTTCTGCATAAACATAAAATAGGGAAAACCAAGTGGTACATCAGTCCCTTACTGTGGTAGAAGTTGATATAAAGGAATATCAGCCTGATTCATTAAAGGTAATTGCGCTCGCAAAGGGCCAGATTCTGAGAATCTGGCCCTTTGCGAGTGCAATTTTTGCATTTGGGATTCATCATCCCAAATGCAAAACTCGGTAATAGCGAATTCGCAAATTTGCGAGGAATTACATTTAAGGAATCTCTATTTGAGATTCCTTAAATGCAATTCATCATCCATTTTCAAATTGCAAAATCGCAAATTCGGGCCGCTATTTACCGCGAGGTCAAACCTCGTGGTAAATAGCGAAAACTCAGAAAAATGCTTTTAAAAGCATTTTTCTAAGTTGCATGTTGCACACACACATGTCCTTTTGACATGTGTGTGCGCAACACCTGTTTAAATTAGCATTTAAGGGGTGCTACAGGTTTCCCTGGACACCCCTGGCACCCTTCAAATCGCTATCTTATTTGCGATTAGTTAATTGCTAATCGCAAATAAGGAATACTCCCCATTCATTCCTATGGGCCTTTTGGCCCATAGGAATGAATGGGAAGTTATTCCTTATTTGCGATTAGCAATTTGCTAATCGCAAATAAGGAATCTGTAGGAATCGCAAAAAATATTGCTATTCCTACATGAATCCCGTTTTGCGAGTCTGGAATAGCGATTCCTTATGATTCGCTATTAGAGACTCACAAAACTTCCCAATGATGAATCAGGCTCTATGAGATTAAGGGCCTGATTTAGAGTTTGGCGGAAGGGTTACTCCGCCACAAACGTGACGGATATTCCGTCCCCTATATTACAAGTGCTATGGGATATAATGCACTCACAATAAGAGAGACGGGATATTCGTCACATTGCAATAGAGTAAATTGTCCCTCGAACTCTAAATCAGGCCCTAAATGTTTTACTAATGCAAAATATGGTTTTTCAGAACCTGTAATAGAGTCAGATATTCTCTACAATATACATAATATAGAGTCATACAGAGGTTTCCTGAGGTTCTCCTTTGCACTTAACGTGATAAATATCAGCAGTAGATTGCCCACTTAATGAAAGCCTATAATTGGGCTATCTCCTAAACTGGATATAGATATGGTATTAAAAAAATCCCAGAGTTTACCAGAGATTTATAAACCCTGTATTACAATCAAAGACAGCACTAGGTGCTTGTAGATTGGTTCCATTATACAAAACGATTGCTGATAGGTTCAGAAGCAGTTGTGATAGACAATTGTATCCCAAAACCTGAATAGCAAGACTTTTTCAGTTTGTTACTAAAGACTTTTTCAGTTTGTTACTAATGTAAGACTATCTGGAATAGAACAAAGGGCTCTTGCACTCGAAAGACCTGTGTGCACAGTAAACTAATTTACCCACTCCTGACATCGCTTGCGCCTGGAAGCCTTTCCTGTGCATACAGTGGTCTAATATGCAGTGCCTTTGAGTGACGTTATCTATAGGTCCAGGAGCTCTATAGTTCAGAAGTCCAACCACCTCTAATACTTGGGGTATAGTCTACATTCTGCCCATGCAAAGGGCTGTGTATTAAACAAATACAATTTATAGAGAAGTTTATGTAAGTAATTGCATATCTTTTCTATCTTTCTTTTAGGATTTCTGAAATGTTAACATTCAATTCGATATAGCTTGACATCAGTAGGGCATGAATGAGGTGCAAATGAATAATACATTAAATGTTTTTTCAACAAGGGCCCCTGATAGGTTTTTGCCAGGGCCCTAAAATTCCTTAAGATGTCCCTGATTAAACCCAAGATCTTGTGAATGCTGTTAGAAAGACCCCATTCCAATGAACAAGGGTGAGATTAAGTCATTACATTTTAGTCCAAATTTGTTGAGAATTTTTCAGAAAAAAATGTATGAATTAAGTAACGACAGTTAAAGGACAAATAAAAATTTGGGTGGAAAACCAAGAGCAAGGAAAATCCCGAAACAATTAAGCGGGTCATCTGTAATGCTACATCACTGCATGGATTAGACCCAACAGGGTGAAGAGAAGTGAGAAGTTATTGTAGGCTTCTCTACTTGGCTGTTGAAGCTGTCAGAAGACCGTATTCAGTGATAGACAAAGAGATATTGTCTTGTGCATGCTTCATGGAATGCTTTAAACCAGTGGTTCCCAACCGTTTTAGAACCACAACCCAATTTTTAGAACAACAAACCTCCGCAACCCAACTATCTTTAATAGACATGATGCAGGCGATTTTTTCAATGTAACTAAAGCATTGTCTGGTGGAACTGTCATATACACACAATATATTTTCCATTCACATTGGCACTAGATTTGCACAGATATACAGTCTTACTTATAAAACTATATTGCACACAAATGATAAATCGCAGAAATCGGGTTTCACTGAGGGGCATATGTGTGAAACAACTTTTTAGTCGCAAACGCTGTGAATCGCAAAAAACAGCATTTGCGACTAAAAATTCGCAAAACGCGATGCATGAGCAAAATCGCATCGCAATATTAAGGAATCGCAAACTTTGCGATTCCTTAATTTTGCGTAAGCATTTAAGGAATCGCAAATTGCGATTCCTTAAATGCTATGCAACAAGCACCCAAGTTGTGCGATTTCACCTTAAGAAATAACAAATTACCACCAACTTCAAGTTGGTGGTAATTTGCGATTTCTTTCAAAAATGCACTTTTTGGCATTTTTCAAGGTGCCATGTGGCGCACATGCATGCCTTTAGGGCATGTATGTTCGCCATGTGCGCACACTTGTTCATTTCAGGTGTGCATCAGTGTGGCCTAATGACACCCTTGCACCCTTAAAATTATTCTCAATTTGCGATTCTCAAATTGTGAATCGCAAATTTAGAATGACTTCCCATACATTCCTATGGGCCTCCTACATTGTAATGTGATTACAAGATTTCAATTACATCTTTTAGTTCTGTTCAGTTCAGAAAAACTTTATTTCGGTCATTACGACCTTAAAAAGTGCAGCTTTAAAACGTATACAGCAGCATGATTAATCTCAAGTATGAAAATGGGGGATTTGGGGAGAGGGAGACAACACCAGTTATCTTGAAGCCTCAAAACCAGATACAATACAGAAGATGTATTACAGACAGGCGAGCTATACAATAGAAATCTGGAGATGCATGATAATAGGTAAATAAACAATTAAAAGCAAGCCAATCTAAGGAAAAATTAAAAACAATAGCACAGTAAAAAAACTGGGTCATAGTTTAAAATAGACAATTATAAAAAAGATTTCAGTAAAATCATTGCCACATACCCTAGACCTCATTGGATAATTTCATTAGGGCCCTTCTAGTGCACCACATGGAAAACAAGAATCTAGAAACTGAAAACACAATCGGAGTACTAAGATCAGATTTCAATATCCGGAATGCTTCCAGATGGTTCCTGGTACCAACGTTTCTGCAAATCTGTACCAGCCATCACTTCCCGGCCTTGCGGTAGCCAGGACAGGCAAAAAACACATGCTGCACTGATTCGTCTAAAAAAAACACAGGCAGGGCTCTGTACCTCTTGGTCCTTGCTCCACTTTGCCGTTTAACAGCAGAGTGGAAGGACCCCAAACTTGAATTGTAAGAAAATCTTTCTTGCCTCCACCGGTGTAATCAGGACTAGTATTGGCTCAAAACGGACAATATCCTTGACTTCCATAAAAGCCATTGATAGTTTACCCGTCCTGGGGCAAGAGTATAGTTGGGCCCTTCTGTATTCTTCATGCCAGGATTTGATGAGCTTTCTTGTGGTTTGGAGGCAAGCACGTTCTGGGTCCGTCCAACAATCGCCCAGGCCCAGATTAATCAGTACAGACTTTATGTGTACAAACCAAGGGAGGTTAGCTGCACCCCGAACTGACATAACCTCCACTAACTCCTCCCTATATGTCGCTAGTTCAGGAGTTGACCAGAGGCACCGCCAATATAATGTGGGTCTAAGGCTCGAGGTGTCTGTTATCGCCGTTAGTCCTGAGACTAGTCGTAGCGGGATCTGCGGGGTACTCATTGGGAGTCTATACAAATGTGTGAGGAGTTGGTTTTCTACCTTTAAAAGGGAGTCTAGTTTAGAATGACCCCATAGTTCAGCACCATAAAGTACTCCCCCTCGAGCTTGGGCATTATACATTTCTAGGGCTGGACTAACAGCTCTCTTACTTGATTTGCTATAGACGTTCATTATGCCGCCAGTCGATTGAGCAGGTTTTAATGTGCTCTTAGTAATATGAACCTCCCATTTTATGTTTTCAGCAATGGTAAGACCTAGGTAAATAAAAGATGAAACTCTTTCCAAGGGTTTCCCATTTAGTTGTGGGTTAGAGCGAGAACTTTTTGGGCTATTGAACGCCAGGTATTTAGTTTTCTGTAAATTGATATCTAGCCCTATTTCCTTACAGAAAAGTTCAAATTTGTCCAAAACCCTCTGGATCCCCATGGGCGATTTTGAAACCAAGAGCGTGTCATCAGCGAACATCATTGCTGAAATTTGACGGGACGCTAACTTGGGAGCATCTAGATCTTTTACCGTTGCCAGTTCATTATTTAGCCCATTCATATAAAGACTAAATAGTGTCGGTGCTAGAACGCATCCCTGGTGTACGCAACGATTAACGGGTATTGGAGCTGTGAGTTGACCGTCCTTCCCAAATCTAATTTGGGCATAATTGTCTTCATGCAATCTCCTAAAGAGTTCGATGAGATATGCCGGTGTGGAAAATTAATACGGTTTGGTAAACATTATCTGCGTCATCTTGCCCTTTTCCCCCGAATGCCACACTTTTTGTCGTGCACACCCGCCATTTTAGGTGCCTTGGTCAGAACTACACTCTGCACGCCGCTGACCCCTAGCACGGCTCTTCACCCTCACAAGCACACCCCCCCGCATGCTGCCAGCCCCCGCTCTCACATGCCTTGGGTCATAAACCCCTCTTCCACGCAGCTCTGCCTCGAAACCCCATCCCGTTCCCAGCGCGACACTTCCCTCCATCCCTTTCATGGTCCCGGATCCCTTGATAACACCCCTCTTTCCTTTGTGCCCGTTTGTCTCACTCGTTCCCAAGCCGCCATCTGGCCCTGCGGGTACTGTCATTGCCCCCTTCCTCCTGTACAGTAGGAAACACCCCCCCCCCCATCAAAGGATCCTTGAGCTAATCAAAGCCCCCACCCCATGAGATCCGATCAACCTCACACATTCCGTGAATCGGCGGAATGTCCAGCTGCGCGATAATCATCATCCGTTGTGACCGGGGTGGGGACTTCAACTGTAAATGTGTGTGGGAACAGGCCTGAAGCGGGGATTCCGAGGATGTCTTTCCGTACATCAAAGGGTTGACAGAGATGTGTTTTATGCAATAAAGTAATAAACCTGTGTATAAGAGGCCAGGCCTCCGAGATGCAGTTAGAGCACCTCGTGACGATACTTGCTGTCCGAACTGATGTGTTTCTCCTCCGGAGAGAATAAACTTCTGTTTCCTGCCTTCCAATCTCCAGCGCCTGCCTCTTTGTTTGGTAAACTTAAGTGGGTATAGAGGCGGCTAACGCCGGGCAACTTCGGAAAAGGTCTTCTGCCTGTACCTTTTTCAATAATTGGCGTCCCAAACGTGGGGCCCATCAGCGACACGTGGATCCAGTGGGAGAGGTCCTGACGACAGAGTGAACGACTGCAACGATCGGGAGAGCTCCTGCCCAATAGACCCTCGTCTGGCAGCCGATCATCCGAACTTCACTGGTTCCGAACAGACCTCTCTCGAGTGATCTACGGTCCTGACTGGGAACCATCAGGAGTGCCGCGAGGAATACGAAGAAAAGAGGACGATCGGGCGCTGGATTTGGAAGACAAGAAACTGACCATGCGGTCCGGGTAAGGTCGTGTAAACACGACAAATTGCGAAATGATTGTTTGATTGTTTGGAAAATACTAGTATTACTCTTTGTTGATTTGTTTGGAGATTCGCTGTCGGCAAACGGAGAAACAACCGGCTCTCTCTTTGCAAGCAGTGAAGGATAGGTAACGCAGCCGTCGTGCCTATCTTTCTCCCCCACTGATTGATTGTTTGAACTCGAACTACGGTTCGTGGATTGTTTTCGGGAGATTTCCCTCTCCCACACTGATTAATTGATTGAACCCGAACTACTGTTCGCGGATTGTTTTCTGGAGATTCTCTGTCTGCAAACAGGAAAGAACAGATTCCCTCTTTGCAGATAGTGAAAGGGTAGGTGACGCAGACCTTTGCGGGCCTACTTATTCTCCCCACTGATTGTTTGATTGACCGAACATTGACTGTTTGATATTGGTTCTTGAGGTATTCACCGCGTGCAAACAACGTAGAATAGAAATATTCTGTCTAGTCTTTGCACGCAGTGATAAGATAGGTAGTGCTGACTTTTGACCCCATTGTGATCCGTCATGTCTATCTTCTCCTCACTGATTGGTAGCTGGTTCAACCCGGACCGTTTATTAGAGGTGGACCATCTAGCTCCGCTGGAAGGCACCCCTAATAAAGACATGTTCACAAAATATGGATTAGTTACCATAGCTTATAGTAAGCTATGGCACAAGTATACCAAAGAAAATCAAGAGAAACAGTGGCCACTGATAGGATCCTTCGACCTTGACAAAATAGAAACGTTAGAAATAGCCCTTTGTAGTAGTAAGGCAACGCCTATTATGCTCGACAGTCTCGGTATGTGGCGCAAAGAAGCAATGCTACGAAAAGAAAGAGACGAAGTCAGAGTAGGTAAAGAAACGCGACAGACAACCTTCCAAGCATCTGAAAGGCCAAAGGAAGGGATAGCAGCGACACGGTTCCAAGGAGTAAACACAGGAAGGGAACGGTGTAAAGGGATGTACCGACAGGACAACCCCAAGACACGACGACCCGAACGTAATCCTCCGACATTACGTGCAGGACGAACAGACTTAGGACAAAATCAATGTGCTTTTTGTAAATATTCCGGGCACTGGAAAGCCCAATGCCCGACTCTACTGAACACGGGTAAGAGCAGAGAGCCGACAGAGATAACAGGCCGGCAGAAAGGGAAAAAGCGTGAGACAAAGATGAATCAGACTGACACAGACAGGCCGGATAGAACCACCACGTTTGATTACGCCCGATGGCACAGATTTCGCCAGACCGATTTCAGCGACATGTTTGAGTTCTCATAGATCGAACAGCGCTAAGACGGGAAACCCAGTCAAGCTCTAGGTTACCCGGTGACAAACCCCGTACTACCGCTACTATTCCCGAACACAAAAGCCACCCTTTCGGATAACATGCAGAAACAACACACAGAGTAGTTTCGGACAGATTAGTACACATTCCATTAATGAACTCAAACTTTGAGCGCAATGGGACTGATTACTCTCTGCTGCCCCCACTCTGAGGACAAAGCCAATTACAGGCCGGCATAGACAACCCCCCGTTCAGGAAAACTGTTCTTGTGGACACCCCACCCCCCATTACCCAGGCATAAATACCTACCCCCACTGCAGTGAGGTTCTCGTAGTAAAAAGATTCAAGGAAGCCAAGTCTCTGTCAATATAAGTTAAGATTTAATTCCAGTAAAGTAAAACCATACTAATAGGAGCAATACAATACATATTACACCCACTCCGGAAGTTCCCAAAATGCAACAGGTCACCGGTCACGCCCATCCGGAAGGTGAAACACTCAGCACGTGTGGGGCGGGGTCCTACCGACAGCCAGCAATCACGGAGGTCGCCGGTGGGATGTCCTGAAGGCACCATGGGCCCGGCATGTCCCATCCTCTTCTCCCATATGGTCTAGCGGTTAGGATTCCTGGTTTTCACCGCCGCGGTCCGGGCCACTAGTAGGTAGGGGGCGGATGCAGATGACCCCCTCCCTCGTATCTTCTGGTCCGGCCATCACGAATACCTCCGCTGAAAATTGGCGCAGGGTGGGCTGGGAGAGGGAGGCGACGCGAACGAGCCTCCCTCGCCTCCCCAGGTGGAGGTTTCCCAGCCCCGGCCCGGCGCAGAAATCCTCCAGCCGGGCGACGACCCTACTTGCGCAGCACAGAACATGGAATGGCTGGCCACCCTACTTGCGCAGCACCGGACACAGAATGGCCCGCAACCATACTTGCGCAGCACAAGACATATGATGGCCCTCAAGTGTACTGGTGGAGGCACCACAGCTGCACCCTAGCGCCCCAAGCCGAATGTCCTGCTCCTACAGCACAGTTCCGTTTTTTCGCCCTACGAAGTCTATGTAACTAGGACGCTTGCCCCCCTGGGCAGGAGTCCCCACCTCCGACAGCATCTCCACGACCTTGAAGATTCTACAAGAGTCCCAGGAGCCCTCGGCTCCTACAGGCTTCCGGTGGGGAACAACTGCTTTGATCACTAACGACGTAGCCACAAGATGGTGGTGCTCTCGTGTCAGCGCCAGCTTCAGTCTGAACCATCCAGAAAGATTGTGGGCTAACAAATTCGAGCAAGTTCCGGCTGAACCTCAACGTGACCCGGTAGGGGAAATTTTGCTTCCCTCCCCATCCCCTTTTTTGATTGATGGTCCACATTGCCTGCCCCTTCTGTTAGCACAAGTCTTTTTGAACTACCGAAAGGAACTCTGGTCCAACCGCCGGTTGTTGGAGACATTTTGTCCCTGATGCTGCTTCCGGACTTACCCGGCCTCGCCCAAAATGGCGCCGGTGTCAACAGGAACTCACGAACACCTCGTGGTGTTTTTAGCTAATAAGACTTGATGTTCTGAAATATGTATATGATCCTTTGTACACTTGACGAAAAAGAGGGAGGGTTCACTTGGCGAACATGTAAAAAGATCCCGTTAAAATGTTGGTTTCAAGGTACGATTTATTATGATTTTATTGTAACTGATACATAACGTCGCTTATGACACACGCCCACGGTATGCATCTAGGAAATTTGATTGCAACTAGTCTAACTATGCTTCCAATTATGAAACGAATGCCCCCTGATCCCTCAACTATTGATAGACGTTTTATTCTCCTGCAAAAATGACAAAACAAACCCTTTTTAAATGTTTTATTAATGCTGCAAAATAGCCCCATACTGTACGTGCTTCAACCAACGCCGTGTCCGGCCAAATACGATTGCACTCTCATATTTTACATGCTGATCAAATCGTGTTAATAAAGGTTTTTCAAACTATGAACAGGTATCGCATACTTTTGTAAATGTGGGATCAGCGGGAAGGTTTCTCTGTGCGACCTGTTTTGTTCTCTTTTTAAGGTTATTAGAAGATGGTTGCTCAGCCCCGGATTAATGATCGAATCTAAGGCACGTTACGTTGCCTCCAAATGTGCGACTGACCCAGGAAGAAACGCATGAAGAAGGACCTCGACTTCTGAGAATGGGTAAAGTGACACGGTGTAAATGATAAAATGTTATAAAGGCATGGTACTCACAGGTACTAAGGAACAGGGTTGGCCGAAGAGCCGATATGCCTTAGGACATCACCGCATGGGGAATGATTTAAGGATCCCGATAGCTGGATACATCTACAAACTAGATACCTCGCACTAAGCGCCTCTGATTTTTAACGTTTCCCTACACATGACCTATAAATGCCACACTCGGACCGTCTCCCTCATGAACAACCTATCGCTTGCCACCCTTACCACACTGCCCGCGCCCCTGGCTTCAGAAACCAAGACCCTAGGGATTATATCCCGGGGGGGGGATAAGACGAGTATGTGGTAAGTAAAGAATTTTTCGTGCCCGTACATTTGGTATGCTCGAATGTTGTCCCCCCTCCCTTCCCCTCTTTTTCCTCCCACTACAGGTTACATTGGAATCACGACTGGGGTATAGTGAAGATCCGAAGCCACGCCATGTCTGATACATGAAGCAGACGAACGCGGCAAGGTGGCACCTAAAGACACCCACACACACTGCTCTTGTAACGAAAGAGCCAATCATTGTATGATATGATGAGACGCGATCACCCCTAACCCGTGTTGCGTGAATGAGCACGGACCACGTATGTCTGAAACTGAGAAAATGTTTTCTATGCGACTGAAGCATTGACTTAACTAGGCAAAAGACTGAGAGTGCGAGGAGTGCGACACAATGGTGCCCTTTTACTCGATGCATGTCTCTTTGTCAAACTGCATGCTTTCTAAATCCTAACCCAGACCCGTAATGTCTCATGTCGTGTAATGCGCCGAATAGCCTATCTTAGTACACGACCACTCTCCATGTCTCACGTGTACTGTTTAGCCTATTGTTGCATCTCTCTCTCTCTCTCTCTCTCTCTCTCTCTCTCCTCCACACTCTCACTCTTCCTAACGACTGGCACCTAATTGGCGAACCACCATCCCCGGTGCACCACCCAATTGGCTCCAAATACCGCAAGTATTTGCACAAATTTGTCTTAATAAAATCACATTGATGCCATGGTACTACCTCTCCTTTCTGCTAAATATTGATAAAAACTAGATTGGCCAGAAGAGAAAGGACAGGTAAAGACGACTGAGGTTCCCTAATCTGACCCGTAATCAGGGAACTACATGTCAGTGGCTTCTATGATAACATGCCTCAGGTAACGCGACTTTCCCCGTCCCGAATTGTCTCAATGCCCAAACAGTAAAAGTGATCGAAGCATCCCCGTCTTCCCAGAACGCCCCCAGTTTTGTATCAGCTGCCCCGAACGAGAGATTGAAAAATGTGGCTCACCCCTGGTTGTAAAAGATGGGTCGACTTACGGCTGACCCAGGCCAGCCGTTGTTCCTAGAAATGATTCGTTGATGAACAAGCTACAAAGTTTAGAATTTGAGAAATGTCCCTGAACGCTTACCAACTGAACTGTAGCCTCCTGCTAGATAACGCCCTTGCGACTCGAAGCAAGACGATAGCCCCTCACCCCAGTTTGCTATGTTCCTAGTTGTTTTCCATAAGACCCCGGTCACCCCAAGGATGAGTTGAATAGTTATCGCAAGCCCCCCGTTTTTTTTTTAAGTAGCCAGGTTGTAAGAGACTATGTAGAAATTAGAATGTTTGCGAAGTTAAGATTAGATCGAAATGAAGAAATTGTTGCAGTAAGCCCTGTTGAAAGTAAAATGTTTAGCTGTAAGATAAGATGCATTGTTATAATGGAAAATTGTTTAGCCTATGTTCATTCCTCAGAAAGATACCCATCAGAACATGGTGATAGCACGTTGCACTTTTTCGTAAAATACAAAACCCTGAAGAACGTTATAGCTTTGTAAGACTCGTACTAGAAAAGTAGGTCTCTGCCAGAAGAACTAATGTGACTGTAATAAACAAATGCAATGAATAGGTATCAGACCTCGTACCACGACAATGAATGTAATACCATCAAGCGCCAAAGAAAATAAGATACGAAGGAAAGTTGTAGGGAATCCAGCAAACCTATCAACAATTATTTATACGTTGGTCGTAAACCCCCGTGTAACGGATGTTTCCCCAGTTGCTTGGAGTTGGGAGAGAAATAGACTTATGTGATTACCTTCCTATGCCAATTCTCTAAAGACTGTCTTTTCAAACTCATTTAAGGGTACCACCGTCGGAGGAGAGAGAGACCGGATGTGGGAGCACGCGGCCTGACTGCTGATCGTGGAACATCTGCGACTTTGACCAAGGCGGGACCGCAACAGTAAGGAGTCGCAGGACGAGGCATTGTTTCCGACCAAATGAAAGGAAAGGGCTGACCTGATGCCCCTGTTCGATGATCAACAAATGCCGAAAGTCCCCGCCCTCTGAGCCCGATCATGGGCCCACCTACCTGAAGTTTTTCGTCCCCCTGGTCTGTCCCCGATCTGACCCTGCTCCATCCCCTCTTCCTCCGACCTACCCTAAGGACCGCTCACACACCCCCTTCTTCCACCTGAACTCTTTGACAATCGACTCGAGAAAGAAAAACTGCAATCAGATAGAATAGGGTTTTTGTTGCGAACTCAAATGAAACTTGGGTGCCCTGTCTAAGGTACCCATGAAAGAATAGTTAGGACACAGGGCGAAAAAAAAAAGGGGACCTTTTTGACCAGAAAAACGAAGAAAAGGTCATGCCCTGCAACACAGGATCTGGAATAGAGCTGGACGCATAGCTCCACCGCCGGTGCTCAACAGTACCAACAGAAGACGACAAAGAATGCTGAGAACTCACTAATAATGGTCCACGACAATAAGACACTGGGAAAAGCAACACCCCTCCTCTTCGAACAATGACACCCCTGATTATCGTTTTTACTACGTCTCATTTCTCTCCCAGCTACCATTGTATTGATTATGCTCCAACCAAGTACAAAATGAACTTACACATGTAATGACCTATCAGTTCATATTCCGAATGACTATAAGCATCTAATGAAATGTACCCAACGCTGTCACTGCAGAATCCTTTCTGTCCGATATTGCATTACTATGATTTTCCTGCAACGAGCTTAACGATGGGCCCGCCTCCTAAGATGAAAGATTTTAAATGTAATGTTTATGCACAGCAACTGCACCTGGGTTCCTACTTCTTTACTTATGACTGCCACAGTAGACATGGATAGGAAATAGGCCAGCAAGATGTCTTGTGAATGTTAAAGGGAGGACTGTGGAAAATTAATACGGTTTGGTAAACATTATATGCGTCATCTTGCCCTTTTCCCCCGAATGCCACACTTTTTGTCGTGCACACCCACCATTTTAGGTGCCTTGGTCAGAACCACACTCTGCACGCCGCTGACCCCTAGCACGGCTCTTCACCCTCACAAGCACACCCCCCGCATGCTGCCAGCCCCCGCTCTCACATGCCTTGGGTCATAAACCCCTCTTCCACGCAGCTCTGCCTCGAAACCCCATCCCGTTCCCAGCGCGACACTTCCCTCCATCCCTTTCATGGTCCCGGATCCCTTGATAACACCCCTCTTTCCTTTGTGCCCGTTTGTCTCACTCGTTCCCAAGCCGCCACCTGGCCCTGCGGGTACTGTCATTGCCTCCTTCCTCCTGTACAGTAGGAAACACCCCCCCCCCATCAAAGGATCCTTGAGCTAATCAAAGCCCCCACCCCATGAGATCCGATCAACCTCACACATTCCGTGAATTGGCGGAATGTCCAGCTGCGCGATAATCATCATCCGTTGTGACCGGGGTGGGGACTTCAACTGTAAATGTGTGTGGGAACGGGCCTGAAGCGGGGATTACGAGGATGTCTTTCCGTACATCAAAGGGTTGACAGAGATGTGTTTTATGCAATAAAGTAATAAACCTGTGTATAAGAGGCCAGGCCTCCGAGATGCAGTTAGAGCACCTCGTGATGATACTTGCTGTCCGAACTGATGTGTTTCTCCTCCAGAGAGAATAAACTTCTGTTTCCTGCCTTCCAATCTCCAGCGCCTGCCTCTTTGTTTGGTAAACTTAAGTGGGTATAGAGGCGGCTAACGCCGGGCAACTTCGGAAAAGGTCTTCTGCCTGTACCTTTTTCAACACCGGGACCCCCATTTCAAGAAGAACTGATCATAGCTTTTCCCGTGGCACCAGGTCGAATGCCGACCTCAGGTCTACAAAAATCAGATATAAGCTGCCCCCCTGGAGGCAGACTGTCTTCCAATATAAGAGCTGTAGCCTTAGTACCTGGTCCAGGGTAGATATATTTTCCCTGTACCCCGCCTGGAGGGGGGACAGGACCCGTTTTTCTTCCATCCAGGATTGTAGCCTGGCTAGCAAGACCCTTGCAAATAGTTTTTGGGATATGTCTATTAAGCTTATGGGTCTATAGTTTGTTGGCAATAGTGGGGATCCTTTTTTGAAGATTGGGATAATCTCTGCTCCCAGCCAGCTATATGGAATCGTCATACCCTGGATTATGGCGTTAAAAAGACCAAAGAAGTACGGGGTCCAGATGGCTGGTTCGCTCCTATATAAGTCCCCAGGAATCGTGTCCAGGCCTGGGGCTTTACCTGGAGCTATTTTTAATAGGGTGCCTTTGATCTCCTTTAACCCCTTGCATGCTCATGACGAGCTCAGATCATCATGAGCTACAGTGCTCCGGTGCTCATGACGAGCTGAGCTCGTCATGGCCATTAGAACGCTCGCACGCTGGGATAATTCCCCTGCTGTGCTAAACGTTCTATTGAAATGGGTGTGGCCGTGATGAGCTCAGCTCGTCATGAGCACAGGAGCACTGTAGCTCATGACTTTGCATGTAGCCAGGTTCTGAGCTGGGATGGTGCAGTGAGCTAAAAAACGGTGATGGATCAAGCCCTGATCTTTGGACTGGGTAAGAGTGGTCTGCTTAATTCAGACACTCTGTTCATCACCACCCCTTTTTCTGAATCATTTTGTCCAACATAAGCGTGGAAGGGTATACTCAGATGTGAGTCCCTTGCTCATTGCACCATTAGGATTCAAGCAAGCCGGGCCGAAGACGGCTGAAATGCCAGAAACCGGTCCCCGGTAGCTTGTTTACTTCCCAGTATAAGAATTGGCTTGGTAGTTTGGTTTGCCCTGTTCCCATCATGCACTGGGACAGGAACAGACTAATTTGCATGTAGCCAGGGTCTGAGCTGGGATAGTGCAGTGAGCTAAAAAACGGTGATGGATCAAGCCCGGATCTTTGGACTGGGTAAGAGTGGTCTGCTTAATTCAGACACTCTGTTCATCACCACCCCTTTTCTGAATCATTTTGTCCACCATAAGCGTGGAAGGGTATACTCAGATGTGAGTCCCTTGCTCATTGCACCATCAGGATTCAAGCAAGCTGGGCCGAAGACGGCTGAAATGCCAGAAACCGGTCCCCGGTAGCTTGTTTCCTTCCCAGTATAAGAATTGGCTTGGTAGTTTGGTTTGCCCTGTTCCCATCATGCACTGGGACATGAACAGTCTAATATGCATGTAGCCAGGTTCTGAGCTGAGATGGTACAGTGAGCTAAAAAAAACGGTGATGGATCAAGCCCTGATCTTTGGACTGGGTAAGAGTGGTCTGCTTAATTCAGACACTCTGTTCATCACCACCCCCTTTTCTGAATCATTTTGTCCACCATAAGCGTGGAAGGGTATACTCAGATGTGAGTCCCTTGCTCATTGCACCATCAGGATTCAAGCAAGCCGGGCCGAAGACGGCTGAAATGCCAGAAACCGGTCCCCGGTAGCTTGCTTCCTTCCCAGTATAAGAATTGGCTTGGTAGTTTGGTTTGCCCTGTTCCCATCATGCACTGGGACAGGAACAGACTAATTTGCATGTAGCCAGGTTCTGAGCTGGGATGGTGCAGTGAGCTAAAAAACGGTGATGGATCAAGCCCTGATCTTTGGACTGGGTAAGAGTGGTCTGCTTAATTCAGACACTCTGTTCATCACCACCCCCTTTTCTGAATCATTTTGTCCACCATAAGCGTGGAAGGGTATACTCAGATGTGAGTCCCTTGCTCATTGCACCATCAGGATTCAAGCAAGCCGGGCCGAAGACGGCTGAAATGCCAGAAACCGGTCCCCGGTAGCTTGTTTCCTTCCCAGTATAAGAATTGGCTTGGTAGTTTGGTTTGCCCTGTTCCCATCATGCACTGGGACAGGAACAGACTAATTTGCATGTAGCCAGGTTCTGAGCTGGGATGGTGCAGTGAGCTAAAAAACGGTGATGGATCAAGCCCTGATCTTTGGACTGGGTAAGAGTGGTCTGCTTAATTCAGACACTCTGTTCATCACCACCCCCTTTTCTGAATCAGCACTAATCATGGCATAGCAAAGTTGCCATGGGTCCTAATGCAATTAAGTAAAATGTCAGCCCGCCCCTCAGTTGGGAAGTAAAAAACACCCATAATTAAGCTGAAGTGGCCCTATCAGTCTCTTAGGCTTCCTTGCCATTGCACATACTGCACTATTGATAGGTATACAACTGACTGCGATTAATGCCTTGGGCACTCCTTATACAACTGGGAAGAACAGACACAGTCTTTTATGAATTTTGACCATTTAAAAGGGATAGTAGCAGCAAGGACACATTGTACATAGGGTTACGGAGAATAGTTCAAGAATCACTGTATTTGTAAAAGATGATAGGTTTAAACTCAGTGCTTAGTTGGAAGTGGCCTTTTTGGTGACAAGATTAGCACAATGCAAACAATTAAATGTTGTCCCTGGCATATTGGTGTTATCTTGGTATTTATGTATGGGTCCAGGGCTTAATGATCCCCAACCCTTGTATTTCTGGCTTGTGCTAAATGATGGCAATGCTTGATATAAGGTGGGGATTTATGACGTGATGGTGCTCACACCTGGTGTTATGCTGGCCCTTGAATAATAGTGCTAATTCCTGTCTTATTGAGGACATTTATAGCATGTGTAATTCTATTCCTGTAATAATAATAATTCTTAGTACATTATGGGCATCCATGACATGATGTTGAGCACTGGTATATTGATGGTAATTCCTTGCACATTATGGGCATATATCTCATGATGGTGTCCACTCCTGGCATAATGCTGGCACAGGTAAAATGGTGGGAAGTCTTGTCGAATTGTGAGTATAACTGGCTTGAGATGGGGATGCATGGACTTTTTGTTGTTGTAGTGAAGGTCTTCAGGTGGTTCAGAACACAGCTGCTCGTCTGGTAACCAGTGCTCCTTATCGGGCCCCCTCACGTCCCCTGCTGCACAAACTTCACTGGCTGCCAGCTCGTAAAAGAATACATTTTAAAATCTGTTGCTTTGTTTTTAAAGGTATATACCAGATGGGTCCTGCATATCTAGCTGATAAGCTAGTGAAATACATACCGCCTCGCTCCCTTCATTCTGAAGGGAAAGGCCTGCTTGTCATCCCTCGCATAAGGCAAGCCAGGTTGGGAGGAAAATCTTTCTCCTACCTGGCTCCCAAACTGTGGAATCAACTACCTCTTGAGTTTGTCTCACTTCTAATTACTTTCAGGAAAAAACTCAAAAGTTTACTTTTTTAACTTTGCTCCTCATACTAACAGTTGTCCTCAGCGCAGAGATACCCCATTTGGGGTGATTTAGGCACTTTATAAATGATATAAATAATAAAAATAGTGAATGTAAGAACGTGACAAAAAGTGTAGATTGTTTTTCTAAAAATTAAAGGCTGGTATTTCAGGAAAAATATGTTTTCATAAAAGTTATGAGATATTTGTTTAAGTAGCATAATAGAATATCATCAAACTCACAAGTCATCAAAGTTTCCATATTTTAGCAGAAGGCCCTGCCCTCCTGCGCAGGAAATTACATGACTGGAATGACATTACAGGAAGTGGCCTGAGAGGAAGTGATATAGCTGCTGAGTTGAAGGACAGCACACTGCTAGGCCCCCACTGTGGTGGTTGAGGTGTCTATTCCCAGTTTACAAATATTCAAAGGTTTGTTATGCCCCCAAACGTCACTCAGAAAGTGAATCAAAAGACAATGACAACAATGAGGAGCAGCATTTTTCCATGCATTAATTGTATCCCGTATAATAATTTTATTTGATCCATAGTCATGCAACCAATTCAGAATCAAACGTTACTCCACATACAATATTAACGAATGTATTTATTATATAAAACATCATTGAAAACCTAAACTGGTTAGACCATAAGAACAACATATGAAATGCCAATGTTTTATTGGCTGTAGCCTGCCCCTCTTAGAGAAAAAACTAAATTAGCATCAGTTCAAATTTCAAGTACTGAATAATGTAATCAACAGAGCAGCAGGACGTGGCATTATCAACCGTTTATACCACAATGAAGCATATTGGATGCAAAAACCTAATGCAATCACACCTAAAGGGTTTAATAAAATCACGTTTTATAATTATCTACAGTAGATGTAGATATTTCTTGAGCAGGGGCTTATAAAGCTATGAAGAAGGAAACATTGTGTGCAAAATTCATAACAATGCTGGTCTGGGTGCTGTGGGGGAGGATATCTGGATGCCCTGAAATCTCTTTAATGATGTGGCATGTGCTTTACAGTCATTTGTTTCCATTGAATTGGATGCTATTAATCAATCTTTTGATCCTTTTATGAATGTTTTTGTCATACCTGTTTTTCTGTTGATTAATTGTGATCTTGTGGAAGGGCTTGCAACATGAATGTAGTTGAGTAATTATTCAAATATATCTTGTATAATTATTTCATGTAAAGATGCGATTGTTAAAACTTTGAGAAATCACCACTATGAGGATTGAAGGAACGTTTTACACCTGTCCCTCAAACCGTGTGTGTCCTGGGCCAAGGGGAGGACCCCTTCGGAATATTAGATATCTGGATATTCACAAACTTCTCTATGACCCATTTCCACACCGGAACGGGCAGGAGTAAATCCTTTCCAAATTAGTAATAGGAAGGGACGACCCCTAACATTGATGTGGTATCGATGAGCACACATATTTTCCCTTTGGTGAATAAAAAATAAACGTGCTATTAAATGAATACAGAGAAATGTGTACATGTGTGGTTCTTCATTAGGAATACATTAACATGCAAAACACCCTTTACATGCACCCAATGGGAAAAAACCTTCACCCAAGCGATGGGTAATTGGCGCTTAAAGTTTAGGGACTGATATGGCCTCTTTTCTTATGGGATGAATTTAGTGAAAAGCTATTAAAGAAGCACATTAAACAGTAGGTTTCGTGTGTTTAATGTCATTACTTGGACTGCTTGCGTTGCGGTATGTGCTAACACCAGCAAAAATGTGCTAAATGTAGTGGTGAGAAAAATAAGGTGTGACATTTGCAAGTCTTTATTTAGTAATGTGCATCAGTAAAACTAAACTGGTTGGAACAAATCTTTGCATTTCAAATAAGTCTGTGTTGATTGATGTTTTCCCTTGGGTGTGTTTTTGTGAATTTCTTTTATACAAGGTAAGTAGGGGTGATAGAAAAATCTCTCCACTTGAAGGCTCCTATAATCTTGAATTAGTATTCATGTTCTTCATTTTAGAGTATAAGACGATCAGTGTAGACTTTAATTCCAATCTGATTTATTTTGGAGTCCGTAAAGCAGTGCACGTGTTGCACTTTTTTTCAGAAATGTATCACTGGCACGACTTCCGAGAAACATTGCAGAATGTCTGATTTACTTTGTTTAAGATGTGTTTGGGACTACTTCCTGAATAATTCAATTGAGGATGGAAGCCGTTAAAAAGAACGCCTTCAGCACAATTATGGCACTCTGTAACGGAAAACTTTATATTTTTCTCTCCAGTTGGAGGATTTTTGAACCTAACCTCAGCCTTGGCTGTTGGCAACTTTCATGTTGATTAATTCTAGCCTGCAGTAGTACCCTGGTAATTTCTGCCTTTTATCTTGCCACAAGCGTAAATTGTATTAGAACACTGGAATGTGGAGCACTCCATTGAACACAATGGAGTGCTGCATGCTTCTACGGGCCGGTAAAGTCCTGCGGAGCAACATTCCAATGTTGTTTTTACAAAACCCTCTCGGAGCCCAAGGGGATTTGACCTCATCCGTGCGTTGCCGATTTACCCCCGGTGTTGGGCCCTAATGTAAATGGGTGTGGTCATGACGGAACGGTTCCGTCATGAGCACAGCGCGACCGATGCTCATGACGGAACCGTTCCGTCATGAGCATCGAAAGCGTTAAACGCCTCAAGCTCCAAAAGGCCTTTGTTTTATTTGTTAGAACATTCTGCCCTCTAGTGGCAGAATGTTCTAATAGCCTTATAGCCCTTTGAAGCTGGGATATATACCAGCTATTAAAGTCCTGCTGCCTTGTTAAAAGCCATTGCCTTCGCCTCAGGCCTTTAACGCTGGAGCGGGCCTTTAATAGCCGGTATAGCCCGCTACAACGGGTTATATGGCTATTGAATGGCCTTGGTGGACATTCTAGTTGACTCATAGCAAATCATTTTTCTTAGATCGAATGACAACATATAGGCTGTTGGACAATGGGCTTTGTTTGACCTGTTAAAAGAATAAGAGTTAAGAATGTTCTTTTAGATAAAATTCATTAAGTGGAATCCTTCGGCTTTATTAAAACATTGGAATGTTGAGCGATCCATTGAAGACAATGGAGTGTTCCGGGCTTCTAATGGCTGGTAGAAGCCTGATGCATCAACATTTCGTGGTCGTTCATAGCAACAGTTGTGAACAAAGGCCTCACTCAGCCCGAGGGGATATCAACCCCTTCTGGCTCCTTGAGGCCTTTGTTTTACAAAGGAGAACATTCTTCGGATTGGGCCTTTAACGCTAGAGTGGGCTTTCAATGGTTGATAGAGCCCGCTACAGCGGGTATAAGGCTATATTAGAAGATTGGAATGTTGATAGCTGAGCTGAAGACAATTAAGCTTCATGTTTCTGGATAATGACAAAATGTAGTTCTGATCTAGATAATGCATTGTAAAACCTTTGAACAGATGTGAAATGTAGCCTATTTATTTACATTGATTTAAGGGTTTAATAATGGTATAATGATAATGACAAACAGATTCTCTACATGCAAAAATGTATGTTTCCTATGTCAGAGATAAATAGTACATTAAATAAGTAACGTGCACTGAAAATGATACAAGAAAAGTAGATGCTATACAAGTTTTAGCTAAAGCTGTATTTCGTGAATCTTTCCTGTTCACATTCCTTTAAATATGTGTGCCTTAATAATATAATCATAGAAAGACTTAGATGATCTATATGTGTAAAAAACTTTAAAAAAACATTTTAAAAATGTATGAGTACTCTATAATTACATGAATTAAGTATGATTTGATTTAAATGTTTAGTAATGCATTCATTTGAGAGATTAATACTCCCTGTTATGAAATATGAGATTCCTATTTTAGCATTGTGAAGAGAACTTTATTTTACAATTTGCTTCTTTTTCTTCCTTTTTCGAAAGTGAACTCATGAACTGCATAGTTTGTAGCCTATGGGAACGTTTTGTAAAGTTGCCACTTGTGTCTTCCTTTAACATCGGTAGCACAGTTTGACTGAACTCTCAACAAAAACTGATACATGCTAGAACAGATGCATGGGAACTAGCACTCAGAAATATGAGAGCATGTACGCGCCTACTTTCTGAGTGTCACATTGTTCATATGACTAAACATACAATGTTTTTAAGGAAATTATGTGATTTGGATTACTTAATTCTTCCTGATTTGTATAGTTTCTATTTACTGCATCACCTCATCCAATCGAAGACGACCAATGGGACTGAGTGGTCTGACAAATTTGGTGATGCAATGGGGTGATGCCCAGATAATAATGAAGTATAATTGCACAAATTTCGGAACTGAACAGGAGATAGATGCTTCTTTGTCTTTGAGAGACTGACTTGGCTTACCCACTTTACCCCTTAAGACTGACAAGGACAACGCAAACTGTGGCATAACACTGAGATTGGCTGCCGGCTGGTATGCTAGTGTGGTAGAACTTTTCGGCTAATAGGCTTGCACTATGCTGCTGTGACTCCGATGTTACAGCGTCGTACTGAGACAGATTTCCTGTCTTTAACAAACTGGAACTGGTCATTTGGAACACACTGAACTTTCCTAAGGATTTGTATGATGCTCAACTGATATCCCATTGATTTATATGCTATAGATATCCATGATTTCCCTCATTTGAGGAAGATTAACCCCTTCGCTGCTGATGACGAGATCAGCTCGTCATCAGCCACGGTGGTCGTGTGCGGATGACGAGCTGAGCTCGTCATCTGACGCGGCTTTTGGGAAAAAGACGCACAGCGCAAAAATAACCCCCGCACGCATGTGGTTAATTTCACTGTCATCCTTGTATCTTGCAGTGTTGGTTTTACTTATTAAATCTAACAATAATTATGATTTTAGGATTTAAAGTGTGTGCCATTTAATGTTCTTTGCCCTTAAACCTGAAATATTAAACTTTTATATTTAACCTAAAATCTGTTTATTCTGACTCATTATTTCCTTATGGGTAAATCACTTGACTAACGTTCCTTTCTGGTTGAATGAGGTTTCTGAATGTTATGAGTATAACTTTGTAGTAATTATCTTATTCCTGGGCCTCATTCAATAATTGTTTATCCTCTGAGTATTCCAGTCCTTTTCAGCACAGAACAAGATCCATCGGAGGACCAGGGAGGTTTTGACAGGTAGCAAGTGGTTAAATGAAATATGAATTAACATAATTAGATTGTACAAACCAAAGGCCCAGCATGTGAACGCTACAACACACCATTTAAATGTTCTAATACACAGACTCTGCCTTTCTCTTTCCTGCATCTCGAAAATATATTAATTAGGCAGAGGAAAAAGAAAGGCAGAGGCCATGCAGGAGGACACACACAACCTTCACCCATCCCTCCGTCTGTAGCTCAGTGGTACTAGGGCTTCAGATGGAGGAAGGGTGAATGCTGCTCAGCTCCTGGGTCTCCCTGGTTTGGCTGAACTACAAAAAGCTGTTCGGTCAAGTTGATGAGAACCAGGGGCTGATTTTGGCCCCCTTTCGCAGCTCTTCCTGTGAATGTTCAAAAGCTAACCGCCATGTCCTTCCATGCAGCCGTTAGCTGTTCAACATTCACAGCAACAGCTGTGAACAAACGCCTCACGGAGCCTGAAGGCATTTCAACCCCCTTGGGCTCCATGAGGCCTTTATTTTACTAATTAGAACTTATGCCCTCAAGGGGCAGAATGTTCTAATAGCTTTATATCCCAAGTAGCTGGGATATACGGCTATTAAAGGCCTGCTCCCTTATTAAAGGCCCTCGCCAAACGCTGGAGCAAGCCTTTAATGGCTGTTATAGATAACCAATTGAATGATGGAATTGGAATTAAATTGGGCTTTGTATGTAGCAGTGTTTGATATGTCCTAAAACATACACTACCAAGTGGATTGCGTTTAAATCATTTGTAACTGGTCATCTGGAATTTCTACTAGAAATATAATTTCAGAGAGTTGATATAGTTGCTAAAAAATTACATTTTATTTTAAATGATTGAACATTAGGGTGATTTATCTTTGAGTGGAAGCTTTTATAAGGATGGCTATAAGACCAAACATAATAAAAGGTTGGTTTAAAAATCTATTAGCTAAATATGTGTTTTTTTCCAAAGATTTGGATACTGCATGCTTTTGGTGCGGTAGGACCACACAGCCAAGGTTTAGTCTAGTTTGTTTCCAGTCCAATAACAAAAGGCTAATTTCCAATAGTTGCTGATTTCATCGCATACTTCTTCATTGGATCCTCCTCCCAGTCAGGCAATGATGATAGATTATTGGAGACCTCATTGTCAATAGGCCATCCCCATAATTTAAAGAATGAAACCAAATTCTTCCCAACTGCTTTTGAAAACATATCTGCCCAGAGATTCATCTTATACTTGTTTTCTTTCTTGACTTTGGAAATATTATGGTAGGCGGAGAAAAGTTGTTTGAAAGGCTCCCAACCAAATCCTTCCTGGAGCTGGGGAAATAAGGAAAAGATAGTAAGTGGAAGTACTCAAAATGTTTGTCAGTAAAAATAATATATGTTTCCACACAATAGATATGTTTTTTTAAGAAGCCAACATTTCTCAATTCTCACACTGGCTTCATGCACTAGAAAAATGACAAGAGAAAACAGAACGTAAAAAGAGGAGCGGGGATGTGAGGTAAGTGGAGAGGATGGAAGAGGGTGGTTTAGGTTAATGTATAATAAACCGTTGTAATTACACCATTGTTATATTTTCGGATGTCTCAGAACTAAATGGGTGTCCCCTTAAACAACATACTGTGCTGCGGTCTCTAGCAGGTCTGGAGCAATCTGCTTTCCTGCTCTGTGGGCTCACATGCTATGTGCAATGGTCCAAGGGATAAGGGAGGGTGGGAGGGAAAATGCTTTGGCTCATATCAAGGCAACAAGCAGGGAATGGAGGCAGCCCACATATACCTTTCATGAAACCTATGACACTTCCTATTACCTTTGGAATAGATGCACATGGAGTACCCCACGCAAATATGACTCATTACAACGTGTACTAATACCACACGTGCCATTACAATGCAGGTATTACTACACGTTGCAATTACAATGACGTGCAATTACATTGCATACTTTTACCACGCATATGCTTTGACAACGCATACCATTACAACGCAAAGGCATGTGTGGTAAAGCTATACTCATGGTAAATGTATGCAATGTAAGTGAAACTACCCTGCCCTAAACCCTAATTTAGTAGCCCTGCATGACCATCCCTGACCCCCAGTACTCTCCCTACATTAAGACTACCCAGCACGACCCCCTGACACTACCCTAAACCCAACAACACTACCCTGCACTACATACACACCACTGCACTACCCTAAACCCTTAAACACTACCTCCAGCACGACCCTCCCCCGACCCCCAGTCCGCTCCCTACACTTAAACACTATCCTGCACGACCCCAGAACACTACCCTAAACGCTAAAACACTACCCTGCACTACACACACACTACAGCACTACCCCAAACCCTAAAGCACTACCTCCAGCACGACCCTCCCTGGCCCCCAGTCTGCTCCCTACTCTAAAACACTTCCCTACCCGACCCCCGGACACTACCCTAAACCCTAAAACACTACCCTGCACTACACTCACACCACAGCACTAGGCTATACCCTAAAGCATTACCACCAGCACAACCCTCCCCCAAGCCCCAGTCCACTCCCTACACTTAAACACTACCCTGCATGACCCCCGACAATACTCTAAACCCTAAAACACTACCCTGCACTACACACACACCACAGCACTACCCTAAACCCTAAAACACTACATCCAGCACAACCCTCGACCCCCAGTTTGCTCCCTACACTAAAACACTACCCTGCACGACCCCAACCCTACCCTAAACCCTACCCTGCACTACACACACATACAGCACTACCCTAAACCCTAAAACACTACCACCAGCACAGCCCTCCCCAACCCCCAGTCCGCTCCCTACACTTGAACACTACCCTGCACAACACCCAAACACTACCCTAAACCCTAAAACACTACCCTGCTCTAAACACACACACCACAGCACTGCCCAAAACCCTAAAACCCTACCTCCAGCATGACACTCCCCCAACCCCCAGTCCGCTCCCTACACTTAAACACTACCCTGCACGACCCCCGACACTACCCTAAACCCTAAAACACTACCCTGCACGACACACACACCACAGTACTACCCTAAACCCTAAAACACTACCTCCAGCACGACCCTCCCCCATCCTCTCCAGTCCGATCCCTACACTAAAACACAACCCTAAGCAAGACCCTCCCCCTACCCCAAATCCCACTTACCTCTCTCGTGGTTCCTCTCTCCTGGTTCCAGCGATGTCTGAGGGGCGGAGCACGTCGTTTTGAGGAAACGGAAGAGACTCAGTTTCCTCACAACTATGTGGAAAGCCATTACATCGCATGCGTTGTAAAAATGCATGCAATGTAATGGTATGCCTAGTAATGGTGCGCGTTGTTACATTGCATGCATTGTAACACTTGCAATGTAAATGTATGCGGTGTTAAAGCCGCGTTGTAATGGCAGTTTACCACCGCACCAACACTTCACATATCCAATTACAACTCTCCCATATTGCTCACATTCAAAGGGATGAGAGAGAGCCAAGAGGACATGAATGTCCAATGTGAAAAATACAAATCAAAAACACGGCGAAAAAGAATCAAACCCCCAAATCTGTAATGGTTTGTGGTGTGTAAACATGCGTTAAAAATATGGATGTAAATCAGAACCCTCCTTATAGTCACTGCTAAATGAACCTGCCGAAGTGTAGGTAAAAAAACTGAGATGATGCCAGATGTTAACAAATATAAAAAGCATGCAAATTCCATTTTGTTGTTGAGACCTTTTGGAATTAAAGTGTCCAAAAACTGTATCCAATGCGTTTCACGCTGTAATAGTCTCTTGTTGTAATTCATGTCCACTTACCGTTGGACTACCTCTAGAATAGTGAAATGCATTTGAGCAATAGCGTGATGACACTCACTCCAATGTACAGACAGTGGCGAATTTAAAGATTTGATTCTGATGCTGCTTTTGTGTTCCGTCATTCTTGTCCTGATTTTTCTTTCAGTTTTACCCACATAAAATAAATCGCATGGGCATTTGATCACATAAATCACCCCTTGAGTGTTACAATCTGCTGTGTAGTTCAGATTAATCATCTTCCCAGTCCAAGGATGAAAAATGGTCCAACCTTCCAACAAATTGTTACAGTGAGTATAGTTGTAAAAAAAATGTCATCCCTTTGTGCATGATCTTCCCAGTAGTGCTTTGTCTTGTCAACAATTCTCTCAAATTGCAGGATTTTCTATATGCAAATAAAGGCGGCTGGGCAAATATATCTCCTAAATCAGGTTCTGTCTGAACCAACTTCCATCGTTTCAGAATGATTTTCTTAATCGGTGATGATTTAGTGGAGAATGTGGACACAAAAACCGGTTGGGGTTGGGTCTCCTTGTGCTGTTTCTTCAATTAAGATTATCTTTCCAAGGATTATACTCTTTGAACAGCATGATTGACTACTTCCAGAGGATAACCGCGTTTCAAAAATCGCTTTTTGTATTCATCCATAGCAATGACACAACAGTCAGCATCTGAAGTGATCCGTTTTGTTCAGGTTAACTGCAAAAATGGCAAGTGTGGCTTAAGAGTTAGAGGATGGAAACTACTGAATAGAAGTGCATTATCGCTATCTGTAGGTTTTTTATATACCTCAGTGCGAATCTGTGTCCCTACTAAGGTGATTTCCGTGTCCAAATAATTGATCTTATGTGGTTGAACACTATATGTGAACTGGATCCTAGTATTCTTCTGATTCAGGTCTTCCAGGTGATTTTCCAAATCTAGTAAATCTCCCTTCCAAATTAGAAGAATATCATCAATATAGAGATGATACAATAAAAGCCTCTGCGTCCAACTATAGTCTGACAAAATATGTTCAGTCTCAAATTTCAGCACAAAAAGATCAGCATAACTGAGTGCCTCCGAGAATCCCCTGGATGTCCCATTCGTTTGGAGAAAAAATGTGTCCTTCCACTGAAAATAACTGTGGTACAAACAAAAATGTAACAACTCAAGAAGAAAAACTTTGTTGGCTTCCAATTCTCCCACTCTTAAAAATTACCATTCAATGGCCTCTATTCCTTCATTGTGAGGGATTGAGGTGCACAAGGCTACCACGTCCACCGTGCAGCGCCAGATCTGCTCATCGGAAACCAAATGAACATCTGCAAGTGAATTCAGTAGATGAGTTGTGTCCTGCAGATAAGATGAACCAGCTTGTACCATTGGTTGTAGAAAAAAATCAAGATATTGTCCAAGTGGTTCATGAATTGACCCGCAGCCTGTAACAATTGGTCAAAAAGGGGGGTCATTGAGGTTTTAATGAATCTTCTGTAACATTTATTTTATTAAAATTTTTATTTTATTTTACAGAGTTTTATATAGTGCAAACTTGACTTGAATCGGGTATCAGAGGCTTTACATAGAACCAGTTCATGAGGACACATTAATCATTTTTGAAAGGCACAAAGGTCTTTTGGGATGTTCCATGTATAGAAACTGTTTAGTGATCTTGGTAATCCATTCCATGTCCAAGGCGCGTGAGAGTAATGTCGAGAGAGTCTTATGGAAAAAAAACGTTGGGTCATCAGATAATGGCAAGTATGTGAGATCATCCTACAAATGTTCAATAACCATTGTTTCATAAAATTGGTGGTTCCTTACAACGAGTGCTCCTCCTTTGTCAGCTGGTGAAAAAGCTAATGAATGATTGCTGGTGGGAGCTTTTAAAGCGTCCTTCTCTTGTTTAGACATATTAGTATGTCTACTCGTGAAAGTGGATATTTTTTTAAGTTCCTTCTTAACGAGGTTCTCAACTAGGTCAATAGCTTTATGGGACACTGGAGACAAAAACGTACTTTTTGGTTTGAATTCTCGATATCTAGGTTCTTCCTGACTAATGTGAGTGGAATCCCAATGTTGTTTTTTCAAATATTGAAGACACAAATTTTCAGGTGACTCTGTAAACCACTATCTCCGTGTCAAGAGATCTCATGTGGAATGTCGGAACGAAAGAAGTTCCTTTATTAAGAACCGCTGTCTGTAAATGTGTCAAGGTGGTGCTAGAGATGTTGATCACTAGTGTTTTTTTGTTTGTCACCTGGAAGATCCTGACGGTTTTGTGAAATCTGTGCCCCTCTGTGGGTTTTGCTGCTTCCTGAGATGTTACTGATGGCTGCATGGGCGGGTTGTTTGCTGCTGGTCTTATCTCTAAAAAAGAGACCATGGAAGTAGATGGGTCACTGGTAACAATGTTTGTTTCACCTCTAGACAACATCTCAGTTACTGGCGGGGGGGGAGGGGGCGATTAGCCTTGGTTTCACTGATGGAAACAAAACTCTCTTCAGAGGATGCAGTGTTCGATTTGTTAAAGTTTCTCCTTTGGGCGTACACTTCCGCCCAAATGTAAACTTCATCTAATTTATAGTCTATTGTGTAACACTTAAACTTTCATATTTTCCGATTGTGTATCTCCTTAGCATAAATATCCAATTTGCTATTGATGTCATCTAGTGTAGTATCCCAAATACTTGAATCCATCCGATGTGCCAATGAGTCTTTTATTCTTTGATTTCTTCTTTAAGACCGGAAAGAAACTGCAACAGTTCCTCTATTATAAGTAGCCTGAGATGTAATGAGCATTTATCTAAAATGGCATACCACTTATCCATTAATTTCTTATTAAGTTTGAACATCCTGGGTTTAATGGCTAGTCTCAAACCCCTAGGGATCCTACTAGAATTTTGGTACGGTACCAGTATTGTGGCATGGAGTCTCTGGTTATACTCTCTATGCATCAAATATTCAAGTTCTTGAATTTGTTGGGTGGCTGGGCTGGTTGAAGGACCAAAGGTCCTAATTTCACGTATGAGGTTGTATATATCATTATTTTTTCAATGCACATTATTTAGTGGTGAGTTGTGAGCATGATTTACGGGCTGTTTTTACTTTTTACTGTAAACATGCATGCATTCAAATGTATTCGCGCACATGTGTCCTTGTTAGCGTCGGTTTGGAGCACTTAGGAGATGTGTTTAATGTTTATGTTTCTTGTCGTCTTTAATTAATTGGAGAGTTCAGAACATGTCTTTGGGCTGTTGTTCGCATTCCTCTTTTTACTTTTGATATGCACGCATTTAAACGCGGAAGCATACACGCACCTTTGCACACACTGGTTTGAAGCATTCGGGTCTGACTTGACTTCTTGTGTTCTGGGGAGGACACTGGCATGCCGTTTACTATTGTTTTACCATTTCTTACCACTTTCGTGAACTGATAAAATATATTGGCTCACTGGGTCCACTTTCTTTTTTTTTAGATTTGGAGAGTTGAAAGTATCGCTTATGGACTTCTGTTTGCAGTCCTCTTGTTACTCCTAATGCGCACACATTTAAACGTAGACTAGAACATACTCATCTTGATAAAACCTGGTTTGAAGCATCCGGGGGTCGACTTATACAAGTGCACGACCTCTTGGGGTCTGGTAAGTACACTGGCATGCCATTTTTCTATGTTTTTACCACTTTTGGTGTATTGATAGAAAAGATTGGCTCACTGGGTCTATATTCTTTTCTTTTAGATTTGGAGATTATAAGTTTACCTGATTATTTGTCTTTTTGAGCACTAATGGTAAGGATCTGATTCAGTTGTCCGTTGCATGCGTTCATTATCGGTCACGCTTTTCTTGATACAATATTTTATGTTAGTTACAGAGGAGTAATCGGCTTTCTTTGGAGTCAGGGCTACCCCGGATCTCCATTTTTGAGCACTTTTTGGAGTTCTTTTAGATGGTAAAGAATGCAGTTACTTACTTGTCATCCACTGGTGACACAGTTGGGTTCGGTTTAATTATGGTCACGAGCATGGGTTTTGTCACTGATTATTTTCATGGGCACAGGGAGTACCGTGGATCCGTCTCTTTCTCTTATCTCTCACTGTTATCTACTTTTCATTTATTGTCCATTACTATCTATTTCTATCCTTGCCCTCAACCAAATGCAATGAAAGCTTATCATGCCACTGGACAGGTTTACTTTAGAAGTTGAGTCAGTTCACTATGTGGATTTGAGTTATGTATCTTCCACTGGCATCTGCCTACAATTTCTCGTTTGAATTGTGATGATGGTTGAACATATGAGCCACACATACCCTTGATTTGCTGTCTTTTCACGTATGAGGTTGTTTTACATTGTATTAAGATTGATATGAATCAGGTGTATATTCAGACGAACGTTGCTTCTATTTTATTTATAGATTCCCGTGACAAAGGGCTCACTGGAAGCACATTGAATTTCGTGATCATCTGGGAACTCTGTGTTATGAGTCAAGAATCTGGTCTTTGACATTAAATTGACTGATTCCATATTTCTCCATTTTATTGAGACTTTTATATACCTTCGAACCATTGTTTTTTAAGAACCATGTTGTTAAAATGTTTAGATTTTTTTTTGAAGATATGCATATACGCGTGTAATTTTGATTCAATGATTGACCCTACTGTGGGCTCTAGTAGTGCACACTGTTTCCAGAGCATCCACTCAGGTTATTTGTCTTGTCTAAATAAGGGGCGTGGGTGTATCCCCCCTACAGAGTTCACACTAAACTTATTCGTTGGTTTACATAGTTTAACATTTTGGATCTAATTAGGAGTGCAACACAACGACCTGCACACACTTTTAGAAGGTTGACATTTTTTCTCTGTACTTACTGCTCTTTTTAACTGACAGAATGTCTCTTAAACATGTCTGGGCTGGGTGACAAACACACTTTGTGCACTCCCTCTAGACAGCCATAAACACAGGAAGGGCTGGGTATGACAGAGGACCCCACTGCATTCTGATAGCTTCCCTGGGCAGAAAGGGGGTGAGGTGGCTCACATTTACACCTGAATTGGCTTTTTCCTGTCCTCACACAAAACACTGACTTACCTCCCAGGTTTAGGCTGGTAGACGTGGCTGGGTTGAAATGGATCCTTGTGCACTTCAGAGAGTACTTGTGAAGACGCCCCCTACATCAAAGGCACTTTTGGGTATAAGTACAGGGTCTCTACCCCCTGACCTCAGACACTTCTTGATCTTGAACTGAACCTGTCAGAGGACTGTTGTGCTGCTTAAAAGACTCAACTGGACTGCTTTTCTGGACAGACTGCTTTTCTGCTTGTTGCAATGCTGCCTGGTGCTCCCTGACTCTACTGGAAGGACTCTGCCCACCCTCTGAGGGATCTCCAAGGGATTTCTGACTTGCGTCCTGTTCTTCAACTACACTGCCATGAAAACCATTTTTCTCAGGAAGTTTGGGTTTACACCTGAGAAGTACAGGCAATGGTTCAGGGCTAGTCTCAAACTCTCTACACAAATATGGGTGGATGCCTTGGACAATTCTGGCAAGGCACTGAAGGGCTGGGTGAGGGGCAGCAAAGTTAATGATTATGAAGGGTTTTACAACTTGTTTTTGAAGGAACACGTTCTTGATACTTGTTTCCCAGAGTGAACCAACACCTGATTGATAATAAGCTTACTGACGCCAGGAATCTCGCTGAGGAGGTGGACCTCTGGGTCAGGAACAGATTGTCCAAAATGGTATTCTGGGGGGAATCCCAAAAGGATGGTCAGAGTTCCAACTAGAAGAAGGTGACGGGAGGTAAAAAGACTGAAAACTCTGAAGGCCCTCAGAACAACTCACAGGGGTAAGGTTCTGGTTCACCTTCCCAATCCGGCCACCAGAAGAAAACTTACCCTGACAAAGGTCAGCAGCCCAAGCCCCTCAAGTGCTATGAGTGCTACGAGTCTGGACGCTTCAAACAGGATCCCAGGTGTCCAAAAAGAGCACCAGTTCCTACTGGAGGATAGATTCCAGCAGTGGCTGTATAGTGCTACCGGAGGAGTTTGTCCCAGTTAATGAGGGGAGTTTATAGGGGTTACCCTAGAGTCTCTGGGTAACAGTGAGATTGTCCCTAAGATCCAAGTGACCTGAAATATTACAATGTACAGGCAATGGGTCACCATCAATGGGCAAGGTTAGTCAATTTTTCTTTCTGAGTGTAAAATAGCCAAGACTACACTGGTATAGAAATATTACAATTAACCTAAATGTCCTGTCAAAGTTATATCTTTTAAAAAGAATCACTACATTGTTTTTACCGACGAAGATACATCTGCCTGCTTAGAAGATGGGTGACACATTTTTATATGTCTGCTGTGGTCGCGAGGACTTCTCTGCCAAAGTGGCTTCTTCTACTGAGAGAGGAGGCACTTTGGGTACCAATTCCTGATACTCTATTTAGGCTCTGTAAAAGTGCTTAAACATTGTCCAGGGGCATCATGAACCCCTTCTTTAGCAGCTTTAGCAGGGGGTGTTTTTCCACTAGGGAGTAAGTCAACATAAAATCTTAAAAATGTTATTTATGTTTTCTTTGATCGGAGTCACGGGAGGGAAAAACATTACTGAGATGTGGAGAAAAAGCAACAAGAGAGCACAATAGAAAAAGGAAGGAAGGGATGGATGACGAGATGGATTAATGGGCGGGTGGAGAGATAGATGAATGAATTGGTGGATCAAGAGTTGATGAAGGGACAGATGATGAGGTGGCTGGTTGACAGGAATGACATAGGGAAGGACGAAATGATGGAAAGAAGGATGACTTGAAGGATGCTGAGTGTATGAAGGAAGTAAGGATAATGGATTAATGGAAAGAAGCAGAGGTGTATAGAAGTAAGGTTGAACAGACGGAAAGAAGTACAGTTTGATGGAGAAAAGTAGGGATGGATGAATGAGGGGTGAATGGAGAGAAGGAAAGATGGTGAAATGGATGGATGAGTAGATGAGAAGAAGCAAGGATGGAGGAGAGAAGGGGAGAATGACAGAGAGAAGAATGAATATGTGGATGGATGGGCAAATTCACTGAGAATGCAGGTGCAAAAGGCACTATTTGGACACTCTATTTCCAGGATTTCCTGTGGGAAGCAGCTAAAAAACTACTGGGCTTATTCGCCTTACTCACACAGTTCAATTGGGGAAAGGGTTCAAAGTACGGAGCATAGCACACTGCAGACTTCAAACGGTTATGATGGGCACATGTTCCTCTTCCCAATTCAAAATGAAAAAAATAATTGGAGCACCAACATCTATGTGATGACAGGCGTAACATAACAACGGAGTTTGACATCTGCCAGAGAAAGTATTCCTTCAATCCAGCTTTGTGGAAATGCTGAAAATCATCCTCGTTGTAGTTGCCCTCAGTAAGAGAGCTATACAAATTATGTCCTTACCCTTTCTCTTTGGAAGAGCTGAAAACAGTTGCTCCTGTGTCCACCAAGAGAGTCAGAAAAACGGAGGATACCTTAACTCTGTGGATAAGGTAAGACACATCCAGTCTTCTTCATGAAAACGTAATCATCTACTCAATGAGAGAAGCGACCAGTGCTATTGACTGTGTAATTATTTACAAGTAGCGTATGTAAAAATGAAACATCTGTTTGAATTAGTTTGCAAAGTGCATCTGAAGAATGACACATTTTTCAGGTCTGACTTGGAGAGAGTAGCTCAGAAGTATATCAGAGTTACAGCATCATGAACAAAAGCAGGAGTTCTAGCTGAAATAGGAAGTTGCATAGTTTAAGCTAAGAATAGAGACTGCGTCTCTATTGAATCTCAACCCTCTTCAGTCTGACTCTCAGGCTGCAATGAAATGCCCACTTGGTATTGAGTAACTGGACCTTTAGATTCTCTGGCAAGTGACTGTATTCTTTGTATGCCCCAGTGAAGAAGAACAACTGAAGATGTACAGTATTGCTCAAAAGGCCACACATAATGTAAGAAATTGGGTTATTGTTTGAGAGGGATTGAAAGCCATCCCAGGCAAAAACCACAATCCTTGTCAGGATGAACCACAAAAGTCACTAGATTAACCTGGGTTTAACCTTCTGGTACGAATTCAGTAGGATATGGGTGAGTTTTAGTAGATATGGCTGGGTATCTTCCCATGAGGAATGTTTTCAAGGGAGGAGAAATGGTAGGGAAGGTCTATATGGCAAGGAGAGGTAACAACCTTTTAGTTGGCTGCACCAACATGATTTTAACTAATCAATTAAGGACGATTAGTCACATTAGTGATGACAGTTATATTGTGAAATGATTTCCAGGATCTCTGCTGATAAACTGCGCTTTTTGACAGTGTTTGAGCACAGGATTATATTGAGGAAAGGACCAAAAGCTGTTGTCCATTATGTCTGTGCCTCACTTAATGCTTGAACCACTTAAATTAGAGGAGAAAAGGTTATAAAGTTTATGTGTAATAGAGAAGATAGACTAATCCGAGTTGGCGCCTGTAGACTTAGCACAGAAGGATAGGGGTGGAGAACATCCAAATGTGTGTTGATCTTCGTGTCTTGAAGAGAAATATTTGGGTAGATAGACAACTCTTACCCAATATTGTAAAAGAATTTACCTTATTAAAAGGAGTTCAAGTCTTCAGTGTCATAGATTCTTGGGGACACAATGCACAAATGTTTGCTCATTTAAATTGTAAAGAAGTGTACATATATCTTTCTGTTTCTTCTAAAAATACTAAAACATGCTATATTGAACTTCCTATGTAGATGGTTTCTTGCCCTCTGACATTACTGCACCCTTCATATTACGATTGTGCCTTTGTATTGCTTAAATCAGTTGCATTAGACCACAGGAACCGTTGTTTCCTTTATATACCCAGTACCCTGGTTCCATTGTGGATAGGGCTCCCCTGTTCTTCCACTCAACATAAATATATCTTTAGCATACTATAAAGTCCTGCTAAGTAAGGTATCAAGGCATTTAACTTAATTTGTCACTCTAGTAGATGCTTTCCAATTTATCAGGATGCCGCTTGGGCTAGCATCAGGGCGACTTGTTTTCAACGAGTGATGAGAAAGGTTTTGAAAGGTATCAGACAAATGTTTTTTCAGGATGACATTTTGTTTCATGGTAAGGACAGAGTAATTCATTATTTGGTTCTAGAGGAAGTGTTAATGAGACTGTGTGGATGTGGGTTGACAGTGAAGAGATAAAAGTGCCAATTCACAGTTGGTACAGTAAACTATATTGGTCATACCATCTCTGTGGAGGGTATCAGCTCTCAGATGGATTTAGAAGAGTGAGGGGTCAAGACACTGGTACCGAAGTACAAAGAAGAACTCTGATCATTGCTAGGATTGAGAGAGTATTACTCCAAATTCTTTAAAGACTTTGCATTACCAATGTATCCCTTAATGCAGCTTCTAAAGGGAGGAGAATGATTTGAGTGGTTGGAAGAATACTCACAAGCTTTTGGGTCAGTTAAGTAAGAACTTGGTAAAATGGCAACCCTAGGGCATTTTGCTGTCCATGAGAGAATTGTTTTGACACTTGATGCAAGCTTAAATTGGTTAGGCGTGGTTTTAGCACAAATTGGTGATGGAAGGGGTGAAACCGTTTTATTTTGAAGTAAAGTATGGTAAAGGCGATAGGAATAAAGAGACTGTAGAAGTTACAGAAGAAGGACTGCTTTGTTGTCAGAAGACTGCTCTGCTGTTTGAAGGACTGCCTTGCTATCTGAGAAGGAAAACTGGACCTGCTTGCCTGAAAAATGTTTGGAGGAGTACCTTCTCTAGGATGTCAGGTCTAACACATAAGTTATGTACCGCCACACATGGAATATAAACATTTCTATTCAATTAATGTAATCTTTCCACAGACTGATGAGACAAAACACCTCATATCACATATTCGGAAAATGTTTTTAAAAATTATGTAGGGGATAAAGCATATTGACTAAAATAGGATTGAGAAGAAATATTGCGGGTTTTACATAGTAACTTTAATTCTTACATAAAGTTAGACACATAAATAAAACAGGTTATCTAGTTTAAAAACTTATCTAAGCAAATTGTTAAGCCTTTCCCTATCTTTAATACCTTCCAAGGAAACAAAGTATTTGCTACGGGCACACTGTTTGGCCAAAAAGTCATAAACAATCGTCCAAGTTGGGTGTTTAGAGAGGCCTTCAAGTAAAATCCCATTAAAAAATGAATCTATTTCATCTATCACAACTATCAGTCTCTGGTTTGCTTGGCAGAGAACCACAGTACAAAGTCTGCTTGCTGTTCTTACTATTATTTTCATAGCAGCTTTACCTTTTCGAAAATTTAAGATGTATTAAGGATGAACTGATGCTCAGAATGAATTACAGATCACTGCTTCCTAAATTGGTGATGTTCTTATGGATTAAAGTCTGTAGACTATTGTTCTGACTTGTTTACACAATGCCAAAAGGGAACAATGTGCGCCTCCAGTTTAACCTAAATGCTGCAGATACCTATGTGCAATCAAATTTCCATAACTGATAGCAACTATCTCAAAAGTAAGCAAATGATGAATTTGTAAACGAACATAGTCCATTATTATACTGACAAAAATGTAAAACCAGCTGATGTTATTGTATATCACTAGAAATGTTTTAGCAACGAGAACAGTGGCTATGTTTAAATCGCCTGAAAAGCTTTACCATACAAAGATTTGTTTCCAGATCTGAATTTCTACTGGTCTTTTTGACTAATGACGAAAGTGACTCCAGAAAACAGTTTATGTCAACTGGCAAAAGAATTGGAACATTTTCATTTCTGTACAATTTGTTATGAAGAATAATCCGTCATGAATTTGCACTTCCCTAATCCCTTTCAGTTGATCGGAGTTATTCCCCATAATTTTTCCATTCATCAAGATAAGGCTGGAACTCATTGAGCCATGATCTTATTATGTACTCGGACAGCAAAGTGATGATAAGTATTGATAACTTAATATTCTGATTCTTCATAAAAGGAACTAGTCATATATGCATTACAATTCCCAACACATTGCTGTTGTTTTGCCCTGATTATCAGTAATGATTTTATAAATTGCTGCCAGTTCTTTGGCAAAAGTTGATTTTTATTGTCTCCCAGATTATCAGTTGTTTTGGATAGATATTGTTTGATTGCAATTAAAGGGTCACAGATAGCATATAGGGGCCAGATGTAGGCAGCCCAATACCGGTCGGGAATGGCCGAAATTACCGAATTTCGGCCGTTACCGACCGGTATTGGGCATTTGAGATGTAGGAGGCAGGTTTAAGGATTCGGTAATTTACCAAATGGTAATTTAAGGAATGGGTAAATTACAGTAGACTTCTCCTGCTTCCTCACCCTCCGCATGCTTCATAAGATTTTTAGAGGGGACCCCTTATCAACACCAGGAATGCATTGATTCAAATCCTCGTCAGCAGCTGAATAAACCATGGAAATGCCCTCAACGCCGGAACAACCTCCCACCTCTTCAAAGGACTACAGATGATACAGAACGCCTCAGCCAAACTCAACATCGACCTTCCCAAATGGACTAGCATCACCCCTCCCCTCCGAAATCTCCACTGGTTCCACGTCCAAAAGCAATGCCAGTTCGAGCTGCTTACTGAGGTCCAAAAGGCTCTCCACGACCACAGACCCTCCTACATCAACCACTGCCTGACTTTTCATCAGCTGACCAGACATTTCTGATCTGTCTCCCTTACTCTAGCACACATCCCCGCGTTAGGCGGAGTTGCAGCAGAGGTTGTGCCTTCTCCTACTTTGCCGCCAAGTCATGGAACAACCTCCCACTCCATCTCCAAACCTACCCCTCACTCGCTGACTTCAGGAAGCAAACCAAGACTTGGCTGTATGACTGAGGCTTCCCATTCTCAGCACCTGGATACCCCCCAGGGTGGAAAGCCACACTTTACAAATACTGATTGATATATTGAACATGACTCACAAGCTCCTATCTGTACTGAAATCTACCATTTTGACTGTCTAAATGCAACCTATTTTCCCACTATTGTAAATTAAACCATACATCATTATGTTTGGTAATTGGTTCTGCCTTAAAATAATGACCTGGAGGATAACATGCCCTCTTGTTTGTTAATGGTGGCAATTGTGGTTTGTGTTTTATCCTCTTCCTCCTTCCTTTGCTGTCCAAATCGCATGTTCATCTCACCTGCCTGTCACTGTGCTCTACCCAGTTCAATACTAGTCCTATCTGAGTTTTCCAATTCTGTCTTTTGGTTGTTGTATGGTTCCCTTTCCTCCAACCTGAGTCATGGCCTTCGTGCCTTGGCCTTTGCTTGTTTCCCATCTGCTTTCTTACCGGTGAGGGTGAGGGAGAGGGTAATTGGAGGTTCATGGGCTTGCTTCACAGACTGGCTAAAGTGCTCTTGGCACCACCCATTTGAACCCGCTTTGTGTGCCAAATGTAGCTGGATGGATATTCTCTGATGTGAGGACTTGATTGGAGGCCTGCAGTAGTATGATGGATCACAATGGCAACTTTCCCTGTGATTCTTAGAGCCTCCCACGCCTGGATGCATGATGACCAGGGCTGCAAGTGTGTGTCTTAATGGAGTGACCTGGAGAGGTAGGACGACAGAACCCTTGGGCTTAGAAGAATAAGGAGAGTGAGTAGAAAGGGAGGCCAAGTATGTAGTTTCCTGGTTTAGTGAGAGGGGGGCTGCAATGGTGAGTCTTCTTACACTGCACTTTTCACTTTTGTTGTCCCGGTCTGGTATTTCTGAAGTCTCACCTGGGTTTCTACATACTATGTCTAGAGGAATCTCGCTCATTAAAAAATTAGAGGGAGAGAGAGAGAGGATGAAAAGTGAGGGCTACCATGGAGAATATGTGTGCATCATGTTCTTGGGTAGAAGAGATCTCTTCTGCTCTCTTACACTGCCTTACTGTTCACAGAGACCTCCTGAGTGGGCTTTTGTGTGTCTTGCTCATAAAAGGGGATGTCACTGGAGACAAGTGACGGGGTGGTCGAGAAGGTTGCAAGTATATATCTGAATTAGCAGCCTAGCAGATGGAGTAATGAGGCTAGATACTCTGTCTTGTCGAGCCTTAAGCTGAGGAGTGAGGGTTCAGTGTATTCCTGCCACCCATTTTGTTCTCTCTATCTCCTCTGCTGTGCTCTCATTTCCCTCTCCTTTACTCCATCTGCCCCACATTGTGATTAATCTAATGTACTCTCTCTGCTTTGCTCTCTATCACCCCTTCTGTTGTGCACCCTCTCTTTCCCTCTGTAGCCATGCTCTCCTGCCCCCTGTGCTATGCGTTCTCTGATCCTCTCTTTTTCTGTACTCCAACGGTCCCTGTGATAATGTTCTCTTATGATGCTTTGGTTTTTCAAAAATTGATCAGGCAAGGCAAAACCTACTGCATGTGTTGTTTCTTTACTCTACTACTGAACATTAATATCAATAAAAGTATTATTCTTTTCCAAACAAATATCCCTTGGTGTCTAATCAAATCATTGCTAGTTAATCTACTCTAATCGTGCGATGTGCATGTAAACATGTATGCCGCAATATTTCTGTCATATGTTATGTTTCTCTTGAGAGAAACTTGACCAACTTATATTTTGATCTTGAAGTAGGGATCTAAGTATAAGGCAGCACAAATGTATGGACCTGCTTTCATGTCACAGCCTTGAACCTTTCACACCACGAAATTTTTGAGAAGCACCTATGAACTACTTTATGTCTCATGAAGTGAACCAGGCGGCAACCTGCACATCCAGTTTGCTTTTGTTTTAGTAGGTTGATGCAAACCTTGATGCTCCTTGAACCTTTGATTAAGGAATACATGCTCCACATTCCCTAGTTTATAAGGCATTCAATGTTGCATCTATGTGTTACATTCCAAATAGTAAATGAGTGTTTTCTTGATATCCAAAGTGTGCACAGCTTGTTCATCCAGAACTTAAGGTTTTGTAAATAACAAAAATTCAAGTTAAATGATTGATTACTGTGAAATTCAGACATCACCTTATAAAAGAATGAAGGATGTACTGTAGGTAGAATGGAGTGTTAACCCTGCTCACTCAACACACACAGGCCCACATGCATCAATGTCGTCTTTTGCGATTTCTAAATAGCGATAAATAGCGATTCACAATTTAAAAATCGCAAAAGGCTATGCATGATTATTTTTTAAATTTTTATGCAATTCGGTAGAAATCGCTATTTTTACCGAATCGCAAAAAAAAAGCGATTTTCAAATTGCGAATTCGCAATTCCCATTCATTCCTATGGGCCAAAAGGCCCATAGGAATGAATGGGAATTGCGAATTCGCAATTTGAAAATCACAAATCCTGATTGCATTTCAAGGGTGGTGAGGGGTGTTCAAATGAACCCCCCCTGCACCCATGAAATGCTGTTTTCACATCATGTTGCACACACATGTCCTAAGGACATGTGTGTCCGTAACATGAATGTTAAAAAAATGCATTTTCAGCGTTATTTTCACTTTTTGCAAATTTACCGAGTAGTTCAACTACTCTGTAAATTTATCCCTCTAATTGCGAATTCACAATTTAAAAAGTATTCATGCATTGCTTTTAAGAAATCGCAAATTTGCGATTTCTTAAAAGCAATCGCATTTTTAGAAATCGCAAAAATGTTGCGATTTCTAAAAATGCTTGATGCATTCCAAAAAGCATTTTTGGAATCGCAAACCGCCGATTTTAAGGAATCGCACCGTTTGCGACTCCAAAAATGCTTCATGCATGTGGGCCACAGTCCCTATCAGGGTGAACCACAACAGTCACAAAATTAACCTGTAAAAGTATGATAGCTTGGCACTGAAGTAGTCAGGCTTAACTTAAAGGCAATGTGTAAAGTATTATCCAGCACACAAACAGTAATATAGTGAAAGCACAACATAAGAAAGATCCCATACAAATTTAGAAAACTAGAGTACATCTAAATACATTATTTGACACCAAAGTAACAAAAATCAAACCAGTATACCTGGAGTTATGTATTCTCAAGTTTAAGGTAAGAAATTGTGCCTAAAAGGTCAAAGCCCCAACCACGGACATCTAGTTGTGCGAGACTGAATCAAAGTTGAACAATATGGCCAATAGCGATGGAGCGTGAGTCAGATGATAAGAGTGGATTGTGCCTGGTCTGCTCTTATCTTCAGACTTAGAAGAAACTTAAGGAAAATGTCTCTGGAGATGGTAGAAGTTCAGCCGTGTTAGGCTGCAGGCCGTGTCCAAGGAATAAGTGTCATTGTTGGGGAGCCACTGGATAAGCTGTGGAGAAGATTTCCACTTTTGCACTCAGGGGTCGATTCAGATGTCATTCGGAAGGGCTCCAAACTGGATTTGGAATAAGCAAATACAATTTGGAGTGTATATTTCCGACCAAATTGTCCCACAGTTCCGAATGACCAGTATGATGCGAGGAAGCGTTCCGCGCCAACGGAATCAGTTCCAAACCCGAATCAGTCAGTCCGACTCGTTCAGAGCCAATTCATTCAGCTCAATGGGGGCGGCTTTCCAAATGAGCGACTACGATGACTGATTCTGACAGCCGTACTGACTTGGTTAAAACAAGAGGAAATGGCTGTGGGAATCAGACTTCGGGGGGGGGGCATAGCAGGCTCTCCTTCACCCGAGGCCCTCCCAATCGACCACAGGGGGGTACCCATGGGTACCCCCTTTCCATGCACGCACAATGTGGTAGGCACCATTTGGTGCCCAACACAGGGTGAAAGCTTTTCCCCACCCACCCCTTTATGCAATGGGAGCCTGTGTGCATGTTCAGTACACAGGCATCCATCGACTTAAATGGGAGTCCGACCGAACCAAGTCCATCACTATACGGACACATCAAAATCGGTCGTTCGGACTCACAGACCACGATTCGTCCAGAAAGCTCTACAGAACTGAGTCATTCGGAGGGCTTTCCTAACATGATCGGAATCGGGCCCTAAGTCTCCTTTTTCGAAGTTGAAAATCTCCAGAGGGACGTAGCTCGCGGCTGTAACTTACAACAGTTCCATGAGGTCGAACATGTCTTTGGGGAAGGGCTGCTGAACCGATTTGCTGCTACCAGAAAACAAAATAGCAGGAGCTGTGGTGAAGATGTCCACTTTTGCACTTAGTCTATTTTTTTTGGAAGACGAAAATCTGCAGGGAACAAAGTAGCAGGAGCTGCTGCAAAGCCAAGCTGACCGGACAATGCACCTTGGGTTAATAGACAAGCAGGTATTCCACTTGGTTCACAGAGCAGGTTTTAGCCAAACATTTTCCAAGTGCCAAATTTGGGATTTTGGCACCACCACCAAAGGTCCAGGACTGGAGGGGCAGCACTTGAGGGGTTAGGGCTCAATCAGGATAAATCAAGGTTTTGGTTCAAGTTGGTTGGTGCCTTTCTGTCCCTGAGGCTCTCATCAAGAGGCTGACCAACTAGCCCTTCAGTCATTATGGTAGTCCTGGTTTCAAGAGGTGGCGCTGGGTTCAATCAGCAAGGCCGGCTTCTGAGGGTTCAAGGCAGGCTCCAGGCAGCACAGCAGTCCTTCGAGGTGCAGCAAAGCAGTCTTGTGGATTGTGCAGCTGGCTACAGCAGCAGGCAGTCCTTCTGCAGGTCCAGAAAGTGAACTGAAGAGTGGGTCTGCTGATCCAATTTTATAACTGGTGCCTTCTTTGAAGTAGGAGAAGTTGCTAGAGGATTCCCTTTCAAGTGCTTTAAGTTTTCTGCTTCCCCTACCATGGCTCCGGGATGTCTGTATGAACAATGCAGGGGTGCCATGTCCTTTGTGTGAAAGCAGGGCTCCGGCTATTCAGTTGCAAATAGGGCTCCGTCCGCCACCTAATCTTGCCAATTGATAGCCCGCATAGGCACACCTACCCCTCTATTGTGTGGGTGTCAGGGAGGGATAAACAAAATCCAACCGCCAACTTCACCTAGTCATGTGACGCAGAAACAGGCTACTGGCTCCAAATAGTTAGGGCAGGGAAATGCCTACCTTCTAAAAGTAGCATTTTCAAAATTGGAACTTAAAATCTGGCTGCACACTTTTACATTTAAACTTTGGTAGAATAATTTATTGTGTTTGAAATAGTTTTGACTGAGTGCACTTGTGCTGTAAGTATTTCTGTTATATAAACATTGTTCTGTTCAACAGCCGCCACATGCACCAATAAAAAAAAATGTCTTTTGAAGAAATAGTACATCTCACTGAGAACAAAGCTGAAACCAAGGACTATACCTCTGCTGAAGCTAGAGACATTTATGAGCTCATCAGAGAAGTCATGGCTTTCGATACCACTCAAGGTCCAATACACCAACAACTACGACAACTAGAATATTTAATGCGTAGAGAAATCAATCAGGGGCTACATGCCACAACTTTGATACAATATCATAAGGCTAGTGGAATTCCCTGAGGGCTCCGTTTAGCCATTAAACCCATGCTATTTAAAATGAATGAAAAATGTATGGACAAATGGTACTCCAGTTTAAATAAATGTTCTTTAGATTTGATTTTACTTATTGTCGAAGAATTGTCACAAGTACTAGTAGGTCTTGAAGCAGACATAAAAGAATTACTGAATTCCGTATCCTCACGTATGGAAGCTGATAATTGGGAAGCCACCCTTGTAGACATCAACAAAAAACGTACATGTATGCCAAAGAAATTCATGAACGAAAAATTTGGAAGTTGCGTCGAGACACTATCGATTATAAATTAGACGAGGTGTACACTTGGGCTGAGGTATACGCACAGAAACGTGCCTGGCAAAAAACTGGCACAACATCATCTGAAGAAAGCGTAGCTTCTATAAGTGACGCACAACTGACTCGTCCTCCTGCTCCATCCACATCCGGCACATTGAGCACAACCGCATCTAGCACAACCAAAGTTTCTTTTTTAGAAACCATCCCTGCAGCAAACAATCCCCCATTACCACCAAGCGCAGAAATAGCAAAACCTGCAGAGGGTACAGATTCCACAAAAACAAGCACATCAAGTCATCAGAAGAAATACTGGTAATTAACATTTCTTCACAAACGTTGTCGCACAACCAAATGCCTGTGTTAGAGAAAGGAAGTTCCCTTGTTCCCACTTTTCACAGTAAAGCTCTTGATGCTGAAGTTGCACTGTACAAATTCACTAGGAAACTAAGATTAAGGTATTTATTTTCCACTCTGAACCCTGAAACAAACAATGGAGTTCAGTCTGAATACATAGGGGTTCATTAGGATGTTGGGCGGATTGCCTCCGCCAGGCTGGTGGTAGCCACCGCCGGCCTGGCAGAGGCATTACGCCCAACATCCACTGCCGAATTACCCCCCGCCATATTAGGATGGCGGGGGGACCGCGGCGGTGTAAAACACCGCCCGCCTGTTTTCGCCCCGGTCGCCTTGCGGCCGGGGCGGAAATTGTTTAATATGGTGGCGGTGTCTGTTAGATACCGCCAGCCATATTACAATGGGCAAATTGACATGCCTTTCCGTGGCGGCATTAAGGCAGGCGGTCTTCACTCTGGGGGCCCCCTGCGGGCCCCCAGAATTAAGGAGAATGGGGGGGTGCACACGGGGGGGTACCTGTGGTACCCCCCCACATTTACATAATCAAAGCGGCAGGCACCGCGCTGTCATTTTTTTCAGTATTGTGGCGGGCGGTGCAGAGAGCACCACCCGCCACAATACTGAAAATACAGGATGTGCCCGCCACTGTGGCGGGCACATCCTAATTCCCCCTATGGGACCCCCGCACTTATGGCGGGCGGTCCCGTTCTCCGTTAGGGTGGGGGGCGGACAAAGTCCGCCCGCCATCCTAATGAGCCCCTTAGAGTTTAAACCCAAGAGCACTTTCATCTCTCCTATCTCTCATAAGATCATAGACACTTTTGAAACTTTAGTCGGACAGGATTTATCGAATCTAACAGCTCACCCTAAATCCGTCTTTAACATGACTCCTAGAGAGACAATGGCATTGTCAGAGCTTAGAAAGAATCAAACCCTCCATTTCACTCGAGCTGATAAAGGCGGTGCCATGGTAGTCATGGACAAGAAATTTTATGAAAACAAGATTGACACGATTCTGCTAGATTAGACTACCTACATCTTATTACCAAATGACCCAATGGAATCCTTTTCAAACTTACTTGATTGAATACTAAGGAGATGGGTTGGATCACCGATAAAACCAAAGATTTTTTAATGACCGAATTTCCTCATAGGCCCGGGTTATACATGTAACCCAAAATTCATCAGAACCTTATGAATACCCCTTTGAGACCGATTGTGTCAGGGTGTGGGTCCCCACATGAACCTTTGGGCCAGTATTTAGATCCTTACCGATGTTCGTATTCCGGACACAAATGAAATTGGTTTATGCACAGTAGATGTTGTTGCACTTTACACCTCAATTCCAAACATGGACGGCATAGAAGCCATAGAGTGGGCCCTTTTACGCCACAAGGTTTCAGGTGCCAACAAGATTTTCTTGTTGGAACAATTGCATTTTTTTTTATTTCACAGTTATTTTGAATGGAAAGAGCAATTTTATCTCCAATCCAACTGTACCTCAATGGGTTTTTTGGGAGACCCCAGCTACGCTAATATCTTCATGTCCTAATTTGAGACAGAACACATATTATCTAATATGAACGGGCAAAGCAACTTGATTCTATATCGCCGTTATATTGACGACATTTTAATCATCTGGCATGGTACACGCATAGAGTTAGAGAATATCATTAAAGATCTTAATCACAAAAATGCTCGCATCCAATTTACGTCATCCATAGATGCTAAAAAAATATCTTATTTAGATGTTGCCATCAAACTAACTGGAACTCAGATCACAACCTCGGTCTTTAAAAAAATTAATGAAAGGAACAATGCCTTGCTGTATTAAAGCTTCCACCCATGGCCTCTTAAACGGCATCTCCCATACTCTCAATTTACCAGAATCAGACGCATCACCTCCGATTCTGTTTTAAGTTAACAAACGATACAAGAGCACAAGAAACTTTTCATAGCTAGAGGATACCTGCGGGACCTAGTAGATCAAGCAGAAACTAAGGTTTCACAGATAGCCAGGAAAGATTTACTCACGAAAACTACACTCAAGAAGACCACGCAGAGAGAAGTTTTTATTTCCACTTTTTCATCACAATCACATTCGATAAAAAGATTGTGTTAAAAAGTTGGGAATTATTACAGACAGAGTCTGACTTTCAGGGGTTATTCTCCAACCCTCTGCTTTTTGCATACAAACGTTCACGTAATTTAAAAGAGATGTTAACATCTTCACTACCCTTCTGGGCAAATACTCATAAAGGTATGGAGTGGAAAAAAATCCTATCTTGAGCGTCGGATAGACGAATCTGATAATTCCTGTAAAGAAATTTTTAAAATTGTAAAGGACTTCACTTCTCCATCTGTAGGCATCTCTGCTCAGTCTCACTCTGAACTTTGGCTGAATGAACGTGCACACTATTTTGTAGACAAAATAACATCTATTCAAGCCTCCCTTGCTACTTATTCCAAACAGCCTCAGGTTGCTGATCTTGATGCCCTCTCCTTTTTACAACCCACCCTCCGCGAATTTCCACAACTAAGCCTTGCTGCTTCATTAGACCATCTGACAGGCTTGAAATCGGGCTCTCCTTTAGATCCCTGCCCGGTTTCCTGCCTCAACAAAATAGCCCCTGTGCTAAATGGCCCCATCAATTCCATTCTTAATTCTTCACTGTCTTCTGGCGTAGTCCCTCAGGCTTGGAAGAGCGCTCTTATTCTTCCACTAATAAAAAAAACAGCTTTGGATCCCATCATACACGCCAACTACAGGCCTATCTCTCTCCTCCCCGCTCTGGCGAAGGTGTCGGAAAGACACGTGCACAGATCCATCTCGGACTTCATCGAGAATACCAACCTGTTGCACGCTACTCAATCTGGGTTTCGTGCGAATTATAGCACAGAGACAGCACTACTTGAAGTCACCACCGCCATCAGAGAGGTTTTAGACACTGGAGGAAAGGCCATGTTGGTCATGTTAGACCTGTCGGCGGCTTTCGACACCGTTCCCCATGATACCCTCCTAATTCGACTCTGGGACTGTGGCCTCCGGGGGACGGTGTGGAACTGGCTTAAATCATTTCTAGCCAGCCGTCGACAAACGATCTGGGCGCCACCTCACTCCGCAGCCATGGCAACCCTGGAAGTGGGGGTCCCTCAGGGGTCCATTCTTAGCCCTCTGCTCTTTAACATCTTTATGGCCCCCCTTGCAGAGGTTGCGGAGTCGTTCGGAGCTCAGATCGTGTCTTACGCTGACGACACCCAGCTCTTGTTTACTTATAACAAGAATGAGGTGTTTGATGGGACCCGCATTAGAGGCTGCTTAGAGGCAGTTTTTGATTGGTTCAAAAGACACGGCTTGAAATGCAACTCCGATAAATCGGAGCTGCTCTTTTTTGGATGTGTCTCTGAACCAAACTGGAAAAGTTGGTGGCCACAAGACCTGTTCCCTCCTGCTAATGCTAGTACTAAGGCTAAAAATCTAGGCATCATTGTTGACAACGAGTTAACTTTTGGGCCTCAAATAGCCTGTCTTTCGGGGAAATGCTTTGGAATCCTGCGGTTGCTCAGGAAATTCCTCCCCTTGATTTCTGTGAACCATCGAAGGGTCATTGTCCAAGCACTTGTTGGGTCGCGCCTGGACTATGCAAATGCCCTCTATCTAGGACTCCCTAAATATCTCGTGAGGAGACTCCAGATAGTCCAGAATTCAGCTGCCAGGGTGATTTATGGACTCCCTAGACGAGCTAGTGCCTCTAACTTGTTGAAGGAATTGCACTGGCTCCCGATAGCCAAGAGGGTTCTCTTCAAAAGCCTGACGCTGACCTACAAGGCCCTTCATGACTCAGGGCCCAGGTATATTAGGAAGCGCCTTGCTCTCTACAAACCGAGCAGAACCCTGCGATCAGCCTCCTTGTTTAAAATGGTCGTTCCATCCATCAAGCGAACCAGACAAGGGGGGCGTTCTTTTCATTACCTGGCCCGCGCGCTTGGAATGAACTTCCTATTGTTCTTAGACAGGCCCCCAGTTTGATGTCTTTTAGAAAGGCATTAAAAACCTGGCTCTTTACTAGTTAATTTCGCTGTTCCTTTTTTTGCAGTTATGTTTCCTTCCCTTAAAGGACTTCTTCGCCAAAGCACCGGGACACTCCTGTTGGAGTAGCCGTTGCGCTATAGAAGAACCCAAATAACATAACATAACATAACATAACATGAAATGCCTAAATTGTTCCCACTGTAATAACGTAATTACTGGCCAATCTATCACTCACCCCAGATCTGGGAAAATCTTTCATCTAAATTTCACTGCTAATTGCAACAGTACCAAAGCTATTTACGTGGTTAAATGCCAGTGTGGCTTGTCCTATGTAGGGAAAACTGCAAGATCTCTAAGGACTTGCATCACGAACATAAAAGTAGAATTCAAACGAAAACATTCAGCTCTTCATTAACTAAACATTGTTCTGACCATCATCATAACATAGCACAACTGAAATTTAGTGTTATTGAAGTCATTGAAACTGTACCAGACCGGGACCTCAATAGAGTGCCTTTTACAGCGTGAAACACATTGGATTTGGTTATTGGAAACTGTTCTGCTGAAAGGTTTAAATGATAAATTCAAACTGTCTTGTTTCTTATGAATATAGTTTGTGTCAGATTGATCATAGCATTATTCTAGTTGGCATTCGGCTATATTATTAATATAATTATTTCTACTGTTGCTGTTCTGTTTTGTTACCATGGTGTTGTATTTATACAATTTTTATAGGTGTAATCAAGAGAAGTTTTGTATGGGTAGGTTTTTTTCATTCATTTGATACATGATTAATTTAATTTTTGTATAGGTAATATTGAGAGTGCCTTTGTATAGGTAAGTTTTTACACCTATGTGGTATACTTGTAGACCATATGGATTCAAGTGAAAATGTTCACCTGTTTGAATATAACTTTATTGTTCACGTACAAACACATCTCTTTATTTCTTCAACCATACTTTTATTTAGCACTTTGCTATCTTTGTTTGATCACTCTTTTTCATCTTATCACGGTACCGGGATTAACATTTTCTTAGATTGATTTCTTTGTCAGTGCTTACACGTTTTTCCTCCCAGACCTTTCCATTTAGCGCCTTGTTATCCCTGGATGACCGCTTTTTTCCAATTTGTCAAAGTATTGGGATTAACATTGTTTATTATGACCTCTCAGTTAGCGCTTACATATTTTCCCATATTCAGCACAATTAGGCATCTAGGGGCAGATTTATGAAGGCCTTGCGCCGCGGGTGCGTCATTTTTAACATAAATCTGCCCCCTAGTGTTTCGGTTAACGTAGCAGTTCTCATCTTAGTATCTCAGTCTCATTTCTATGCCTATGCACAGTAACGTACTTCAACGCAACGCGAGCACGGCAGAGGTTTATCCTGCTCGCCGAGACTCAGGCACTTTGTTTTGCTGCTGACGATCTTAGTGAACTAGTTCAGTTTCACCTGGTAAGCCTTTATAAATGTCTAATAGTATTTAATAGTACGAGTACGCTTGACTCGCATTGAAATACCGGCACATAAGAACTCACTGTAGGTTTCTTTTTCAACAGTTTATTGATCCTGGTAGCATTTTGGATTAAGGTAATTTGGTAGTCCGTTTTAAGCAGTCACATACCAAAATTGCATGTTTGTTCTTGACTTTGACGTGACGTGTTTAACTTTCAGCCACTCAACGTTCAGTATCAGGATTCTTATGAATTCAGTGCAGTTTGATTACTTTGAAAAGGTAACGGTCGCACTGATATTTTTCTTTTGAGCACACAACGCGCTGTTGGTTTTATTTTTATTTGGTATCATTTATGAGGGTGAAGCGGTATGAGTACGCATTTGGTATTCTTTGGTATTCTCTAGCTTTATTCAATCTTCTCTACCACCACTCAACGTTTGGCATACGGTCTTTGAGCATGTTAATCACGATCTCCACTCGCTAGATTGCAGTTTTTTATCACATTGAATTTAAGTCTGCGCTCAACATGTTATAGCCACTGCCCTGTCTTTCCTTTCATATGAGCAATGTTATAAAATGAAGTATGATCTTGAATTACTTAACGGTTACTATTTTAGGTATTATTGCTATTGCTATTGTAGATACCCCTGACGAAGGGCAAGCCATTGCCCGAAATGCATTGGGAAAGGACATATATCGCTGAAATTGATTCATCATGCTGCATCAAGCAAATTTTGTTTCTTTTGAAAACTTTGCAATGGACTGAATAAAGCAGAGTTTGGAATAACATTTTGGTTGTTAATTTACATGCATATGATTGAGAACTTGAGATTGAAATACCAATGATTCATTGATTACTTATCAAGGATTGGGGATATCTTGATTAAGAATTTTGATTACTAATTGGTACACTTGCAATTTAAGTGACACTATAGTCCCTCCAGGCCGACTAGTTTACAGTTGTAATATGGTGGCCGGTAGAGCCCCCAACAAGGTTAACTTTGGTAGAAGAATTTATTGTGTTTGAACTAGTGTTGACTGAGTTCACTTGTGCTGTAATTCTTTCTGTAACCTTCTAAAGGTGGCATTTTCAAAATTGGAACTTAAAATCTAGCTTTACCAATAAAGAAGATTTTAAATTATATTTTCTCAGACACCCAAATATGAAATGTTCATCTGTTCCCATTATTAAACATAATAAGGCAACCCAAGGTTATCCTGTTGTACAGGTAGGTTTCACAGTCGTGAAAAATAAATGTAGTAGTTTTTCACTACCAGGACGGGTAAAAGTACATATTCTTCATTTGAATTACGATGCATCCTGCCCTATGGGCTACCTAGGACCTACCTTTTTTGCCTGAAATGCAAAAAAGGGGCGCTTAAGGCTTGGCAAGTGGGCTTGACAAGCGCAGTAGCCTCATCCACGTTCTCTTTGCTTAGAGGAGATGGCATTAACTCACCATCCCTGATCAAGGGCCCAGTCAGCCAACCCACCCAAAATCTTACAAGCAATTCAAGCTCAAATTGGAGTTGGCACCCAGGTCTTCTAAACAAAAGTAGTGAACATTGACATCAGTGCCCATGGAAATCGCCTCATCACAGAAACCTTAGGCTCCGCTCTTGGAGCATTGCTGGCCTTGAAAGCAAACTAGGAAGTGATGACGGTTCTCTTTTAGAACAGGTTCGATATAGTTGTGCTGCAGGAAACTTGGGCAGTCTCTCCTCCCAGCATCCAATAATACTCAGTTTAATACAAACCGGCGGGAAAAAAACCCAAATGTGGCTGTTTTACAGAAGGCGTGACAACCTATACATTTCTTGCTGTGACAGAGTACATAGAGTTCATAGAATCAGACCCAGGTATCCTAGCCAAACTAATATCAAGGGCAACATTTAACTGGTCCCTGTTTATATAAAATGTCTACATTCAACTGTCTCCCATTTAAAAAAACACTATAATTAAGAAAATGAAAGGGATCATTCTGTCTCAAAAGCGATGTATACCTGAGCCCAAGATCATCATTACTGGGTATTTTAACATGAAGTTGGCCAGCACAGAAGCAACTGATGAGTTGATCATCCAACAGAACAACTTTTGGAACATTCAGACCACAACCCTTGGGAACTGGGAAGATAAGTGCAGGTTAATGTTTTACCTGACATTGAATACCCAGGGATGATAGCGCTTAGCGGTGGGACATCAAAGGACTGCCCAGCAAACTTGGCTTTTATCGATCCACGCTCGGCCTCCATTATCAACTATACTTTTATATAATTTCCACTATTTGTTGGTGTTCGTTCTTTCCAATTAGAAGCGCATTCTGAGAGTGATTATCAGGGAGGTCATCGAGAGAATTTCAGCCATGCCTGACTCCCCGTTCACTGTGAACTATAAAAAAGTGAAAATGGTCGGAATCATCAATTGTTGCAATTATTACTAGAGCCAAGGCAGCTGTGGAAGAGTGTGAAAGTTTAAATCTACCTCTCCCAGAAACCTTGGAAGATTTCATGGCCCGTCTTTTGGCTGACAGCTACCGCAATAGGCCTGCTCCATCTCAGCAAAATGGGTTCGTACACCCACTACTCCACCCAAAGTACAAAAAAAATATGTAGTATGTCGTCTGGCCAAGAAAAAAACAAAACCAGGCTCTGTGGCTGGTTCACAGGAGTAGGTTCACAACAATAAACTACGATATGGATGCTATAAGGATGGCAAAAAAGGAATACCAAAAGGCCAACTGGTCTGACAAGAATAAAGACATGGATGCCGTCTCGGCCAGGATGCTTTATAACAGCAAGCACTCGTGGATCTAACTTCCTGCCACAGACTATCAGAAGCCCTGTACCTGCTGTCCCTGCTACAGGAGTAGCGTAAAACATCGTCCAAGTGCTGCTGGGAGACTCTGACCACCGCGAGGCCGCAGAGGAGGACGAGGCGCCGGCCCCGGGACTGCGAGGACCAGCATACACCATCTCCAGCTGGTCCTCTTCCCGTGAGAGCCGCGCCCCCTTCCAGTGCCCCGCCCCCAGCGAAGCGCTATAACTTCTTGCGGCACCCACTTCGCGGGTGCCACTCGTGGATCTAACTTCCTGCCACAGACTATCAGAAGCCCTGTACCTGCTGTCCCTGCTACAGGAGTAGCGTAAAACATCGTCCAAGTGCTGCTGGGAGACTCTGACCACCGCGAGGCCGCAGAGGAGGACGAGGCGCCGGCCCCGGGACTGCGAGGACCAGCATACACCATATCCAGCTGGTCCTCTTCCCGTGAGAGCCGTGCCCCCTTCCAGTGCCCCGCCCCTACAACTCCTCACTCCCTAAAAGTGCTACCAGGACCGCGCATCGCGGGACGCGTGCGGGTCGCAGTCCGGGGCAAAGAGCGGGCCGTTTGAGGCCGTTCGAGAACGTGAGAGTCCGGTCCGGCCCACCCCCCTAAGTTTTACACCCTGGTCAACTCAATACAGGTATTTGTCATCCTCCTGACCTCTTCCATAATCAGACAGGTAACATAGAAAGTTCTCAACGAAAATATTCACTGCAAAATGAACACGAGATCCTCCAAGCTGAAAAAATCAAAAAAGAATGGAATAGGAGAAAAATTATTAGGTCCAATGGATGACTTTTTGGCCAAAGCAAATACATTCATTGATCAGAGCATAAGTCTAATCGAGGGCAGAGTTTCTACTGAACTTGCAATCGCACGTCGATCCTCAATGGGATTACTTGCAACCGCAAGAACTCCTGAACTACAGTTAGCCCCAACCCAAACGGCGGTGACCGCAAATAGACTTAGCCTGCCAAATAATGTTGACCTTTCAGCATCCCAACTATCTGTAACGTTCACAGAAAGTGACCTTGAAAAAACCCCTGAAATCTTTCCTGATCCCACCCCTGAAGAACCAAGGCAAATGAGAGGGAGGCGGGAGGGAGCTATAAAGAAACGGAATGCAAAGAAAAACCCAGATCACACTGCAAATTCCACAGCGACCGAGCACCCAATTTTGGTAAGCGACACAATCCCGGCAGCTCTACCCACCCACCCTGCACCCTTAACTAACAATGTGGTAACGGTACATCCCTTACCACACGACCCCCAAGAATCCTCAAATCCAGATCCCTCAAGCCCACAACACTTGGGTAGACAAAGAGAATCAGCAAGGCTAATTAAGGAGATAGCCTCCCTCTTAAATTCCTACATTCGTCCGCTAGAATCCAGACTCAATAACATAGAGAGTCAATTAACAAAAATTATTGGCTCTCTCAAACCTATACCCCCACAACCCCATATCAAACCACCTTCAAATTTACCAACTACTCTTTCAATACTTAAGAAACCTGTAAACTTACCTCCCCCGCAGCCTAAAAAACAAACTACAGTAACATTCCTAACAAATCCTCCCACTGCACAAAAGCCAACTCCTAAGTCCCTGGTTATTCCCCCGCAAACCAGCTCCCAATCGACATCAACAGTAAATACTCCAACCATAAATACACCTGCTCCTAAAACCCCTCTCACAACAAACACAAATCCACCAAAAACAAAAGGTGCCCCGAGAGCAACAACTGAACAAAGACCTACTTTAAATCTGCCACCCGAGGCTTCTCCATACGTGGTAGTTATGACGGGGGTCCCCGAACTTACGGGCGAGGGGACGGAACCCAACTGGTCATTAAAGAACAAAGTCCAGTACTGGCTGAATACAAACCGCCCCCGTCCCGCCACCTTGGAAAAGCAAAATAGCATCAGTTTGCAGGACCCCGTGGGTTGGCTATAAGAAAAAATCCATCCGGGGAGACTGCATAGTAATTACGTTTGAGGACCCCACCATAGCTGAATATATCCTGCTCCTGGGAATATAACAACTCCTCAGGGGGGATTGCAACAAGACCTCTGTCTTACTTCTACCCCAAGTATAATAACAACAATTATACACGCAACACCGATAACATCTGGCGGAAACCAATCCCGCAGCCGTGGGAGTTAGATGCTGCTGGCCCAAATATATCAATGCAATACAGTGACCCCGACAATTCCTGGTGGTCAGCAAATCAGAAACACCAGCAGAGAGAAGCACCATGGCAGATTATGGGCCCACAAAACAGATTCAGAAACTGGGAGGAGTGGGAGAGACCATCTCACCAATCATTTGGACCTAACTATGGAGATATCACCAACGGGCAAAACTGGCTAGGCATCCCGACCATGAACCGGTTTAGCGGCCTGGAAATGGTCGATTAACCAATAATTAAATCCCCGGAGCCATCACCAATAACCTCGGCACCTTTCTTTTCTACCTCACCCCCCTCACAAACGAACAACACCGTTTTAGAACACGCATCCTTTCAGCTTTCTGTGATCTTTTGGAATGTGGCCGGCCTCCGAAACAAAATTGAGGATGGCTCAGCAGCCGCATTCTTGAAGGATTTTCAAATTATCTGCCTACAAGAAACCTGGGCAACGATGCCCCTTCACCTTGTGGGGTACAGGACATTCACATCTCCCGCCCTCCCCAGTATTTCAGGCAGATCTAAAGGGGGTCTGGCAATTTACCTGGCCAACACAATTGCTGATATAAAGATCTTCAAGGTAGACCTCTCACCGAACTTTCAGATCCTTACTCTCAAAATAGGAAAAAAACTCTTTATTACAATAGTAAATATATACAACAACCTAGAGGCTGACAACTTTGTGAGTGTTCTTTCTCTAATTCAAGATAAAATAACTGAACACTCCCACCCGAAACAGAAAACAGCTAATGCCCATGTAATTTGGGGAGGTGATTTTAATCTACATCCGTGCACCAACAACGATATCTGTGGAATGGTGGACGAACATGATAACCCTTTAATCCACTTTATCCACTTAGGAGTGGGGACAGTTATGAACAAAATACTCTCTGATTTGGACTTGCAAATTATAAACCCCATCCAACAGTCAACCAATAAATTAGAACCTACTTACAGAGGTAGGGACCATGAGACCACTGTGGACTACGCAATGGTCACAGAAGGCCTGAAAGCCCAAATCAGTAGCATCAAAATCTTGGAAAATCACCTCAGTGACCACTCTGCATTAAGTCTAATTCTTCGAACAAACCAACCAAAATCTCTGATGGCAAACATAGCAAATACGCTAACACAGAACAGGCTTGAACTGGGTAAAAGCAATGGATTTACAATTAAATGGGAAAAAGTAGATCCGAATATCCTTACAAACAAGTTAGTTACTTCTGCATATAAGAACATATTGATCTGCCTTGATCCTCACGCGGAGCCGAACCAAATCTTGGAAAATTTTAACACTATAATAGAACAGGTTAAAAAACTGTTAACCAGAACTTCTAACCAAAATAAGAAAAATACCACAGGTTGGTTCAACAGAGATTGTACTAAAGCACAGACAAATTTGAGGAAAGCTCTTGGAAAACCAAATAGAGACAAAGCAAATATCCAAGATCTTCGACGGGAGTACAACACTGCCAGAAAAACAAGGAAAAAAGAATTAAAATCATCCTTGTGGAACGCCTTGCACAAGAGCGCTCTTTTGAAAGACAGCCAGGCATTCTGGAAAATAGTTAAATCCCCTTTGCTAATTGACTCCAGCGGTCCAAAAATTGACGTGGCTATTGACGAGGCTACATGGGTGAACCATTTTTCGAAAATCTTCCAACTGACACCCAACAGCGAACCACAACAGTCTAATAAAAATCCAGTCGCTTTTCCCATATCTCTGGAAGTTGATCTGCAGGACTTCGAAATGGCGCTATCTTCAAGTAAGTCTGGGAAAGCCCCCGGCCCTGATGGGGTCCCAGTCGACCTTTTCAAATTCCTTCCTGACATTTGGGCTCCAATAATCACAAGAGTCTGTATAGCAACAACGAAACTTGGTCTGTTAGATTCATGGTCATCATCTATAATGGTCCCAATTTTCAAGAAGGGGGATTGACAAGACGTCAAGTGTTACCGACCTATCTCGCTTCTCGACTCTCTGGGCAAAGTGGTTGGCAGAGTCCTGCTTGGAAAACTACAACAGTGGGTAGCAGACAAAAACATCCTTTC